>NW_027287205.1:50991228-51681228 GCF_022747635.1 Hetaerina americana | reverse complement strand
CGAAACTCGATGCACTTAAACTTCCCTTCCATTGAATATTTTGGAAAGGAATCTGATATGCCCTAATTACAAGCATTACAAATAAATTATCAAACAATGCCGGAAATAATTTAGCTACTACTTCGACTGTGAAATAGTATCCTATAATTGTAGCCTCAATGAAAAGAAAATTCGCAAATTAATATTTTAGTCGTAAAACTGTTAAATTACCCTTTAATTGAATCAACTTATGATGTAGTTGGCTTTTTTTTTATCCTAACTTGCAATTCCGGAAAAATCTGTCGTCCAAATTGCCTTCAATTCTTAAAAAAATGTCCCGTCACACAATCTTTTGAAATATTTCTTAGAAATTTATTCCACATTCGTCCTCCACATACATATTTGCAGATAACACTTACAGAGATTGCATTATCAGTCGATTCGTTGTTCCATTTCGTTATATTTACCCTTTCATTAAAATAATCCACCGGAATCAGCTAACATTGATGCCATCCCATTTCATATTACCTAATCCGCCATTTCCCACCCATGGACTACAACCTTGACTTGGTGTAAGGGCTGGTGCGTTCCTACAACCCCTGGAGTTTCACCGGCGGTAGCGATGATAATTGCTTCTGGTAGGCTCACCGATGGCAGATAGGTTGAAGGTTAGGAGCCAGATGAAAAGTAGCCTGTGGAGTGTCTGTTCCTCAGTGAGGTGGCTGCAAAGGCGTCTGACCCTAGAAGGGCGGTCATTGAGTGATGGTGTCAGTTTAAAAACCTGGCATTAATTATTAACATATTGAGGAAAGCAAGGGGAAATCATCTCAAACATTATTCCCCATATTAAAATGATAGACCATGTAGAGAAAATAAGTTCTGGTGGCTACGGGACTCGGCCCAATCGACCGGGTGTCGTGCCCGACATAGGGAGAGACTAGGCTTCCGCGGTCGTGATCCCACGAAACCCTAGCAAGGGAAAACCGACAGCATCAGGACAGAAGACACGAGAAGAAGACCAAATTAGTTAGAATAGGAACTCGGAATATAAGGACAATGTTGAGGACAGGAAAATTCTAGAATATTAAGCGAGAGATTGGAAGAGGAAATACAGATATTTTAGGTCTATGCGAGGTGAGATGGAAGAATAGTGGGGATTACTGGAGTGGTAGTTATAGCGTAATGTGCAGCGGAGGGGACGAGTGCCAACGAGGGGTTGCCATAATATTGAATAAAGCGGCAGGAAAATGCGTAGAAACCATAGAACAAGCAACGGATAGAACATTACCAGTATAGATAAAAGAAGAACCGACGAAATTGGTCATTGTTCAAGTATACTTGCCACCGTTCAATCATAAGGTGGAAGAAGTCGATAGGATATACGATCAGTTAGAGGACATAATGGCGTGTGTTCCTGCAGGGAAACATTTGACAGTGGAATTCGACGGTAGGAGAAAGAAGAGATGGTAATTAGGTGGAGGAATACGTACGGTTTAGGTACGAGGAATGACCGCGGAGAGAAAGGATTCAAGTTCTGTAGGAGACGGGTTAGTCATCACCAACACGTGATTCAGACACCACAAATTGCATAGATATACATAGAAAAGCCAGGTGACTCAGAAAGGTATCAGTTATGTTATATTATGGCCAGGCACAGATTTAAGATCATGGTGCATAGGTTCCCAGCGGTAGATGCAGACTCTGACCACAATTTAGTTGTAATGAAGTGTAGCTTTCGTTTCAAAAGGAAAAGGCAAGGGCGGCGGGTTATCAAATGGTATGTACAGGGTGTGGCAGAATGGACTATCTATTTTTTTTACTCACAGAAGAGCGTGCAGATAAATTAGCGGAGTAAGAGTAGTGGCATTAGCTGGGGGAAACAACACCATTTTTATTAGTTACTATGCAGTGGTCTGGTGAGCATCAAAGCTTGGTCGTAGAAACGTACTTTAAGAACAATGATTATGTGGTGGCATCGCAGAGGACGCTGTGATCAAGCGATGAAGCGTATTTCCACTCTCTGGCTCAGTAAATAAGTAAAATTTTCAATATTGGGTGACTGACAACTCCCGCGAACTTCACCCAAGACCTCTTTATAGCCCCAAGTGACAGTTTGGTGTGCTGTGTCATCCATAGACATTATTCGGTGTTCCTTTTGGAATGTTGAAGTTCAACTGTTACAGTGAACTCTGTGCTCTATTGTGAGAACTTTTTACTCCCCAAAATGGAAGAGTATGTTTAGGAATATGACACAAAATCCTTTTGGTTTCTACAGGATGGAGCCACGGCTCATACCATCCGTCGTTCGCGCAAAATCCTACAAGAACAATTTCCCGGCCGGCGGATCCCCATATGAGGGGATGTTCCATGGCCCTCGCGCTCCCCGGATTTGAGCTCAGGTGATTTTTTTTCTAAGGGGATACCTCAAAGCTGAGGTTTACAAAGTTCGACCAAGGACCCTGGAAGCTCTTAAGGAGGCTATTACAGATGTCATCTCTCGAATAACGCAAGATATGCTGAGAAGAGTTTTCGAAAACGATTTCGAACGACTCAACATTATTATCGCTTGCCAAGGTTGTCACCTGGATGAAATAATTTTCAAACCCATGAGAATGTGGGTGTAATTTTCCACGTTGTTGTTTTGCATGTGCTATTGTTCTTTTTTACGGTTGGTGACCTAACACCCCCCGCCACACGCCCTTGCAGCGGCCTGCGGGGTATTATGTAGATGTAGAATCAATATTAATAAAACAAAGGTTATGCGATTTTCCAGAAAGAAAAAGGCTAAGCCAAACATTAAAACAGGAGGGCAAAAATTAGAGCAGGTGGAACAGTTTACGTATCTCGGTAGTGTTTTGGACCAACATGGTCAAAGTAGTAGGGAGAAGTACTAGGCAAAGAGGCTTTCACAAAGAGGAGGAAGTTGATGACAGGGACGTTGAGTAAGGATGTTAAGAAAAGACCCGTAAAAACTTTGATATGGAGCGTAGCTATGTACGGCGCGGAAACGTGGTCGTTGAAGCAGGAGGATAGATGTAGACTGGAGGCTTTGGAAATGTGGGTGTGGAAAAGAATGGAGAAGGTGAAATGGACAGAGAAGAAAACAAATGAGGAAGTACTTGGTATGGTGGGCGAAGAGAGGGGTTTGTTGGGAGCAATCCTATGGAGGTAGAAAAATGGATGAAGGGGGTATTGACCGGCAGTGGGATGTTGAAGACTGTAATTGAGGGAAGAATGTTAGGCAAACGAGGAAAGGGCAGGAACAGGATAGGGATGTTGGAAGGGATGAAGGGAGGAAGAAAGTACACAGAGATGAAGAGGAATATGTTGCCGGGAAGACTGTGGCGTTGTGTTTTGTTAGGAGATATTTGCTCGGTAGTTTTATCCATCCAAATCCTACCTTAACGGGTAGATTACCTGAACAAATCCACCATTTCATTTGCACAACGTTAAAAGAGTTCCCGATTGCTCTACTCAACTCTCCTGTAGTTGATGCAGTCATCCTCAAAACGACTGATTTGAGATTTAATTTCATCCCAGAGATTATACCATGTATTTTTCCAACGAAGGCGCTCCACGCTACCGTTCCTTCGGAATACATGTTTTTTTTCTAATTGCTGTCCCTGACGAGTTTGCTAGGATGTAACGATTCACTTGATGGAAGACCATGATCATTTTAGTAATGTTTTCAGCGCTGCACCGAAGTGGATAAAAAGGAAAAAGACAAACCAAAGTCTTCACTCCTCTACGGAAGGGGAGATCGATTCATTTTTCTACGTCAATGCGATTCCGTTTGTGTGTTCAACCAACTTCCAATGTATATTGCGATGAATTTGCAAAGATATTCAATTCGCATCAGCTAAATGAAGGTATCGTGGTGCAAGTTTGATGATGACTGTGCACGACTTCTACGGTAAGAATGTGCCCGCTGCTCGAAGTGAAATAATGCCTTTAAAAAGATCAAGACGGACTAATTATCTCTTAGATCCCGCAACTTTAATTTTTATGTTAGCCTTCCTTATTCTTGAGAAACACATTACTTTCGTTTTGTTATGATTAATTCTCGTAGTAAAAAAAGTCACCAAAATTTAGAGAAATTGTGCTGAATTTTTGTTCATAATAGGCGGAAATTAGCTCTTTTATCCTGAGGAACTCCCCGAAAAAAGAATTTTACCAAGCAATTCCATCTACAGCTACATAGTCCCCCGCAAGCCGCCGCAAGGTCGTGTGGTGGGGATTGCTAGGTAACCATCCGTAATTAAGAATAAAACCGCATGGACAACCCACAAATTCATACCGATCTTCACACACAAAATCGTTTATATTCATGCGAAAACTCACATGCAGACACATATACCATCTAAGTAACACAAACATGCAAAAGTGACACACATGCACCTTATGTCTACGCAACGTTTATACTTGTCCTGACTTGTAAATTGAATATCTTCTATGGTGACTTTGGTTGCTTACTATTTTGATTCCTGATAATCCGGGGAAAGAATGACTATATCTGTACTGGAATCTATCTCCCTTATTTTATCTTCAAGGTCTGATCTACCTAAGTAGTGCGGGACCATAATAATTCCGTGATTCCTAAATTCGTTTGTCCTGAGCCTTTCTAAAATTAGCAGCCGGGCTTGTTCTCTTCGCATCTCAAGTGGCTCCCAGTCTAATTTCTCTAACTTTAGATGTATTAGGTGCATATTCAAGATTATTTAAAGAGCATATTGAAATGTTTTAAACATAAACAAAATTTATATCTAATATCAGTTTTAAAAGTGATGCTTGGATAGTGGGAGACAAACATTTTGTCTTCCCATAGTACTGTGCTGCATTGATTCTTTTACTACTGTAGGTTACTCGTAGCGCCAGAACCGATGTTTTATGAAAATAAGGGGCTTAATATTCAAAGTCGGAAAAAACAGGGCACTTCAAGTCCAAAGCAGGGATTTACCTTGAAATTATTACATGACACAACCCTTAAAAAGCTATCACTACCGATATTCCTGGGCATTTATTCCATAACTTTTCGATCCTCTTCTTTCGAGAAAAAAGAACATCGTTATACTGTGGAGTTACTCATCTTTTTGCCAATTTAATCCAAGAATGAAGAACAGCGAGCTCCATGTCAAAACATGGCGACAGTGGACTCCGTCTCCTTGGATTCGAATCGATCGGAAACTTATGGAATCGACTGAACGCGTTCGTGAAGAGTGATTGTATGATTAGGTCATTTGAGTTCGTTCTTCTGCGTGAACCGTGAGGTTTGAATCGACGCGGTTCCTGATCGAAACTAGAGATTCCTTAACAGTCTTTCTCCCAGTCCAACCCAAAACAGAGGGCGTGGTGACGAACACAAAAGCGGTGTAAACTCCACCTTCATGAAATCGTGACGTCGAAGATCGATTGACCGCGGAATCAAATTATATTTACAACTCACGTAAGACCTTTTATTATGTGTGGGACTCCTTCGGTCAATTACAAAAAGATGAAAAAAATGAAGAACGCTGTCTGCTCGTCATTTCGCGGAAATACACCCAAAACAAAAGATATCCTCTCTAGATATTTCATGGCTCCTTTTTATGCTGAGTCGAGTGGTAGAAAGTACTTTGAAGTTCCTCATTACATCGCGAAAGAGTTCGCCGAAGTAAGACGAACACAAAAAATTAAATAGTTTTTTATCTGATCCAATGGTAATTTTTTGTGATCGAATATGTAAATTTGAGTGCGGAAAACTGTAATTAAACTACGGAATACGGTAATTAAAACCCAGATTGCGGTCTTTAAACATCGGCTTAAAGAAACTTGACTGCAATTGATGAGCGATAGATATCTAAATGAACGTACTCGTAAAAATTATAGGAAGTGTATTATTTCACATCAGTTGATCTGCATTAGTTTCGTCTTTTTGAAGAAATTATCAATTAAGGAAAATCGTAAGGTTCGCAGAAGATCCGACAGATTTGACAGCGTTTATTAGAATGGGGAAGTAAGAGCTACAAATAAATTATTAATTAATTGATTAATTAACTGGTGCAACTTCATTAACGAAGGCAGCAAACCAGATCGAAAATATAAGTCAAGTAAAAGGAACTCTAGTTGGCTTCAGATACGTAAAAATTATTTAAGAGCCCATATTTTTACGGCCCGCAGAACTACTTAATTGCACACGGAACTACTTAAAGGTTTAGGAAAACGTAGGAAGAAGAGTTTTTATGAACTAATTCATAGCATTTATAGGGGAGTAAATTGACTAGAAGATTTCGTCAGATGAGTTTTATTTCCTATTCCAAAAAAGGGAAAGGTAGCCATATGTGAAGACCACAGAATAAATATATTCATTCCAAATCGACTAGAATCTAAGACAAAATAAAAGGAAATATGTGAAAATACACTCCCCCTTATCAATGATCTCTGAAAGAAAATTTACATAACAGTTTTGCCAATCAATAATTCCGTAAAAGGCATTTACCAGCAAAAATTACGTTAACTACACCTAAGCAATAGGAATTTAACCAAATATTCCCAAAAACATTAAAAAATCAGTCGAACTCAAAACAGCATAAATAGGGAGGAAATTTAAATGCAATAAAACAAAATGTGACTGGGTTAGCAACACGTTAAGAAACGTCAGCCTCCGTCGCAAGTTAAGAAAAAAATCAAAATATGTGAGTATAATTAATAAAATAAAGATAATAATTATTATTAGGAGCACTTTTCCGATTTTAAATCAAACGATGCACATTTAAAACAAAACAGGAAACAAATTCAACTCAAATATGTAAACAATGAAGTTCAACATATTTCCAAATTATTTTAATTAATAATGTAATTTGTTTATTTTCCTTAATAAATTAATTCATGGTGGGCTTTCTTTAATTTCTGTCAATATTTCTATGCATATTAAAGTCTGGTCAAGTATCCCAGTAAATATTAGCTTGCGAAATAAAAAGATTTTATTAGTGAAGACTAAAACAATGCTAATGAATCGTTTTGCTTCTGTTCATATTTATAATCAAGGGTAATATGGGAAGGGTTGAGGAGCTGTTAAAAGAATGGGGCGGAAAATTGATTAAGTCAGATAAATTTGCAGATAATCAATCATTAGTAAGACATACAGCCGAGGAATCGCAGTTATTATTACGTGCCACACAGGAACAATGCGAGAGAAATGGAATGATGTTTAACCACAAGTAAACAAAAGTAATAACATCATAGAGGAGAAAAAAAACCAAATTAAATATTATAATTGGAGGGAATAAACTGGAGCATGTAGAGTCATTCATGCATTTGGACAGTATTTTAGTGGAAAAAGGGCATTGTAATGAAGACATTAGCAGGAGAATTACACGGTTCGCGAAATACACAGGGAAAAATAGATAATTCATGACAGAGGTTCGAAGTAAAGGTGTAAAGAAAAGATTAGTAAATAGCTTAATTAGTAATAGCTTAAGCGAAGGGTGTGATGGATGTGAAATCTGGTCTTTGAGGCCAGAGGATGAGCGTAGACTGGAGGTTTTAGAGATGTGACTGTGGCTGAAAATGGAGAAATAATTTGAACAGAGAGGAAGACAAACCCTGAGGCATTAAATAGAATGGGCAAAAAGAGGAAGTAACTGGAAAGAATGTCAAAAGACAAAAAAGAGGATAAAGGATATATTGAAAGTCAGGGATGTTTAGCAGTCCGTTATAGAAGGAAGAATGTTGGGCAAGCGGGGTAGAAGAAGATGGAGAGTGAGAACTCGTGCAGAAGTTGCGAAGAAATTATAAAAGAGAATAGAAGTTCTCAAGATGCTTCATAAGGGACCGTCCAAAACATTCCTTTGAAATAGGTAAAATACCTTGATTGACTGATTCAGTCGCACATTAAATACAAACGATTTGTCTAAATCAGGTATACATGTTTCATGCAAACACGAATACCAAGATGGCCATGCTAATAATGTGTCGAAAAATTGTGCACGATCACAAAATCAGAATCAAAGAACGCGAGAGTGAATACGTGTACGACTTAAACCCTTGACAAAGCGCCTCTTCTCAAACGAGCACATGCTACCGAAATTTTGCATTTTGAAAAGAAAAGTATTGAAGTAGACATCGTGTAACAGCTCGAAATCATCCGATAAAATCCTTACCCTGACTTCACAGTAGTCAATGAGAACGCAACCACAACCTGCTGCTCCTCTCCACAGAATCTCCAAAACCAACTGCCAGGAGATCAACCCCTATGGACAATGACTCACCCCACCCTTATACACTCTCATTCGCTTGTTTTCACCGGGAGAGACTACTTATGAAGGACCTGTACATATCTCAGATTGCATAGGTGCAGATGGTGAATTGAGAATCGGGATGGGCAGTGCTAGGCAGAGGAGTGACACAAGATTACCCTTAATCAATAGTTCCTTTCAATATATATTCGACGAAAATGGTAAATTAGGCATATGAATGGGTGACTGCAGGAGTGCAAGTAGGCGAGAAACTAATGATATCAATTCGATATGCAGAATTAAGCTCATTAACAAGTCAGCCAAAGTTTTACAATACTCGTAATTGTTCAGCACATCACAGAATCAGTGCCATACGCATGGGATGAAAATTATTCAAAAGAAAACGAAGGCTATAAAATGAACACGAAATATGACAGCTAAGATATACATTAAAGTTGAGAAAAATATGTTAGAATAGGTAGTCGAGTATACCTATTCGGGAAATGTTTTGGATGAGGGCAGGCAGAGTAATATGGGCATCACAAGATCAATAGCGATTAGTAAAGAAATTTTTACACATACTAATATTAAAGGAAGGCACCTATGGTAAGGATGTAAAGAAAATGCTAATGATAACTCAATTTTTGGAGCTTAGCTTTATATAGTTAAGAAACTTGGTCGTAGAGGCTGGAGGACCAGCGTGGATTAGAAGGGTTTGAGATATGGTCGTGAAGAAGAATGGAAAAAATAAAATGGACGGAAGGAAAATAAACGATTCAGTTCTAGGCGTGGTGGAGGAAGGTGGAAGATTGTTGGGAGAAGTTCGAAAAAGGCAGGACAAGTAGATGTAGGAGATACGAAGAGGTTGCTGAAGACGATATTAGAGGGAAATATGTTGAGCAAGCGAGGCAGAAGGAGGAAACATATGGTATAAATGTATGCAGAAAGTATGCAGAGCTCACGAATAAGTTATTGAAAAATGTTGTATGGGTCAAAGGATATCTTTTGTTGTGATATTCAGGGTTTATGAGCACGGCAGTGCATCTAAAGGACCTATCAAAAGCCAATCCGAGCTCGTTAGACTACTCAAAATAAAATACATTATTATCAAGTGGAATAAACATCAAAATCCTTCGCAGAAGCGAAATAAAATTGCAAACATAATCGTTCGGTTCATAATCGCAAGGTTAACTATTTTAGGATGCATTTAAAATAAATTTTTTATGCGTTCAGTGCTTGAAATTTGAGTACGTTTTTACCTTTTTAGAATTTTGTACGCTTTTATATTTTCTTTTTCCTTCGGCGCCTCTCCCTAGCACTCCCACGATCGGCCTTTTTGCAGTTGTCTTTGTATAAGGGCTTGCACACGAGATGGCCTAATAAGCTAGCCTCACTCAACTCTGTGAAAACTATAATGATCACGAAGTAAGATCTGGTGCTTTCCCGGCGTATTTGCTTGATGAAGTTTTCTCGGGTCTTCCAGCGGGTCAGGATAGATCTACCTGAGGACGATACACGAGTCGGGCATCGAAATGTCGGCCAACATGGAACCCCTGACCCGCTGGAAGACCCGAGAAAACTTCATTAAGTATAATGATCATCTATCCAGGGGAATAACTGGAGTTTTTTCCACCCGGAGAAGTCCACGAGTTTTCCTCCCCTCCGAACACACATCAAATTACCCTTTCGGACGAAAAAAAGACATTTGTTTCAGATAGCGAAGTTCACTCGTCAACATGAGTGAAAAAATGTAATTTGGACAGCTGATCCTGATGATTAGTTGTGCCAACGCGTTCAATACGTACAGTAGAAGTATTTTTCGCGAATAGTTGGTGCAACACTGTTACTTTTGGCATTTATTTAATTTGGTGGATGGGTTTGATTGGTGAAGGTAGAGTTACTACCGAGTGCTAAGCGCAATGGAGGATGAAATTCACACATCAATAGGGTAATGAGGGGGGGGGGCAATTCCTTTCCCTGAGACGCCTGTAGTTTTCCTGGAAGATCTGATAACTAAAAAGTCAATACACAGTTTGGGTGAAGCTGAGGACGACCATATACACCACCCGAATCAAACCCGGACCCTTCGGTATCCAAGCGCTATACGCACTGGACTACTATGTCCCTCTGTTTACATAAAAAATTTTATTTGTATACTTGCTCATCGTTTTTAACCCCATTTGTTCTAGTATTTACCCCGAGTCCTCGACCACTTTACTGGAGCAAAGGTGATCCCCCAGGAAGAGCCACACCCTTCAGCCCACCCCCCTTTAGGTACTCAGTACTCATCTTCCTCATTTGTAATTTCCAAAGCGCATAAAAACATCATCGATTTCTTTAGAATCATAAAAACCATTATCTTTATATTCTACCCTCATTCAAGAATAAAAATAGGTAGCTCCCCTGTTTTCCCACGGAGTGGCCACATGAGGTGACCTGATTAGGAATTACTGGTTGACGGATTAGAGGATAGATGATGAGAAGGGATTGGGAAGAAAATTAATCAGAAAAATTTTAACTTAGAGTCGTTGAATATAATTGACGCACTAAGATTCTAAGTTCATATTTTCAGGTCAAATTACCTTAAAACACAATTATAAGCTCCTTATGTTGATGTACGACTACACAAAGTCTTGAAAGCCTCCACGAGAGCCCAAAGCAAGTGACGATAGGTCAAAATTCAAGAACCTGCGGGAGATGCTGCAATAGTAACTTTATACAGAGTCATCCGCTAATATGCATGTCAATGCAACAATTTCAGAGTGTAAAAATCATTCGTCTTGACTGGGATTCGAACCCCGGTCAAGACGAATGATTTTTACCCTCTGAAATTGTTGCATTGATGATAGGTCACTGGCCATGATGAAGGACCAGGAGAAATCTATAGAAGGCAAATAAGCTATAGAGAGATTGGGTTCCCCACTGATTTTTTGGAAAACAAATCACTGAATAAGTATATCCCGGGGTCCCTCTTCTTTGCGCTCTTTAACTGAACTACAGACAAAGCGGGAAGCGGGGGGTTTCAAATAATTCCTCGGTAATGTACGATTCGTAAGTAAAATCAAACGACTGATAACTTTGAAATTATTTTAATTGAGCCACCTTTTATCCAGAGACTTTCATTTCAAGACTGAATGATTAAATTAGATTATGAATTACGTTAATATCAATAAGAAATATACAGCAGATTTCCGCAAACTGGGCAGCCTAATGTTAAATTTTGTTAGTTTTTTAAATCGACTCTGATTTGCATTGCAATTGCCCTTAGCATATTCGAGATGCATAATTAATGAGAGAGTATGTTTCATTTGCCTCTCAACGTCATTCTGTAAAACTACGTGCTTAGCGAAGACTAACATCTTCAGATCTTCACCGCATACACTACGTATCTTCCTCATGGTATTTTCTAAATATTTGCTTGGTGGGATACGGGTAATTGGCACGGCCATCGGCGGTCATTTGAAAGAATCTGAACATGTAAAAGTTGGGCAGTTCGCCTCGATCGAAAAACAATCAAGATTGAAATACCTTGCACGAATAATAATAATTGACACCTCACGTCATGCAAGAAAAGAGATCTCTCGGGAAAGAGGTGAGGCTTCAAGAATGTTTCATCGACCTTGAACATATCAGCTTTTTCAAACTCATATTTTTTTCCTTGCCTTCGCGTCCGAATGCGTCCATTGTTGGCAATTGAGGCCCGTATTCCGAAACAGTCGTAAATGACCAAACGCAATATGTCCTGGATGCGTGCCTTAATTCATTTCGTATTCACCAATCGTCCACTGAAATAGCCACAGTCACACGTGACCTCACGGCCAAACAACGATTGAATGGAAGCTGTCAACTCTATGGAAAAACGTAAAGAGAGTAGGGTGTGCAGCAAAGTGAAACTTGAAAAACATTCTTCCGTATAAATATGGACAAAAATATACTTCAACAAACTAGCAACTGGATGAAAAAAGTAAACTAGTTCACTCGAGCAGACATGATCGCATTTCCCAAAGGATAATTGACTTTACGGTAGAATAATTTCGGCAAAATATATATTTGCGAAATATGGACACTGGACTATGGACTGATGATCGATACACTTACCAGTTCCATCCAAGAAGGCACAACCTGACTCCCTACACCACATTTAACTATTCCTCAATTAAGAGTCATTTCAATCTCCCTTCAATCTTTCCCAACATGGCTATACTTTTCCTCCTCCTACCTTGCTCGCCTATTATCCACCTTTCTATTAGTCTTCAACGTTCCATTCAAAACTCTGAATTCATTTTTACTGCCTCCTTTGGATTTCTCCCAACAATCCTCTCTCATCTCCCACAATGACTAGAACTAACTCAGTTGTTTTCCTTTCGGCCCTCTTCACCTTCGCCACACCCACATTTTAAGAGCCTCTAATCTACGCGTCGTATCCTGCTTCAATGAAAATTCTTCCGCGTCGCAAAAAACCACGCTTCATATCAAACTTTTCACTAATCTTTCTACAAGGATGATGAATAAATCATATTCCTCAGCCAGCTCCTGTCGTCGAGGTAGGCGGAAAATCAAGTTGACTTTTAAAAATATGCTGAATACAGAGCAGAAACCCGAGAAAAATATACGGAGAGGAACAATTTTAATTCAAATTTTAAAACACACAAAACTCAGATTAAATTAGTGCCATGACAAGCTACCATGTTTCGTGGACATATCGATATTGCACAGAAAGCATTGCTTTACTATGATTTTGAAAGGAGACCTCCAATTAGACGCTTTGGAAGCCGTTTTTATTACGTCATTACATAGATATCTTCGACAGACGATCTCCCATGATTCCGATGAGCTCTTGGAAATAGATTCCCTAGTTAAGAACCCCGAACTTACTCATAGAAACTTTCTCTTTTGCTGTAACTGCCGTTCGAAAAAGTCTAAATCTGCTGCACTAAATTTATCCAAGTTTAAGAGCAAAAAAAAGCTGTCACGTCGGCAAGATTTCATTTATTTAGGTGCATATGCTGAGGTCCGTTTCTCAAAGCTCACAGTTTCCTCAGTCAGAACATTCCAGGGACGTAACGAGTTGTCCAAGCATTTACCAGATCTACATACAATACGCAATTTATGTTGTTTAAACATATTCCTTGTTAAATGATGATTTGCTTTAAGAGGGTTTGGTAAAATGGCTGGTAGCTTTGAAATATTACCCCTCAGTTATCAACGGAAGCGTAACTCTCTTACCATATGCTTCCAAGAAGCATTATTTTACCTATTAATATTTTGGGTTTGAGAAATACCCAATTCTAACACTTCTTACGCGATATTAATACAATTTCAGCCGCCTAGTGTGAATAAAGGAACAAAAGGAGTAGGCACGATTTCGGTTATTATTATGTTCGCATTTTTCAGAAGAAGTGAAATAGAAAAAAACATGAAGTCATCTTGAAATTTGATCACGTGGATATCTTCGGACATCGTCAAATTTTTTTCAGAAAAATAATCCCTCAAATAAGAGCCGTGAAGAGGTAAAAAAATTGAATAGTGGAATGTATATTCATTTTGAAACATGTTAAAAGGATAATATGCTGAGGTCCTTTCAAAAGCATCGTTTGAATACGCGAAATTTAAACCAGGATTCGCCTTTTTACTATCAGACATGGGACTAGCTATATCATCAATTTATTAAACATAAGAAGTAAACATTCGGTCTCCTTGTGCACTGAAAAAGGATCTTCCGATTTGGCGAGTTAATGTAATTACTATGTTTCGTAAACATTGCACTATTGCACAGAAAGCATTGCTTTACTATGATTATAAACCGAGAGCTCCAATTAGATGCTTTGCCAGCCGTTTTTATGATGTCATAGTTTAGATGGGAATAAGGTAGGTAACTAAGCTATTAAAATACGTTAATAAAGTAGCCAAATATAGTGACGATATTGTAAACCATTTGAAACCATTAAAAATACACTTCTGTGCGAGAAATGGCAAAGTTAATTCCATAGGAATTCGTTTTTAAAGCATTCTCTTCTTACTTCTGCACTGCAGAAATCTAATAAAAAACGATACTTCTTTACGTTCATATTTTAAGAAATGAAACTTTCAATTAATTGTAAAGGAGGTGTAATAAAATAACTACATTCTGACCGTCCCAAAGTTAAAAAAATAATATCTAGTCTCGTATGTCTTCGATATTATATCATTTTTTAGGGCTTAGGTGGTAGAAGGGTATCAATTGAAAGAGAAGAGTCTTAATCTCGCCCG
Source organism: Hetaerina americana (assembly GCF_022747635.1). NCBI lineage: Eukaryota > Metazoa > Arthropoda > Insecta > Odonata > Calopterygidae > Hetaerina > Hetaerina americana. The sequence goes on along the minus strand of NW_027287205.1, from coordinate 51,666,787 downwards.
ACCCAATAACGATGTGGAATAAATAAATAAATATGCAGTGTGGACTATACTTGGCTCTGAAATTGGACTTCTATTTAACTATATAAATTTGCTACTTGAGCATCAACTACTAACTACACAGCAAATAGTTCAAGGAAAGAATCACAACTAACTTAAATCAATATAAAACTTAATTATGAGAGGTGATAGCCTTCTTATCGTTAGAAACTTGGTAACGTGATCCCCTGGACAAGCGGCACGATATTTAAATTACAGCAACAGAATGTCACACAAAACCTCACCACATACAGGTTTTCTCACACCATACGCCAAGTTTTTGTCCCGTTTTCCGCCATAAGAAGTGATAATGTTTCTAAAATTTTGTGTGAGAGGCCTATTTAATAACCATCTACTCGCGCCTAAATGAATGAAAATTCAGTTGACATTTTCACTACTAAAGGCAGCACTGCACAATAAAATATTGTTCCATAACGATAGTGCTGCTTAAGCCGGCAAAAGTTTTAACTAATATCCAGTCTAAAAAAGCAAGCGATTCATGGAAACTTGAATGCTATTTTAAATGTCAAAATGAACCATCGAGATATAAGAATGCCCTTAAGATATAATTTTCTCCATTTCCACTACAACCCTTATGGTTTAAAAAACGAGTTTAATTAAAAAAACTGCCTTCTAAACAGAATTGGCAAAGGTAATGAATTACACGACATTCACATTTATTTATTGCTTTACCACCATTACTAAATATTAATTTCCACAAATATTTCTAAAGAAATCCTGAATTTCTTTTGCATAGGGGCCATAAAAATAATGTTATCAACACATGATTATTTTGGTAACTAATATCAATTCATTGACACTTGAGAATTCCACTCCATTATCAAATTAATCATCAATCACTAATCATCATGAATCACTATCAAAAGACAAAGATCATTGACAGGTCCTTGACAATTTAATATTTAACTTAGCCAGTGATGAGTGAGTTTTCGATTACACGAAAAAAATATTAACAAATTTAGAATATACTTAGAACAAAAATTAACGTAACACGGCACTCAGTGAGATCACAAGTGTGAACTTTCAATGTATTCAATTAAAAAGGCTATTATTAACCATTAAAAAAATCCCAACCACAATCCTTCCTTGTATGCTTTTCAATTTTTTTGGCGCGCAGCACCCATGCTTTTGAAAGCGTTACGTGTTCAGTCGGCACGAACATTCTATCAGTTTCATATTTATTACGCTTAGAAAGTAGCTACTAGGTCGACAATTCTATATTTTTATAGCATCCCCTATCTTGAATGAGGCTTTTCATTTTTGACCCACTCCCACAGTTATTCCCTGCCAAAAATTCCAACGGATAAAATAAAAACGCATTGTTTCTAAGTCCACACATTGATCTCCTACTGTCTTTTCCAACTCCCGTGAGATTCCTTGATACAGAGAAATTTGGTGAAATTTCCCAGCTAGAAAATTAAAGTTATATAGCACGCTGCTGTTCACGTTAAGCCGGTAGGACTGAATGTAATCATAATGGAACTCACAATGTGTATTCTTTGGGCGATAATTATTCAAAAATATTTCAGAGTATTTCACTAGAAAGATTATCATACGCTACGAAACTAAAAAGTTAGTTTAAAAAGTTAATAAAAACTTATATAACTTACCATATGACGATGTCCAGACAAAGATGCTCAACATGACCAATCACCCTAGTAACGGATCAAGTGACGAAAAATAACAGTTGAGTCGCAATATGAAATATCTCGAATACAAAAAAAATTGTTTACAAATAGTTTTAATTTTACTGCCATCCGATCGCAAGCTATCACTATGTCCATTGACGTATATTTTAAAAAGATACATTCTAAATAATGCAAGCGTCATTTTTGGTTATTACTAATTGTAAAAAAATTACCTTGATTAAAATGGCAAAATCAGAGAATTTTTAAATTATAATTTCTATTATTAATAATTAATTTATTTCATCAAGAATATGTTAAATTATTCTTTTGTAAACTTTTGTAAGCAGATTAACAAAGCTATATAATTTACTTAGCTTGACCGGCTTTTCTAATTTTGGAGACTAGGATTCCATAAGAAGTTATTTTTGGGATTTTTAAATGTTAAGTCATACAAACAAAATGAAGGCAGAAGGTATAATTTGAATATAAATATACATAATGCTTTAATTTTTTTTATTTTCTCAAGTTTTACAAGCACCTACCACCTAAAAATATATTAAATAGTACCTACTCTAAAATAACAACAAATTGATCAGACACTTTCAGCTTTTATCATGTCTTAATGTGAGATAGCCCTTAAACCACTAAAGATGACACATGCATTGGGTATCAGTAAAATTCCTTCTATTATTAGAGTAATACTCTGAATTATAATAACAAAAACATGTGCCATTCCGATTTAATTAAATGTAACTTAATCTTTGGAATAATTTGAAATTTATCTCCATGAAAAGTATTTTAGATGAACCTTCAAATATATATGCCATTATCCATTATATTCTAGGTAACTTTCATAAACTTTAAAATAAATACAATTTGCATTGCATAAAACCCTCCTGTAGATCTATACATTACCTTCCCCACCCCTTGCTACCCCTAATATCTCTCCTTTTCCTGCCTCCACCTTATCTAACATTTACCATTCTTTCACTACATTCAATACTGCATCAAATTTCATCATCTCCTCCAGCCATTTTTCATCTCTCCCGCAAATTTCTTTCAACATCCTTTCTCCATGATGCCTGGGATACCATATCTTCCCTTTCCACTGCACTCAAAAGCACCCAATCTATAAAGCAAAATATGCTTTATAGATTGCATACTTTCTCAAACAGTGATATTTTTTAAACAACTACCGCCATCTTTAAGTCAGATCAGGTACTTATGGGCCCCCGTGTAGCACTTCACTCTATAAGTTGTTATGCTACTAAATATTCTGATTATACTTGTATCTTTTGTTAATGATCATGATATCAATTTCCTCCTATTTGTAAATATTTCTAGTTTTATTTATTTATTAAAGTGTTTCAAGTTAATAACATGTCAGGTGGTAACATACATTCAGTTTACATTAATGCATGAAATTCACATTACCTTAAAATCATGTAATGTTTATGTAACCTTTATCTTACCAGTTAATTCCGTTCCTCTTATTATTTCCTAACACTATTAGAATTCCCTTAGCTCTTATTAGAATATTCTATCACACGCCAATGGTAGAGATTCCAAATTTATATTTTCAAAACATTGGAGTTTGCCAAGTATATACTATGACCAGTTTTGCCTTCACTTCTGCTAATTTACAACCGAGCATGATCTAGATTCATTCCCTGGAGAATTTCTCTTTACTAGGCTATGCCTTCAGGCAAAGCATCTTAAATACGGGTACCCTACACAATAGACCAGTTTCTTCTGCATTTAAAATTTCTTCAGGGCTAAATGATTCAGTTAATGAGCAGTCACTTAAATGTTCCACCCTTCCAAAGCCCCTGCATTCACTCATTGCTTCCCTCACACGTTGGATATTACACTTGAAGGCAAAAATGTGGTCCATAAAATGTGTACACTTTTCCATATCACCCATAGAAATGCACTAGTTTTATATTAGAGAGAAGTCCACAATAGAAAATTTTGATTGTTTTATATATTTCGGTACCATATTTTTTTGGGTTTATTAATCCATAATTAATCAAAAATAAGGAGGATTCATTAACTAAGAGATAGCAGTCTTCAAATTATTACTTACCAATGGTAGTCTTCTGACACTTAATAACCACAGCTGCATTTCTAAGCTTCAACTTTCTCAACACAATATGACACCCAACACCACAATTAATCATTCTTAATTCCGCTTACTTTCGGCACCATTTGATCCATCAAGAATGTTTATTTTCTTTATCCCCCTTCCAAACATTTTCCCCTATATCACATTCTTCAACATTCAAACACCAATCATGATTCCCTGAATCTACTCTTTATAAGGACATTATTTCCATGATTAAATATAAAAAAAGCAGCTCAGAGAGCAATCAATTAACAAGTTGATCATGGTAACACATAATAAAATCTTCCTTTTGCCCCAGATACTGTAGGCAATTTTTTCTTAAAAGCTGTTGAATTTCTGACAATTTGTTCTCTGAAAAAGTTGATGCAGCCAATATGGGCAATATGCTGCATCATGTTCCTCCAAATTATTTAAATTTTAAATGGAATTTTATTGCTCCATTTTACATCAGCTCTAAATTTTTTTTTAATCTAACAGTAGGGATATCTATGGTCTGCCTAATTCTCTAATTAAGGACATTATTGTGTTTATTGTGGAACCATTAGCTATGTAACTCAACTTGTTTTAAGACAGGAGATTTTCCAACAGCTTTAAAATATTCCAAAACAGTACCAGTCTATGAGAAAGGTGATAAAGATGATGCAACTAATTACTGCCCCATTTACATAGTCCCTATTTTTGGTAAAAGTTTTGAAGTTAAAATGAAAGATCAAATATATGATTTTTTGAATCAAATAATGTTTTCCAAATCAAAGTATCACTTTTCAGCTGGAAAATCTACAATTATGGTTGTAGATTCTATAGTTAATTATGACTATTAATGCATTTGAAGAGAGGGAGTGGTGGTTTTTATGGGAGGCGACTGACAGCTAAGGTCATTGCACCAGGGATAGATGGGAGAGGAAGGATGGATAGAAACCCCGGCATCGGCATTAGCTTACTCTTGTCGAAAGATGCCAAGGGGTGTACAGTTTTACATCCTATTCGACAGACATTGTACTCATTCTAAGTGCTCTCCACAAAGCACCTCAAGTAGGGATCAGGATACCACTGAAAAATAATTTTTGTCTCCATGATTTGAACCGAGGCCATCTTGGTGGGAAGGCAGTATGTTAGCCACTGCACCATTGCGAACCCCTTGAAGAGAGGGAATGAGTCTTTGTTGCACTATGTGATCTTAATAAGGCTTTCAACTATGATAATCATTCAATATTAATATTTAAACTAGAATATTACTGTTAAGGGAGATGCATTGAAACTAAAGTCAAATTTGGATTATCGCCATCAAGTGGTTGAATTTGATGGCTGTCGATCTGGAGCTCTTAAAGTAAAATGTAGCGTCTCACAGGCTTGGTCCAGTACTTTTTGTCATCAATAATGAATTACCTCATAATATGAAATCTAAATCTGTTTTATGGGCTGATGACAAAAATTTTGTACAAAAATGTCAACATCTAAAATATATTATAAAGAATCTAGCACTGCCTGAAGACAGGCTGAGGAATGGTTTGATGTTAATCATTTACATTTTGAAAAACATTTACATACTGAAAAAACCCAGCATATTGTAAGCAATCTTAAATAACATAATGAAACTGCTAAAATACTAGGAATTTATATGGACACAAAACTTAACTGGGAGACCCACATTAGTCCGATCTGTAATAAACTGAGTAAAGCTGTTTATATGTTAAGAAAGCTTAACTTTTTCATTTCAAATGAGTATTGTTTGACATTTTACCATGCCTTCTTTCAATGTCATTTGAATTATGGTGTTGAGTTATGGCATCATTCTCCACATGTTAAGTAAAATCTTGCTACTACAAAAAATGAGCTATTTGCTCTCTTGCTGAAATACCACCACAAGATTCCTGCAAGCCTTTTTTTATTAGGTTGGAATCATTACTGTATTTAGTTTATATATCTTTAAGAATCTGAGTCATGTAAAAGAGAATCTAGAGACTTACCATTTAAGATCTTATATCCATAACCACACCATTAGGGGTAAAGCAAATCTAAGTACTGCTTATTGTAGAGTGTGCACAACTTACAACTCATTTCATAATGTAAACATTTGACTGCAATACTGGCTGCGTACTCGAATTCAGACTGTATCCTAAATTTCAAGAATAAGGCTAACCCACTTTATTCAATAGATGAATTCTTATGTGACAATCTTCATCACATTGAAGAAGTTTTGTTTATATATTTCATAATATTTATATTGACGATATTTAATATGGCTGTGCCTTTTCTAAAATGAATAAAGTATAAGTAATTTCCTGCCTCCTTTATATTTCTCTCAACACTCTTTCTCCTCTCCTATTATGTCTAGACCATTTTCATTTGGTTTTCTTTCTATCCATTTCACTTTTTTCATCCTTATCCGTACTCATCACCCAAAGTCTCCATCTATGCTTGTACTCTTGTCACAATGATCAAGTTTCCATACCATGCAAAATTGTGATTCATTAAAAATTTTCAGCATTTTTTCTTCATGTCTTTACTCTAAGTACCCGTACTCCACTCTCTTATTTTTGCTAGGACTTCTACACCTAATGTCATTCTTCTTATCATTCCCAACTAATTGCATATCTTCATCATTAAGAATTATTTGAAAGGTTAACCACACTAGTTTAAGCCCTCCCAATTTCATCATTTAACTTAGCCTATTTCTTGAAAACCTCATGATCTTATTTTACCTACATTGATCCTCAACTCACACCAATCACATAGATTTTCTAATGCACTCATCAACGATTGTAACTGCTTGGCTGACTGGCTCACTTCAGCTTGTTCATTCACAAATCAAAATGATTTTATCATTTCTTGAACTATATTTATTAATTTTTCAGCTCTTTTCATGCCTCATTTACCATTACCTACATGAATATGTTGAAAAGCATGGGTGATTGTAGGCAGCCAATTATAACATTCCTATTGTATCTCTAATAATACAACTTTTTTCTTTATACCTACCACACAGTGCTCTCAGCATCCTGTACAGCCCACCCATTTCTCCCTTTCTCTGAAAACTCTCACACTCGTTCACAGCATTTCTTTTCCCCTTGTAGTTTTCCACGCTGGTCAATTATTCATGTCTTTCCTCTTTATTTTACCTAATTCTGTTAACATTCTTCTATTTACTTCAATTCACAGCATTTCTTTTACCCTTTTAGTTTACCACATCAGTTGATTATTCACATATTTCCTCTTTATTTTACCTACTTCTGTTTGCATTCTTCTATTTACTTCTCTAATCTGGGAGAGATGATAAATCTCTCCTGTCATCTATAGTTTCCTATTTGCTGTCCATTCTGCTTAATTAGCAAATTTAGAAACACAAATTTTGAGGTGTCCTGCTGTACCCATCCCCATGTCTTCATTAACAAATTTTATGACTGCCTTCAGGCACTCTTTTTTTGGCCCCAATTAAACTTTCTAAATTCTTCCATTTTCTCATCTGTCACACCTTTTTAATCCTCTTGAATTTGATGTTAAACCTCATGAGCAATAAATTATGAAGTGACATCAATCTCAGGGAACTGTAGGGTGGTTAATGTTACTAAAAATGTGCATAACCATAATATAATTCCATATATCCCTCCAAATCTCTAGCAATAAACATACTTACATCTGTTGTGTTTGAACTTGGTATAGTCATAGAAAAAATATTCCTCCTGTGAAGTCTACTGCTTTCTTTCAAACTGTACTCTGCTACCTTGCTCCTATATTTCCCTTCACTGACCAAATTGTTTCCACTTAACAAGTGTTTCCTTCGGGCAATATCTTTAACCACCAATTCTAGTTGCTTATATAGTACACTTATTCCTCACAATGATTCCTTGTCAGTGCACACAACTAAATAAGACACAAGTTCATTGGTTCAGCTTTCCCCACCAGTAATAATAATCTAACACTTAATGCCTCAGTTTCCTTCTGTTCTTTCTGCATTAATGTTCACTACTCCTGCCCCTCACTGACTCTCTTCCCCTCTATTGCATATAACTTTGTAACTATCACTCCAGTCATTCCAGCTATAATATCATTATGCGTAGCCCTAAAGCACATCTATATTTCCACCTTACCATCTTCTGCTTTACGTTGTGTAACATTCTTGTCCTCAAAATTGAACGAACATTCATAGCTCTTGTCCCATCCATTGCAGTCATCTTGTGTCTTTGTTTATGTTACTGCCGACTCAATTAAGCAAGAATTTTGGGTAATGATGCAGTGAACACCTTGCCTCTTCTACAGCTGATCACAAAACCTGCCATTTCTGAGGTGTAAAATAGCCACAGTTCTCTACCTAAAGTGCACCCATGATGGTTTCCTGGGATAAAAATTTGATGTGGTTTCCTACTGCCTAACTCAATGGTGTTTTTAACATGACAAAATTACATTAAATGGCCTCACCTATGCTTGCATACAAGTTCTCAAGTTTCAAAACTAACTACATTAAAAAATAAAAATTTCTCATAGTTGACAAAAATATCTCTACTACAGACAGGAAAATGAGTAAGTTACTGAGTAGTGCACTAGATATAGATCTATGGAATAGAATTGTCAAGTGTTTTGTTATATGAGTGAAAAACATGGACTGTATTTCAGAGAGAAGAGTCTATGAAGAATTTCTTGGCGATGAAAATACTGAACAATGAATTTTGTGGAGTTGAGCTAAAGAGAAGAATACCAAAAGCAATAAATAAGAAGAATTGTAAATAGGCCATTAACATAGAAAGGATTGCCTACATAGTGATGTGAGGGAAGGAGTGGTGGGAGGCAGGGCATGAAGTGGAAGAAAACAGACCAAGACAGTGGATGATCAAAGGAGCATGTGTACATGAAGAGAAGAACAAGATAAAGGAGTGACTGCAGAATAGGCACATATACCTTTGAGGAACAGATCACTAAAGTAGAAGAGAAATGATGACAGGAGTTAAAGTATACCCACAACATTTCTCCAGATTTTCTTTGAGTTTATTATATTTGATTATTGATTACATAAAGATTAATAAAACTTGTTCCTAATTTTCCACCAATAAACTAAATATTATTCACTTAATACTACAATGAAGTAAAGATATCCAATTTTCAAAGTTCATCTGTGGCATTGTGATCACCTCAAACAGTAGTTTCAGGACAAATAATTGGTTACTGGAGTGAACCATGACACCACTTACCTCACCTTTATTTTATTTTATCATACCCATGCATGGTATTTGTGGCTAATTAGAGTTCCTAGGAGTATATATATATATATATATATATATATATATATATATATATATATATATATATATATATATATATATATATATATATATATACCTGTATGTACAATTTTCCAATGAGCTATGGGCAAATTTTATGAAAATAACTATTCCATTACTTTCCAGATTTGAAATAGCACCAGAATGCCAAATTAAATTCTTTGCCAAACATTTTGAAATTTAATATTATGCTATGTTTATTGTAGGGTAAGATGACCGGTTGAGTTTTTCGGAAGAACCTAATATATGTATTGCTGGATAGTCTTGTTCCATTGAAAGCCTAACTTAAAATGTAGAACATTAATAATGATAAGTATATATACATGTATTTTTTTTTTTTTTTAAGGTAATCTACCGGTTAAGGTAGGTTTTTTTTGATGGACGCAACTACCAAACAAATATTTTGTGACTACTAACAAAACACAACCCTAAATTCTACTCTACACCAGGTCCCTCTTCATCTCTGAGTACTTTCTTCCTCCCTTCATCCCATCCAACATCCCTATCCTGTTCCTTCCCTTTCCTCTTTTGCCCAACATTCTACCCTCTATCACAGTCTTCAACATCCCACTGCCGGTCAACACCCCCTTCATCCACTTTTCCTGCCTCCATAGGATTGCTCCCAACAAACCCCTCTCTTCGCCCACCATACCAAGTACTTCCTCATTTGTTTTCTTCTCTGTCCATTTCACCTTTTCCATTCTTCTCCACACCCACATTTCAAAAGCCTCCAGTCTACGTCTATCCTCCTGCTTCAATGACCACATTTCGGCGCCGTACATAGCTACGCTCCATATCAAAGTTTTTACGAGTCTTTTCTTAACATCCTTACTCAAAGTCCCCGTCATCAACTCCCTCCTCCTCGTGAAAGCCTCTTTGCCTAGCGCAATTCTTCTCCTTACGTCCCTACTACTTTGACCGTGTTGGTCCAAAACACTACCGAGATACGTAAACTGTTCTACCTGCTCTAGTTTTTGCCCTCTTACTTTAATGTTAAGATTAGCCTTTTTCTTTCTAGAAAATCGCATAACCTTTGTTTTATTAATGTTGATTCTCATCCCATACCTGTCGCACTGAATTTCCAATTCACTAAGCAATGCTTGCAGCCCCTTGGCTGACTGACAAACTAAAGCTTGGTCATCAGCAAACCTAACTGATTTTACGAATCCCCCGCCCACTTTCATTCCTACCTCGAGTTCTTCCCATGCCTCTTTGATCATTTCCTCTGCATACAGGTTGAACAGCAACGGTGATAATGGGCAACCCTGCCTTACACCCCTTCCTAACACTGCCCATCCTGACTCCCCGTTTCCCACCCGCACCTGAGCAGTCTGAGATATGTACAGGTTGCGGATTAGCCTCCTTTCCCTCCAATCTATTCCTATTTTCTGCAATATACTCATTAGTTTTTCCCAATTCACTCTATCAAACGCTTTTTCGAAATCTACGAAACAGGCAAATACCTCCTGGTTGTGTTCTATATTCCTCTCGATTAATAATCTCATTACTGCAATGGCATCACGCGTACCTCTCCCCTTCCTAAACCCAAACTGATCATCCCCTAAGTAATCATTTGCCCTACTCTCTATCCGTTTGTTTATGATCCTGAGAACAACTTTAGCTGCGTGGGATATCAAAGTAATTGTCCTATAGTCCTCACATGACGTGGCCTTTACCTTTTTCGGAATCGGAACTAAAACTGCTCTCACAAAGTCTTCCGGCCAGATTCCCTCCTCATAAATACTACGGATCAGCCCATATAGCCTCTTCCTCCCACATTTTCCTAAGCATTTTAAAAGTTCCACGGGAATGTTATCTACCCCCACGGCCTTATTGAGTTTCATCTCCCTTAATGCCCTTTCTATCTCATTGTCTAGTATGCCTGGACCTAAGCTGTCTTCCTCAACGTCATTTTCTTTTTCAATGTCTAACTGTGTTGGTCTGAGTTCTTTACTATACAGTTCTTCTATATACTCCTTCCATCTCTCTTGGATCTTTCCTGCGTCAACTATTACCTTACCCGCTTTATCTCTAACTATTAGCATAGCTCTTCCTTTCTTACTTCCCGATAACGATTTAACTTTGCTGTACAGCGCACCTATTTCGTCCTTCCTCTGGAGACTTTCCATCTCCTCGCACTGCGTCTTCCACCATGCGTCTTTTGCCTTATTTGTTGCCCGCCTCAATTTATTGTTCAATTCTTTGTACTTCATTTTGCCTAATTCTGTATTTATATTCTTCCATTTTCGCCGCTCATCCATCTTTGTAATCATCTCATCCGTGATCCATGGTTTCCTAGTCCTTTTAGCGTTAACGGTTCCAATAGTGTCTTTTGCGGCTTTAGACAACCCTTTTTTGATCATTTCCCATTTTTCTTCGATAGTAATAAGCCCTTTACCATCCTCCATTATTTTCTCTACCGCCTGTTTGTATTCCTTCCTTTTCAACCCATTTAATGCTTCTACATTCCATTTTCTAACTCGCCGCCCCTGCCTTATCTTTTTGAAACGTACGCTACATTTCATAACAACTAAATTGTGGTCTGAGTCCGCATCCGCTCCCGGAAAGCTGTGGGAATTTATCACACTATTCCTAAACCTGTGTCTAACCAGGATATAATCTAGCTGATATCTTCCTGAGTCACCTGGCATTTTCCATGTATACCTGCGTCTTTTGTGGTGTCTAAACCAAGTGTTGGTGATGACTAACCCCTGTCTCCTGCAGAACTCAACTGCTTTCTCCCCGCGGTCATTCCTCGTGCCTAAACCGTAGTCGCCCACCTCATCACCATCTCTTCCTTCGCCTACCGTCGCATTCATGTCCCCCATCACTATCAAATGTTTCCCTGCTGGAACACACGCGATCATGTCCTCTAACTGATCGTATATCCTATCGACCTCTTCTTCCTTATGGTTGCTCGGTGGCATGTATACCTGAATAATAACTAAGTTCGTCGGTTCTGCTTTTATCTCCACTAGTAGTATTCTATCCGTTACCTGCTCTATGTTGACTACGCTTCTTCCTACCTCTTCATTTAATACTATGGCAACCCCTCGTTGGCTCTCGTCCCCACCGCTGTATATTATTCTATACTTATCACTCCAGTAATCCCCGCTATCTTTCCATCTCACCTCGCATAGACCTAAAATATCTATATTTCCCCTTTCCATCTCTCGCTTAACATTCTCCAATTTCCCTGTCCTCATCATTGTCCTAACATTCCACGTTCCTATTCTAACTAATTTTGTCTTTTTCTCCTGCGTCTTCTGTCCTGCTGCTGCTGGTTTTCCCTTGCAAGGGTTTCGTGGGATGACGACCGCGGAAGCCTTGCCTCCCCCGCTGCCGGGCACGACACACGGCCGATTGGGCCGAGCCCCGTGGTTGCCAGGACTCAAAATATCTCTATTGTCCATCATATTTTTCTAGGGAATGATAATTGAGGTGGTTTCCCGTTGCCTTCCTCAATAGTGTTTTTAACGTGACACCATCACTTACTGGCCGCCCCACTGGGGTCAGACGCCATTGCAGCCGCCTCACTGAGGAACAGACGCTGCGTGGACTACCTTTCGTCTGGCTCCTAACCTTCGACCTATCTGGCATGGGTGACCCTACCAGGAACAATAATTATTACTCCCGCCAGTACAGCTCTAGGGGTCATCGGAACGCACAAGCCCTTCCACCACGTCAAGGTTGTAGTCCGGGGAGGGATATACATGTATATGTAGCATAAAATCATAAACACAGTAATCAACCCTAAAGTTAGTTTGGTAGGTGATGGTAGAGTTCACAACAGTACTAAGCATGACAGCATGTGAAATTCACACACCAGGGTACGGGGGTGTTCCTTTCCCTGTACCAGTTACTGTTTCCTAGGAAGATCTGGAACCGGAGAAATCACATGGCTTGGGTAAAGCTGAGGGTACCCAGAGAGCCTTGCCTAGGAATCAAACCCGGGCAATCCAGTCAGTAGCCCAATGCTCTACCCCTGGACTGCCACTACCCAGATATATAATTATCATATATTTATATAATATATACACATCATTGATGAGAGGGACATTGAGTAAGGATGTTAAGAAAAGGCTAGATAAGGCTCGTCAAAATTTTGATATGAGCATCATTTCATACAGCGTGGAAATATGATAGGCATAGATTGGATGCTTTTGGAATCTATGAGGGGGGAAGAATGGGGATTGTAAAATGGACAGATGGAAAAACAATGAAGTGCTGGGCATGATGGAGGAGGAGAGAGGATTGTTGGATGAAATCAAAAGGAGGTATAAAATATGGATGCAGAACAGTTTAACTGCCAATGGGATGTACAAGACATTGATAGAGGGGAGAATTTTAAACAAGCTAGGACAAGAACAAAAAGTTAGGACTAGGATGGACATGTAGGACATAATGAAGAGAGCATGCTGGTGGAAGAGGGACTTACTGTAATGTCAGGTCTCGGGTTTTGTTTTGCTAGGAGAGGCAAATAAATGGGTTGTTGTACCATTGTATATGCTCTTTCAACACAATACACCATTACGTGTTTTATGGTCAGCAATTAGACTTGAGCAAGGTGCTGATCATAGGATATTGAGCAGTTAAATATTCCCATCAATTAAAAAAACTCTTTCAAAACATGGATTAAATTAAAATAAATTGAATAAAGCTACACACTTTACTAATTCAGCCAAACAAGATTACATTTGGTACCATCTACCATTATTAACGTCAAGACATATCATACCTATATCCTCATATCAAACCTATGATTAGTGGAACAAATGAAGGATGGAATTATACCCAGTGATAATAATTTACCAAAACGGATATAGAACACTTCCATTCAGTAATCCTTAATGCAATTATTTTACAGGTTTAACCAATGTAAAATCTATTGCGTAAATATATCATCAATTAGACAAATCAGCAGGTCCAACATGTGGATATTGGCTTGAAGTTTCTCGAGCTAGTGCCACCAGGACAAGAAGTAAAATTGAACTTGTGGTTTTTACATGCCACAAAGAGTAAGCACTGGATACATACATCCTGAACTTCAGCTCATGAGAAGCAACTGTAGGCTTTTACAATGATTTACTACATTCAGATAATAGATTTATAAAAGTGTTAGATCACATTCAGTAGCTATGTGATAAGTAATCAAGGTATGCATTTACATAAGAGAGCAAAATTAAATATCTTTCCATCTTGGTAATCACAGGGTTAATAATTCACACGGTTTCAGAGATCTTTTGGAAACAAATTCATCGTGAAATCAACACATGATTTTTCTTCAGAAAACTCTTTATTCCAATCACAAATGGGGTATGAGGATGAGGAAACCGTGGCAAGGAGTGAAAGAAGCAGCTATAATATAGTGAGGAAGTTGGTTAACCCATTAGGTCAAGGGAAAATAAAAGGCCATAGGATGAGTACACCAAACTAAATGACAAATTTGCAATTAGAATGAATACCCTTCAGAATATCAAATTGCTCAAGTACCTCCAGCCTGCACTCATTTCACTAGAAATCCAAGAATACATGAGTTAAGTCTATAATATGATCATTGTCTACAAGTCGTTTTGAACAAGGGATTTTTAGAAAAATAGTTGTTTAAGTTCTTCCCTAATGGCTTTCATACACAATATAGTTTATGCACCTTACATTTTCGAAAATAGGAAACTTTATCTGCAATACTGGAGATAACAAGCTTTACAAAAGACAAGACTTCTGGGAAGTTTTCATAACAAAAAGTTAAAACTCACTTTAAAAATACCTCTGCTAACTAGCTGTAGTGTCCTGCACCATAGGAGGACATGCATTGTTTCGTTTTAGTTATAACTATACAATTCTTCAACCTAAATGTACAGTTTTGCCCTTCTGTGTGTGCTCCATTGTCAACTTCTGGGAGCATCAATCTTTCATTTAAAGAGGCCGTTTTATTTAGAGAAGGGTACAAGAAAAACCACAAGTCTGACTTATATGAATATGTATGCAAATGCTTGAGGTACAAAGTAAAAAGATCTTTCTCCCTGACTGGTGTGTTTACATAATACCCTATAAGTCAACTCAATTATATGCTAGGGGGTCAGTTGTGAGAAAATATGTACAATAAAAGTAATTCTTAAAAGGGAGATATGTGTCAATAAAATTTTTTTAACCTTTGTGGTGGCATCATAAATGGTAAAACTATTTGGCAATCCAGCTATTAAACCACAATTGTCTTTACTGCTGATGTACCGTGGAACTTGGATTAGGTCATTGATATTGCCAGTGAATTGGCATAATTGGTAATTTTAATGAACCACTAAGTCTTCATGCTTTTTTTAATTCCTACCCATGAATTTTCAATTGTTGTGTGACCAATGTCATTATTTCAAAGCAGCTATTTATGAATCAGGTAAATGGATCCCCATTATGTTCACCTCACGATTCAACTTTTCTTGGATAGATCTTAATTACTTTAGGATTATTATACAATTTCCTACTTAAGGAAAATAACATGATTCCCAAAATGGAAAAATGAGGTAAATGGAAATTATGTTAATCCCATGACTGATATGTGAATTATTTTCATTCACTTCAAAGCTTCTTCATTCCACTTTTTTAACAACATTTCACTTTAATCACTTGAATTTTACACAGTATACTCAAGTTCTAAGGTATCCCAATTCTTACGACTGGGAGTACATAGATAAGGAAGAGCTTGAAGTAAGTGGGTACTTACTATGACCACAAAACATGGTTGACTGCACTTAATAATGAAAATAGCTCAAATAGCCACTGCTAGAGAGTGAGAAGTATTTTGAAAATTTAATATGGCATCATGGGGCAAGAATATCATCTAATCATCCAATTTCTCCACTTGAATGGTAGAGCACCCATCAAAATTCATCGTCAATTGAGTGAGTGAGACATGCAATGATGGTTTTATGGATGTGGAAAATTGCATTCATGGGTTCATTACAGTTCAAAGAAGGCTAAACGTCATGTGTGACAAAGAATTCAAGAAGTCTTGGCCATGGACCATCAGGAATTTCCACTGGGCACATAAGGCACCCCATATAGAAGAATTCTCAGCAGCCATGTAACCATGGCTTCATGTAGAGAAAAGTGGGTGCATCTACAGGGAGATTATGTCAAGAATAAAATGTTTTAACTTTCTTTTTCTTCTCGCGTCAAAGTAATAAGTCAGGAAAAAAGTAAAACTTGAACACACCTCTTACAACTTTTCATAACTACTAAGTTATGAACTGAATCTGCATCTGCAATGGAAGCTTAGTGAACTTATATCTTTACTCACAATATAATCAAAAGGTTCCCTTAAGAAGCTATTTGAATTATGGTCTATGTTAAATCAGTGACCAGCATCCACTTGTGAATCTGTTAATGTGTAATCTTAGTGGTTTCTGAGTATCACTCATCTAATATGGTTCACCAATGTTGAAGCTGAGTGTCAATTCACCTTGAAACAAGATCTCTTGCACTTCTTAGAATTGACAAAGATGAGTTTAAAACATTGATCACAAAACTTCCTACCACCCCCTCAGTTCTTAAATTTCTTGCTGCTTATCCATACCTACACATCCAAACTCAGAAATGAACACTGGACAAATGTTCAGAATTTGAATCAGGGAAGTGAAATCCATCCATATTTTCTCCCACCATCCCATTGATGCACTGGCCATATACAGCATAAATAAGGTCAACAGATTCTTTGGAATTTGTCAACAGCTGTGTTTATGGATGAGTCAGGCACAAGTGCTGGCCTGCAGACCCCCTAAATGAAAAGAAATTTGAAAGCATTCTCATACTTTTAGACATTATGATAATCCTATTCACTACCGGCACTCCAGAAGTGAGTCAAACTTGGAATGATGACCTACAACTGCTATACATAACATTATTACTCTCTCCAATTCTTTCCCTTATATACAGGGCAAGCATACCCGGACATCACAACTTCTGACCGTATTAGTACCATACCTTGCCTTTGAAGCATGACTTTAATAGCTAATATTAACTATATCAGTAATTCCAAAGAAACTGCGGGAGATGCCACAACAGTAACTTTTAACGGGGTAATCCATTAATGTGCATTTCAATGCAGCAATTTCAGAGTGTAAAAATCATTCACCTTGACTGGGATTATATCAGTAATGTATAAATTCTAGAAAAGCAATAACACCAGCTTAAACCCATTAAATTAACTCAACACACTTCAAGAATTGATCAATTAAATGGGATAGCAAAACACCATTTAGCATTTCATCCACAAAAATTAGATACACAGAGGAAATTAGACTGATGCTGTCTGTGGCCAGTATAATAGTTTCGAGATTTAAGGGCCAATACACCTGGTAGCTCATTGAAATAAAACCATTAAACCTTCATTTAATACGAACTTGGACAAAAACCATGAATGGATCATTAAAATAAACATATAGATTACATAACTAATAACTGTTTCTTTTATCCAAACTATTCAGCATGCTCAAAAATAAATTAAACATCAAACTCACTTAAGTAATAGAACTAAATGTTGCTGAAATTTTGAAAGAGCAACAATTAAGATGACTTCTGGGAACACCAAAACTTCACATTTAAGGTTATCTCCTTCAAAAACCCTTTTTACCCTTACAAAGGATATTATATTATGAACTGTAGTAGGAATTCAAGGATATTTTGTGCAACGTCAGTTAGAGCTTCTATGGACCGTAATGTGTAGGGCTGTGATCCAGCAAAACCTACCCTAAACCGATTGATTAATGCTAATTATAATAAAGAAGAACACACGGGATAATCAAGTAAAAATTTGAATGTTGATGTCTCTACTTACAAACACAGTTTTCCGAAGATGATGACATTATGTTGCCAGATGCAGTCGGAGTGATAGTTAATTGCAAGCTATACCAGTAAAATAATCATGTTTATTGTAGTGAAAATTTACATTACTGGAAGAATCGTTGATAAGTTAATTTATAATGCCATGAACACTGTGTTTATGTGATTGGGTGCCGAGTCAACCGCATCCCAACAACATGGAGACATTTGTCATATGCTATTCATCATTCAAAATAAACAATAATTTCCAGCAATATCTTCGTCGTATTAAGTATGGTATATTTTCACCTTAATTATTCTTTCGACACAATATTGTTAGTTAAAGGCAAATATCAGATATGAGGCAAACTTTTGGTAAATAATATACTTTGGTGTCTTCTTTATTTGAAGGACTCTATCCTTAGCACAGCACAACAACATGGTAGCTCCACACTGTGAGTTTTCACTAACAAATATCAAAAATATTCATACTTCATTAGACGATGCACTCACTACATCACCCCAAGTATTTTCTCATTCATGGCACAAGGAAAGGCCGTATTGATGCACTTCCTGGATACATTTTTCCATTTATCATCCCAGAATTAACTTCACAATAATTGTCACAATATTTAGGAAAATAAGAGGTACTGAAAATAAAAATAGCATATCAGGAATCTTTATGGTTTAATATAACTTGTATTTCATTATAATTACCAATATAAAGTATTTAACATGAAGTGATGCATACGAGCATCTATGACAAACGAGGTATGAAAATAATAATGGTAACTTTGAATTTCCTATGATAACAAGACAATTGAATCGATTTTTCAATTTTCCTCCACAATAATATCATTAAATTTTCTTTTTCTAGGTAATTGACTTTATACAGGAGTAACGCCGACCCCATACTTACTTCTCATAACAGTTCGTATTGACCTAATGAGGTTAAGAATTTGAGACTTAGCCGTGGGTTGCTCTCCGAACCCCTGAATTTGATTGGCACCCCATCCAACTAAAAAAAATCGGTATGTGAAATAGCAGTTCATGGCATTTTGACACATATCAACCAGACTTAATTAAAATTTAACATGAAAATCATGTAAGATGAAATTAGTGTAATGAGGGGAATTTCCGATCATAATGCACATAAAGCTCTGGACAGTTCTAAAACAATAATTATACAGACTCACTCTTTGAGAGGAACCTCTCTTCATGCAAAACACAAACGGCATTCAAACATAATAATGTTGCCTCGAATAAACTCCACAACGTAAACGCCATGCTGTCACTTGCACGACTAACAACGCCACGACCAGGAACACGGCAGAATTAGTACTACGCGATATAAACATAAGATCGATCCTACTGCGCTCGGTTAGCAGGTTAGCGTCAACGTGCTCAGTCGCGTGAAGTCTTCCTTCGGTGTAGGTTGTCGGTGATATTTATTTTTCGTATGAGGCCGAAGACATAACTCAAAAAGTTTTTCCGCATTTGAAATGGCAGATAAAACATCGAAGAGTCACGAAGGTGGTAGAAAGAGCTCCTGGGGAGTTGAGATGGCCAACCGGCGAACTCGATTCCAAGTAAACCGTGTAGAAACGGGTGCTGCCTCTACCAATGGAGAAATGGATCCGCTAAATGAAGGAGATGATGTTGTTGAGAGGTATACAGCAATTGGAGACGAAGATAGTGGACAGAGAAAATCTTCGAACGCTGCCGAAGAAATGGCTTTGATTAACGACGGAGCTGGAGGCGACGGCGCCAGAGGAGCATCCCCCACAGTGGTTTCTCACAACCATGAAATGTCTACAGGCTATGATACAAGATATGCGAAAAGTTTTCGCCACTTCACCCGAGAAGCTTTGCCGAGACTCGACAACTACCGAAACATCATGTCAATTCAGGCAGCCTACCGGCCTACCCTGGACGAACTACATAATGAAACTCTTCATGGAAAGGTCAGAATTAATTACATTATTAATTTTACTGGGGACTCAGAGGTCCTTGCTGATATCGAAGGAAAACTATTTTAAAATATGAGAAGTTGAGCATAACATATTTTACTTAGCCTCTCTTTTTTCATAATGGAAAATATATGCGTATAGGTAATTTGTGAATTCGCTATAAAGCATTGAAAATGTTCAGATATTTTTGAAACTTTGTTTCTGTCATCGTTTTGAAATGACGTGACTGTTAGGCTATCGGAACGGCGGTATAAAACTTCCTTGTGCTGGCCCTTTCGTGCGTTAAAGATCGTCATAAATTGTTTTTTGTGCATATATCGTAAAGGGCGGAGTATATCATGCTAATATTGTTCATATTAACCGAACTGAATCACTAGAACTTTAGTTTTTTGTAACTTTTCTTCATTTGTGTATTTAGGCGCCAGAAAGTTTTAACTGTTTTAATTTTCAAATTAAACAAGTAGTGACGCTGCTATCGCCTAGCGGCATTGCCGCCTAATTTAAGATAGTATATCGTTTTCCTGTAAAATCACCAAGTTATTGTGAATCATGTTCACTCAAGTGAATTAATTAGCTTTTTTCCTTTAGAAAGAATGATTTCCTATGATGTGATGTGATGCGCTTTGATAATGAATAGTTGGGTGGGTAAATGTGTTGCGCGCACATTAAAGTGTTTGTTTCCTCTGATGTTGTGATTGTAAACAACGTAGCAAAGTTTGAACTATTCTTCTGATTTGGATGAATTGAATTATTAATTTCAAAGATACTTTTATGTCAACACTAAATTTGATAATATTTACCATTAAAGAAGCGTTCACCGATAGTACTATTTTTTTTAGCCTCTGTTAATGTTTCCCTTTCAATCCCACCCCTTTACATTTTAAACGATTTGAATGTGTGTTAATTAAAAACGGTTTTAACGCTTTTTCAACTGGGAAATAAAGCTCTTGATTTAGTTGTCCGAACGTTATCTGCATACTCCTACAGCGGCGATAATGTAACATTGCAGTTGAACATTTTTGAGAATACCACGAGAGCCACAAAAAATCAGTAATTTATCCGGCGGCATGTTTGATAGCTGAATGTAGCCCACCTCGTGCTAGGCTTTGCCTTGTATGAAATTCACACGCCAAGGAAGTGGAGGTCAATTCCGTTCCCTTTCCCTCTCGGTTTTCCAGTTGGATCTTGTTCCCGAAAACTTTTGTTTATATGCATATCGCCTCTCAGGAGCTGGCGATAGTAGAAGGAAACGTTCTCGCTCTTTGCCTATCCCAGCGTAATGCAATTTTGTATATTTTCCCTTTACATTTTATGTTGTGTCGTACCCTTAACTAATTCGTATTTTGATGGTATATTTTTCGAGCAGTAATTGGATAGGGTTATTTTATGTTCATTTTATTCAAACTTATCAGAGTACAGTATTTTGATCAAGACAAGACTGCTTCTTCTCAATTTGAATATGATTTATAATTTAATCTAGGAGATTTTTTGATCGTTGTTGGGAAAAATAATAAATTCAAAAATTGCATATGTTCTCCTAAAAGAGGCGTCAGTTTTTGTTTGATATTTACCAATACCACAAACATGTCTTACTACCTTGATCAAAAATTTCCCGGAATTTATTCAGAAAATTAAAAATACAAGTTTATTCATCTAAATCTATATTGTCCCCTTCAAAGTAATCCCCATCGACTGCAACACACTTATGCCAGCGCTTGATCCAATCCTCGAAACATTTTTTATATTCGGTTTTCGGTATGTCCATCAGTGCTTCCTGCGATTTTTCCATTACTTCCTCTCGGCTGCTAAAACGCGTTCCCCGTAATGGTTTTTTAACTCGATTGAACAGAAAGAAGTCACAGGGAGCCAAATCAGGTGAATTCGGTGGCTGTTGGATGGTATTTGTTGCATTTTTCGTCAAAAAATTACGAATAATGATAGCACTGTGCGACGGTGCGTTATCATGGTGCAAAATCCACGAGTTTTCTGCCCAAATTTCTGGTCTCTTTCGGCGAATTGCTTCACGCAAACGTCTCATAACGCCCAAATAATACTCTTTGTTTACTGTCTGGCCTTCTGGCAAAAATTCATGATGCACTACACCGTTGTAATCCATGAAAACCGTCAGCATTGCCTTCTTTTTTGACTGAAAACGACGTGGTTTTTTTGGTCTCGGCTCATTTGGTGAACGCCATTCACTTGCCTGATGTCTGGATTGCGTGTCGTACTCATAAACCCACGTCTCGTCTCCAGTAATGATCCTTTTGATGAATGTGGGATCGGATTCAGCCTCGCAAATCATGTCTTTTGCGACGTCAACACGGTCTCTTTTTTTGCATGAAATTGAGGTCTTTTGGCACCAACTTTGCTGCTACACGACGGAAACCCAAATAATTAACCACAATGTCTTGGGCGGATCCATAGGCAATGTTCAAGTCCTCCGCTATTTCTCTGATGGTTAATTTGCGGTTATTGACCAACATTTCTTTTACTTTATCAATTTTTTCACCGACTTTCGATGTCGATGGTCTGCCACTGCGTTCATCATCTTCGATTGACTCACGACCACTTCTGAACCGCTCGTGCCACTGGTAAACGACCGTTTTTTTTAGAGAATCGTTGCCGAAACACTTTTCCAACATTTCCAACGTCCGTGCGCCACTAAATCCGTTTTTTACGCAAAATTTAATACAAGTTCGTTGTTGCAAATTTAAATCCATTTCTGCAATTGTAAAAAATCGCCAACACACACAGATAGATGTACTCTTGGCTACGTAACTTTTGCAAATGTCAAGTTATGACACTAAGATTTAAAGGGAATATCAACAACAGATGTACCAATTTAACAAAAAAACAGAACTCAAATCGGAACGATGGGAGCGCCACACGGTGGTTATTCCGGGAACTTTTTGATCAAGGTAGTATGTCGCTGTAAGTTACTTGCGTGCGGGTTTCCCTGACATTTATTTTGATGAAACTTGAAGAAGTAATCATCATCTTGACTGTTTTTATACTGGGTTCGAATCCTGGTTAAAGCAAATAATTTTTAACCGGTGAAAGTCTTGCATTTCGGTGGGTTTCAACGGATGACCCCATTGAAGTGACTATCGCGTTATTTCCCATAGTTCTTTGAAATTATCATCTCGTCGGAACGAATGTTGTTCTTACCATTGGTATTAGGGTCTAGTTAAATATCATGACTAATAAACGGACAAATAGGCATCGCAGGGTTGTATGAGAGTTAAATTCAGAGGCCCCCCACAGATTATGCTTCGGATCATCATGAAAATGAGTCTTTCCCCGCATAGGTGAACTGTCCGATTCGTAACCTCTTTTTTCCAATCCCCATAAATACTTCCCCATCAACATTTTATTAATTATCAGAAGCGCAAGGGTCCGAAAAGTCCATCTCTTGTTTATGAAACTTCCAAAAATGCCAAAAATGAGTTTTTAAATCTTCATCAGCGCATCATGTAATTTAACTTGAGAGCAATTAAATGCTACAACCATGTGTATATGGAGTGGCAAAAATTAAGGTGTACTTCACTGGCATAGGACTGGAATAGAAAATAAACATCGGGTTTTTACGATATGTTTCCGATACAGTACAGGGTTTTTTTTATCTATCCCGCAACTTTCTTATGCGCACTTTCCGATGCGTATTTGGTAAGTATCATGCCATTTGATGTCTTGTGCACTAAAAATAATGAACATTCTGTGTACCCTGGAGGAAGTTCTCGAAATACTTATGGTAAATAGTCATAAATGGCCGTAAGAAACTCATCGTTAAATCGATAGAATACCTTGCTTGAATTCGAACTGGATTTGGACTTTAATAGTAGTAATCAGGGAGCTATTGTAATGCATAATGCTGAATTTGAGACCTACCGTTATAGTAGTCTTCGTCACTAAAGAAATGTCTGTAGCCCATTCCTCAGATTTCTTGGTATCTGGAAGGGGGATATTGATAAAATATCAATATTTGCTATCTTGGCGTTTCTCGTGTCAGGAAGTTTCTAAATGTAAAAAAATAAGTATATCAAGCCGCTCTATCATCTCTTTATTTAGTTAGTTTTATTTCGCTAGTTGTACGACAGGATAGCAGTTCCAAGGTGAAAATGGCTTGTGAAAGTTTCATGGATTTCCCACCGCTGTAAGATAATACTTCATCGTTGACCTTCTTGGAAAATATTATTTATGTGAAGTTTGGATTGGAATTTATTCCAATAAGCAAGTGACATACATTGTTACCATGGCCACCTTGTAAATATTATGTCCTGTGTTTTTGTCATGAACGATGCGCCCTTAATTTGAATTTATTTTATGTTGGAAATTTATTTTGTTGTACCAATAATCCGTGGGCCCGATCGTTCTTAATGTTTCAAATGGATTAATTGATTAAATAATAACGCTGCGTTTAAATGTCTTAAAAGTTTTGAGAAATTGCTTTTTTGCGTAGATCTCAAATTCGTATGGTTCTTCTATTGCGTTTTATGTACCCGGTAAGTTTTGTTAGTTATGCCTACCAACGAGGCTGAACGACTTTTGTTTCGCTCGTAGGAAATGCCTAAGAGTCCACTTCGGAGAACCTGGCGAATTGATTCACCATTTTCATTTCGGGAGATCTTTTTTTGTATATTGTACACGGAAACACTCACACGAGCAGTATTATATTGGGACGGCAAAATAGAACACAAAATAGGTCTTACTTGAAGAAGGCCGAAAGCTCAAACAATTTACCGTATGAGGGTCCTTTTGAATGTTACTATTTTATTTGTGTTCTATTGTGCCGTCCCAATATTATATATATATAATCTTTATATATATGTAATCTTTTTATATATATATATATATATATGTGTGTGTGTGTATATATATATGTACGAGAAGTAATTCTTACCTCGTATGTTTAGGTTGGTGTCGGTAGAGTTCACCCAATACAAAGCTAAGCGGCGTGTGAAATTCACACATCGTGGTAAGGGGCTAAAATAAGGTATCCCTTTTATACACGTATAATATTTTATTCTTAAGGCTGATAGTATATAAGAAAATGTGGTTAGGTTTCAAATACGTTGGTATCATTTGTGACTAAAACATTGATGGCTGCAGCGTAAGTAGCTTGCCAAGAAAAGGTTGGGAGAACTTCAGAAGACGCTTGAAGGCACCACGTTTATTTCTGACGTCGTCAAATATCGTTCTGTTTTTCCCAATTTGTTTGCCGAGTTTTTTTAAATTGAAAAATCATGAACTTTTTTTAATGTTTCTGAGCGATTGACCATCCATGTTTACCTATTGGACTGGTCGTCCATGAAGCATGCGGGTGTTATTTGGTGGCATTTTGAAGACGTAAGAATTCGTGGGTAATCTGTCGATGTGATTGCCCTTGCTGTCTTCTTGTTGAATGAATTTGTCATTTGAACTTATGGTAATTGTTAATTTTCCAGTTTTATATTTATGGGGATACCAATCCACCTTTGGTCATTGCTTTGGGAGATACCTTGCCATCGCAGCTAACTAGATAACAGCACCAATATTTTGGGTTGTTGCGTTCTCGTTATTAATTGGAGCACCTGGTGGGTGCTGCCATTGGTTGAACTTTTCATTGGATTGCAAGTTCGGTCAAGAAAACATGTACTTGTCCTATTTAATCCGTGAAACCACAGGTATCAACCCGAAGGTTGGTTTGATAAGTGAGGGTAGAGCTCACCTATTGCGTACACTCAGGCCCTCCGGTCCAGCGCTCTACCAACTGGACTACCGCATAAACCTTATCTAAACATCTTCCCATAGTTCTATTGCCACATTTTTATTCTTAATACTGTTTTTGGTCTGGCTTAATTATTGTTAGAAGTTCCATATGTTGTTCTTACAGTAGGCTAAAAAACTGCTTGTGTATGCGACAGATTTTATTTGGGAAGCCGGTTTGGATTTATACTCATTCAAGACCACGGAGAATTTTGCAGCTGACTCAAAAGTGCCCCCTATTTTAGGTTAATATTCCAATTTGTGTCAGTGTCCACCGTCGAAATAAAAGCGCGGGATGGTTCGAGCGGTAACAAATACCGCAGATGTCGCCACCCACTCTTAGCTAACGCGGTCTCGCTTCCCAGATAGTGGCTCCGTTGCTTGGGTATCGATCAATCATAACGTGAACTTCCTTTCTCATCCGTGTGTTTCGTGTACATACGTGTATTACAATCTTTATGTTAGGTGGATGGATAAAATTCTTTTATTTAGGGCCAGTGTGAGACTTTTCGGTACTGTCTTTCGCCTAATTCCTTGTCTGTCAGAAGTGAAGTAGTAGCATTGAAGCAAAAGAATATACATTTTAGAATGAATTGGAATCAGCTATTTGTTATATATTTAAGAATAATTAGGGTTCGTATTGGGGTGTCGATGGGTGAACAATACCGTGAAGGCACGCCTTTTTCTGAAGCCTTTGCTACGTTGGCCTCCAAATGCCCTGAAAAGAAACTTCATTTACAGCAATTATATCTTTTGTGAATGCGAATTTCCGGCATTAGACGTAACGGTGAATTACTGGTAAACATTGAGATAATTTCTCATAAATGGTTTTTCGCTTTGACACCATTTCCTATTTTTCCTCGATCTATTTCATTGAATATACTTCTAGCCCAAATTTGTATAAGTTCTACCAATTTCAGGTTTTATAAAGAAAATGGATGTGAACTTAACGTGTGAGACAATTTTTAATAAAAATATGGAATTGCTTTACCATTTAAGACGTAGTTGACTCCAATGTACCGTCAGCGAAAACACTGAAAGTACTCGTTTGTAATAGCGTCTCTGATATTAAGAATTCGAAAAACAATTTATTTTGCAAATTTTTATTTTTTGATAGTGAATGTAGTAACCTTGTTAACTGAAATTTGTTCTTCCTAGTTTTGAACTGTCGCAGTAGAAGGCGCTGGTTTAATGACATTTGGTTTTGCACAAAAATTGTGACTTAGGTCAAAATCTTCCGCATGAGGACATTTGCTGTTTCGAAGCAACGTTTCATGTATTCAGCCTTCACCAAATCCACAAAACCTAGATAGGTTCGTCCATGCGGTTGTGGATAAAGACCTCGTGGATTATTTTCGTCATCTGCTCGGTTATCTGACTATAGTTTTGTTATCTTTCGTATGTTTGTATACGAGAATCAGTTGACGCAGAATTATCTGCTATCAGCTTAGCTACTGTTTTTGTGACCACTTCACTAGCTTGTCCTTTTTCCTTTAGCAAGCCGTTAATATTTATCTCTTTTTATGACGTGTGTCTGCATTTTTTTAGTACAAAATGCAATAGCGAAGCGGCGACTACCCTTTCATGCACCGTAAGCACTCTAAAAGTAAAAGTGGCCAAGAAATATAATACTTTCAGAACGAGCGAACGTAGATGATTATTGGAGTTTTTAATCCTCTTTTTTCGGGCGAAGGATCTCAATGAAATAGTTAAATTGCAAATCATAACCTAATTCAAGGAGAGGTTTAATTGACAGGCATTTTCAGTGGTATTATTTAGTCGTTGAGGCAAGAGGATAAGAATAGGTTGCGGGGTCTTAAGATGTGGGTCTGGACGAGGTTGGGAAAAGTGGAAAGGACGAAAAGCAAATAGTCGAAGCATTCTAAGCAGGTTAGGGGAGAAGAGATGGTTTCTACGGGAGAAATTTCAAAGGAGGCAGGAAAAATGGTTGCAGATCATTTTGATTATCAATGGAATGTTGAATGCTGTGGTAGAGGGGAGAATGTTGATTGGACGAAATGAAGTGAGGCTGGAAAATATACAGTTTAATAATGGTTTATTGTAATCTTGGGGTATATTTTTTGTGTCGTGTTGAGTGGAGCTTAGAAATGATCCATCAATAATCTACTTTTACCGTTAGGCTAACTAGTTAATGATTATATTTTGCCGTAATAAGTCAGGTTAATCAGCCAAGGATTCCGTGGTGTTTCTCACTCAGTTTATAGGGGTTTCCCCTTGTCGCAAGTTACTGTGGGTTCTTGAGTACCTGCGAGGTTTGGTTTTTATTGTGGCGCTATCGAGTCGTCCCACCGTCTTGTTCCCCTTGGCCGTCGGTTCGTAGTCGAAGGCGCTGGTTGCCTTGGCTCGAAGTCGATACCTCCTTTCTCCCGGTTCTATTTATTGCGGTTCCCTTTGGGTAGATAAAAGGCATGGGCGCGCACGATTTGCGAGGCGTCTGCTTCAACAATCGCCTCCTCTCCCAGGAAATGCTGGCGGACGTCGAAGGCGATGACCCACGGAGCGAGGGAGGGGAAATGGGTTCTGCGGAGTGGGGGATAGGGGAACTCTCACCACAGTGATAAAAGAAAGGCGACTGCCGTAAGCTCTGCGTCTGTGTACTCCATGAGCCGTAGGCCTCCATCCACCATCGCCCGCTTCTCTTTCCTCAGTTGGGCGCCTCTGTCCGTCTTTTCCGCTCCGTTGCCAGGGATTCCAATGACTGTCGAAGGGTGCGAGTGGAGCAGCGGAACCCCGATTTCTCATACACACTGATGATTGACTAAAGTTTCTTCCCCCCAACCTTCCCTCTTTGAAGTTGAAGTGCAACTTTATTCGGAGAAAAACTTATTCTTCGAATGTCATTTATTTATTCAACATATTATTTGGTATTCGTCCGTTTAAGTTAGCTTTTGGTTGAACACAGACGGATCACGGCTACAATTCTTAGTGTCACCTATTAAGACACGACCTAACACCCCACACTGCAATAAACCCTTCTTAAATTCCGCATACGTATTTACTTCGCGTATTTTCATGTGCGAATAAATATTTTCATTTATTCGTGCGTATTAATTCATAAATGCCTTGTTCCCTAAGACCTATTGACGCCACACATCCGTGCAGTCGCTTGTAGGTTTAACGTAAGTGTTGATGAAGCTTATTTTTTCAATGAGTACGGGGAAGTAGGGAAACACTCGCATCTAGCCAGTCAGGTGTAATGTGGGTTTATTTATTTTTTGGCCTTGAGATGGTATATTTTTTACGATTTGACGGACATCATAGAGGATCTCCCTTGCCACTAATGAAGCCCTTTGTTATATCAGATTGGCCCATTCGAGGCAAAGAGACAGTTCCTTTATTTTTGACACCTGAGGATTCTGAGCGGTTGGGTGGGAGTTCTCTCGGAACAACCGGATGAGGAGTGACTTAAGAGGTAGCCACAGAAACATTCATTTTAGCTTTTGCTAATATGTACATGTAAAGCATTTATGTTTTGCTTCCACTCGGTACCTCCCTACTTCGCTCCGTACAAATTTGATTTTTTTTGCACACTTGGTTCTGCGATCGATGAGCAAAAAAAAAAGAGTGAAGTTCGCTCGTTCTGCAAGGCAAGTGTTTTGTGGTTCACTCACCAAGGCGAAGGTTGGCACTCTCTTGTGAAAAGAAATACGAGTAAATCGCGTTTTAAATGGTGTGTGTTCTCGAAAGAGATTGTGTTTCATCATTGAGTTGATTTAATGATTCAGAATATTCACATAAATTTCTTCTACTGAAATTGCAGAGGTAATATTGGTACTTAGGGTGATATAAAAAGGGTATGTAGGAAGAATTGAGATTTAGTAGCCTTGAGGGTACTTTTTTACAATTTCAAGAAAGTGAAAATCGGACTTATTAAGTGAAAAAATTAGAATTCATCACAGAACGTTATTCTTCGTTAGAGATATTTGCGTTGCTGGCTTAGTTTAACATTTCATGCAAAATTTTACTTCATCTATAATAACTTATCTACTCACGAAAATCGAGCTTACCGTTGTTAGCTAAGTTAAACCTCGACCGGAAACCACTTTTTCATCTATAATACCGCGTCTGCACAAGGTGTGTAAGCCTATGTCGATGACGTTATTTACGTAAGCAGTGGCACTGCTCTAGTATTAACTGAAATGATATTTAATTATTTCAGATGTCATGGAAATCCTGAATCCTTTTAATCAATTTTGTTACAATATTTGCAGATTTAATTCGGTGGGCTTCAATTTTAAATCTTGCCCTAAGTTGACTCTAATGGCCCTAATTTTGCTTGAACACAATAATGAGGGGAGGACACTTTTATACATGGCCATTTTTGCACTCTCAAACTCCGCGGGTGGCGGATGGACAATCGCCCTGGGCAGTGCTAGGCGGGGGAGTGAGACTCACTATCACCAGGTATTTTCAAGGTGTGTGTATGTATATATATATATATATATATATATATATATATATATATATACATTCAAACACGAAATCCCGCCAAACGGCGAATAAATACTCATATATACAGAAACAGATATAAGGAAAAGGGATAGGAACACATATAAAGGACGAACACAATAAAGGTGGGGAATGCGGAATCGAACGGATCACAAGAGTAAAAATATTTCCTTGACCGGGACTCGAACCTCGGATCTTTCCACTTGCCGGGCGGATGCTCTTAACCACTTGAGCTATCGAGGATAGTCAATTTACCCTGAGATCCGTGGGTCTAATATGTCGCCAAGCGCCCCGATTCTTTCAGCCAAGAGATGGCGTCAGGGGGCAGTTTCACCCACCAAAGGAGAAATAGACAATACACAAGGAAAGGAAAGGACAGTGGGTTAGAATTCATACAACATCATACAGGAAAGGAACAGTGCGTTTCGTGGCACGCATAGCCAGAAGAAAGAGATGAGCCACATTGGCCAAATACACATTCAAACACGAAATCCCGCCAAACGGCGAATGTGTATTTGGCCAATGTGGCTCATCTCTTTCTTCTGGCTATGCGTGCCACGAAACGCACTGTTCCTTTCCTGTATGATGTTGTATGAATTCTAACCCACTGTCCTTTCCTTTCCTTGTGTATTGTCTATTTCTCCTTTGGTGGGTGAAACTGCCCCCTGACGCCATCTCTTGGCTGAAAGAATCGGGGCGCTTGGCGACATATTAGACCCACGGATCTCAGGGTAAATTGACTATCCTCGATAGCTCAAGTGGTTAAGAGCATCCGCCCGGCAAGTGGAAAGATCCGAGGTTCGAGTCCCGGTCAAGGAAATATTTTTACTCTTGTGATCCGTTCGATTCCGCATTCCCCACCTTTATTGTGTTCGTCCTTTATATGTGTTCCTATCCCTTTTCCTTATATCTGTTTCTGTATATATGAGTATATATATATATATATATATATATATATATATATATATATATATATATATATATATATATATATATATATATATGTTGTCGAGAATCCATATAATCAGGTTTGCGGATGATCAAGCTTTAGTTTGCCCGTTAGCCCAAGGGTTAAAGTCAATGCAGAGCGCATTAAAATATTAGTATGATGGGTATCGGATGAAGATCAATGTAAACTAAAAAAGCCTTATTAGGTTTGTCGAGAAAGAAGCAGGCCAAGTTAAACATAAAATTGGAGGGCAAAAACGAGAGCGGGTTTCTTTCCTATCTTATCTTGGAATTGTTTGGGCCAAGATGGTCAATGTTATAGAGATATGAAAGAACCATAAACTTAGTAATCAACCCGAAGGTCGGTTTGGTAGGTGGTGGTAGAGTTCACCCAGTACCAAGCCCGAAGGCGTGTGAAATTTACACTTCAGGGTAGGTGGATAATGCCTTTCCCTGTGCCGTTTATGGTTCCCCAGGAAGATCTGGTATCCTAAAAATCGCATAGCTTGGGTGGAGCTGCAGGTGCCCAGAGAGGCTTGCTTGGGAATCGAAACAGGGCCCTCCGGTCAGTAGTCGAACGCTTTACCTCTGGACTACCTTGACCCGAAGAATTGCGTTAGGCAAAGATGATTACAAAAAGAAGAGGGTTGATGTCAGGCACGTTGAGAAAGAATTTTGATAAAGGGCTCGTCAAAATTTAGATGCGGAGTCGATTGATTTTTTTCGGCATGAGAACATGGTCGTTGAAGCGAAATAATGGGCGTAGATTGAAAGCTTTGGAGATGTGGGTCTGAAGGAGGATGGAAAGGAAAATCAGCTGTTTTACTTTCATTTTGTGCGAATTTAATTTCAATTCCATTTTCTCTAATAATGTTCACGGTATCAGGGTTGATGTCTTAGTAGGAATTCATATTGAAAGATAGAGAAAGATCTGTGTTGTGGAAAAGTGTAAAATCTTCTCTTATTGTATGGTATAGTATTTATTCTCTGTATTTATAACCTTACTAAAGGTATCTGCCTCCCCTCTCCTAACCCCTGAATCAGGTGGCATGGGCTCAGAGTCAGCGTTATTCTATCGGTGGGATAATTGATCAAAGATAAAAACTAATTGTATCACTAATGAACATTTAACTACAGTTGAGTAAGTTATAGGCTAAAATTTCTAAAAAAAACTAAACTAATTTCTGTTTGTTTATTCGATCGTGGAATCCTACGCCATATCAGAGCTACAAGCCCTTTCTCTTAATTGGATTTTCTTTCTGGTCGTATTGCAGCCATAGTTATTTTCACCAAGACATTTTTATGGTATCTTTCATGTGTGTTTCGAGAATTTAATTCTAATTCGTTTTTTCGTTTCATAGTCGAAACACTATTTATGTTCGTAACAGAGATTGTTCTCGTAGAAAGACTTTCGCTCTTCTGTATAGTTGATAATGTAATATTACAGACCCAGAATAGTACTACATTTGCAAATATGCTCTCCTTAATTTTCTGAAATATTTTAAAAGAAAAAAATAAATATTTTAAATGAAAAATGTTTTCTGAACAGAATTTAATCCACTTTTGAGCAAATTTAAGGAATTGCTTGGCTTTCTAAATTCCAGAAAATTTTCCCTGACATTTTAATCTAAAAATATTGGCGGAATATTCTTTACTTGACATTCAGGTAGTCTCTTGCTCGATTTGAAAAATATAGTAAATTGCATTAATATTTGTTAAAAAAGATGAAAAATATATGGTAAATCCTAATAGCACTGTTCCTGTGGATTGGTTGAAATATATCATAAAAAGCTGAGATATACATTCAAATAAAAGTTCTTGCCATTTACTAAAACAAAAATAAATACTGCTCTAACACTTAACCCAGTTCAATTCATCTGATATTATAATGTTGAAAGGAAACGTAGACATTATGGAAGATATGGTTCTTAAGAACTAAATTCCAAAGACAAGATATTGCATTCAGTTAAAAAAACTATTGGTCCTTGTGTTGATAGCCTTGCTCGTATAGTACCCACACACTATCCCAGTACTAACTTGCAAGTATGACTCCCCCTAACGCACCAAAACGTCAGAAATGGAAATGAACAGGAATCTCTGCCTTGATTACCAATCCTGCCAATTCACCATCCACCTCATCAACATCACAAGTCTTGATTTACGTATTCTTCACATTGAAAATACTCCTCAACGGCTTTCATCCCACGTTTTTTAGCGTGGATATTTAGCTATGCCCTTTGTCACTGCTATTTTGGTTTGAAACTATTTACATAGGAAAGGAAGCGGTAGAAGAAGCGCGACAAATTTTGCTGAATTTGAGATATTTTGGCTAATTTTCAGCAAATATTTTCACTGAAAAATCTAGGTATTTAAATCCTCAAAACTTACGTAATTTAAGAAGTTTGACCGTTTTTCAGCTAGTTTTATGTCTGCAAATTTCTCGGTTTTGCATTGTATTATTGCAAAATATGGAGATTAAGGAAGTAATACAGAATCTTTACGTCGCAGCATTGCATTGTAGGCAGTAGGAGGAATTTGTAATCCGATCTTTTCCTTTGGGTACCTATTCTCTTATTGGCTGGTCTATAAATCTATTTTGAATATCATTCTGAGCGTGGTGATATTTCTGTCTTGTTTTTCTTGATTGAACTGTGATCGAGTTTTCCTATCCCCCGGAAAATCTAAACACCGATTGCTATAACCACTAGAAATTTCGAGGGCACGTCCCTTGTTCCCGTATTTGCACTCGAATGGTTGGTATAATGCGTGGTTGAATTTGTGGTTTTGGTATCGAATACCGAAAAAGTATCTATAGAACATTTCTTCAGTGTTGTTCGGGAAAAATTATCTCCACATGGATGATATTTGATACTGTGTGCCTTCGGGTGCCACATTCAACTACTACTGTCAAAACAGAAATTACCGCATCAAGTACAAAAATATAGGATCTTACACGAACAATACTTGGCAACAGATCTTCCAGCAAAATAAAAAAAATTTAAATCATAATACGTCAATACAGAAATCACACGACTCCCAGACTTTTGGATGGGGTATCTTGAGAATCTAACTTTTTAATTTTGCTCCTCTATACCGTCTCCGTTGGTTTACTTCAGTTTTTTGCAATTTTTTAAAATCCTCTTTCTCGAACCAGTTGTTTTATCGCTTGCCACCGTCCGTTCCCTATCCTTTTCGTCTCTGGATCTCTTTTTAAGTGGTCATTACAGTTGTACGTCTGCGGTTTTAAAATGGTCCCCCGATTGTTCACCCCCCCTTCCCGAGGCTCTATCTCTGCAAATATTTCCTCTCTATTCGATACTGGTTTTCGCGTTTCTTATCTCTAAACACCTCCCCATATTCCCCTTCCCTCTACCTCGGCCCTTTAAGGGTAGACGTCAGTATCACAGCCTCTTTAGTTTCACTTCCTAAAGGAATGGCAGTCATGTTTTTCGTATCGAGCGCTTCGGTGGTTTTTCGATGTGCGCCATCAACTCACCCGGAGTTTCTCTTCCCGTTATAAATATCCGATTACTGACATAAAGAGGTTGTTTAAAGATCGCATGCGTGAGTCGGTGGAGTTGTCTCGGCTAGGTCTACTCCATTTTCTCACTTCCTACAGTTCAGAACGAGCAGGTATCTTGATTATTTCCCCTTTTTGAAGCTCTCATCTTGTGCAATGATCCTGAATGTAGACCACATTTTTTGAAGAGCTGCAAGTCGACGTGCTGCTTAAGCAGTGAATAATATACAATTTCACTAATGAGCGCTTGTGAAATCAATTTGCCGGATTGCTTTGATTCCTTATTATTATTTTGTATGCATGATAAATGGGCCTGGTGGTCCAATGGTTATTACGCTGGGACACTGGCCGGAGGGGCCGTTCAATTCCGCTTGCTCCATCCGGGGACCTTCAGATGAAAGCGAACTGTGTAATTTTTTAGGGTACCAGATCTTCCTGGGAAACCATAGGCGACATACGGAAAGAAGATGGCCCCTCTACCCTGATAGGCGAATTTTACATGCCTCGAATTGTTTCTCCATTTAATCTTCGGCATTCTACCCATACCATGTTTCAAATGCTTTGACGAACTGCTTCCTTGTTTGTAACTGAATGTTCTTTGAGCAATTAGTTGCCTCTTCTTCATGAACCTTTTCTTCACTTGAGCTATTCTTTACTTCGCATTGTACATGATATTCAACAGAATATACAGCAGATATAAAAATTGAAATTAACTGTATTCCCAGTTTCACCTCAGGGTAATATTGATCAGGCGTTCTTAAGTGAATGACATGAATGTTTTGAGTCCTTTGCTTTCTTCCATTTCCATTTGATTACTGGCGATTAAATTCCAGTGGCCATCAGCTAAATCCACGGCTCAATAAGTTACCACAGCCTCGTACGAATCGTATCGGAAACAAGATAAAACAATTATCATAAAGAGCCGAACTGCGGGACTGGAGTGAGAGAGAAAATAGACCGAAACGTTTCCCAAATTGTCTTTTTTCGCCGACCATTCCGAACCATAAAGCGCATTGTGGGTTAGCGACCTTACATGACGACACACCGAGAATTTTATTTTCAAAAGCGAGGAATGAATGTCAAGAGATAAGGCCCAAGCGTGAATTCTTACGTCTGTGTCTGTTGTTTCATCATTAATCGAGCACGCTGTACTGCATTCCTTAATGGTACTCGAAATTGTTTGCGAAGCGATTTTCCGCATGGTCTGTCTGGCATATTTAGTTAGGTGACCGATCGTGGTATAATTGTAGATCCAATGATTCAACAATAAGCGCTTACGATCCCGGCTGTAAAGTCCCTGACCCAAATGGTCAGTAATTAATGCCCTTGCCGCGAAGGGAGTTGACGACAGGGAATATAACTAAATTTTAAAGGAAATACTAATGAAAACTAACATGAAGCGTAGTTTTGTACGGGTTGGAATTTTTTTCTGGCGGATTACATATATTTATGCTGCACTTTCAAGTATTATCACAAGTTGTATTAGGCGTTTTAGAGGTTTTATAAGGCCATTTCGTACCCTTTGGGCAAATTGAAACACTCCAACCAAATCATTCCATCTCTCGTTCTGTGATAAGTTAATCAGAATTTATATAATGGTGAAAATATAGCGCTTTGTTCTCGTGTTTTACGGCCACTATCTGATTTGATTCTCCGTAGAGAGTAAGATAGAATCCATGGGGAACGAAAGATCTTGTTTATGCTCAATTGTTTGTATCTTATTCATAAGTCATGGGAAATATTACAGTATCCCGATAATCTTCATCAAAGTAGTGCAATTTTTCGGCGTGTTCGAAGCTGGGAAAATATTGCGACGTCCCAATAGGCTCGAGAGATCAAGAAATAAAGATTAATTTGGATGAAGTATACGCATGTAGATTAATTGCGTGTGAATTCGTAAAAATAATCATTTTTCTACTCATATTAATTATTATATAGTTGTCACTTCTCTCGCATTCATTGATAAATACATCGCAAATGAATATATCGTAGAGATACGCGCCAGGTAACCGAGGAAAATCTAAACTCTAAAGATTCAGCGATACTGCAATCCATTCGGTGAAAGTATCGAAAAATGCACTAGGTAGCTACGCTTTTTACCGATTTAGGTATGCAATTAACTTGTACCTTAGTCAAAGTTTAAAAAGATATCATAATTTATTCGACAATTTTGCATCCGATTCCGACCGCGTATAACCTGAACACCCTTTTTTTTAATCCTCGGCCCTATGTCCGCACAAATATTTAAAGGCCTCTTGATAAATCGAAGCTTCCGTAACACCATGTGTACGGTTTCTGCACGTTAGGTAGCCCTTTGACCGAAAGGGAGGCATAAAAGTGTGCCGGTGTAGAAGAAGTTAATTTTATGGAAACATATTTATTTAACTATAGTGGATTCTTAGGCGGCAATTCTCCATTCAGTGCAGGAAATTAGGTTAATTTAAATTCACCTGCAAGATCCCGCCGTCAAAATGCAAAATTTTGTTGACGATCTCATGATTTCGCGATGGAACCCATCAATGTCTATAGTGACATTTCCGGTTGTATAAGTTTCACGGTGTTACACATAAATTATAAATGGACGATAAGATATACCGATTAATCATTCTGGGAGACAATCGCCCAAATTCAATTTGTGTAACTATGTGTTGAATGAAAAATTCTCCGTGTTAACATTTCTGGTGATAAAGACAATTACTTGTTGCTTTGCATAGTACTTGCGTGCCTCCCGTAACTGCCAAACGTACTGAGGCTTAAGAAATTAATGCTGCGTCCTATTTGGAGATTGTTCGAAATTTCCGTAAGTTAATCGACGAACAAACCATTACGAATATTTTCGGTGCAGAAAAATCATTGCATTAACTCATCGGCTAATCCTTCTGGTTTCACTTTAGTAATATCACTAATTGAGTCCGTTATAATCTTCCTCGGCGTAATGGCTCTAGTTAAAGTTCATCGTGACAGAGAGAACATTTAAATTCGAGATCAACTTTTTATGCTTTCTGCTTAATGCTCTGGGGTAATAATTCATGGGCTCGGTAATGACAATAATCTCCTTTTGCGCTTACTGTAGTTCATCTTCCTACTATCTTGTAATTTTCTTCCGCGAGATTCATTAAACTTCTTAATCGTTTCATTTCCCGGAGGCGCTGCCCTGCATGTGGGTGATGGTTATTTATCTTCAGGGCGGTTCGATTGCAGCGGGATGGAAAGGTGTGATCATCGGATTGGGCTCAAGTTGGATACCAATCGGAGCGTTAATGGCCAATGGCCGTTCCCTACTGATCTCCATGAGGTCGGAATCTTGTTACGAGACGGGAGAGATATATCAGGGAAGGGAGACTTTTTAGGAATTGTGATGTTGAAGGGTTTAAAATGATATGGGTTGGGAATCCGGAAGTGCAATTGAATGTCTTTGAATACATGAGTACATGAAGGAAAATAGAAACGTCAGGATAATTTATGATATGTGCGAAGGAACGGTTGTGATATGAGGGGCGCAAACAGGAGGCGCCGGCGTACATGTTGAATATCAGGTCAATTAGCTATAATTCACCTCCCGAGAAACCTTTGCAATTGCACCTGTGTTATTCCTGATCGGGATCGTATGCAAAGCGTAATTTATGCAGCCCCGGTATAATTGTGTCGAAAAATGCATTGATTTACTTCGCACACTGAGGAGAGTTGCAAAACCGCTCGCTGCGCTTGTGGTCCACGGCACACATAAACTTCAATTGGGTCAAAGTTTTGCTAACCTGAATGCGTTTTGTTCTCCTTAGATATTTTTACAACTTCTTTTTAGATGTGTGGGGCATTTAAAAAATTGACGAGGTTATTTTTTTAAAGAGTGGTATCGAGTTTACCACCTTAAGCAATAAATGAGCACACTCGCAAAAGAAGGCCAGTTTGAAATAGTCATCCTCCCTTGTTGAGATCGCTATATGAAGTTACAGGAGCTAGGCCCGGGGGGTGGGGGTGGATGTGGTAATGAGAGAAATCATTCAAAGCAGCATCCGAGCAGATTTACTGCGATTGGAAGATAATTATACTCTGTTTATTTACTGTTTATCATTACCTGTGATCTATGTGCCTATTTTTCTCTCCTTTTGGTTTCCCTTAGTACTTTAGGTGATTAAACCCACATAAAATAAGTTCAACGAATGAAATTATTCGTTCCAAAACATAATTGGGAACTGTCGATGAGTTGATTCTTCGTTTTTTATTTTACTTACTTTTGTAATTAGATAACCTCTGTGCTCTTGAAGCACTTTTGAGTATTTTTTGCTGCTCACATAATACTGCAGCTCCTTATTCTTCTGTCTGAAAATAATCCAGCTCATTCGTCATTTAGTATGTACATATAGCTGCTACTGTAACAAAATATTAAAACGTTCTTATCTATATATTCATATTTAGTAGATAATATAGATGACCTTATAATTTGCACACAGTGTCGAAATTATAAATAATTTAAGTTCATATAAGTTTTATTTTTTTCTCTAGGCACTTGACTTTTTTTAACGGTCAATGCCCATAAAAACTTGTGCTACCGAA
The DNA here is from genome assembly GCF_022747635.1 of Hetaerina americana. NCBI lineage: Eukaryota > Metazoa > Arthropoda > Insecta > Odonata > Calopterygidae > Hetaerina > Hetaerina americana. The sequence continues at coordinate 51,627,683 of NW_027287205.1, read as the reverse complement.
ATTAACAGAATGCGTGGATCTTTTTTTATGCTTCTTTCTGTTTGTGTTGGCCATTGTCTTGCGTATGTGTGTGTACATGTATACACACACACACACATATACATACATATGTATATATACACACACATATACATACATATATATATACACACACATATATATGTATACATATGTATAATTATATATTTATATATATATGTACATGTGTGTGTGTAACATATTTGGTAGCATTTCTATGGAGTATTATTTTCTGTAGCATGCTTTCGGATTCACAAATTTCTTTTTTTTTCATGAAACAGCGGCTCGTATTAGAGTGTTTAAATCGTCCCTCTTCAACTCTTTTTGTTAATGTATGGTAAATCAAACATTGCTGATTCATAATTTCTCGGAGATTTTTAAGGTGTATTCCGATGATACTCAAGTTTGAAAGAGGTATTCAAGTCATTAAAATACTGCATATAATATTGCCGATTATATTACCTGTTGAGAACTCCGAAAATATCTAATCAAAATAAGAAATGCCTCCTTGCCGTGTAAAATAATCGTGCATCTGGATTATATTCGCATCCTTATTTTGCTAAAAATCTAAAGAGTCTTCCTGCAATCATGATTATTTCGAAGATTTGATCATATTGCATGCAAATATGTAATGTTTACTGTATCTCATACCTGGAAATACCATTTAAATATTTATGAATTTACTTTGTGCTGATTTACAAGCATGGTTTTGCGGAGGATATCCCAGTCTTTTTTTCCATTGACGTGTAAACCGACATTTTCCTATTTCATCCAATCCACACATTTTGTCACGTTCCTTTGTGGGTTTGGGAAGAAAATGAATTTCAATGGAATGCGCTTACGTTCTGGGTCTCTGATGGTTGAAACGTCATTGCATTCATACAGGCGGTATTTGTAGTAAGAGGATAGTATCAATGGCAGAAATGTATTTAAAAATCTATTATCTCCGGAAATGATTAAACGGTTAATCGTGCAGATTAATTGTAAGTAGGGTCACATTGTTTATTTACCCTCCTTAATTATCTTATTATGCAATATAAAATTTATATAAATTCTGGTGCCTATTATTACTAGTATTATTTGGTAGTCTACCGTTTACGGTGGGCTTTTGGTGGACAAAGACAAAACACGACCTCATTTCTCTCTTCCGCATAATTCCCTGCCTCCCTTCATTCCATCCAACCCTTTCCCTCCCCCTTTCTCGTTTGCCCAACGTTCTCTCCTCTGTCACAGTCTTCAACATCCCGAGGCCAGGCAAAAATCTCTGCATCCGTATTTCCTGCCTCCTTTTGATTTCTCTCGACAATTCCCTCTCTTCCCCCACGGTTCCCTCTCTTATCCACACCTATCCACACCCATATTTAACAAGCCTTTTATCTACGTGTATAATCTTGCTTCAATGGCTATTCTTGCTCTTGCTTCAATTCATGCAATACGAAACCACTATCCATAGTAGTAGTAGTATTTAGGGGAGGCCACCGACAGTTAAGGTAATTTGCGGGATGGACAGGAAAGGATGAAGGGTGGAGAGAAACCCGGCGTTCGCATTAGCGTACTCTTAACGAAATGCGCCGAGGGGTCCACAGTTAAACGTCCCATCCGACGGACGGCGTACTCACTCAAAGTGCCCTCCACAAAGCACCTCAAGTAGGAATCGAGATACATACCACTGAAAAATATTCGACGCCGCGGGGATTTGAACCCGGGCCCTTTGGATGGGAAGCCAGTACCACTATCCATGTAAAAGGTTTTCTTAGTATTTTCTTATCCTTATCCAATTTCCCTGTCATCAACTCCCACTTCTTCTCCTTCTACGAGCTTCTTTACGGAACGCTTTTTTTCTTCTTATATCCATATCCATTTATATAACTTATTCCACGTCCTCTACTTTTGTCTAAGGAAAGAATAAGGAAACCATGAATCACAGAATGATGAATTAACAAAGATTTGCTGAATATAAACTGAGGTGGGAAACTATTTGGGCGAAAGAAGCGTTCCGGATGATGCGGGACTAGTATACGATATAGCGTTGAAATAAGATAGGCGAAATTGGTTCGCGGGCATGGTAAAGTGAAAGAAATATCGGGAAGTAGGAAAAATCCGTGCAACAATCGAAGAGAAGTTAAGATGACTGAACCAGCGAAGATTCAAGAGAAATGGAAGGAATGCAAGGCGCATGATAAAGGCATTAGCTAGCAGCAAGCATAGACATAGAAAGATGGTATGATGTAGATGAGGATATCTTAGGCCCAGGCTTCCTTGATGGCGAGATAAAAAAGGCATTAACGGGATTGAAATCAAATAAGGCCGTGGGAGTAGACAACATTGCCGCAGAACTATTTAAAGTTTTGGGAAAACGAGGGAGGAAGAGTTTTTACGAACTAATTTGTAGTATTTTGACTAAGAAATCTGGCCGGAAAATTTTAGTCAGAACCGTGTTATTTCTTATCTCTAAAATGGGAAAGGTAGCCATACATATGAGGACTACTAAACAACAAGTTCGATTTCGCTTGCATCTTAATTGGTTCTCAGGATCACGCATAACAGGATGGAAGCAGGGCAAGTCATTACTTGGGGGATGATCGGTTTGGGTCCAGGAAGGGTAGGCGTACACTTCACGTCCTAGCAGTAATGATAGCATTAATAAAGAGGAATACGGAATACAATCGGAATGTATTTGTTTGTTTCATAGATTTTGATAAGGCTCTCAATAGAGTGTATTTTGTTAATGGATAAATTGCAGAAAATAGGAATAGATTGTAGGGATAGGAAACTTATCCGCAGCTGCCCGTGTCAGACTGCTCAGGTATAATTGGTGGATGGAGAGACTGAATGGGCAGTGTTAGGAAGAGGAATAAGAAGACGGGTGTCGAATATCACCTGTGCTTTTCAGCGTATATGTGGAAGAAATGGTTAAAGAGGCGTGGGAAGAACTTGAGACAGGAATTAAAGTCAGTGGGAGAATTCATAAAATCAGGTAGAGTTGAGGATGTTCAAGCTTTAGTTTGTGTTTGTAGGAAAAATAAATGTTTATCCTTTAAAAATGAAATCAGAAGCCATCGTATTACTGAACTCCGTGGTAAAGGAAATAACCAAAGATGAAGTAATAAATCGGGGAACTAATATGTGATATATAGATAGAGGTCTTCATTTTGGGCGAAATTGAGACCTAATGGTCCCTTCTTCCTCCCTACCAATCGTCGTATACATACTATATTAGGCATAAAATTTATAATGACATGCATAAATACACATAATTACATGTATGCAGACAAACATTCATTATGCATAGATTTGCACATCGAATAAAAAATATATATACGTATATACACACATCCATATATTTATACTTACATATTCGTATATAAATTAAAGATACGCCTAAACATACACACATACTAAAAAGGAAATTACAGTGAAGTAAGAGAACAATAAAATAGGGAAAGTCTAAGCAAAGAATGAGGTTTGTGGGAAAAGCTAGAGAGAGAGAGATGTGACTCTAAGTAATACTTTTCCATTTTCAATTCATATTTTTAGTTTTTCCATATATTTGTTGTTGATTCTAAAACATTTTGTAGGTTTTGACATCACTAGCTCTTAAATGCCAACATATATGAGTTCCTTCACCCGCTATCGTTATTGCCTGGTTCTTTTTCCTAATTGGATCCTTTTATCTGTGACACTTTGTTTCGAATTTTAGAATGGGAAAATAGTGGCCGTGCTTTGCAGTTGGTTATTTTTACGTTTTCCTCGAAACTGAAGAGTTTGCCCTCCATTTGTTGGAGATTTCGTTTGACCTGGAGCAAAGCCACCATAAATAATTTAAATTGAGGTCCCAATTGCACTGCAACAAGTACACATTCCTTGGTTTCGAAACAAATTCCCTCGAATACCTGGTGGATGTGATGTTGACTGCTTGGACTCGGAGAGGCAGCTTTCATGAACGATTGTATTTGGAGAATTGCACTCGATTTATTTGCATCTCATTCAGCGCTGACCTTTATTTCACCACTATATAACATGTGGAATAAAAAATATATCCCTATTGTTCAAACTAATTGGCCTAGTTGTACTGTTCAAATAAAATAGTGAACTTGAAAAACTTAAGTCCGTTTACCAGCCTGTATGCTTGAACAGTGCACAACGAAAGTGTGTAATAACATCACGAAAGTATGCAATTAATGAGGTTTTGTAGATTTGTTTAGATAGAGAAGCGGACTGATCCGGATAAGTGGATGTATATGCTGTAGCTTTGTTTAAACTTCAAAATTGCCTCCTGGGAGAGCTAATGTATGCATACTTCGTGTGAGAGAAGTGTTCAAATTTTCAGACTATTATCACTCCTTTTAATAGCGTTCGGCGTTTTATAGCCCACCGTGCGATACTGAGAAGGGGGTTTGGTTTACTTTCAGTGTAACATGCAATGCATTCATTTTATTCGCGCAAGAATATCGTCATTTCTGCGTGTTCAAAGTTATTTGAAACCTTCAGTCGATCACCATAAATTTTATAGAGCAACAAAACCACAAGAAGCGCAAGGCATATCCAAACGGATATTGAAATAATTTTTTAAATATGTATTTTTTCTCGAAAATGTTAATTTCCAGTCCTTTTTGAGGCTTGAATGAATTAAAATAGACCACGAAGGGTTTGTTAACAATGATCATCATCGCTTGTAGATCATTACTTCTTGCGTAAGGTCGGGTGTTTTCATTTGCATAAAAAATTATTTTGAACCCCTCATGTTTTCTAATATGGGACTGCACAGTGTTAGGAGGAGTGAGAGTCCATGAACACCCTCGCTTTTCAATATAAATGTGTAGAGAACGGTAAGAGACGCATGAGAAAAACTGGAGAAAGGAATGAAAGCCGTGAAGTCAGTTACGCTTCATTTAGCAGTTTCTACCAACGCCAACGGGTTACAATCATTGCGGAGCGCGTTAGGAAATCAGCGTATGTAGTAGAAAAACGATTATATGTTTTTTGAGAAAGAGGAAGGCTAAACTAAACGTTAAAATAAAGAGGGCAAAAAGTAGAGGCGGTGGAACCGTTCCCTATCTAGGAAGTGTTTTGGACCAACACGGTCAAAGCAGTAGGGACGTAAGGGGAAGATTTGCTTTGGCAAAGAAGCTTTCAACAGGAGGAGGGAATTGATTACATCAACGTTCAATAAGGAGTTGAAGAAAAGGTTAATGGGAACTTAGATATGGAGTCTTGTTTTATACGGCGTGGAAACATGCTCGTTGAAGCAATATGGTAAGCATAAATTGTAGGCTTAGGAGATATGAGTGTAGAGGATGGAAAAAGTTAATTGGACGGAAAGGGAAACGAACAGAAGGGTACTAGACATGGTGGGAGGGAAGAGCATTGGTAGAACACTAAAGGAGGTAGGAAAAATGGCTTGGTACAGTTTAATAGGCGATGGGAAGACTCTTCATGTAGAATCGAAAACGTAAGGGATAGGGAGGAAAAAGGGAAAGGCATTTTTGACGGAATTATAAGAGTTAAAAAGTGTACGAAGAAAAATTTAGTGTAGTCTGGGATGTCAGGTTGTGTTTTGCTAGTCGTGTCTAAGAAACTTAGGTATGTTCAATCTCTGACCACTCAAAACGATAAAATGTTAGAGTACCAATCATAATAATAATAATAATGGGAAACACTTCTTGTTACTTCTTAAAAACCTAGTTTTTCTCAAGTTCCATTATTGGAATAAATACAATATTTTCGATGATGCTCTGTGTTGCTTTATCAAAGTACCAGCTTTCAACGAGTACTGTCACGGCTTCATCTGTTATCATGCATACAAACCAACACACAGCATAACTCGTACATAGCATAACGCTTCCATTGAGGGTTAAAACCCTACTACCAAATGACGAATTTGTTCAAAGCCACGTAAGAATTTATATGTATGCAGCCGGTTTTATATGGGTGGGTATGGGTAAAGCTAAAGGAATTTGGAGCAGGCGCTAAAATGAAATAAAACTACGAAAATAGGCAGTCTCACTAGTTTCATCGGATGTAGTTGTTAATTGGTATTATTCATGTGATCATTATGAAATAATTATACCTATTCCTCTGGAAAAATGAAGCTGTATCTCCGCACCGATAATTTAGAAACTCGTTTAAAAAAGAACTCTCGCTCTTAACAGAGTATTCTCTTTCATACGGTGGAATTCGTTCTACTATTGAATTAAATCACTTCTTTTAATTTAACTGTTGTACCGTCATAATGGAAATTTTTTCATCGTCTTGTTCTCTCTCCAAGTATGTTGTGACGACATTCGTGCTCACCGCGGAATGCAGTAATAGGTATTACCAAAAGAGTTCACCTCATTGTTTCTACGGAAACGTGGCGAACTGAATAAGGCCTTCATAATGGCATAATGACAAGAAAATGACTATCCAACTTGTTCCAGGCCTAGTAGACATAGTTACGGCGAATCATTCATTTATGAGATGCGAATACGTATCGATTACAATGTTAGTCATTGATGAGGTAATTCGATCTGAATGCGATATTCTTGCTGCGATTTAAGTATGTAACAAATGAGTGCAATTTTATCCACATCCACGATAGAAAATGTCTTTCTCTATGCGCTCCATGTTTGAATATGTGAATGTAGAATGCTTATGTTATTTGTCATGGATACAGCTTTGAGAAACTCTATTCAAATCAATAAAAATCTAATCAATCAGCTTTAATCCAATCACCATCAAGTAAACGAAGAAAAACGAATTGTTTTTCATGTCACATGCGCTAACATCAAGATGTATCCGGTCTAAAGAAAACTTTTCCCTTGCATGATTGATAATGTGGCGGCTTTTTTTTAGAAAATGGTTGCGTTGTTTATAAGAACAAACAAAAATGCAACTGACTCAGACTCCACTGATGAACATCTGGCGAAGGAACTTTATGAAATTATACGAACCAAAGAAACAGCTCTCGTATTCTTAAAAAATGAATCCTGGTAATAGTTAATTGCGAAATTTCACTGTCTTGTATGTATGGGAGCAAACCAATTTCATGCAGGAATGCGCCAATGCGTAAACGCGCTGTTATAAGACAAGTGTGTTTGCCATTATTAATCAATTTAGCCATTTTTTTAATTTTGAAAAAATTTTATTATTTTGAAAATTTTAAATATTTTTGTTTGATTGCATTATATCTGTTGAATATTTTTCCTAATAAAAAGTGATTTATTCAGTTAGAATATTATTATTTATTACCACATGCTACATGAATACGAACGAATTGTGGAGAGATGCTGGAATTCGAATGCTAAACCAATTTTTGACTTCACGCATGTTGAATAATTTTAGAATGAGCAGTGTGGTTGCAAAAGAAAAATGTTAGTTTTTATAACTTTTAATTTCGTTTTTTGTTCTTGTGATCGGTTTAATGAGGGTTATAATTAATAGTAAAAATTGAAATAAACCTCGTAACCTTGACAGCCTAGTACGGGAGATATTTTATTGCTCTCCCCATTTCCTTCAAAGATAAATTTTCAGTATTGGAAATATGTAGCTACGTTGGCCATGGTTCGATGGATATTTTGCAAATGGATAATTTTACAAAACGGTTAAAAAACTTAAGTAGCTCCAAGATCACTCTTTAGAATTCTTTGTTGTGCGCACCGTAGAATGTTTGAATTAAAACAGGTTACAGTTTTTTTAACTATACAACCAGTGAACTTTAGGACTATTATATATATATATATATATATATATATATATATATATATATACACACACACACACATATATATACACACGTAGACACTCAGTAATCAACCCGAAGGTCGGTTTGGTAGGTGATGATAGACCTCACAACAGAACTAAGCACGACAGCGTTTGAAATTCACACATCAGGGTATGGGGGCCAGTTCCTTTCCCTATACCAGTTATGGTTTCCCAGGAAGATCTGGTACCCGCAAAATCGCATAGCTTGAATGGAGCTGTAGGTGCCCATAGAGTTTCCCCGAGAATCGAACTCGAGCCCTCCGGTCTGTAGTCCAACGCTCTACTCCTGGACTACCGCGACCCACACATAGTATGTGTGATTTTTTTTAGATATCTGCTTAGTTTTTGTTTGTGATATAAATGTGGTCAATAAGTAATAGTCTGCGCTGACAATTCCGGTGCCATATTATGCATAGATTACTATTTTTTGGATTTTGCAATCACGACCAAATGTCGATGCTCTAATTTGACCATTTATTAGGCTGTTCGTAGGAGTACACCAAAAAATACATTGAAGAATCGTCATTATACACAATCGACACGTCATTATACAAATCTAAATAATTGGTGATATAATCCAGACGAGCAACAGACTAATGTGAAAAAAGTTCACCTCCTTGTCCGGTCTATTTCGCACCAGGACCGCCGATGGGTTGACGGCGAGGCGGACAAGAATCCCAGGTCATTTGGTATATGGAAGATACCGTTCCAAAGGCATCTCGAAACTGAATATTTCGTCGGTGACGATATGTAGCGTGCTTTGCATGTCGGCGTAGGGAAAGAGACAAAACGCTATCGCGCCACGGAAGAGGAGAAACTAATTCCGGCGAAGAGATAGACGCAGAGGAAAGTTCGTTCCGAGAAGAAATGACGTCACGCAGCCATCGTGTTCTCCGCAATTCGCCGGGCGCATCAAGATTTCGCCGCTGTTTTATTTTGGCTTTAAAAATGGAAAGGGGGATAGCTTTAGAAAGATGAAATCACCGCGCGGTAAGAGCTTCGACTTGGTGCGTCCTTTTCCGAATACATAACGGTTAGTCATAGTTATTTAAACATGCCACCGTTCAAAATGACCCCAATCTTGCACTTAGTATATCAATCGATTTGTTTTTCCTGTAAAAGTTGAATAATAGTCACTCTGCCCTGTTTCCCAGGGGTTGGTAATCATAAAGGAGGTCTTATCGTTTCTTCAATCGTTTAATCTTTGCCGAAATTGGGACATATGTGCTCTTGAAAGATATAACCTTTGTGCGCATGGAAAAGAAATGGTATATGACCTGGTTAGATTTTTCAGACAGTAGTAAAATCATGTATAAAATTAGGTATAATGTGCGGTCACCTGCCATAACGATGTGAATACATCATGTGGATGTTATTGATCGAGTATGTAACTTGTGAATGTTCATTGAGAATTGTATCCAATGCCAGTCAAAAAGGTAAGCACCCGGTGACTTTCATTGGTATTAAATCGTATTAATGCAATTTGATTTAGTTGCCTTCAATGCAATAATAGTCTCCACTGAAAAAATATGTACTGACAACCAAAATCGCGTTTAAAGTAAACGGAATTGGGCAACCCAATCATAGGGATTTAAGAAAATTATCAGATTTGCCCATAAAATGAGACTACGACTTCGGTGTAATGCTTTTTTGCGGATTTGGTCTTATTTAAATGCGACGTCCTCAGGCGATGTATAAGTTGGAAAAATTGGAAAACAAAATTGTCAAAAACGTACGAGTTATCGTATTCCAAGTGGTATGGAATTATATGTAAAGTATTTGAGTAAACGCGCACGACGTCCAGTGGGGGGGGAGAAGGAAAATCAGGAAAACTTTTGCATGCCTGGACTATTCACTCCCCCTGGACTTTCCTGTGGACGCAGTACCGCCCACCCTGTTCTTTTAACCCCACCTTCTCCGCTAAATTGACCGCGACGTGCGTCACGAATTCGTGTTATGACTGGGCGATGCCCCACTCAGACTTTCGAGGTTAAATATCGCTCGTGCGTATCGACTTGTCGATGCAAATCAACGAAATCGCACTGCGCATTGCATTCGTGTCGCATTTGGATTAGGACTGCTCGTTAATTTTACGGATTGATGGGTTGTTGCGGTGGCTGAAAGTACTGGCTCTCCACCCCGGAGTGCTATGGTTCGAATCCCGGTGATGACAGGAGTTTTCATTGGGTTCCCCGTTCATTCTTGGGCGTCTCGTGGAGAACACACTAGTTGTGGAGTTCGCCGTCTGTCGGATGGAACGTTGAATTTCGTGCCCCCTTGATGTCATTCGTTGAAAGGGTAGGCTAGTACCAACGCCGAGTTTCTCTCCGCCTTTCCTTCCCCCATTTCCTTATGATCCTACTATTTGAATGCGGCGAGAGAACCTCAAGTGCAGTTCTCCGTCCATCGGGTAGGGTGTTAAACCGTGTGATCCCGTGGCGCCTTTGGCTAGTAGAGTAGGCTAATGCCAACGAAAGGTTTGTCACTCCATCCTTCCCCGTTTCCCTGAAAATTCTTCCTCCATTATACCCTCCTATCCCTAATGCTAAAAATGAACTCAGATGTCAATTGCCTCCATAATAACTACTCCAATCGCGGCCTATTCTGTTTTGCACCCTACTCTCAGATGGTATCGATTAAGGATTTAGTAATTACAGTATGGGAAGTCTGCGCGACGTACAACTGAGTCTATATCGTTCGATTGGGATTTCATTGACATTTCAGCCATTTTTGTCGCGAATATACTGTAGGCTTTCATCATCACCGAGCTAAAAGGCTTCTATGTGCGAAATTTCACCGCCCTTTCAATGGAAACGCATTGACGAGGAAGTTTCGTGTTTGACGCCCAGCATTCATTCCTACCATTCCCGTAGTGTATCTATGTAAATTCGATGATTTTACGGCTGGAGTAAAAATGAAAAATTTCATGATTAAAAAATTTCAGCTTCGCGTTCACATCCCAGTGCGATGTCTAATTTATATTTGCCTTCCTCGCGTGGGATAGAAAATTTGCCATCCAGTGGGTAATTTCGTCTGTGATGGTAAATTTTCACTTCCTATGCCGCACCTAACGGAGTAATATAGGAAATACGAAGAAGATTGGGAAAGATAAATATTGATAAAAGTTAATTATACTAGGACCTAATCATACGAAACCGATAACTACAGATGAACAAGTTAATATTAAAGTGCGATAAAATGAAGGCTAGTAGATTCCACCAATCATAATAACCTGCCATTAGGAAAAGGTATAATTAATACCCTTTTTTGCAATCGATTTTATTGTGTGCTGGCAGTTATCACGAAGATAATTGGCCATAAAAAATTGGTCAGTTGTGATACGCCAGAGTAAAGGCGTGCGAGAATTTTAAGCTTCAACATCGGTACATCTGGATGAGAGCATCAAACACCTAAAATTTCGATACGTGCCATAACTACAGGTATGATATTAAAGTATCAGATCGTCGCCATTCATCATCATGCCGTAGATGGTATGAAATATGTGGTGCCCTCCGCTTATATGACCTGTGTGATAAATATTTTGCGTCGTAAAAGTCATCTTTTACTCCTCGTGGCGGCGTACTCGAAGTCTGTTTCGAATGGATATGCGTAAAGTCATCTATGGTGGGATTGCCAGGTGATTGAGTTCATCCCCACGGCCCCATGTTGGGTTTCTATCAGTTTTCGTGCTTCGACCAAGAGTAAATATTTGAGGCGTCGAGCAAGGTTCCCGTTCAATTAATCAAGAATAAATTCTTTCCGACAAGTCGAACTAGCGAGGTAGCCATACCGAAAAGTTTAGACCTAGTTAAATATTGCGTCCTTATTTATGTACATTCACGCAGTTATATTTGCCAGCTTCATATGTTATTTATGCCGAAATAGGTTGTGGCTTACACAAACCCACGGTTGTTATCGTAAGGAATGTTGGTTTTGAGTAGTAATTGTTGGACGGGCCCTAACGACTGTTTATTTCTTATTATTTGGTACTTCCTATTTCTTCCTTCTTTTATTTGTAACTTCTTCCGCAGTCATACTATCTAAAAAGCCCACTCTCATGTCTTCCTTTACCCCGCTTTCCAAACCTTCTCCCTTCTATGAATATCTTCAGCATACCACAATCTGTCATTATCCCTTCCTTCGTATTCTCTGCTTCTTTCGGATTCCACTCCGCAACTTCCTCTCGTAGCCTACTCTTTTTAAAACCTCATTCTTTATCGTCCTCTGTGTCCAACTTATTTTATGGGTCATCTGCCAGACTCGCATCTCAAAAGTCTCTCAATCTACTTCCATTATCATTCATCAGAGCTCAATTCCCATATCCACGAATTATTACGAGTGCTCGTACACTCCATGTCCATGTCTTTGTTTTGGGGAGGGATAGGGGATAATTTGGTAAAGGTAGGATTTTTAGGGGATGAGAGGAGATGGGTGGAGAGAAACCCAGCGTTGGCATTGGCCTACTACTCCTAAAGAAAGACGCCGAAGGGTCTCGAAATTTAACATTCCATCCGACGAACGTCTTGTCGTGCTCTCCAAGTAGGGATCGGGAGACCACTGAAAAATCCTGCCAGCACAGGGATTCGCACCCGAGCCCGAGGATTTGGAAGCGTTGACATTTATAGCAACTATGAAATATCTTTCTGTTTTCCTGACTTTCACCCGTCTTTTTTTATTAATAAGAAATGAGGCATTTCCTGGGTGTTTGGTGTATTTCTTGTTGCTCAGAATCACTATGCTTTGAGCTCGTCATTTGAGGGATGGGGCCGGTTATATATTCCTGTTAATAGTTATAAGTCCGCGCACAAAATGTATCCTTTCGCACTTGAACCCATTCCAAAGGTTCACTAATGTCGATGATTGCAATTGAAATGTAAAACAAGGATGCATTTATTGACAGTTGTAAAATCGCCGATTTAATACCATCTAACATAAACCTATCAAAATTTGGTGTAGGAATACAACCTGGGCATTAGCTTTATATTTCGGTTTTGCATGAAATTCCCACAGTATTTTTAATGAGTCATAAAGACTGCGAGAGGTAAGAGGTTCACACCAATTAAATTCTGTGAAAATAGAGACCAAAAGCTCACAGTGAGTTAATGGTTGAAGATAAGTTGGTGAGACAAGAAGAGTTAGCGTTCCCCATGGTTCAGGAGAGCGCAGTGAGCACTGTGGTTGTTTAGGTCCCAGAGCATAGGATGTGTGGTGGATGGATGTCCGATTTTAGTCTTTGCTTGTCGGTTTTCTGGAAGGTAAAAGTAGCCGCAAGGTCAGGGTCAGCTTTTAGAGAAAAAACAGCCCAGACTTGACTTCGACTATCTCACTTAAATGGAGCTATTTCCGAATGAACTTGAGAGGAGAATGTTAGGATAGCGAGGTTCTTTTTCCGTGACTTCAATACCAGATTCTCTTAGATTTTTTCAAGTGCCCGGGTGATGTGTAAGAAGCACCTAACAATCTTTGAGAGTAATTTCTCCTCTTCTTTCATTGAATTTGTGCAACCTTGTTACCTCTTGAACAAATAAAAGAATCGGGAGCTAGAAATATTTCCCGATTTATCACTGACACGCGTCTTTCTGATATTAAATTATCATCGCATTGGTCATTTGGTCTATTAATTCTGTTCCATCCAGGGAATTGACATGTTTATTTTAAAATCATCGCGCTGGGAGGGTTAACTGCTATTGGTTTCCCTTCTGCAATTACTGGCTAACGTATTTTTCAGCTCTTTGGTGTTATTGTGAATATGTGAACCTTTTTTGGCTTTTCTTTCTGTGTATTACTAGAAAAGTTGTGATAACTACTGGTCTGAAGCACTTTTAAAACAATTTTGTTTTCACCCACTTATGAATTCAAGTTATGTTTTTCATGGAATGAAATTCCCACTTTAGTACCAATTTGGCAACGATCACAGTATCTTTATGTATTTATTATGTATGATCTTTATGTATTATTTATCTTTATCTATGTTGAAATAGTTTTAAATGAGTGAGAAGAGGACTTGTGTCAGTGTATCTGGTAATTAGATCGAAACGGATTTTAAAGTTTTCTTTCTAAAGATATCATCCTAATATTTCGGTATAGCAATGAGTTTTTAGTCTAAATAGTCTTGTGGAAATTGAATATAACACTAATTATATTGCTTCTGGGACAGGTCGTATGCAGCAATTTTAATATTAGATTTCAATTGAGGCGAATAATTCATACGAACGTGTGACCCTAGTGGCTAATTTATGTGAACAAGTGGAGAATAAATACAAACATACTAACGGGACATTATGTCCAGTAGTCTACCGGGTTATGGTAAGTTTTTGATGGACCCTTGATCAACGCATCGCTCCACGCCAAAGTCCCTACTAATTTGACTCAATTTACCGTAAAAACTCCATACTGCATTTTACAAAAACTATAGGGAAAGTATGAACTCAAGATTTTCGATGTCTATGTGTTTTTGGTGCTAAGGTTGGGGCGTTTTTCGAGCTCTTGCGAAGAGTAGATATGTGAATCTTGTACAGTATATAAATGCTAGTCGTTGAAAATCGACCGAAATCCGATACCGTAAGTAAGTTTCCGTAAAACGGGTCGTTGTTACGCCAGACCTCTTGGTACCAGTGGTTAGAGTACCGATCGCGATGGTTCATCAGGTCTGCGCTTGGAGTAACTACCGACAACGAAATATTACCAAAGCTCCTGAGCGTCAACAGAATAATAAAACTGATTACTACGAAGCGCGGGATAACAATGATCACGAACCGTCCTCCATCCGAAAACGAAGTTCGGATCCGCCCTTCACCAGACCGCGCTGTGGATACTTCCTTCGGAGTATTTTAGGAGTGGGTAGAGGAAAGAAAAGCCGTCCTCATTCTGGGATTCTTTCTTGAGGGGAAAGGCAAGGCGGGGGAGTGGCGGACTTGGAAAAGCCCGACTCCTCCCCCCCGTAACGGGAGTATGCTGCGGGAGATGAATAGGTTCGGCGACAGTTCCCATTCCTTCGTGAGGCCTCTCGAAAACCGGCGAGTGGTGTAAAAAAGCTCTGGAGTGGGCTCTTGAGTGCGCTCCCGGGCGGTTCCCTCTTCAACAACAACTACTCCAAGGAAGGGGTGGTAGAAGGCGATGTCACGGTCGAGGAGACTGTTTTTGCCGCGGTGGTTTTAGGGCTAGGAGTTGAGGGTGGTAGAGGAGGGATCAGGAGCTGCTTTGAGAAGAAAGGGTTCGGTCTTAGCTGAGCGAGAGTGGGTGTTGTCTAGAGCCACAGGCGAGGGCTGAAAGCGAAACTACTTCTCTTGGTGTTCAAGAGGTGCTTTGGGAGGTGGAGAGTTGTGGGGGTCGGGTGGGAGTTGAACGTTCGTTTCGATGGGTCATCGGCACTCAATGATGTATTATTTTTTTTCTCCGCGCACATCAATTTGTGGGCGTCGCAGTTTTGAAATTACGAGGGTCATCCGGAAAGTAGTACCCGTTCGTGCCGCATGAAGTGCTGACGACGCGAGTAGCCGCTGGACGAGGTCAGATAGCTTCAGTGGCTTGTCTGCCTTCTCTGAGCCAAGTTGCGTGACGCTAGCATTGCCTGTGTTGTTTCTGTGATTGTTTACAATGTTTAAAAAAATTGAGAACGCCGCCAGTTGTGAAGTGAGGGCAGTGATTAAATTCCTCAATGCAAGAAACGTTCGCCCATGTGATATTCATCGCCAATTAAAGGAGGTGTATGGAGACAATGTAATGGACGAGTCGTCTGTTCGGCGGTGGTGTCGCAACTTCAACATGGGGAGGGGGAACACACACGACGATGAGCGTTCGGGGAGACCGTCTGTCATTACAGACCAACTGGTGAGCTCAGTTGACGAATTCGTGAGGAACGATCGGCGCGTCACAATTGATGACATCTGTGAGCATTTTCCCAATGTTTCTCGAACAATTGTTCATGAAATTGTTAAACACCATCTGCATTATGCAAAAATTTGTGCAAGATGGGTCCCTCGCGTATCTCAATGAGCTGGCGGCGAAGGACTATGCAGCAGGAATACAGAAACTTGTCACACGTTATGACAAATGCCTTAATTTGCTTGGAGATTATGTTGAGAAGTAGTTTAAAGTATCCTCTTTCAAATAAAATTTTTTATGTTTGTTAATATTTACTTTTGTGTCTTTATTTCACGAACGGGTACTACTTTCCGGATGACCCTCGTATAATCTTGGTGGGTACCCTGGCGGGTACCCGCATGTAATTTTATCCCACTCCCATTGACTCCTCTCGTGTCAGACGAAATGTTCAAGGTGGCTCCGGCCTTGCTTTGAAAGCTACTTCCATTCACTTCATAGACATTAAAAATACAATGGTCATTCTGCAATAATCATTACATTTAAAATAAAATCAAAATATGTATGATATGATAAAAAATAGTTATGCTTGTTACGATTTGTAGCATGTAGAAATGGTATGACACTAGCGATAGGTTAGATCAAGATAGATATTAAATTATGATCGATATGATATCGTAAACGTAAGCGTGTGGCTTAACTGCACTTCCCTTATTGGTATATTTCGTTTTTTATGGCATTATATAATTATAAATATTAACTGTGACTTGTTTTATTTATAATTGATCAAATATCGAATGAATGCAGCTAAATTTTGCCTTGCTTATTTTATAATTTCGCGTTCTGTTCTCTGTAAAAAGGCTTTTGTAAAAATGGTCCCATGTTTATATGGCGATGAAATATTTCAATAGTGAATTCTTCAACGGGCAGTGTATACCAAACTGACTTCGGTTGATATCTGCATGTATATATAACAGTCAATAAAAGGAAACAAATTCATAGAGAGCCCAGAAAAAATAAACGCAAGACAAAATTTTCTGAGGCGCGGTCACCTTCTTCAGTGATAGGGAGGAGAGGACTTCTCCTATGTATTCAAATTCACATTTTTGTTGCTAATAGAGAGTGTTCCATGAGATTCAAAGTTAAAAGCACCACCTTCAAGGAAGAAAAGTGCAGAAGGTAGCCCCTTTTTAGTCATCACAGTCGATTCAACGAACTATAGGGATGCTCTATTGAAACTTTCAGATTTGATTAAGTGACCCTTAGGCCAGAGCAACCTTAACTCTCGTGGATGGTGTACATGTCTGTTATACTTAAGGTTGTTGGTATAAGTAGATGTAGTAGTTATTTAGGGAGGCGACCGGGAGCTGGGGTGCTCTGTGCCAATAGGGATATTAGGCCTCATTTAGAAAATGCGGCTAGTGTTTGGGATCCTCATGAAGTTCGATTGATTGACGATTTAGATCGCGTGCAGCTTAGAGGAACTGCATTTATAAAAGTTGGTACGATGAACTTAGTTGAGTGTCTTGTTTATTTGACTATTTTGGGAATCACTCACGGAGCAAAGGTTAAGTTACAGATTAAATCTCTTGCATAGATTGGAAGTAGGTCTCTGTTACGATGATGCTGGAAAAGTATTATTAGCGCCATCATGCTACGGTAGGCGACATCCTGGCGTTACTATTTGAGAGATCAAGTGTAAAAGCGATAGATTGAAGATGTCATCTTTCCCACGAACGATAAGGGATCAGAATAACTGTAAGAGACCGCTGGAATGTGGAAAAAGCATTTTTCTTTTTTCATAGTTTATGTGTGGAGAAGTATGTCTTACTTAAAGACCGTATTGATTGTACCTTTAGTTGTTATGATCTACATTACTTGAATTATTTTCCATCTGGGTTGTTATTAAAATTGAGAAAAGCCTAATTTTTTGTGTTGAACCACCCCATGCCACGCACCCTAGTGGTGGCTTTCAGAGTACATGTAGATGTATTTTGTTGGACAAAGAATTTTTTGGGAATGGAGGAGAGTAACCCGGCTTCGGCATTGACCGGCTCTTGTAACGATTGGTGCCAAAGGGTCACATGACATTACGTCCCTTTTGACGGACGGCGTACTCCCAAGTTCTCTCTTGAAGGCACCCGAGTTGTTTCGGGATACCTGTAAAAATTCTGCCCGAAATCCAAACCCTGGCACTCGGGGTATGATGCTATGCGCTAGCTACCTTACCAACCCGATTTTGACGACGGCGATGTATCCCGCTTCGGGAATTATTGAAATTCTTTTATTTGGGGTAACTCAATCAATAACTCAATCGGTTGTAACTCAATTAATAATTATGTATGCGTATGCAGCATATAGGTATGTATGCGTCAGACACGTAACACGAAGATAATATGAAATCATTATCAGAAATCCCAACTGAACCCCTCGAGAGGTCATAACGAATGTGAAAAAAACGAGTCAAAGATAAATTATCCAAGCGAAAAATCTACCCAAAGAAATCCCAACCAAGGTAGTGGGGAGTTAACCGTAATAGTTTTTTTTTAGATTTGTGAAGATGTATTTTAAATTCCTCAATGCGTCTCAAACCATTTCTTTGTCTTCTTTGAGTATTTTCGAGGAACGTTCTATATTCTCCAACCATGTGTGACTGGTCTTCGCCTATACATATTCCTCTCTAACTAGTTCATTTTTTCATCCCTCTCCATACCCACGCATATGAACCTCCTGTGTAAGCCTTTCCTACTCTTAATTTGAAGACCAGTTTTGTGAAACTTAATGGACGGCGATTATTTAAGTTTTTGATAATCTGATTTTTATCTTTGCATATGTTGTCCCTGTCATCAATTCCTTCCTCTTTGTAAATCCTGATTTTACAGGTAAATTCTATTCCTTATGCTCATCGAACCAGGCACATTTTGATCTAAGGTTTCTCCAAAAGCACTGAGGCACATAAATGTTATTGGTAGTGATGCATTTATGCAGTGTCTAACCCTACCGCTTATTTGCCGGGTATGACTCTCTCGAACAGGCTTGCAATGTTCTACGAAATGTTGCGAGATAGTTTTTCTGCAATAGTTCGACTTAACCATTCAAAGAGAAACGCGAATGCTTTAATTTGAACGAAATATACATTCCTCTTGAAGTAAACTTCCTCCCCGGCTCTTCGCTTATCCTTAAACCGCAGGAAGTTACCAATGTCTTCGGGAACTCAATTTCCTCTTTTAACTAGACCATCGGAAGTTGGAGATTCCTTTGTTTCCTTGTGCCAAGTCTTTCCGCCTCAAAGAGGATGTGAAATACGTGTATCCTTTTGCTTCGAAGGCCATATTGCACCCTATCTTCAATAATGAAGTAACTCAAATATATTTCAGAAAAAAAGATCAGTTTAAAACTGCTATTAGAGTGTTTTGTCGCTAGTTACGGACGTCAGTCGTTTGGCAACTCACCCAGGATGCCCTAACTACAGAATTGAGCAATGCATATTAAAAAGCTACCAAAGATTTAATAATTTGGTAGAGAAGAGCAATACTGAAAGATTAGAGATAGATATTGATTATCGACGGAGTGATTTAATGAATTCCACTTCCTCCTCATGATTCAGGATCAGCACAGAATAATCCTATGAATGAAATAAAATCAGTCAATTCCACAAAAAGCAATTTATTTTCCGAACGAGGCAGCTCGGTAAAGTCGGGAGTGATTTTTAAGGCACTTTGAAAATGAGTTTCGCTCAATTTTGTGTCGGAAAATAAAAACGTTTTTTGTTTACTTTATTTACGTACGTTCATTTCTATCATAACAGGAAGTACTGCAAAGTGACGCCTGAAATCATCAAAGTTAATGAGTATAAATCGGCTCAATTTGTAGTTCCTGCCCGAAATAAAATGATACCTAATGCCATAAGGGAAATTTAAGAAAATTGTAACTTCTCTTAAGTGACTGGCAGTACGGCACTGAAACGGTCGTTACCGACTGAGCTGTTGAGATGATTACGTTGTGTTTTTATTTTTTTCTAGTAGAATTGGATTCAAACCAATTTTTCGGGGCTCCCACTTTTGGGAATTAATTGAATGTTAAATTATTAAATTAGGAATAATTTTTTTCAGAAAGTTTAGCATTAAAATATTTTTTGGAACAAGATGTTCACACCAATAGGGACATAAGAAGAAAAATTGAGTTATGCGAAGCAGCTTTTCCCAAGAATGAGGGGGTTGATAACAGGGACATGTAAGCATGTTAGGATAAGATTAGTGAAAACTTTGGTTTGGAGTGTGGTTTTGTACGCCGCAGAAAATTTTGTCTGTCTTTGAAGCAAGATGATAGGCGTACACTGGAAGCTTCTAAGACGTTAGTGTGGAGATGGATGTAAAAGATTCAATGAACGGAAAAGAAAACACCCGAAGAAGAACTAGAGATGACGAGAGAAGAGCTAGTGTTGCTGATAGAAATCCTAATGAGGAAGGAAAGATGGATGCAGATTATTTTCCTTGGTGATGGGGTATTGAAAACGTGGGCCAAGTTAGGAAGGGGATGGGACTGAATGAACGACAGAGGCTGAAAATATGCGGCATCGAAGGAGTGTTTTCTTTATATTAGTGTTGGGTGTCATGTTGTTTTTGGTTCTAGGGTAGAAGATTAATTTGTTTCCATCCAAAACCTACCTTAATTGGTAGACTTCTTTAATAATAATGTATGAAAAGTGTACGTTTTGTAGGATATTGTTTTTTGCATGTACTATATCGAGTTTGAAGTTGGATTATCTGGCCCGATATTTTGAGTCAGCCGTTAAGTTGTTACATCAAAGATAAAGCCTTCATTACCGCTTACATTCTGTTGTGGTTTTGTAATAAATAATGGGGTTGATGGCGCAATCATAAAATTAAATTAGCTCCAAATTAACAACACTATTTCTGGTCACTTAATATGTCAATTTACTGTTTTCGAGGTTAGTCGCACTTAAAGAGGGACTTCCTTCTGGGGTTATGTTTTCCAAGTGGATGTTCGTCCTAGGTTTGATTCACATCCATAAATTCCCATCCAGACCTTTTAAAACTAATCGCCGTGACGTTCCTCCAGCCGCTTCGGTGATTATAGTGGAGAACATTGAAGTCCCTCTTCCTTCCTCTCGCCCCTTGTCATCAGTGTATCCATCCTTCTTAATTGCCAAGGTTCCAGTCTGATGATAACTGACCACATCTATTTATGAATTTCAGCTGCAGATGATGAGTGTAATTCATCCCAACTAATAGTTGTGAACAGAATGATGGTTCGATATCGTGTTTCATTGGATATCATCTCTCCTTGTGAAAAATAGAGACAATTATTTTCACAAAAACCAATAATTCAATTTTTCAAGCGTGCGAAACATTCATTCGAAGTCTTTGGGGTGGTTATTATTTCTCCACATGCCCCAGAGGAAGGTGGCCAGTGAACGCACTCAGATTTAACGAAGAAGTTTGATTTTTCGGGAACCACATCATTCTGGGAAAACATACGTGGAACAGGGGAAGGAACTGACCCCAACTTCCTTAGCGTGTGAAAATCAACCACTGTACAATGCTTAAAGTAATTACGGCGAGCTCTACTCTCACCTATTAAACCAACCTTCTGGCTGATTGCTGTGGTGTGGTTCTAATATTGTATCCACAGGTGTTCGTTCGTTCGTAGCATAGAGAGTGTTTCTTGGGCTGGACGTTTAAAGATGAAAATATGGTAAATTACCGCACCCCTCTTCCATTTCCAATTTAGTCGATGAAGCAGGAAGGATGTCCAAATTAGCGTCCTATATAACTCATGTATCCCCAAGCATTGTGTAATGTCCGAATTCGCTAATGTTCCTGCATGTACTGATGAATTGCGTTAAGGGAAAGTGTTCCTGACTCTTCGTAACCGGTGAGTGTCGTATTTTTTCCTATTCGGAGTCTATTTTGAAAAAGTAGGTAAACAGAAAAATTGCATATATCTCAGGTTGAAGTCTAGATTGGCTGCGCGTGATATTGCTTTAGTACCGCCTCAAGCAGCAATGCCTGTTGTACCCGCATTCTAAAGATTGAATGTTTCAGATATTGAGCCACAGAGGGTCGTTGAACTTCACTCTCCTGGCGGTATTTATTTTTTGTCTCTCCTTTGCAGCTTATCCCACCGTTATAATTGCTAATTTTTAAGCGATATGGATATTTGTATGAGGGTGGTTCATGCAAATATTCTTATAGCTTTTACCTATGTTTACTGTCTTGTCGCAATCACCCTTGTTGTTTGGTTATCATTTTATATAGGATGAACGCTTGGCATTAATTTTAGTGAATGGATGTCGAGAGATATTCTCTCACATCATTTAAGCCCTATGAATTTTTTTAATGATTGAACTGTATTATATTGGATATCTTAATTTCATATAATATTTCCAATGCCAGTCGGCTGTTAATTAGTTCTGAAGAAAATGCGAGCTTAGAAAAACCACCCTAAATAACCCGGTTACTGTTGTATGGTTATTGCGATGGTTATTCTAATACTTTGGCCCAGTATTGTGTGATATTCACGTGAATGCTCCGTGCAAGTAATTTTAGGTACATGACGTTCTTATCGCCGACCCCGGTGGCGGCGGGGTAACGTCCTCGTCTGCTATTCGCGGGTTCGATTCCCGCCTGGGTGAGTTTCCCTCCATCTAGGGCTTGGGTGTTTGTAAATGTGACCATTGTTATCGTTGTTAATAGTTCGATGTAAAGGCCAAAATGTGCTGTTTTCGGACTTTTACTGAATAAATAAATAAATTATGTTACTCCTGCGTTACTTCGTATATCTATCTACTTTTCATAATTTTTTGTGTATTTTCTAGAGGTCCTTGATAAATTCATATAATCCGAACTTTCCGGGATGGTATGTTGAAACTAACATGGATACCTCATGGGGTCTAAATGTAATTACTGTCAATTTGTTTCTGTCATTTTCGAAGAGCGTTTCGATCTTTGGAGAGAAAACATTTAGGCATGTACTGTAGAATAAGGGAAAAAGGTTTGCACGTACCTGAATGCAAAACCAAGGTATTGCAGTGTACTAGATGAAAAATTTGGGTAATACAATAACCATAATATTCTCAGTCAAAATTTTTAAGGAAACTTTCGTCGAAAGATTTTAATCCAAAGTGACGAGTTGATCGTCCAGACGCGACATCTGTGAACAGAATAGCCATGCGTTTTGGAAACAGAATGGTGTTTGAGTGGCGAATCCATGCAAAGATTTCCTCCTAAGCTATTTTCCAAAGTCGAAAACTGTATATTTCAAAAAAGCGAACTCCTACTCATTATCCGTCATTTTCGTGATGTATTACCATCCGGGTAAATGTGAAAATATTTCTTCGTCTCAAGCAAACTACGTTCTTCCTTATTTTTCAAGATATAGTCAGTTATTTATCCCTTCGTAGTGACTT
Source organism: Hetaerina americana (assembly GCF_022747635.1). Classification (NCBI taxonomy): domain Eukaryota; kingdom Metazoa; phylum Arthropoda; class Insecta; order Odonata; family Calopterygidae; genus Hetaerina; species Hetaerina americana. Next base: position 51,604,669 of record NW_027287205.1, on the reverse strand, counting down.
GGTGGTTCTTATCCATTACAGAAAGAAAAAAATGGCTATGTAAAATCCAATTAAAAATTAAGTGAAATTAACCGAGCTGTAGTTTTCTATCCGTAATTGATGTTTTAATAATATATAAATGTGAAAATAAATTTGTTTGGAGTCACATATCCCAAGACGGTGCGGAGGGAGGGTATTCAATTTGTTTGCGTAAATAAGGCAGTAATGCAAAAGTATTACAGGGTAAGTTCGATTTGTATATACTTTTCAGGAAATATTTTCATCGAAAAAATCATTTCGTAAAAAAAAAAATTTCCGCACAATGATGGAAACAATATTTTCATTCAAATTAAGATTTCAATTCGTTTTTTCGATTAAGAGCGACGATTAAACTGTCGTATTCTTTCCCATCTATTTTATCGTTTACCAACGTATATTATGACTTATGCCCACAGCTGAGCAGACGTTTTGTGTTCTGGGGACAGCCGCAGAAAAAGTCTATAGTCTCGGATTATTTATTTTGATTTTAACTTAAAAAGTGCATCGTATTTTATTTTCATTCGGTAACTGCTCCTGGAAAATTCAATGTTCTCGAATTACTTCTTTAAGAGTTATTTTTTTAACCGCATCAATTCGTTTTTTCGAACTCTGTGTCCATTATGCCTGCCAAAATCAAATCGTATTTTTCCAAAACATTTGCAAAATCGAGTGCCCACGAACGACATCGTGGTGAGGGTACTGCCCACTTACATAAAAATACCTATAATGCGGATTAAAATCAGTCAAAGCCAAACGGATAAATTGGTTCGGCGAGGCCGGACACAGCCGATATTTGTAAAATTTATCGCCATTTGGCAGACGGGAAATTGAACGGGCGTAGTTAGTTTTTCCTAAAAAAATGATGGTAGAGGATGTACAAGTACATTCTCACAGGTGCTTAAAATTGAAATTTGCACATTCTTCTATCCCTACCGAACCGTCATTAAATGCCAATGACGCGTGGGTGCATGTAAAGTGGTAATTGATAGAATGGATAGTGAAATCTACTTGCATATTTTGTTTCATCCAACATTTTGCACCACCTAGCACGATTGAATTCCTAAAGTCACGCATTGTGTAAGTAATAATCGCAGCTAGATGACAATTTTATCAAGGCTCCGTCTCCACGTAGTTGACCTTCGGCCATGCCGTGTGAATTTTCTTCCTCACACTCATCACTCTCAAATATTGGGACGAGGGAAAAATTGTCCGTGGTCGTCTCTTCCAATCTGTCTCCATCTGGTTCCGGGAAAAGTTTGCGCTTACGGGGAAAACGACCGTGTGCCTGCTGACATTAAGCAGTTCCTGGAAAAAACACATTTGTGCGTTCGTCTTCCTCTGATGGAGAAAACGGGTTTCGTTCATTTTTAGCATTTTGTGGCTGCATTCACTTGAATTCTTTCTTTAATTTCGTTTGACACTCCGAAAAACGAACAAGAATTTTCCATTCCGCTGAACTGGCTTATGGGCTTGGTCTCCGCCTTTAGTACGTGCCTGCTAATAAGTGAATTCCCATGTTACGAACTCGCTCGCAAGTTTTCTGGGTAATAAGTATTCTGTCACTGAGTGACATGTCGGGTTATACGTATTGCTAATAGGTATTGGTTTATATCGCTTACTTAATAGCTTTTCATGGTGTCCTGGTTCGTCGTAATTTCCGTTCCAAGGATGAATTGATTCTCCCTCTAGTTTATTTATTTATTAGTAGTAGTCTGCGTGCGTAAGGTAGCTTTTTTATTGGCCCTGGCACTACACACTAATATATGCCGAAGTTCTTACTTATGTGGAATGAAATATCCTTAAATCCCAAATTACAGTAACTCGTTCTTTTTCTCTGCGAACTTTCCATCTCCCATAATTATTTTAATTGCTCATTTTGCACCCTCTACCGGTAGTCCACGGGTAGAGCGTTGGACTTCTGACCGGGGGGCCCTGGTTCCATTCCCGGGCAAGCCTCTCTGGGCACCTGCAGCTCCACCCAAGCTGTGTGATTTTTTGGGTACCAGATCTTCCTGGGAAACCATAATCGGCACAGGGAAATGCACTGGCCCCCCAACCCTGACGTGTGAATTTCACTCGCCGTCGGGCTTAGTACTGGGTGAACTATACCATAACCTACCGAACCGTCCTTCGGGTGATTACTATGTCTTTGCCCCACATTTCCAATATCCTCCCCGCTAGTACCGTCGTCAGCATCCCATTACCTTTCAGTATCTCCTGCATCCACTTGTGCTGCCTCCTTTGACTCCTCCCTGCAACTTTCTGCGCTCACCTACCATACCTAGAACGTTTAGTTGCTTTCCTTTACGTCCATATTATTTCCTCCATTCTTTTCCACACCCAGATCTGAAAGATCTCCTATCTCAACTTATACTCTTGCCTCATTGACCAAGTTTCCTAGCCACACAAAACTACGCTTCATATTTAAGTATTCACTGTAATTTTATTTGCATATTTATGTAAGGTGCCCAATTTTAATGTGTATCTTAGCCTTCTTATTTCATGAAAGCGTCGTTTTTTATTATTTTTCATCCCACTTACAATTGCATTCTTCAATGCGGTAATGACTGTAACCCTTTGGCTGACTGGATAACTAACGCTTGATCATCCGTAAATCTGATTTGAAAAAATTCTTTTCATCCTTTTTCCTATCCTATTCTTTTTCTTCTATTTATTTATTCCAAACTTGGGATGTCGTCCGTTCAATATCCATATACACGAGGTAATTTTTCTGTATCTCTTAAATAAGTCGGTCCTTACGGAGGAGATACTATTTAGCTTATCGGTATGCTAACAAAGAAGAATTCGATTTTAAAGCAGGCCATCGTGGACTTATTAAAAAAAGACGTTGTAATAATATAAATATAACAAATAGTCGTTTTGATATTATAAGGAGATGAAAGACGCAATAACTTTACGCCACGGCATAGGGCGTGGTTTTGCGTGGAAACTAAATTGTTGAGGCAAGATGATAGGCGTAGATTTTTTTTATTTGGGTATAGAGAAAGATGGAAAAGGTGAAATGGACGAAAAGGAATACATTCCAAAACGTCTGTCAATATTATTATATTGATAGATTGATTGTGACGCATCCACGCTCCATATTAAAGTTTTAATGAGTCTTTTCTTAACATCCTTTCTCAACACCCCGACAGGAAATGGATTTATTCGTTTAAATCTTGAATTATATTTTTGTATTTGTTTTTTTCTAGTTCATTGAATCTTGTCCTTATACTTGAATTCAAATCTCCTAGCGGAGTCGCACAATTTGGGTATCTCCTACATATCTTGTACACATCCGTGCATTCGTGGATTGACCCAAATACTTTGCACGTAAAACGTTTGGGTACGTTACCATAAAAATCATGGAGTGCGGTAGTTACTAGGTCAGTGACAATTCCGTGAAGGTTACCCGAATCCGTTTCGGTATTCCAAGCAAACTCAATGCCCTTGGGCCACGTGCCGATTGCACTCTTATTGAGGAGACTCCTGGTGTTATTCCCGTACCCTCGTCCTGATAAGAAAAATAGAAAAAAGGATGTCTTCTCCCAACAACGTGGTACCCACTCGCCAAGCCATGGGACGGTAGAATAGCAGCATTTCGGTCACGCGATATCGCAATACAGTGCAAGCTGTTCTTACGGGGCCTAGCGATATTTTTCCACCTGCAACGTCGACGTTCGCGTGCTCTAAGTGAATGCAGGGGACGGCACTGCTGATTACTAAGTCGCCTTCACATCGGGCTGCATTGGAACTCAGCCTATTATTCCGCAGTGAGTAGTTAGGGCAACTGGAGCTATGCGATATAGTATCTGCTGCGATATCGAACAACTGAGAAACGCTATACGTCAGCAAAAAGCACGCGCGATATGTTCACCATACACTGGATACGTGTGAGAAAATGCATTGAAATATATACATAAGATGTCGATTTGCAAATGTTGTGTCGTAATTTTCCATCAGGAAAGTCGAAAAGCGATTTTATAAAGGCTGGTCAAAGGACGATTAAATATTTCGAATGCTTCACCCAATGCGCCCAATGTCTTAATCGTCATTATTGTAGATCGATCGCCTGTTCGAATGAAAGGACGAAAATCTAAAAAACTTATTATCTATTAAATTTTACAGATGTACACTGAGGAAAAGTTAACGACTAAACACTCAATCCTTTGTTGGATCAGCAGAGTTCGTTTGTTAAATTGACTACGAAAGTGTTATTTTTTCCATTTGTGGGGTTGACAATGGTGGTCAAAACAAGTATCCTCAACCCAAACTTCGTGTCGATTATTGTGGTTTATGACTAATAAAAATATTCAGCTGCATATTTCACCATTTCTTCCCTGTGAGGAAGCTTGAAACAGCGAAATATTCGTACAATATATCGGTGCTATCATGTTTAATATGAAGAAATTGTGACCAAGATCGTGAAGAACCTATCCAAAAATACAACACTAACCACTTACCGGGGGATATATGTTATGTTTATTGATGCTTAATATGGATGTTATGACATCAAGTACCCTCAGGACTTTGTTTTAGGATTTCGATTTGCCTTGGGATTGATATTCATCTATTGAAATATGCGTTCACAAAAAAATGATAATTATCAGTATTTCAACCTTCTCGGAGAGACAACACTTCATAGAGGTTTAATTAGCGTTCTCGACGAATCTGATGGTAATGTTTTATTGATGTTAATTCCATAACTTGTAGCGTTTGTTTGATGTTTGATTTTATTGGACTCTAGAAAAGAAGTGCTTTTTCTTGTAATACGGTGTTAAATCGATAAATCTTTTAAAAAGTTGTTTTTTGAAAGTGAAGCGAAGTGGATCCTACGCTATACATCTACTTGTTCATTGTAACATTATTATTTGTGTCCGTTGTAAGTAATAGTCTTTTAAGAGTTCCTGCCAGGAAAAGGTGTAACGAAATTAGAAAACCGTAAACTTAGGTAATGTTAGTCTTACTCCCTTAGTACTCGTATTCTATTTACTTAAGGGTAGTTTTTATATGGATAGTCTCTGGTCATTTTCCTCTTCGTATCACGAGGACATCCGTTCGTTCTTCCTACATTATTTTCTTTCTTTCTTTTATTGTAATTTCTGCCTACCTTCATGCTGTCTCAGTGGATAATATCAAGCAATTAAGCCACCATTTGCAGGAATCATTGTTAATGGTACACGTAGCCTACCGTTAAAGATAGGATTTAGATGGGCACGCAGCCACGGAATTACTCAGCCTCGCCTAGCACAATATAAAGTAACACCCTACACGACAAGAAACCCTTCTTCAAGCTGATATACTTTCTACCTCCGTTTACTCTATTCAATATGTCTATTCATTCCCTTCCCATGTCCCTCATTACTGAGATTCTTCTCTGCATCACCGTCACCGTCTTATTTTAACATTTTTTCGCCAATCAAAATGACCTGCATCAACTTTTCTTGTCTCCTTTATTTTCTCCCAAAAATCCTCTCTCTTCCCTTTCCGTGCATAATGCTTCTTCGTTTGTTTTCCTTTCCATCCAATTTATTTTTCCTTCCTCCACACCCAACATCAAAAGCGTCTAGCATATTGCCTGAACGTTCAAGTTTCCGCACCTTGCAAAACCCCGCCCATTTAAAAGTTTTCGTTCATCCTTTCCAGAAATCAAGGTTCCTGTCGTCAATTCCCTTCTCATTGTAAAAGCTTCTTTGGCTAAACGTGTTCTCCATCGTGCTACGGTGGGAGAGATCATGTCAATAAGATTAGAGAGACCACGTGTGCAAAAGATGAACACGAACGGTGAGGGATCAGAATAGCTGTATCGAACCACGCTATGGGGTGAAGTATTTTTCGTTTTTCATTCTAAGGAGTCTAATATGCTGTCATTATATCATATTACCCTAGATATTGCCCTTCTTGAGACTAAAAGCTCCTATATTACGCGTAAAGATGTAAATCTCCCTTAGATACCTTAGTGCATGTACGTACATTTGGAATAAATTTTCATGAAATTATTGTGACTAAGAGTTAAGAATAAGCTGCAATTGTATGCTGCATGTTTGGTAAGGAATCATTCCCTGCCACGCACCTTAGAGGCGGCTTTTAGAGTAACATGCAGAAATAGAAATAACGCAGTACTTTTTCGTATGCCGCTACTAATTTCACCGAATTGATCTAAAACCCCTCCTCGATGGGTAAAATTTTCCACACACTTTCTTTGAGCAAGAAATAATTTTTTAATAGAGCTATGTGAATGGAATGCAGGTAAGCATTAATGATTTTAAACTGCTAGGGTTTTAGTTTGTGATAATCATTCCCGTTGACTAGGATTTGAGCCCTGAATCCTCTATTTCCGGCCGGGCATTTTAGCCTAACTACCGCGGCAATAAACCCAACTGACTAAAGCATTATCGATGGACCTGGATTAGGATTCTCGTCAATGCAAAGTATTTTACTCTATTGAAATTCTATGCAACAATCTTAGAGTGTAAAAATCATTCGCCTTTACCGGGATATTCCGTTATCGCTGCGGGTGACTCTGCTTTAGTAGAAAACTGGCGCTGCATTTCCCTCATTAATTTGAATTTGCAAAGTCTTGATAATGATTTGCATGATTAGTTTAATTCACGGTGCAACGTTCGATATCTGGCAGAGCTCAGCTCATGCTAAGGCAATCGTTTCAGACCAGACCAGACCCCCTATTGACTGGGCTTTTGCCCTCATTTTTATCGCTGCTTCGGTGAGACAACGTCCACCCCTTCAGCGGTAGTGTTTGTGCAATTCGCACAGGGGAAACAATGGCGATCGAATGTGTAAATGGCGAACGTGTACCTTTCCAGTGTTAGTGAAGGAGAAGTTGACAGAAAGACCTCTAGTGGGTTGGCAATTGGCCTTAACTTAAAGGAAGAACTAAAATTAGCTTAATTCTAAGGGCCGAGACATTTTGCCCAAAAACTCGTCAACAGGACGGAAAAACATTTACTAGTCTAAAAACTTAAAATTAACTTACGATTCTGGTCTAATTTTTGGTTATACAGGATATATATTTTTTTCTCTTTTGTTCTTTTTTTTTTATTGTTTTCTTTTATCCATTGGATTTATATTTTTTTTTCTTTTTATCCTTTTTTTTCCCTTTTTACTTTTCTTTTCAAAAGAGACTTTTTTTTTTTTTTACATTCAATGATAACAAAATAAAATGATAATATAATGGCAGTTACACAATGCCTTAAACATAATACATAAACCCTGGCTCAAATACATATTAATTTTTGAATCATATATAAGAAAGAAAGTCATAGGAAAGAATTCGGTAATGTTACCGAAATAAAATTTCTTTTGGTAGTCTGTAGCTCGGACGGCGTTTCCTGTGTAGGGAGTAATCCCATATATTTTTTGTAAGCGTGTTACGTGGAAGGGACCTCTCGAGTCGTTCAGCTTGCGCTCGAATGAAGTCGTGTATTTTAGGTATTTTGTGTGCGTTTCTGATCTCTTGTATTGGGACGAGTTTACTCTGGTTTGTGAGGTAGCGAAGTATTTTATTTTGGAATGTTTCTAAGCGATTTCTGTCTGTTTTTGTCGCGTTCCCGAAAATTTCGCAGCCGTACAGCATCCTGGGACGGATATACGAAAGGTACAGTCTAATCTTGGTTCGGTGCGTGAGGCGCGATTTGGAGCACAAGAGTGGAGACAGAAGTGCTCTTGTGCCCTGAGCGATGTGTAAGGCATGCTGTACGTGCGTGGCCCATGTCAGTCTGTAGTCAAAGTGTATCCCTAAGAATTTGTGTGACAATTTCGTCGGAATACGCACGGATTGAAAGGGTAGAGGTTTTTTTGGGAAATAGCTTCGTCTCCTCCGAAAGTCGACAACAACACTTTTCTCAGCATTAATTGTGACTTTCGAGTTGACGGTCCACTTTTCAAGTAAAGAGAGGTGGTTTTGTATCTTTCGGAAGGCACACGTGCCGCTCCAAGATCTTGCCGCGATAGCAGTATCGTCGGCGAACATGAAAGTTTGAGTTTGTGGAGAAGAAGGAAGATCGTTGACATAGCAGTTGAAGAGAGTAGGAGATAATATGGCGCCCTGCGGGACGCCACAATTTATCTGTTTCCCGGTTGACAGAGCTCCGTTTTCGGCGGCATGTATAGCTCGTGAAGCGAGAAAACTATGGAACATCTTGATGAGATGTAATGGAACCCCGATTTTAAATAATTTAAGTATCAATCCATCATGCCAGACTTGGTCGAAAGCCTTGGCCACATCCAAGAACAACACTGCAGTGTGTTGGTTGTTCTGCATGCCGTGGCTGATATACTCTGCTAGTCTGAGTATCTGCAGGGAGGTGGAATGTCCTTCCCGGAATCCCATTTGTTCCGGTCGTATTACGTCATTGGTCCGTAGGAAGAGGTCTAGACGGGCTTTCAAAATCGATTCAAACAGTTTAGAGATAGAGGAAAGTAAAGATATAGGTCTGCGGTTGAGAGGAATTGTCGGGTCTTTGCCTGGTTTGGCAAGCAGGCAAAGTTTTGCTATTTTCCAGGAATCGGGAAAATAGCAAGAGGAAAGACAGTTATTGAATAAGCCCAGCAAATGTCGAACGGCCGGCAGTGGCGCGTTCTTTAGGTGCCTGTTTGAGATGTCGTCAATACCCGGGGCTTTTTTCGGGTTCAAGAATTTAATTGTCATTCTTAGCTCCGTCTCTGTAACTGGTTGGAAAGGCGGAGTCGGAAGGAAACTTAGGCTCCTTACAGCAGCCTCAGCCTCCCCGTCCTCCACAGTTCTTGGCCAGTCGTTTCGAAGAGTCATGGTTTCCTGAAATGCGTTGGCGAGGATTTCTGCCTTGTCATTGGCGTCAAAATACAAGTTGTTATTGTGCCTGATGGGCTGGTCGGGACGTCCTTTTTTGGTCAGTTGCTTAGCAACCTTCCAAAGGGATCCGTCGTCAAAGGAAAGGTTATCAAGTTTGTCTCTCCATTGGTCATTGAACCGATTTCTGATCTCGCGTTTGACGCAGGACGCGAAAAAGTTATAACGCCGTTTATAGGCGCCATCCCTGGTTCGCGCCCATTGTCTGCGGGCTTTGTTGCGCTGTTTAATGAGTAGCAGGATGTCGTCGGGTAGGGCGTTTGAAGGAGGAGGGGGGTGAGGGTACGGGAGTGATGCAAGTGCATGCGCGTCCCGCATTGCCTCGGTTATGGCCAAGACATGAGCGTCAATGTCCTGCCGGGCTGAGGAGTGTGGGATTGTGATTGAGGAAAAGGCGTCTTCTGCTATGGAGGCGAACTGTTTCCAGTTCGTCTTGGAAGGAAGGGAAGGAGGCTGCTCATAAGGGACAGTCGCAATGTCGGTTTTAATCGGGTAATGATCACTGGAGAGATCGGAAAGTACAGTTGGAGTCGTTATGTAAGGCAGATTTTTCGTTAGGCAGAAATCCAGGATGTCTTCACCGCCACGGTTGTCAATGTGCGTCGCCGCTAGTGGCACTTCGACGTCTACCATGATGGAATTAACAATGTTATGCAAACGCCGGCCATTAGTATTCGCGGACCGGCACCCCCATTCCGTATGTTTTGAATTCCAATCGCCGATGGCTACGACGCGACTGTCAGTCGGGAATAAGGGACGAATTTCGTCAGGAACAATAGTTTTACCAGAAGGTTGGTAAACGGAATAGATGTCAAGTTCACCTATGGGAGTTGGGAGTCGTATTCCGACGCATTCTAATGTACTAAGGGCGTATCCTTTCAGTGCTTTGTGTTTAATAGATGACTTTACTGCGATAAGCACGCCTCCACCGCGAGCAGTGGGACGGTCTCGCCGATATGTGGTGTAGTTGGGTATGTAGAATCTGTGACTGGGTGTTAGATGCGTCTCCTGAAGGGCGACTACATCAAAATTGCCAGAGCTTATAAAATTTTTGAATTCCCGTTGGCGGCCGAGTATGCCGTTGCAATTCCAACTGAGAAGGCAAATGTTGCGGAGCTTACTAGTCATTAAGCTCGTGCAACTCGCATAATTGCTGGAGCATAAAGATTTTCTTCTCCGTTTTTGTCTTTAAGAGACTTAGCTGGTGGTGCATGGACATAAAGTATCCAAACAGTGACTGTTCATTGTGTGCGGAATTTGAGGCAGGAATGTTTGGTAGGTGATTTGAAGAAGAAGAAGAGGAAAGGGGAATAGCGCCGCCGGGCAATAGGGGGTTGATCACGTGGGGAGGAGGGATTCTAGGTGGAGGTAAGGAAGGAAATGGGGTAGTGGCAGCAAAAGATGTTTGGTCCTGCAAAGGACCTTGAGCACGGGCTGCCCAAGCATTCCCTGCAGGAACCGGGGCAGGTGTGAATGTTTTCCCTTGGGCTGATCCTCGGGAAGTTATGTCGCGCTTTTCACGCGCCAATCGTCGTTGGTTTTCCCATTTGTAAACGGGGCAACCGCGATAATTGGCTGGGTGGTCCATTTCGCAATTAACGCACCTCGCGGGCGTGGAGCGGTCTTTCTTCTCACATTCGGTAGTTAAGTGTGGTCCGGCACACTTAACACAACGGGGCCGAATGTTGCAGTAATTTTTGGTGTGCCCGAAGCCCTGGCATTTGTGGCACTGTATTACGCCCTTAGGTTTGGTGAATTTTGTTATATTCACCCGCATGGCCATTAGGTACTCTACTTTCAAGAGGTCACCTGGTTGGGAGTCATTTGTCAAAATGACATGATACACTGGTACCAACCTTTTGGTACCAGTGAGTATTCCCCTTTCCCTTTCGTTATATGAGGGCTTAGTTGTTGTTAGTTGGACAACACTTTTGATCGAGAATCCCAGCCTGACTAGTTCGGCCTCTAGTTCTTTTGCGGGAACGTCTCCCACCAGATTCCTAATGCAGTACTCTCTCAGCCTATCAGCTGGTAGCTGATAGGAGGTAAATTCCATTTCCCTGTCCTTGAGAATATTTTTTGTTTTGAGGTAGTCCTCTACACTACTGCAGGATATTAATACAGTGTTTAGACCTCTGAGGACACATTTAGGGGGGGTTAGCAGATTTTTTGTGAGCTCATTCGCCAAATCAACCCACCCTTTGACATTGTGTACTGTTATGGCTGGGATCCTCGGGGATTTTGGAGTTGACGGCTGAGTCTCCATTACTTCAGTCGTGTTTTCAATGGGAGAAAACCTATTACTTTGTGGGATGTCGGGGGAGGGAATGACCCGGCGTCTTTTCATGGGAGTTCCCTTTTTTCTAGAGACGACAGTGAAGCCGTCGTCTCCCTGGCCATGCGGTGTTTGCGTTTGTTGGCCCGTGATTTGGTTTACGACGAGAGGGAGGGTGTGAGTAGTCCCCGCTGAAGAGGTGGACGCATTTGTATTTGCGAGTTGATGGTCGTCGCCAACGGCGGAATTAGCGACGGCTAATTTGTCTTTGTCCGCTTCTCCTGCGTTTTTGTTAACTACCTTCCGCCTACGGAGTGCTGCTATAGCTGCAGCTGCTGCAGGAGAAGGTGTAGAGAGGTTAGTGAGTTTGAAAGGCCTGCTTTCGGTTCCCGTCGCAGGCCCCGAAACACTGATTGCTGGTTGTTGGTCGAGTCCCGCCATGGTTTTTTCTGCCGATATTGGATTTGCGTCCGCGGTTTTTGTAAGTGGTGGTGTCAGACCAAAGGTGTATATTGGCCTAAACATACCTTGTAGTGGCAGGGCTGTAGATGTCTGGTGAGTGTCGTTTTTTGATGTATTTGTCCCCGCCGGAGAGGACGAATCTGCCATTTCGGGCTTACTTCGTCGAGCGCAGTGATGCTCCGAAATGGTACGATAGCCCGGACTGGGCTATGTGAACTTTCGCGCGCTCATACGGTTGAGATTTATTGTCACCCTTTTTTTTTTTAACAGTAATTTTAGGGGGAACCCTAGCGTGGGGACCCACCCGGTTCACCGGCAAGTGCAATGCACCCAGGGGGCGCTTTACCGGATAGCCGAAATGAGGCGACCGATTTAATAATAGATGAGGCGCAGAGCGCCACCCGAGAGTGAGAAAGTGGTTCTGAGTTAGCCACTCCTCCCGGGTGCCTTGCGACCTGGGCTATACCACCCGTTGATTGTCTGGCTGGAGCGTTCTTGTGGTTTTCTTGAAGTTAACGAATGTGTTATTTGAAAACTGATCTCTGATCTCTAATCTCTGATCTCTAATGATCTGATGATCTGATGCTGATGATCTGATGATCCTGATCTGATGTCTGCTGATCCTGATCCTGATCAAGGCAATCGTTTCACGTCACTCGCAAAGTATTTATAACCGCCGCGAGGCGTCAAGAGCGCACGCGCATTGAGTCGAGCGCGGGAAGCGGTCACGTGTCGCCTGATGATTGCATTGTTGCGTGGGATAGCTTCGTTTTCTCTCGCTTATTTATTTATTTTTTTAATTTTTCTTCCTCATGACGCTGCGACTTCAAACCCTTCTTTTTCCCGCGAGTCTTTTCTAGACGCCGCCTACCAATTTTTCCACGTCAACTCCCACGAATGGGGAGAACACACTTGACAGACTCAAGCTGCAACGAAGATGGGGCCGGAAGCATGTGTCTTAGCTCGGATAGGGGATCTGGAGGAGGAGGAGGGATCGCGGGGAAGGCTGGTGTAGGACGCCTTCCGGACTATAGTGTCGCTACTCTTTCCTAGCGAGTTCTTAGATGCCTAGCCTAGTTTTTTTCCCAGCGCCGTGGCGTCAGCGCATCTCGGCTGTTCAAGGTCCTCTTTTCAACTTTCAGCATCCGCAAGGTCGTTCCGAGGGTAAAATACGATCGCTGGATTTATGCATGATTACACAGCCGTCGGAATGCATTTCATTTACGGGGTGGACACGCAAGGCGGTAAAAAAATTGGAATAATCCCCGCGTGTTAGCCGTTGACGAAACTATAAACTAGGCACCGAATTCAGTGATAACTGTGGCACGTTTAGCAATTAAGCAATGATCTACAAGAAATACCTTATCAGATCGCGAGCACATGAGAGAAAAATCGGAAAAAGGCGGGATGTTCGACAAGTTGTTTGACAAAATTTCATGAATAAGTATCGATAAAATAAGTGGCTACGCTTATTTAACATACCATAAAGGATAAAAATTACTAATTAACTATTGAAAGGAGAGTATAATAGCATGAAAGCTAAATTATTTGAGTAAACTGATGCTTTTAAGTCCATAGGTATCTTAATTTTTTCGGACTAACTACTTGCATCGGAATCTTGAAGCCTCTGATCTTTGTCAACATAATCTCCCTGTACACTTTTACAACATCGATTCCATATTCGCCGAGATCAATATGTAGGGTTTCTTTTTTTCCCCCTTGGAAATGACGGCCGAGGCTTCTTGTGTTCGTATTCACATTACGTTCGGCTGTCTTTCACCTCTCACACGCCCCGCGAATGCACAGTTTATAAGCATCCACGACACCATCGCCGTGCGTCTCTCGCCCAATTGATGAATTTCGATGACTGTAATAGAACGCAAGTGAAGCAAACGTATGATTACACTCGTATTTTGTACACCGCGGATTTTCAAGGATTAAAAACGCCTCTCACTCAAATGTAAGTTTTACGAATCCGTTACACTGTACGATGCAACCATTTTGTGTCTTATCGTATTTATATATTTCCTTTACTTATACAGTGCACCATTTACACCCTTCCTCTGTGAACTTTCCATATCCTCGCACTGCGTCTTCCACCATGCCTCATTTGCTTCATTTGTTACCCGTCTCATTTATTATTTATCTATTTGTACTTCCTTATGCCTTAATCTGTGTTTACATTCCTACATTTCATTTTCTCATCTCTCTGACTAAGCATCTCATTCCATGGTATCCTTGTCCTTCCATTAACGGTCCATATAGTTTATTTTGCGGCTTCGGGTATCCCTTTTTTGATATATTTCCATTTGCCTCACCTCCTTTCAGATATAGCACTTACCTACTTTCCCTCATTCATGATTTTCTTTACAGCCTGCCGATACTTCAACCTCGTCATTCCAGTAAGTGCTTCTAAATTCCATTTCCTAACCTGCCGTATCTACTCTGAATCTTTTTGAATCGCACGCTACACTATTCATATTCTTCCATTTCCTTCTCTCTCCCATCTTTCTTCATCCTAATTACTTCGACCGTAATCCATAATTTCCTCATCCTTTTCCTATTTGCTGTTCCAATAATTTCTTTTGCGGCTCTCTATATCCCTTTTTTCGTTTATTCCTTTTAATTCCTCCATAGTACCCAGCTGCCTTTCCTCACTCATGGTTTTTATCTGTAGAATTTTGATACTCCTTCCTTGTCAACCTAGTTAATCAAGTTAATGCGTCTACATTCCATTTCCTAACCCGCCGCCCCCCTGTCTTATCTTTTTGAAACGGACGCTACACTTCATAGCAACTAAATTGTGGTCGGAGTCCACATCCGCTCCCGGGAAACTGCGCATTGATTGCGCCGTCCCTAATTCTGTGTCTAGCCGTAATATACCCTAACTGATGCCTTTCTGAGTCAGATTTCATTTTCCATAAGCTACGCCTTTTGTGGTGTCTAAATCAAGTGTTGGCTGGTGATGTCTAACCCCTGTATCCTGCAGAATTCAATTGTTTCTCCCGCGGTCATTCCTCGTACCTAAACCGTAGTCCCCCACCTCATCTCCATCTCTTCCTTCGCCTACCGTCGTATTCCAATCCCGCATGACTATTAAATATTTCCCTGCAGGAGCACACGTGGATATAATTGATCGTATATCTTATCGACTTTTTCTTCCCCATGATTACTTGGTGGCATGTGCACTTGAACAATGAGAAAGTAAGTTAGTTCTGGTTTTACTTCTACTAGTATTATTAAATCCGTTGCTTGATCAATGTTAACTACGCTTTTTCCTACCTTTTAATTCCATATTATTACCACCTTTCGCTGGCTCTCTTCCCTTCCGTTGTATACCAGCTCCGCTTGTATTATTCTATAACTATTTCACCAGTAAGCCCCGCTATCCTTCCATCTATCTTTGCACAGCCCTTAAACATCAATGATTCCCCTTTCCATCTCTCGCTTTATATTCTCCAATTTTCCTGCCCTTATTGTCCTACAATAAGTTCCTATTCTAACTAATTTTGTCCATTTCTGCGTCTTCGGTTCTGCTGCTGTCGCTTTTACGTGTATTTCATATAGAAAACCATAATCACAGTTTTCCAGTCCAAGGTCGGTTTGGTAAATGTGGGTAGAAATAACCCAATTCTAAACCCAACGGCGTGTGACATTTACACATCAGGGTAGGGGGTATATCCGACCACCCGCTTTCCCTGTATGTCGAGGGATATCGGGCGATCAGATCGGATGCAGCTTTGAGGCGTGCCTGGGAATCGAACATGGACCATTGACTTTTTTGAAAGTCTCACGGACGTGAATAATAATATATAAAATTCAGCGCTAGTAGACACAGAAAAAAACACAGAAACACACAAAAAAGAAAAGAAACTCATTGTTTCGAATTTTCGGTGGTCGCAGCCACCTTCCTCAAGGATGAGAAGGATACTGTCCCTCTCTTCCTTGAGGAAGGTGGCTGTGACCACCGAAAATTCCAAACAGTGTTTCTTCTCTTTTTTTGTTTCTGTGTTTTTGTCTGAGCCCACTAGTGCTAAATATTATATAAATAAATAAATGTGTAGACATACATAAATATATGTACATACATATAGACAGCGGTCATCTGTCTCGGGGGCCCTTTAAATCGGTCGATATGAAGCATTATGCCATTATCGCGTGACCCTAGCATGTTCTGAAGATCTCTTTTGGCGGGATGCCAAAGGTTTTTATTTGCATGTCTCCCCCGGGGGTGTATCTATGTAAACAGCGTGAAGTTATCTCCTCTGGACGCGCCCTAATGATGTTTGCACACCCCTTGAAAAATCCATTTATTAACGATTAGATCGCTAGACTATTTGGACTAGATCAATTGCGCTGATAACTTTCGCACCGAATGTGTGCCAGTGGGCGTATTCGCTGGTTTTTTCTTGAAACCGTACTATTTTCTAGGTTTTGGCCTATACCATTGATGAATATGTTTGTTTTATCTGTCTTTTGGCTCGAATAGCAGGTTTTATCCCGCTACCTTAGGCGTTCCGTTTTTAGTGCTACCAGCAGGAAATATAGCCCTGCAGCGTAAATCTGTCAATGTGGAATAATTAACTGCAGCTCAGTGAAATAAATGAATGCTGACGTGGTTGTAATAGGCACCGCTGTTGTGCATTGGGTCCGAGAATGTTATAAACCAAGTGGGGGAGAACGGAGGAGACTTTATTTATTGTGGGAACATTAATCATAATTTTCATTCTTTGTCCCTTGCGTGTGTATGTGTGTCTGCCTTGATTGTAATAAAATTGCATGTTTTGTGATAATGGGCCTTGAGTTGCTTCACATGGTCTTTCAATCCTGTATAGATGTCGTTGTTACTTTCAGAAAATGCCATTCGAGTTATAATAAGTTATAAAATGTTGAGTTGCGTATTCAGGTCGACGTCCCCGTTTTAATATCGTTTCTTCTTCTGGAAAAAATGTTCCTCGCTAAGAAATGCAAAATTTAAAAATGATGACCAACGTTGGTTTTTGGTCTTGGATAATTATGTGGGGTGCATTTTTACTGAAGATAACGTTTTTTATCTGCAAGAAATTTGAAATTCATAAGTTAAAGTAATCTTTTGCTTTAAAAAACTTTGCATACCAAATTATTATTTTGACCATCGACTTCGACGACTCGCACCCATGGAAACTGGCGATTATTTTGAGAATTGGTTGTAATACTGTTAAGGCGAAGAATTCTTCTTTGCGATTAAAACAAGAGGTCAGTAGTAGTAGTGGTGTTTACGGGAGTCGACCGACAAATAAGGTCATTTGCGCCGCTAGGGATGGACAGGAAAGGACGAAGGGTGGACAGAAACCTGGCGTCGGCATTAGCCGACTTTTAACGAAAGGCGTCAAGGTGTCCGCAGCTTAACGTCCTATCCGACAGACGGCGTACTCACTCAAAGTGCCCTCCACATAGTACCTCAAGTGGAGATTGAGATACCACTGAAAAACATTCAACACCGCCGTATTTGAACCCGGATCCTCTTGGTGGGAAGCTAGTACGATAGCCACTGCAGCATCTTGATCCCCATCATTGTTCTTAAAGTACGTTTCTACGACCAAGCTTTGATGCTCACCAGACCCTGCATAGTAACAACTGAAAATGGTGTTGTTTCTCCCAGCTAACGCCACTTACTCCGCTAATTTATCTGCGCGCTCTTCAGTTATTTTTTAAAACTAGAGTCTATTCTGTCACACCCTGTGCGTACCATTTGATAACCCGCCGCCCTTGCCTTTTCCTTTTGAAACGAAAGCTATACTTCGTTACAACTAAATTGTGGTCAGAGTCCGCATCCACTGCTGGGAAGCTGTGCACCATGTTCTTAAATCTGTGCCTAACCATAATACAACATAACTGATACCTTTCCTAGTAACCTAGGCTTTTCTATGTATATCTATGCCTTTTGTGGTGTATGAACCACGTGTTGGTGATGGCTAAGCCCTGTCTCCTACAGAACTTGATTGCTTTCTCTCCGCGGTCATTCCTCGTACCTAAACCGTACGTATTGCTCCACCTAATTACCATCTCTTCCTTCTCCTACTGTCGAATTCCAATCCCTATCACTATCAAATGTTTCCCTGCAGGAACACACGCCGTTATGTCCTCTAACTGATCGTATATCCTATCGACTTCTTCCTCCTTATGATTGCCCGTTGGCATGTATACTTGAGCAATGACCAATTTCGTCGGTTCTGCTTTTATCTATGCTGGTAATGTTCTATCCGTTGCTTGTTCTATGGTTTCTACGCATCTTCCTAACTCATTATTCAATATTATGGCAACCCCTCGTTGGCACTCGTCCCCTCCGCTGCAAATTACTCTATAACTATCACTCAAGTAATCCCAACTCCACTATCCCATCTCACCTCGCAGAGACCTAAAATATCTGTGTTTCCTCTTCCCAGCTCTCGCTTTATATTCTCTAATTTAACTGTCTTCAACATAGTCCTAACATTCCACGTTCTTATTCTAACTAATTTGGTGTGCTTCTTCTGTATGGAGATACCACTGAAAAATATTCGACGCCGCGTCACAATATTCTCGTCTCCAGTCACAAAGACAGTGGTTACCCCTGTTTTCTCTCTTCTTGGAGTAGAAGAGTTTCCGTTTGCATTTTCTGCTTTTGCGACCTAAAGGCGTGCACTGTTTTGGTTAGCGCCTCGGTCCTTAAAGGATCAGCACTCCATATCTACCCTTTTTTCCCCGCTCCCTTCCTTCTCAAGACTTGAAAATGGTCTTCTCAAGCTCGTATCCATCGCCGTGACCCAGATGACGTGTTGCGTCGGGAGGGCGTGGCGGTAGGGAGCGCCCAAACCGCACCACGCCATTGACCGCATAAAGGAGGGCGCTATTTTTGAATGGCCGCTCCTTGACGACTGAAGGGTTTTCCAAGGGGCGCCTGTGATGAAGAAGTGCGTCATTAACGAGGGGCGATGAACGAATTCTGTTTCAGATCCCAATCTCCTGACGCTAGTCGTGAGTAGTTTGACTTCTGACAAAACCTTTCCGGTGCGGAAAGCATTAGTTGCTCCGGGGGATATCCATGGTTGAAGTATGCGAACGTAGACGCAATTGGGACCACAGTAATGGCTTTCGCCATCGAGGCTGAAGTAGTAAATGTCAGGTTGTGTGTAATCCGAAGACCTTTTTACACGACGACTTCAGTTACTGAAATCAGGACGTTCAATAGAAGTGGTTGCGAATTTGGTGCTAAGTATTGGATAAACCCTTTTACACGTTCCAACTCTCCTTTTGAAATTCGATTTTTGCGCAGGCGTAAACGGATTTGTTTTGTGTTTTCGCTTACGTCAATGTTCATTGAATTTTTTTTATTCCGGCTGGACAATCGGTAGCCGCTTGAAATGTTCATCTGTAATTGGTTGTTGGATTCAAGAATCGAATAGGAAATAGTTATTGTGTTTTAAGTCCTTAAAATCTAAATCCACTCACTTATCGAATACGATTCCCCTTTTTAAACCTTTTCAATTTTATGTTCTGGAATAGAGTGCTACTTTCATTAGGTACCAACTGAAATAAGAATCGTGTGAACCTTAAGTTGCGCATTAAAAACATTTTCAGATTTATCACTAATTCTAAAACAGCCAAGTTCTTGTCTTTTACAAAGGATCATTAATTATAATATAGTAAGGACAAAGAAAATTACAAGTATTCAAGCCCTAGTTGGAAGAAAGCACCCCTTGGTGGGAATCGAATATGTTAGCCGGGCAGGACATTACCAAATCGACACCTCGGCCGTCAGCACTGGTAACTCAATTATTGCTGTATTTTGAATGGATTCAGCAATGAAGGTTAGCTAAAACTAGAATGTCAAATACAAGTATTCTATAAACTGAATGTTCTCAAAATTAACGTGTAGTTTTGGCTGAATGAAATTAAGGGAATTTTAAAAGTCACTGAAATCATATTGGGTTGAGAAGTCTTTCGTCCGTGCGTGTTTGCTTTTCTCTCCCATGTAAAGATAGCTTGTACCCATTGGTTAGTTCATAAATCAATCAACTAATAATTTAAAATTTCGGGACAGTAAATTTGGAATCACTAGACAAAGACGCAGGAAAAGAGCATTCGCATGAAAGGCTATGAGGGGATAAAATCTGCACTCGGCTGGATTCTTATTTGGGATTGGGCACTCGAAAGTAAATACTTTTAAGCCAAAGCCAAATTTTTAGCTCCCTAGGTCACCCCAGGGGTCTCCTATCGCAAAAAAATGTGTTTTTTCGAAAAACATTTTTCCTGAGCGATCCCTTGCTTTAAAAAATCTGAAAAATTCATGAACATACATCTTTATGTTTAAAAACATTCTGATTTTTTCAGATGTTTTTGATGAAAAATATTTGAATTTTCCAAAGAATTTTTAGGTTATGTAAGTAATTTTTGGCAAACTTCTGAATAATTATTTTTCGTGTATTTTTTCCGTTCTTTTGAATGGTGGGGTTAGATTTGCCATTTTCTCTCCGTAACATCCTCAAAATTCGAAAAAACCCATTTTTGTGCGTTTTCCCCATGTTTTTAGCACATAAACTCAACTGTATGTCAATAAATAACGATTTTTATATACGTTTTCGTTATTTCTAATCGGGGATCAGGTATTACCTATTTGAGCTCATAACAAAAAAAATATAGTCATAAGTCTTAGTGAGTTCTCTGAATAACTACTCCACGGTATACAACTGCTCTATAAAATCACTGAAATTGAACTAGCGTAATGATTATTCAATGCATTATCGTTTCCGCATGTAGTATGCAGATTTAAAAATCTTTTTACTCTAATCGAATCTGTTAATTGTTTGATTTTTTTCATTCTCATAGAGAGTTTTATTTTATCATAATTGTTGCTTCCTATTTGTGGGAGACAACAATTTCAATGGAAAATTGAACTTTAATTACGCACATATGAATGAGCGAGAAAAACGAATTAATTTCGGAAATCACCCACATCATTACGAAATATTTGCTTTTAAAAGTTAGTGCGATTTTAGAAGACCCGAATATTAATTTTGTTTTTTTTAGTGTAAAAATAAATCTTGAGAAAAAATATGAACGTCAATAATATCCTGTTTTGTTAAATATATTAATTTTAGGACTAGAACAAGGATAAGTTAAGCGCGATAGAGAAATAAAACCACATGCGTACGTAGAAATACAGTATTAAGGATTACCATACCCTGGTAGAAACGCGAATATTAAAAATGGCTAGTTAATTAGAAAATAGTTTGTAAAAATAGGCAAGTATTGAGTCAGTTATGACTTGATAACAAATAGCTATTAAACAGATTTTCCAATGAGAAAGTGTAAACTCTAAAAATAAGACATTCATTTTCGATTGTAAATGGGTTGTCAAAATAGGTTTACAATAGTTTACTTTCAATAGCTATGAAAAAGCTACAAAAGAGAATTTTCAACAATGAAGATATCATACCTCAGGTTGTTCTTACCTATTAAATTGATATTTATAATGTATCCATTATATGATTATAATAGATGAAAAAAGCGTTTCATAAATGATTAAAACAAGCCACTTGTACAGGCTCGTTTCGGGCTTCGGAAATGTCAGACTGGCTCGTTAATAGCTATTTGTTAATTACCGTTTCTACCAGGGTACATATAAGTGCATTTATGAATTCATCACTTAATGAGTGGTTTTGTTACGATTGTGTTGACGGATTGTTTCTGGAAAAAGGGATGCCTTGAAACATGGAGAGATGGACATTTTACGTGGATAATAATTCATTAGCTACAAATATTCATATTACTGCTCGATTTCATAATTCCAGACGCTCTACACTGGAGTTCTCATTCCGTTTACTTAGCACATTAAAATGATAATGGACAAATATTAAAAATTAAATATTACCTATGAATAATTAGCATTATTTTATTATATATATATATATATATATATATATATATATATATATATATTTATATACATATATATAATACGTTACATGAACTCATTTTCACACTTATGCTGTATGTTTTATGGCGAAATGAAGTAACTTCTTTGGATGCATCACGTAATCTTATCATGTAGCAGATTCCTTGCCATTTTGACGATACATTTTGTTCATGTCACCACGACATAATCTCATACCCTATATCTGTACTAGCAACCTTAGCATTTTTTAGAACAGATTCCGAGCCTTATCACTACACTTCAAGTGTGGCTTCCGCTTTGAGTTGAGTATTATTATATCTCGGCTCCAGTGTCATAAAGCTCTGCCCTCCGAAAGAATGTCCCGGGGTCAGCGCGCTGTGTCACATCTGAGTATGACGACGGAGGCATGCCGCTCTCGTGATAAACGGGCGGGAACGACTTTGACTTTGAGTTTTTCCGCCTAACGTCCGAGGGTGAGGGATACATATGCTTGTCCTAATAAATTTATCACTTTCACATTTTTACTCAATTATAAACAGCAGTTGGTGTTTGATGGTCCCTTACTTTACCCGCTTTCGCATTCGTAAGGCCTAACTAATATTTTTTTAATTACCTTAAACCCATAGTAACTATTGCAACAACGCATAATTTATTTCAGCATATTTTCTACCCCCCTTAATTCCATTCAAAATGTCTATTCTCTTCCTCCCTCCTCGTCGCTTTCCAACCATTTCACTCTCTCTTACCGTCTTCAGCATTCTGATGCCTCTCTCAGTATCTGCTGCATCCCCTTGTTCTGCCCTCTTCGAATTTATTGCCCTAGCCGTTCCTCTTCCACTACCTTACCTAGATCTTCTTAGTTTTTTCCCCTTCTGTCCATTTTATTTTCTTCGATCTTCTCAAAACACACTTCGAAAGCCTCATAACTTCCCAGTTTACTTAATCCCTTACTCTTGTCTCAACGACCACGTTTTCTAGCTAGACAATATGATGCTTAATATTAACATTTTCTCTATTCTTTTCGAAATGTCTCTACTTGTGGTGTTTGTCATGAGCTCCTCTCTAGTATTTAATGTGAAAATCTCCGAGCGAATATCCGAACTAATGTCATTTAATTAATAGCAGAGATCGAAAGGAGGCAGTAAAGAATGGATGCCGAACATTTTGATTTGTAATGGGATTTAGAAAACTGAGATAGGGAGGAAAACGCTGATCAGGCGAGATAGGGGTATAAATTGAGTAGGCCTGTTGGATGGAATGAAGGTAGGAAGGAACTGGGTGGAATCCAAAAGGGGCCTATTGTAGTGTTGGATTTGAGGATGTATTTTGTTAGGAGAGGCAAAGGAATTATTGTTGTATAGTGTGTCCATCCAAAACTTGCCTTAAAACGATAGGATATCAATAATAAAATGGCTAATGCAATTAATTCTGGCACTCACCAGATCCTTTAATGCACTTTTTCCGCCTGTATTGAACTACACGGAATTTTTTAAAGATGCACTCTGGTATTCAGTGGCATCCATCCGATTCTTAGTATCTCGGAGCTTTTTAAGATGCCTCGTACACTTCTGATGCCTCCGCCGTACGGAACGGATGCCCGTTTATAGATGTGGCCACTCTCACTTCCCTCGCGTAACACACAAGGCGTGCGTGCAACAGGAAGGACTAGACGTTCTCATCTGTGACCGAGGGACGTACTATTATCCTTCGATCGTTGCTTATATGAAAACAATATTGACGCAAGTAACGATGAGTCAGTCAGATTGTGATTTTTATTTCGACCTTAGACGAAACTCAACTCTTGAGTGTGAAAATGTTCGAAAGTCCTTCTCCCTTAGGTAACCTCAGAAGGATGGTTGTGCGGAAAAGTAACCAAAGGTTTGCACCCGATAAGCTTATCTCAATAAACTTTGGATGTTCATGATCACCCGCAAAGTTTTACGAAATATAAATAATTCGCCAAGCCAGGACTGCTTATTGTACCCAACTATTATTGATCTTATTTTATTAATATATCTGTGGGATATAAACTTGAGCTTGCACAACAGTTCAGTTATTTAGGAAGCATTTTGGAGAAGGGTAGTGGTTAGTGTGTTAGGGGCGTTAAGAGAAGTATTGCGTTACGTGAAGAAGCTTTTAAAAGGGAAAGGGAGTTAAACGCAAGCAAGTTAGTTAAAGTCTTAAAGAAAAAAAGTTATTGAACACTTTTATGTGGATCGTAGTTTTGTTCAGTTCAGAAATTTGGTATTTGAGGCAGGAGGACAAATAAAATGGACGGCAAGGAAAACCAGGCATAGGAGGCAGAGAAGGTTTTTGGGGACGTTCAAATGAGACAGGAAAGCTGGATGGAGAGGTAATGGGAGGCTGAATACGGTAGCAGATAATAATAATGTTGTCCTAGTCATTCTGTCATCTCATTGGATCATTTTGTCTTGGATTGAAGTTTTTTTTAAATATTTTTTTATTTCCATCTCCATTTATAGCATATTTTCAAGACTCCGTTCTTCCTGTTGAAAACTTGTTGTGGAGCAGGCTAAAATTCTCGTTTTATTTGTCGCCCTTAGATATTTCACATCAAGACGCAATACTGATTCATGAGTAATAGTCGGCAATAAGCTGAGGCCATCTTTGCGATTAGGGATAAATGCGTTATTTGGTGGAGTTACAGTGAATAGGGGAAGAAGGGTGGAGGGATGCTCGGCGTGTTCATTAGCCTACTATTGTAAAAAAAAGGGGCCAAAATGCTACACAATTTAACATGCCATCCGAAGGACGACGTTCTCCATTTGAAGTGATCTCAACTTAGCACCTTATGCAGGGGTCGGAGGCCACTGAAATATCCTGCCGTCGTCGGGATTCGGACCCCGGCCCTCGGGGTGGGAATCCTATTATTCCTTGTTTAGAAATATGCTCTATACGAGATCTGTTCGAAAAGTCTAACGACTTTTGTGTTTTTTCAAAAATTATTTATTTATTCATGAACATCTATTTTGTCCCCTTCCAAGCAATCCCAATTAGATATTATACACTTGTGCCAACGTTTTTTCTAATCCTCGAAGCACTTCAAAAAATCTTTTTTTGTGATTTTGTTCAGCTTCTCCTTCGATGCAGTCTTTATCTCGCCAATCGTAGCGTAGCGTCGTCCTTTCACGGGCCCCTTCAGTTTCGGGAGCAAGATAGAGGCCCTGGGGGCCAGATCTGGGGAATATGGTGGCTTCGGTATCATTAGTGTGTTGTTTTTGGCCAAAATTTTGCGCACAAGGAACGATGTGTGAGCAGGGGCGTTTTCGTGATGTGGTGTGATGTGTTGCGTCGCAAAAGCCAATTTTTGTTCTTCCACAAATCCGGGCGTTTGTGGCGGACTGCTTCGCGTAAATTGCGCATAACTTGCAGGTAATATTCCTTATTTACTGTTCTACCCTGTGGCAAGAACTCATGATGCCCCACGCCGCTGCAATCGTAGAAGACTGTAAGCAAAACTTTCGCATTCAACCGAACTTGGCACGATTTTTTCGGTCTTGGCTCGTGCTGCAGCTTCCATTCGGATGATTGAGCACGTCATAACCATAAACCCATGATTCGTCACCTGTCATGACCCTCTGGAGCAAATTTGGGTCTTCGCGGACAGAGTCCAACACCTCATTAGCAATGTTTTCATAGCGTTGCTGTTTTTGGTCGAAATTGAGCATTTTTTGCACGAATTTCGTGGCGACGCGTGTCATGCCCGAATCATTGGTAAAAATCTTATGGCACCAACCAATCGATATATTTAAGTCCTCAGCAACTTCTCTTACGGTGATTCGACGATTGGCCAATACTATTTTCTTCACTTCATCAATGTTTTCTCCGTCGTTGACGTGCTAGGGCGTCCGGCACGCTCTTCGTCGTTCACATCTTCTCGGGCGTCTGAGAACATTTTGCACCACCGATAAACGTTGCTTCGCTCCAAGGTAGCCTCTCCATATGCCACAGTCCACATTCGGAATACGTTCGCCTACTTAATTTTGTTTTTCACACAAAATTTGATACAGATTCTTTGATCCATTTTTTGGAGAAGGCAGAAATCGAAGACAAGCCAAAACACGTACAAGCAAAACAGCGGTCAACAATTGACTGGACATTCAAAATGGTCGAACATTTCGGCATAAGGGGGAGACATGAATACCTTACATAACACCACAAAGAAATCTAAAATCAAATGTACGTAACCTGCGGAAATTCAAAATTCGCGATACTTTTTGGACAGACCTCGTACAAAGGAGGAAATCCTGAAAAGGTTTTATAGCGAGTATTGTTTCCATGACGGCGATACTTGTACTTTCTCATTAGATACATTTGAAGGTAAGTATAGAGTGGTAGAACTTGTAGTTTTGTAACGTATAAGTATTCTTGATATATTCTATTTTTCCCGCCTCTGCAAAATAAAAGGTGTGGTAGTGAAGAGTTCATCAGCTGAGTCACGCTTTTCAGCGAAGAGAAAAAGTCGCGCTGTGGGCTAATTGCTAAAGCGGTGATTCATGCCTCCCAGGGAGAGAGAAAAAGAGTAGTAAGTCACAGTGGAAGCTATTAAACAAGAGTATCGTGTTTGTGCTGTAGCCATTTTCTACCGATTAGTACCACGAATTGCAGCTAATATTCCATTCACCAGGACTATTTCAACGTAGAACTTGGCTGGTTATTACCCGCGCTGCGTATTAACTTTCAAAGTAGGATTACTTGAAATTGGTTTCTCTTTTACGTAGTGTTTCTTAATAGGGCTTGACCACGCCACAAGGCTTTTCGAGGGTAATAAAGTGACTTGGAATAGAGTAAATTTAAGTTGCTGTTCTTTCTTAATTGGCACTCTTTTATGTCCATTGGTATAATGGAAAGGATGACACGTCATTCATTAATGCGAGTTAGTTTACGTCTGACTGATAAGTGTTTCAGAGTTTTTTTTAAGTTCAAATTCATCAAGGTCTCCCTCAGTGCCATTAGCGTAAGTTCTCTCAGGTCGTTGGCATTTGCACCAGCGATAGTCTGTTAGCGGAATTCGCAAAATGGCCCCTTTATGCTACGTATGCCCTGAAAGGAAAAAAGCTCTCGCTCTTATTCTGTTAGCTCAGTCTCATTCGTAAGTATGTTTTCACTCGGGTGGATGTGTTCGTCTCAACCAGCGAGAAATATTAAGAAGACGAAAGTTACACTTTCGTTCTCCTGTGATGAGAGATGTAATTGTCAGATGTTCCAATGTTAGCATCAAAGTCGATGCTTGCAGAATATTAAATATCATCAACGCACGCAGAGCGAGAAGGAAATGAGCCGCATTAGTCAAACAAACATTCAAACCCGAAAGCCTGCCAAACGGCGGAAACATATTCACACATATATAGATATAGGGGAACGTGATAGAATTACGCATTAAAGACAAATGCTACGCTAGTGTGGAAATAGAATGATGCCTTTAAAAGCACTGTATCTGCCGTTCATTCACCACAGGTGATAATGGCAAACCCAGCCATACTCCACTTCCAAAGGAGTAAGGTAGGTTTCTCCATTATCTGTCCTGTGCTCTGCAACGTTTAGGTGTGTATGTGTGTGTGTGTGTGTATATGTATATATATATATATATATATATATATATATATATATATATATATATGTATATATATATATATATGTATATATATATATATATATATATATGTATATATATATATATATATATATATATATATATATGTATATATATATACATATATATATATATATATACATACACACACAGGTATATGTAACCATAAACACAGTAATCAACCCGAAGGTCGGTTAGGTGATGGTAGAGTTCACCCAGTACTAAGCCCGACGGCGTGTGAAATTCACACATCAGGGTAGGGGGTCAGTTCCTTTCCCTGTGCCGGTTATGGTTTCTCAGAAAAATCTGGTACCCGAAAAAGCACATAGCTTGAGTAAGGCTGCAGGGGCCCCGAGACTTGCCCCGGAGTCGAACTCGAACCCCTCCGTTCGGTAGTCCAAAGCTCTACCCGCTAAGCTATCTTTCGATGACTGCTTCTGCGTTTCGGTTATTGAAACCCTTCCCAAATCTGCAAGTAGCATAGAGGTGGCAAGCCGCGAGATGGCGCATATCTTGGTGTTTTTGCTCTCATCCCTTGTCCTCATTTGTTTTTCTTTCGGTCCATTTCACCTTCTCCATCCTTCTACACATCCACATTTCCAAAGCCTCCAATCTACGTCTATCCTCCTGCTTCAGTGACCACGTTTCCGCGCCGTACCCAACTGCGCTCCATATCAATGTTTTGAGGATCCCTTTCTTAACATCGTTAATCAACGTCCCTGTCATTTACTCCCTCCTCCTTGTGAATGCCTCTGCCTTGTGCGATTCCTCTCCTAACATCCCTACCACTTTGACCATTTTAGTTCAAAACACTTCCAAATAGGTAAAATGTTCCACGTTCTCGAGTTTTTGCCGTCCTATTTTAATGTTAATCTTGGCCTCTCTCTTTCCTTAAAATCGCCTAATTTTTGTTTTAATTATATTCATTTCCATCTCATATCTATTGCACTGAATTTCCAATTCATTTAGCAATGCTTGCAACCCGTTGGCTAACTTACAAACTAGAGCTTGGTCATCAGCAAACCTAACTAATTTAACGAATTCCCCGTCGACTTTTATTCCTACCTCCAGTTCTCCCCATGCCTCTTTAATCATTTAATCCACATACTACCTTGATCAAAAAGTTCCCGGAATAACCACCGTGTGGCGCTCCCATCGTTCCGATTTGAGTTCTGTTTTTTTTGTTAAATTGGTACATCTGTTGTTGATATTCCCTTTAAATCTTAGCGTCATAACTTGACATTTGCAAAAGTTACGTAGCCAAGAGTACATCTATCTCTGTGTGTGTTGGCGATTTTTTACAATTGCAGAAATGGATTTAAATTTGCAACAACGAACTTGTATTAAATTTTGCGTAAAAAACGGATTTAGTGGCGCACGGACGTTGGAAATGTTGGAAAAGTGTTTCGGCAACGATTCTCTAAAAAAAACGGTCGTTTACCAGTGGCACGAGCGGTTCAGAAGTGGTCGTGAGTCAATCGAAGATGATGAACGCAGTGGCAGACCATCGACATCGAAAGTCGGTGAAAAAATTGATAAAGTAAAAGAAATGTTGGTCAATAACCGCAAATTAACCATCAGAGAAATAGCGGAGGACTTGAACATTGCCTATGGATCCGCCCAAGACATTGTGGTTAATGATTTGGGTTTCCGTCGTGTAGCAGCAAAGTTGGTGCCAAAAGACCTCAATTTCATGCAAAAAAGAGACCGTGTTGACGTCGCAAAAGACATGATTTGCGAGGCTGAATCCGATCCCACATTCATCAAAAGGATCATTACTGGAGACGAGACGTGGGTTTATGAGTACGACACGCAATCCAGACATCAGGCAAGTGAATGGCGTTCACCAAATGAGCCGAGACCAAAAAAACCACGTCGTTTTCAGTCAAAAAAGAAGGCAATGCTGACGGTTTTCATGGATTACAACGGTGTAGTGCATCATGAATTTTTGCCAGAAGGCCAGACAGTAAACAAAGAGTATTATTTGGGCGTTATGAGACGTTTGCGTGAAGCAATTCGCCGAAAGAGACCAGAAATGTGGGCAGAAAACTCGTGGATTTTGCACCATGATAACGCACCGTCGCACAGTGCTATCATTATTCGTAATTTTTTGACGAAAAATGCAACAAATACCATCCAACAGCCACCGAATTCACCTGATTTGGCTCCCTGTGACTTCTTTCTGTTCAATCGAGTTAAAAAACCATTACGGGGAACGCGTTTTAGCAGCCGAGAGGAAGTAATGGAAAAATCGCAGGAAGCACTGATGGACATACCGAAAACCGAATATAAAAAATGTTTCGAGGATTGGATCAAGCGCTGGCATAAGTGTGTTGCAGTCGATGGGGATTACTTTGAAGGGGACAATATAGATTTAGATGAATAAACTTGTATTTTTAATTTTCTGAATAAATTCCGGGAAATTTTTGATCAAGGTAGTATACGTTGAACAGTACCGGTGATAAGGGACATCCCAGCCTTACACCTCGTCCTCACATTGCCCATCCGGATATGGAGTGCTGATCCTTTAAGGGCCGACGTTAACCAAAACAGTGCGCGCCTTTTGGTCGCAAAGGCAGAAAATGCAAACGGAAACTCATTACTCTACGAAGAGAGAAAACAGGGGTAACCACTATCTTTGTGACGGGGACGAGAGAGGGCTAAGATTAACGGAGAGAGGGCTAACAAGGAACGATTATTAGTCACTCTGTGGGATATGCCAGAAAATAATAATTCAACGTCACTTTAAAGTAAGTTTGAAGAGAAAGGGATCGTAATTTGTGCGGTGACTATCGTAATGGCTTCCCACCTAAAGGGCCCGTGTTCAAATCCCGGCGGCGTCGAATATTTTTCAGTGGCATCTCGATCCCTACTTGAGCTGCTTTGTGGAGGGCATTTGGAGTGAGTACGCCGTCCGTCGGATTGGACGTTAAGCTTTGGGCCCCTTGGCGCAGTTCTTTTATAGTAGGCTAATGCCGACGCCGGGTTTCTCTCCACCCTTCATCCTTTCCTGTCCACCCCTAATGTCGCAAATGACCTTAGCTGTCGGTCACCTCCCGTAAATACTACTACTAAAACGGACTTAGAGATCAGTCGCTGGCATATTGGAGTCCTGAAATTGACGTGTAACTTGTAAATTCGATCAATGTATAGAATGTTTGAGGAACATGACGTTAATCGAAGTTTACCTAGACGTCCAAAGCCATAACTCCAATAAAAATGTAATTGGAAATAATTATTTATCGTACATGATTACGTGTATGTGGCGAAAAGTAATTAATAATACATTACATCCATTGAACACTGGATAAAAAAACTTAAGTACTATATGGTACAGCCTTACAAAAGTTCAAATGCTAACTATTGTACGAGCTTTCAAAAGGCATATTTGAATATTTTCTATTCGTCATTTTAGTTATGCTGCCCAAAAATGTGATGCATCCGCTGAGATGTACAGGGTTCGTCCGGAAAATAAGTGTACTAATTTTTTCCCGCCGCTCCAGGCGCGCCCAGCACCGCACTGATGGGCTGCGATTGGAGGGGGGTATGTTGGCAAGCGACGCTGAAAAAGGCAGTCGGCTCTGAGCTGTGGTGTAGTGAGGAGCTCTGTTAACGCGAACCTCCACGCTCGACCCACGTCACGGAACGCGAAGCCGAAGTTTTTTGAGCAGCGTTATTCCATCAAATTTGCGGTAAAGCTTGGGAAATCGTCTACCGAAACTGTCGGTATGATTAATCAGGCTTACGGGGAGTCAGCCATGTCCAGAAACATGATCTTTCGGTGGCACAAGATGTTCGTGGAGGGCAGAGAAGAGGTCGACGACGAGTCTTCGAGAGGTTCCCGATGATGCCTTCGCGGGAGCGTTCCAGGAATGGGAACGCCGCTGGAACAAGTGTATCGACTCACAAGGGTCCTATTTTCAGGAATATTAGCTTAAGATATGTAAAAGTGTAATAAATTTTTTTTCCTGAGCTCAGTACACTTATTTTCCGGACGAACCCTGTACGCAAGATCGTTTACAAGATCAGAAAAAGAGGGCAAAAAGTTACTCATGTCCATCGCTGATAGAAATCAGGAGAAAGATTGCCACACTTCCATGCACGCCTGCGCGGCATTGCGAATCCCTTCACGTGATTGATGGAACAGCCTCTGCACCTCCCGAAACGCGAAAACTCAAACAAGCGAAGCAAGTCCTATGGATGTGAACAGTCAAGTGGAAAAGAGGACGTGCTCTCTATTTATACACATGTGTTGGAATCGATTTCCTAATTACTATGTTCTGTATTAAAAATCCCCAGTATACCATATATATGTGTGTATACACCATATGTAAAAGTACATATATATATATATATATATATATATATATATATATATATATGTATATATATATATACACACATGTGTATACATGTACGTATATACATACATGTGTATACATGTATAAACATGTGTATATATAACATGTGGACGGCACAATAGAACACATAATAAAATAGATAGCACGTAAAAGAACAATCTAAAATGCATCCTTTTACTTGTGATATACGAGGGTCATCCGGAAAGTAGTACCCGTTCGTGCCGCATGAAGTGCTGACGACGCGAGTAGCCGCTGGACGAGGTCAGATAGCTTCAGTGGCTTGTCTGCCTTCTCTGAGCCAAGTTGCGTGACGCTAGCATTGCCTGTGTTGTTTCTGTGATTGTTTACAATGTTTAAAAAAATTGAGAACGCCGCCAGTTGTGAAGTGAGGGCAGTGATTAAATTCCTCAATGCAAGAAACGTTCGCCCATGTGATATTCATCGCCAATTAAAGGAGGTGTATGGAGACAATGTAATGGACGAGTCGTCTGTTCGGCGGTGGTGTCGCAACTTCAACATGGGGAGGGGGAACACACACGACGATGAGCGTTCGGAGAGACCGTCTGTCATTACAGACCAACTGGTGAGCTCAGTTGACGAATTCGTGAGGAACGATCGGCGCGTCACAATTGATGACATCTGTGAGCATTTTCCCAATGTTTCTCGAACAACTGTTCATGAAATTGTTAAACACCATCTGCATTATGCAAAAATTTGTGCAAGATGGGTCCCTCGCGTATCTCAATGAGCTGGCGGCGAAGGACTATGCAGCAGGAATACAGAAACTTGTCACACGTTATGACAAATGCCTTAATTTGCTTGGAGATTATGTTGAGAAGTAGTTTAAAGTATACTCTTTCAAATAAAATTTTTTATGTTTGTTAATATTTACTTTTGTGTCTTTATTTCACGAACGGGTACTACTTTCCGGATGACCCTCGTATTTTATTTTGTGTTCTTTCGTGCTGTCCAAATGTTATATTGCCCTCCTGAGTGCTTCTACATAATCGATATATATATATATATATATATATATATATATATATATATATATATCTTCGAAATGGAACGCTCATCGGCGACACACAAATATATAAAAACACAGATGTAGATTTTTAGAATATAGAGACACAAAGAAAGGACACTCACAATTTGTTATTTTACGTTTCGACAGCACGGCTGTCGAAACGTAAAGAAAAACGAAAACGTTCTGAAGACGACAGCCGTGCTGTCGAAACGTAAAATAACAAATTGTGAGTGTCCTTTCTTTGTGTCTCTATATTCTAAAAATCTACATCTGTGTTTATATATATATATATATATATATATATATATATATATATATATATATATATATATATATATACATATACATGCAAACACGAAATACCGCCAAACGGCGGACAAATACTCATTTGTATAGAAACAGATATAAGGAAAAGGGGTAGGAACACACATAAAGGACGAACACAGGAGAGGTGGGGAAGGCGGAATCAAGCAGATCACTGTGTTCGTCCTTTATGTGTGTTCCTTACCCCTTTTCCTTATCTCTGTTTCTATATAAATGAGTATTTCTTCGCCGTTTGGCGGGATTTCGTGTTTGTATGTGCATTAAGCCAATGTGGCTCGTCTCTTCTTCCGGCTATGCGTGCCACGAAACGCACTGTTCTTATCCTATATGATGTTGTATGATTGCTATACTACTATCCCTTCTTCCTCTTGTGTGTTTTCTATTTTTCCTTTGCTGAGTGAAACAGCTCCCTAACGCCATCTCTTGGCCAAAGAATCGGTTGTGTAAAGCATCGCAGACCTCAGTGTAAATTACGTTTCCTAGATAGCTCAAGTGATTAAGAGCCTCCGCCCGGCAAGTGGAAAGATCCGGAGTTCAAATCTCGGTCGAGGAAATATTTTTGCATTCGTGATCTGCTTGATTCCGCCTTCCCCACCTCTCCTGTGTTCGTCCTTTATGTGTGTTGTGTTCCTATCCCTTTTACTTATATCTGTTTCTATATAAATGAGTATATATATTTTATATATATTTTATATATATATATATATATATATATATATATATATATATATATATATATCCTGTCTCTGTCAACTGTTATCTTACCAGGCTTATCTCTAACTGTTAGCTCAGATGTCTTCCCTTCTTACTTCCTGATAGTGATTCAGCCTTGCTCTATAGCGCACCAATTTTACCCTTCTGCAAACTTTCCAATGCCTTGCACTGCGTCTTCCACCATGATTCTACTTTATTTGGTACCCGTCTCAATATATTATTTAAATATTTGTACTTCCTTCTGCCTAATTCTGTGTTTACATTCTTCAATTTTCTTCTCTCATCTATCTTTCTAACCATCTCATCTGTGATCCATGGTTTTCTTTTCTTATTAACGGTTTTTAAAATTTCTTTTGCGGCTTTCGATATCCCTTTTTTGATATATTTAAAATTTTCCTTGATGGTACTCAGCCCATTTCCCTCATTCATGATTTTATCTACAGCCTGCTAATACTTGTTCCCTGTCAATCCATTTAATGCTTCTACATTCCAATTCCTATACGGCCGTCCCTGTCTTATCCTTTTGAACCGGACGCCACACTTCACAACTAAATTGTGCTCAGAGTCCGCATCCGCTCCCAGGAAGCTGTGCGAATTGATCACACTGTTCCTAAATAAGTGCCTAACCATAATATAATCTAACTCATACCTTTCTGAGCCATCTGGCATTTTCCATGTATACCTACGCCTTTTGTGTTGTCTACGCCAAGTGTTGGTGATAACTAAGACCTGTCTCCTACAGAACGCAATTGCTTTTTCCCCGCGGTCATTCCTCGTACCTAAATTGTAGTCCCCAACCTCATCATTATCTCTTCCTTTGCCTACCGTCCCTTTCCAATGCATCATCCCTATCAAATGTTTCCATGCAAGAGCACATCCTATTATATCCTGTAACTGCTTTGATGCCCGGTCGGATTCTTCCTCTTTTTGATTGCTTGGTGGGATTTATACCTGAACAACGGCCAAGTGCGCCGGTTCTGCTTTTTCCTCTATTAGTAATATTCTATCCTTTGCTTACTCTATGTTGACTACGCTTCTTCCTACCTTTTTATTCCATATTATGGCAACCCCTCGTGGGTCTCGGCCCCTCCGCGGTGTATTACTCTATAACTATCACTCCAGTAATCCCCGCTATCCTTCCATATCACCTCGCATAGATCTAAAACATCTGTATTTCCTCTTTCCGTTTCTCGCTTTATACTCTCAATTTTTGTGCCCTCAACATTGTCCTAACATTCCAAGTTCCTAGTGTGACTAATTCGGTATTGTTCTTCGGCGTCCTCTGTTCGGTTTTGCTTTGTAAGGTTTTCGTGAGATGTCCGCAGAATCCTTGCCTCTCCCGCTGTCGGGCACGACACACGCCCGATTGGGTCTAGACCCGTAGTTGCCGGGACTCAAAATCTGTTTATTGGCCATCGTATTTATCTTGGGAATGATAATTGAGGTGGTTTCCCGTTGCCTACGTCAATAGTGTTTTTTACGTGACACCGTCACTTACTGGTCGCCCCACTGTGGTCAGACGCCATTGCAGCCGCCTCGCTGAGGAGCAGACGCCTGCACGGACTACCTTTCCCCTGGCTCCTAACCTTCGGCCTATCTGGCATGGGTGACCGTATTAGGAGCAAATTATCATTGCTCCCGTCAGCACAGGTCTAGGGGTCATCGGAATGCACATGCCCTTCAACCTTGTCAAGGTTGTAGTCCTATGAAGGTACTTATTTCAATATAGGGCCAATATTTTATTCTATAATGTTTTTCCAATCTAGGTGTGAAAGTGTTGACATGAAAATGTGCTTATATTTTATCAAAATAACTTTATCAAGTCTCACCCTTATAAATTGTTAATATGATTGAAGTAGTGACAACGTGCACCATGGTTTTCGTGCCGTGTGCCCATTCGTGCAAATGTCGTATCGCAGGAAATCATCCTTTACTCTCCGCCTCTTTTGGTTTATAAATGTAATGAATTTTTCGTGAAACATTTATGACAGGTTTTTTTATTTAATCATTACTATACCTTTTTCTTTTTCCCTTGCAGGTAAGGAGAAAGTAGATGCCATTGGTTTATTAATTCTTCACGGAGAGGGAACATGTACAGTAGTAAGTTGTCCTTCATTATTCCGTGAATTCATTTGCTGCTTTAGTGAACTCCCTGTGAAATATGATTGGTTCTCCCACGAAGACGCTGAAATGTGAAAAAGGCTCCTTGACTTTGGGGGAAGTGACTTTTTTTTATTACAATGAGCTTATCCTCTGATTATAGAGGGCGAGACGTGACTATTTCCAAATGGAAATCGACCGATACGTAGTATTTAATAATCACCTTCGTAGTTAGGGAGAACAGTATCAATAAATAGATATCCATCTTAATTCGGTCTAAAATAGGCAATTTCTCTAACTTGTGCGTAAGTCATCGATTTATCTCTTTAGGTCCACTGCTTAGTGGTTCCTGGTGACCGTTGCGATACCAAAAAGAAATAATACCTTAAATTCATTTTTTCTCCTCCCCAATTTTAATTAGCATAGCTAGGGCCCCTTAAAAAATAATCGTCAGTTAAAACATTTCTGGAATCGATCCTGGGAGGTATAATGAGGGAAGGGTTGCTTTGTGTCCCTGGTGAACTCTTCTCGTGCCCAAAAATATCAGCTTTCCAATTGAATGTACCCTACCAACTTGTAAGAAAACTGGATTGAAATTAGATGCTAAATGTTTGCCAGGGTTGCCAACGCCTAGGCGACACCGGTGGTTGTAGGTCACTTGGTATAGGAATCATCTGACAACGATGTTGATCCCGCTTCGGGTGACGCCATACGCACTCTTAAGACTTTCTCAACTCAAATGGCTTGAATGCCTTGATTGCACCCCCGGCCGTGCTTTTCGTAATCCAAGTTTCTCAGGCGAGTCGAGTCTTCGTTACTTCATGTCACCTTGGGTGTAAGTCTCCTTGCGGTAGCAGGAGGAAATGATTAATCTCCACCTTAACGGTCATTTCCTTTACGTCTCTCGTACGGTGTGCAAGGGTCTTTGGTCAGTGCTTTCGAAAGGGGGCGGTTCTATCGCGAAGGGGGAATTGGAACCCGCTGGGGACATTGTACTAACCTAATTTTTTTTTCTTAAATCTTCCGGCCCAGCTGGGAAGGATGGAACTCATTCGCCCTCGTAATTGACATTTCCTTTAAAGTTCTTTTAGGGCGTGACCTTCATTGGCCAGGAATATGTAACGGAAGGGTTAGCTTATATGAATCGCTGTAATTGTACGCTTAATAATTACTCTACTTGGTGTTTTTTTCATTGCCATTTTCTGTAACATGAGGAATTTGGTTCATGAGATACCCTACCTATTTCCAGGGAGTCAGAATTCAAACTTTTTGGTGTATAATCTTCGATAATTGATTAATTAACGGGGTACGAAGGGAGATAGCTTAGAAAATTCGTGGAAAGCAATGTCAAATTATTACCGTTCTAATTACATGAGTTTCCGTTGACCGCACCATAAACGGCCAATGAAACATTTTCATCGACGATTGTTGATGCTCAATGACTTGGTCAAAAAAGCAGTCTTTCGTTGATTAATTATTATATTTATTTATTCATTAAAGTGGCCAGTATTAATTTATTTTTGGGATTACGTTTTTCATTATAATTATTGTAGCAATGTCTGTCTCTACTATTGTAGCAATCTCTGACTCGACTTAAAGTGGCCAGTATTAATTTATTTTTGGGATTACGTTTTTCATTATAATTATTGTAGCAATGTCTGTCTCTACTGATTATTATTTATTTTATATGGTGTTACAGTGGATAAAACCATGAAATGATTGCCTGTTGTAACATAGGTTAATAGAAGGAATCTTCGCATGAATTCTATTCCATTTGTACTCACTTTACCGCCTGGCCTGTCATATTTCGTTCAGGAGTCAGTATCAGCTCTGGGGAGGGGCTTCATTCATTTGTCCTTCATAACAATTATTTGTGTTGGCATTAATGTTAGCTGAACACTTCGACGCGTCTGAATGCAACGCATTGCGGTCTTCGCAACGACTAACTCACGCTTAGGATCTCCCGTTTCTCCTCTGTGCCACCGGATGACCTACCCGTTGGTTTCGACCCGGAGAAATTTATCAAGGAGACGGGAAATCCTCCTCCGTTACTACGCGTGTGCATTACCTCTTGCAAGTGAATTTTTTTGCGGGTTTACTCCATAGATTGGCTGTGCTTGAAGCGCACTCTTCGCTTTCTTTTTTTTCCTGCCTATAGCTGTGTGATTTTAAGGTTTTGTTTTAAACATCTACTTGCGACGTGAAATAAATATCGACGCAGAGAATGTCCCGCCGACAAACTGTATCCCAATACTTACTTGGATTGAAAAATTCCTATTGCATCGTAAGGAACCCAGTAATCAACCCGAAGGTCGGTTTGGTTGGTAATGGTAGAGTTCACCCAGTACTAAGCCTGACGACGTGTGAAATTCACACTTCAGGGAAGGGGGGGGGGGCAGTTCCTTCATCTGTGCCGGCTATGGTTTTCCAGGAACATTTTCCCCAGAATTAATGTTGTTGATAGGGTAGATTAGGAAGAACAGTGGACCTATAACAAATCACTGCGGTACATCGGATGCTAAAACTACGCCCTTCGAGCTCATGCCAGGTCTACTACTATCTTTCGCGCACGATTAATTGGGAATTGTCTTAACCAGGAGACATTCCTGAAATGTGAAAATATTGCATGCATTTTACTGTTCTACTTTACTGATTTTGGTACTAATTTGTCATGGATCGCCGTGTCGTTCGCAAATCATGTTCGAACGAGGATTCCTTAGCCTGAATCGATGATTGAAAACTAGATATATATTCAGGAGCTTAAGGGGACCAAAATTTAAGACCCTATCCAGCTGTCAGAATACTAGTGCAAAAGTAGGGATCGGAATACCATTGAAAAATCGTCCTACCGCTGGGATTTGAACACGGGACCTTGTGGCAGGAAGCCAGGACAATCCCGATATACCATCACCACTATCCCGATCGTTACGAGAAACATCATTCAATTTGTCATACCCAAAATGTCGTCAATACAGTTGGGTGGAATAAAAAAGAGCAGTTGGAAGATTTAATCTATTTAGGAAGTGTTTTAGAAAAATGGGGTCCAGGTATATATATATATCCTATCCCTTTTCCTTATATCTCTTTCTGTGTATATATGAATATTTATTCGCCGTTTGGCGGGATTTCGTGTTTGAATGTGTATTTGGCCAATGTGGCTCATCTCTTTCTTCTGGCTATGCGTGCCACGAAACGCACTGTTCCTTTCCTGTATGATGTTGTATGAATTCTAAACCACTGTCCTTTTCTCTTGTGTATTGTCTATTTCTCCTTTGGTGGGTGAAACAGTCCCCTGACGCCATCTCTTGGCTAAAGAATCGGGGCGCTTGGCGACATATTAGACCCACGGATCTCAGGGTAAATTACGTTTCCTCGATAGCTCAAGTGGTTAAGAGCATCCGCCCGGCAAGTGGAAAGATCCGAGGTTCGAGTCCCGGTCAAGGAAATATTTTTACTCTTGTGATCCGTTCGATTCCGCCTTCCCCACCTTTATTGTGCTCGTCCTTTATATGTGTTCCTATCCCTTTTCCTTATATCTGTTTCTGTGTATATATGAATATATATATATATATATATATATATATATATATATATATATATATATATATATATATATATATATATATATATATATATATATATGTAAACTCGCATGCCGCTCCAAAGGTGTGTGGCGGGAGGTGTTAAGGCATCAGCCATGCGTGCAGAATATCTATCAAGAACAATCAATATTGCTCCCGCTGGCACATCTCTAGGGGTGATCATAACGCGCAAGCTCTTACACTACACTCCGTCAAGTTTGTAGTCCAAGGGCAGGGATATTAGCTCATGCATAAATTAAATTATTTATTAGATCATTCATTCATCGTACGATAGAATACATTTAAGTCATGCATAAAAGAACGCGCGCATGCCTATGCACATTATGCAATGATTGCTTACATCATTGAATTTTGTCTTTCAGTAAATATATTGGGGCTCCTAGTTTTTTAAATGAGGAAAGGTTGTGGAATTCGAATTGGTGGGGCGGGTTTCGTCGGTGTGTGTGTGGTTTTGGGCCTGGGAGGAGAGAGAAATAGAAAGCTGCGTTTAAAGTTCAATTTTGTTATGACTCCGTATCGTACTATGGAAGAACGAGTACTTGAAAATGTCAATGACGATGTCTACCTCCCTGTATCATACCCAGGTCTACTCTACTCGCTCGAATTAAGTTTCGCGATATTGAAAGGAGAGTATTTGGGTCAGATAAAGAAGTTGTTACAAAGAAGTAAGAATTAATGACAGAGGTCATAAGTAAAGTTTTAAAGAAAAGTCTAGTGATATGGAAAAAAGTGTGACGTCGATATACATGTTGTATCGCGCATCGTATCAAGGACTACTCCTCCAGCGCGGGCTCCCTCGCCTCCCTCCCGCGATATTCGCGAGTCTTACATCCCCGCACGCCCTCCTTCGTCTCCGCGTATGAAGTCCTCCCCCACTGTCCTCGTGATCCTGCCGAGTGCCACCCGCAGTCGTCGCGGCCTTTAATCATCCTCAAGGGGGTTAATTGCGGTGCACGCACGCGGTCGCGCGGAGCGCATGTCATCCCCCTCCTCTTGCACGTGCGCCGCCCTAAGGGCCCCTCTCCTAACTTCCCCCCTGAGGCCAAATGATGGTGGAGCTGGGGATGGGATGGGGGGAAGGTTGAAGAACTCGAAGCGCTTTATGAGGATGGAAGATTATTGATGGCCGCCTTGGTTGGTTCACGTGGAGGGCCGACGTGAATGGATGCTTTTTATGAAAAAAATGAGGGAAGGTGATGGAATTCGAATGGGTGGGTTGGCGAGGGTGGGTTTCGTCTTTACGTGTGTGGTTTTGGGCTTGGGGGAGAGAGAACCGGGAGGGTGCATTTCCAAGTGGTGGTGAAGGTGAAGAAATTTTCCCCGAATGGGACTACGTAAATCATCGCTGGCCCGTGTTAAAACTCGAGGAAAGTAGACCGCCGGACGATCAGATTTAAGATTTAACACGAAAAATCGGATACATGCACGCTATCTATTTTTGTCCGCCCATATTTATTTTGGGAATGATAATCAAATGGACATAGTAAAGGGGCATTTAGTACAATATTCGCGTTAGCAAAAGAAACGTTTAAGTTATTATAGGTTTTTTTGAGAGGTGACGACTGAGAGCTAAGGTCATTTGCCCCATAAGGGAGAGGTGGGTGATTTCAGAAGGGTAGGATGTGTAGGGAATTGAAGAGGAATGGTGGAGAGAGCCCTGGCGTCGGTATCAGCCTACTTTTAACAATAGGCGCCTAGGGGTCTACAATTTTAACGTCCCATCCTACGGACGGAGTGCTCACGTAACGAACACTCCACAAAGTACCCCAAGTAGGAATCGAGATACCACTGAAAAATCGTCATCTCCGGAATTCGGACGCGGACCCTCTGGGTGGGAAAGCAGTACATTATTGGCGAACCATCCCGATCCCAATAAGCATTTAAACGTACAAGAGAATTGATGACATGTACCATAAGCAAAGAAGTAAAGAAAAGGTTAAAATAGACATACGGTATGGAACGTAGCGAATTATGGATGTGAAACCTGGTTATTAAGTTAAGAGAATGAGCGTAGCTGGAAGTTTTTGAGTTTTGGATATGGCGAAGCATGGAAAAAATACTTTGAACGGAGTGGAAAACAAACTCTGACATATTAAACAGAGTGGGAAAGAAAAGAAGAAGTTACTGGGGAGAAATCAGTAAAAGTCTCAGAAAGTAGGTGTCGGAAATATTGAAAAGCACAGGTTTGTTGTTCAGGTGACAATAGAGATAGAACGTGGGGTAAGGCGGGAAGAGGAAGACTTTTCAAACAACATGAATCTACGCAGAAATAGCATAGAAATAAAGAAAGAAATAATGTTGGGCAAACAAGTTGAAGTTATTGTGATGCTTAGACGTAAATAGTCTTTAGGAACTGTTAATAATATGAAACTATTAGGTATAATATCTTGAATAAATGAATCGCATATCTCAGTTTTCGCTGCATCTACACAATATCCTGCGAGTCGCCGCAAGTGCCTGGGACAGGCAATGATTAAACACC
The DNA here is from genome assembly GCF_022747635.1 of Hetaerina americana. Classification (NCBI taxonomy): domain Eukaryota; kingdom Metazoa; phylum Arthropoda; class Insecta; order Odonata; family Calopterygidae; genus Hetaerina; species Hetaerina americana. The sequence goes on along the minus strand of NW_027287205.1, from coordinate 51,562,926 downwards.
ACTATAAATATTCAACGGAAGAATTCTTTATGGTAGTGACTTGGTTATAAAATAGGTGACTTGAGTTTGATGGTGTTTCACTATCAAAGTGTTATGAATGTGAAATGTTATAGAGAAAGCAAATCCTTGAGACTCTCTGTTTAGGAGCATAATGCTATGATTTTTTCAAAACTATCGGCCAATGTCTATTCAGTCAATTTAGCACAGAATTTGGGCAATGGGCTTAATCGCATCGATACGATATAATCTAAGAAAAAGCAAATAAGTTGTAAATATTCCGAAAATTCAAAGCTTTTTTACACCATTAAACTTAAAATTATTTTTAATATTCAGTGTTCTTGAAAAAGTAATACTTGTATTATTTTTGTTTTTTGGTAAATCTCCTTTTATAATAAGAAAATCCGCCATTTAAACAGTACTTTTCTGTTTTATTGAAATTAGCAAAATTTAAAATGGAACGATTACTTATTTACCCAACAGAATGAGTCGTAACTGATCCGATCTGTAGTCGGAGTTCACTTTAGAAAAACAATGCTAGATATACGTAGTTTCCCATTGGTCTCTAGATGGCAGTCCTTTACGGGCTAGTAATTTCATTGGTTTCGCGACATTGGATGGTTTATCGCCTTAACTTAACGATGTCAATTCCATAAAATTAAAGCATCAGATGATTGGCATTTCTGAAAGTTCATGCTATGCGTTTTGAAACCCATCCCAACAAACTTTTAGAGCTACGAAATCGAAAATTTTCATTGAACTATCACGGAAAACTTAAGACATACTTATTATTTGCTCTAAAATATGGAAACATCAACGACACACCAGGTCGCGCGCCTGCTGAACTTCATCACTGAAGGTTTCAACCGACGCCATACCACCGTCGGTGCCTTCTTTGACATCAGCAAGGCGTTCGACCGGTATGGCACGAGGGGCTGCTCTGGAAGCTACACTGCTTCGGCTTTCCCCGTTGGTGGTCGGCGATCATCATGGCTTCAGGGACGGACTTTCCGTGTCAGCTGGGGCCACGCAGCTTCTGAGAAACGGCGAATCCGAGCTGGCAAGGGAGCTTGCTCTCGCCGTTTCTCTTCAACATATTCAAAGCGGACATCCCTTCGTACTTCGGGAGCAACGTTCTCATCGCAACCTACGCCGATGACGCAGCAATCCTCGCCTGATTATGCAGGAGACAATGGGCATCCAGGTACCTGCAGCAGTCGACGCCCTGACGCAGTGGTACTCCCGCTGGGGCTTTGGCGTCAACGAAAAGAAAACACAGGCGATTGTTTTCTCCAAGGGGCCGAAGGAACCCGGCGAAAACCTCGTCGGAACCTCGGAGATCCCTCCGAAGAGATCGGTGATCTACCTGGGTGTCGCTCTTGACAAGCGCCTCATCATGCTGCAGCATGTCCAGAGGGCATCGGGCATTGCAGGCGAACAACGACATCTCCTCGCACCGATTCTCGGGAATCCGAACCTGCCTCTCCGCAGACGATTACATCTCTTCACCGCCGTACTCCACCCGATCCTCGCCTACGCGGCTGCCGCGTGGTTCGGCAGCGAAATGCTCCCTGGATACCATCGACAGGAGAAACCTGCGCGCAACGCTGCGGCTAGGATGGACTCCAGGAAACGCCGTTCTCTGGGAGATCGCAGGCATCCCTCCGCTCGACGAAGTTCTTCGGGAGAGGACTATCCGCTTCCGAAGGCGTGCCGCATCCTCATCCCACGATGAAATCCGCGGCATCACCGATGCCGTGGTTTTCCCGTGGGACAAGCATCCCCTCCCTCGCGCAGGCACAGGAGACGCAGAAGATCAACCGCCGCTGAAGCGTCGGAGATAAGTCGGCCTTTTCGGAGCCATATGCTCCGAAATGGTATGACAGCGACGGGGTCCTTCGGGAAACCCGTCTGATCGCCGAATAGAACATCGCTGAAGACCAAGAGCTAGGCAGCGATTAAGCCGACCGTGTACGCGGCCGGCGGACCAAGGGAAACATCAATAAACTTTATTAATTCAGTATAAAGTGTTGTGAAGTAATTTGGGTGGAATTAAAATTGATAAAATATTTTAGAAGTGGCGCTCGTTGCCCAGAGTGAAACTGTATACATGTACATCTCCTCGTACCCATACGATTGGTGAAAGAATATTTTGTTGGAATTTTAAAATAATAAATCATCATCATTAGTATTTTTATTCTAATATTGCTTTACTGCAGCCCTCCATTCTTCTCTTTTCAGTGCTAATTTCCTATCTCCCCCTTGCATATAATCTATTTTACGTCCTTCTTAATTTGCCTTGTGTACTTGTGTCTTGGTCTTCCTCGCGGAATCTTCCCGCGAGATAAAAATTGTGGATCTTGCCAATCATTTCAGAGGATTTTACTTCCACTGGTCGTCCCGGTAGATGTTATAGTCCGAGGTAAAAGGCCAAAAAGTGCTGTTTTCGGACTAAGGTTAAATAAATGTTCATTATTTGTAGACGTACGACCAGTTTAAACTGATTTTACCAATCTTAAACAGTCACAAACACAGGAGCAGGTGTGGCAAAGACTTAATCCAGCTCGACTTTATCTTTTTCGGTGTTAAGTAATTTAAATAAAAGTTTTTAATCCCCGCTTACAACTATTTTTGTTCCATTTTTCTAAATAAACAAATTAGTTGCATCAATCGGCTGTAAAATAAAACTATATGATGGATAAAGCCGAAACTGAAAAAGCAATCTAATGAGAGATGAGGCTTACTAAAAGCAAATCTTTTCCGATACTACGAGCGCAATGTGTTGGTGTTTCCAAGGAGTTTTTGTGCTACCTACGAGTATAATATTCAATTGAAACTTTTTTAATTAGAATTTGGACTTTTTTGTTATTATTAAGCTCATCGTCGTTATACATGTATTTGAGGAAAACGATATTCACGTCATGTATGACGTGAATATCGTGTTCCTCGCTTCTACGAAACTTAGAAAGTGCGAGTGAGATATCGAACGAACTTAATCGTATTTTTTCACGACTGATCATAACAAAACAGCGTGTGCTCTTCTTACTGGGTGGAATAATTTGTTTAAAACAAATTACCCTTATAAATTACCTGCTCTCTCGCGCGGACAGTTCAATTTTTTTTCTTGTGTGTGTCCTAGTGAAATGAGGGCATCTCTTAAATGCCGATGCTTCTTACGAAGCATGCTGTCAAATACGAGATATATCGAAGGCTGGTTCGACCGAGCATGGAGATATATATATATATATATATATATATATATATATATATATATATATATATATATATATATACACACACACACACACATTAAAACACGAAATCCCGCCAAACGGCGAATAATTCTCATATAGTATACAGAAACAGATATAAGGAAAAGGGATAGGAACACACAAAGGACGAACACAATAGAGTTAGAATTACACTATAGAATTACGTTTCCTCGATAGCTCAAGTGGTTAAGAGCATCCGCCCGGCAAGTGGAAAGATCCGAGGTTCGAGTCCCGGTCAAGGAAATATTTTTACTCTTGTGATCCGTTCGATTTCGCCTTCCCCACCTCTATTGTGTTCGTCCTTTATGTGTGTTCCTATCCCTTTTCCTTATATCTGTTTCTGTATATATATATATATATATATATATATATATATATATATATATGTATAATATATATATATATATAATATATATATATATGTATAATATATATATATATATATATGTATATATATATACATATATATACTATATATATACATGTATCCTGTTCCTTCCCTTTCCTCGTTTGCATAACATTTTCCCCTCAACTACAGTCTTCAACATCCCGCTGCCAGTCAATAGCCCCTTCATCCACTTTTCCTGCCTCCATAGGATTTCTCCCAACAAACCCCTCTCTTCGCCCACCATACCAAGTACTTCCTCGTTTGTTTTCTTCTCTGTCCATTTCACCTCCTCCATTATTCTCTACGCCCACATTTCAAAACCCTCCAGTCTACGTCTATCCTCCTGCTTCAATGACCACGTTTCCTCGCCGTACGTAGATACGCTCCATATAAAAGTTTTTACGAGTCTTTTCTTTACATCCTTACTCAACGTCCCCGTCATAAACTCCCTCCTCCTAGTGAAAGCCTCTTTGCCTAGCGCAATTCTTCTCCTTACGTCCTTACTACTTTGACCGTGTTGGTCCAAAACACTACCGAGATACGAAAACTGTTCTACTTGCTCTAGTTTTTACCCTCCTATTTTAATGTTAAGCTTAGCCTTTTTCTTTCTAGAAAATCGCATAACCTTTGTTTTATTAATATTGATTCTCATCCCATACCTGTCGCACTGAATTTCCAATTCTCTCAGCAATGCTTGCAGCCCCTTGGCTGACTGACAAACTAAAGCTTGGTCATCAGCAAACCTAACTGATTTTAGGAATTCCCCGCCCACCTTCATTCCTACCTCCAGTTTTTCCCATGCCTCTTTAATCATTTCCTCTGCATTCAGGTTGAACAGCAACGGTGATAATGGGCAACCCTGCCTTACACCCCTTCCTAACACTGCCCAACCGGACTCCCCGTTCCCCACTCGCACCTGAGCAGTCTGAGACATGTACAGGTTGCGGATTAGCTTCCTTTCCCTCCAATCTATTCCTATTTTCTGCAGAATACTCATTAGTTTTTCCCAATTCACTCTATCAAACGCTTTTTCGAAATCTACGAAACAGGCAAATACCTCCTGATTATGTTCTATATTCCTCTCGATTAATAATCTCATTACTGCAATGGCATCACGCGTACCTCTCCCCTTCCTAATCCCAAACTGATCATCCCCTAAGTAAACATTTGCCCTACTCTCTATCCTTTTGTTTATGATCCTGAGAACAACTTTAGCTGCTTGGGATATCAAACTTATTGTCCTGTAGTCCTGATATGATGTAGCATTTACCTTTTTCGGAATAGCGAACATGGATATTGAGAGATAATTTACGCTAGGTACCCATTCTGTGCAATCATAATTGAATCACTCAGCTGAAATTACGAGGCTACAGGACTATCACAGCATACATTTAGCCGAGACACCATAAATTTAGTAGATATAGCCGAGTATTGGAATCATCAAAAATATACTTTGCCGACTAAGTATTTAAAAAATGATCTATTTAATTTCCAAACACCCGGGAGAAACCTGGAGAAATATGTCTTCATTTTCTTCAGGATAGTTTCGAAAATGTTAGGAATTGGAATGTGGGAAATTGGTGTCCACTCCTTTACCTTCCCCAAACCTGGCGAAGTCGTCTTAGACGGAATGACTGTGGGTGGTGGACGTTGAATAAGGGAATCGTCTTATCCACAGCGTGCGCTCATCTCTGCCTTCCGAATCGAAGATCATTCGTTTTCCATCTCGGGGACACGACTTCGTCCGGAGCGTGTTCAGGGAGATATTTATTGTCCCCGTCTCGATTATTGAGCAGTGGGATTTTTCAGCCACTTACCGTGCCGTGCTAAATGGAGTGAAGCGTATTTCCTTTTACCAGCCTGTCTCCCTTATAATATATCCTTGGGCTAGTTGAGCGGTCGTGTTGTTGTTATTACCACTGCCGGGGGGCCACGAGTGCGCCTTCGTGGCACGCTGTGTTTTGTCTGGACCGTCCGATGGAATCTCTCTTTCTTTCCCCCCACTCCCCCCTATGTCGTATCCAGGAGACGCCTGTGACGTCGAAAGCAGTCGCCGTAAATGCTATCGGGATATGCCGTCGCATGCTGCTAAGTGCACTTTCAGTCAGTTTCAGGTATCGACCCAGGGCATCTCGTTGGTATTGCTAAACGATGGCAATAAAAGTCTCGTCGAGTTTACTTTTCAGCCTTGCGTTGCGTTCCCCGTGCTCGCTTGTGCGAGTGTGGTTGTGTTTGGATATGTGGATAAAGGAGCTTACCTCCATATGACACGTGGTCATTAATTCCACTTTTTGTATCTGAAGTTGGAGTGGAACAAGTTCATTTATAGTCTCCCTGCTCTTATGCTCATATATATCTGTGGTAGAACGTTAATATGATCCGATAGAAGTGTCTAGGTCGATACCTTCCCTTTTTTTTAATATGCTCCGGTGAGTAAAAGCTGACTTTTAAATAAATAAACAAGCTTTTCTGTAGCCTCATAACTATAGGCTTCCACGTGCAAAAAATCTCATGACTCATTGAAAAAACATGCGTAAAAAATGTGCGTGGATGTATGAAGTGTGATGCAGAATGCTATTGCGTTACGAACATGGGTACCTATGTGCAATGCCATAATACCTATTTTCATAAAAAGGTTCGCAATCTAGTTAGATAAAATTTAAAGCACTATGAAAAATTTCAAGTTGAACATACGTGAAATACATTCCAAAAATGATTCAGTTTAAAATGAACTGTCGTATTCCGGCAAGTTATTTTCTATTAAAAAGTACTTTGCTATTTACGGTACCTACTGAAGCACCTTATGGCACAATTAATTGCTTCACAAAGCATGTGCCTTAGAATTCAAATTTCCACTTATTCCATATCATACACTCATGAATATTATTCCTAAAAATTTCAGTATTCCTCATGGTAGAACAGAATTACTAAAGATTCTACGTATTATTAAATGGCTGAATAATAATTTTGTTTCGTGGGTTAAATTTCCTATCGATGTAAGTGCGCGGCGCATCTCGGGAATAAAAAGATGACCATTTATCCAGCCCACGTGTCCCATGATGCTGTGGGATAAGCGGCATTGTGTCGATGTTGATTTTCTGGAAATGCAGTCGGGTTACTTCGTGATTCCCTTTAAGAGATGGAAATCTCAGCCTTCAGGTCGTCGCAACAGACCCATCGTTGATTTTTCTACGACGGTTTTGTATTTAGTGAATTTTCCCTGACGTTTACTGCAATCGACTCGAAGCCGTGCCTCCAACTGCGTCGTAAAGTGAATAAGTTACTTGTATTTAACGTGAGACAAACAGGCTCCCCTTCTCCGTTTTGGGGTCTCTCGCACGCCTCGGATTCACTCCAAATCGTGATTATCTCCTCTCTCTTCCCACCGGAGGGCAAATATATCCTTTCGTCAAAGCGTTCCGCTGCTAAAAAATTTACCAATCGTGCAGTGTCTGTGAGGAGTTTTCTGGCATTAAATACTTAGTTAATTTTTTGAAAATTTATATTAAAAAATGAACGCTTGCCTAACGTTCTCCCCTCTATCACTATTCATAGTTATACATATCTCCCATTTTTCCAATGGATGTTATTTCTTAGTAATAATTGCTTGAAATCGTCATGATAAAACGTAAAAGTAAAAATATAATACAAAAATATTAGGATAATGGTGACGCATTGTTACGACCTTTAGAATATTTTAATATTGGTAGTGAATTCTTTCATCCCAGCCCTAAGCGTAAAAGTAAAAATATAATGCAAAAATATTAGGATGATTGTGACGCATTGTTACGACCTTTAGAATTTTTTAAATATTGGTAGTAAATTCTTTCATCCCAGTCCTCTATTAATCATCCAATATCCATTATCCAAAGCAATTTTTGTAAATGTAAGGCATTGCGTATTAATGACATGTATTCATTTCTAATATTTATATTATTTCATTATGCAACAAGGTTCCAATAAAACATGGTTCTCTCAGGTGTGTTGAAAGCCAAGGTTTTTTAAAAACCGGATTGTTTAATGAAAAGATACTGGTAGAAATGGATGCTTAAGTCATATTCACGCAATATTCGCAATTTACCCTATTTGACGGGTAATTATGTTGATATTGTCTTATAAGTTGTTTCATATGCATGGTAATGTGCTGTTTAAAGATACATTTTTGGCAATCCCTGGAAAGTACTATGAACTAAAAATATTCCAGAACAAAAAACCGTGTTTAACTGTGTATAAGTTACACTTTTTTCCAAAACAGTGCTTCAGAAATCAACCCGAGGAATAATATGCGCGAATTGTGAAAACCTTTTTTCTGAATATGCAAAAGGGATGATTCTTATGCGCCAATGCTTCTTACATATCGTTAGATATGGTAAGTACGAAATACTTACTCGTAAATTTTCATCTGCGCCTTTGTCTTAGTCAGATCCTCATATTTTCCTGTCCCCTTCATACCGTGACAAATTGTATACAATGATATTATTCTTTCTTCTCCGCATGCACTCATATTTCCATTTCATCCTTAACTTCTCACTGGCGAATGTTATCTCCTTCAGCTGTTTCGCCTTGTCCAATTTTCTTTCTTCTTCCCCGCTTATCTAGTACTCCCTTCTACCTCATCCGCAGTGCCCCCACGTGCTACAGTTATTTCCTCCAATCTTTTTTCTGCCATGTCTTTTATATCTCCATTAACTTCGTTTATTTCACGCTCTATCTCGCAATTATTTAAATGTGTTCCTTCCTATCCCGATTAATTTCACTACCCATACGACTTCTCAAACCCCTCTGCTTTGCGTTAATCCGCGCAATGTCAGCTATGATGTACCTGAGTCCTCCAAAGCTTAGCCATAGAAATCACTTACTAGAGGTTAATTTAACTTCAACTTTGAGAAATGGTTGCTTATCTAGCGTAAGCACTCTGCGGGAATTCAGATTACCCGTATTTTTTGCGCGCTTCAAGCCGAAGACTTTTCCACTGTCGTTATTTTTCATTATTTGATTTTTTTAAATGAATTTTAGTACCGAAAATAGTGGCTTTGTTCCAACGAAAATGACAATAGTCGGTCTAAGTGTTTTTATCGTGTCGATTTCGTATTGGATGCGTTTTTCAAAAGCGCAATGAAGCTAGCATGTGAGCACACCCGTTCAAAATCCCTTTGTAGCGTGGCGTATAATCAATTTCACGTGATCGCGTCGATAGTCCGAATGAACGCTCACAGTCTCATATCTCCCGAGTGAAACAATTCCGGGCGGAATCGACGCAAAGCTGCGGGTTCGACAACAAAAACGAATCGAAATAAGGGGTCTTGTGTAGAGGAGAGGTGGAGGAGGAAAGGGATAATAAGCCAACGACCATTATCCGAACGGTATAAGGAAAGTGGGAGTGGTGGTGACATAACTTCGCCTCCCTCCCCTTGTTCGGCCTGCCCACACCTCTCTCCCACCCCGCCCACCCCTATTCCCCTCTCACTCGGGATTAGTCATCCCGAACTTGTTTAGGCCTCGTTGTCGATTGTGGTTACAGTGGTACTTCCACAAATGGATCCCCCCCTCCACTTTACTTTTCCGTACCGCTTTTAAGAGCAAGAAAAAAAGTATCCGAGTGTATCCACCAAGTACACCATCTCCCTCCCGTTCGCTCTCTTTCTCTCCGCCTCCCCTTCACTCTCTTTCTTTCGTCTGCGAAGGATGTTTTCTTTCTACAGTCTTTTATGTTTACATTGCGAGAGTGGGACGGTCAGTGCCGCGAACTTTTCCCCTAGAGTTGGAAGGGGGCGGAGGTGGTTGGATAGCTGGTGGGGAAAAGGGAAGGAGTGAGTTATACAGGTTGCGTCACGTCTCCGTCTAAAGCTTCTTTCTTTTAACAGTTTTATTGTTCAAATGGAGCAAAACGCTAGGGAAATAATGATCCGAATGCACTTGAGTTGAAGGGGGGAGACGTGTGCTTTTTCTCTTATCCCCTTCTCCCTCCACTTCGCCATTATTCTCCTTTCCCCGAGGAATCGTGAGATTTTCGGTATTTTTGAGCTTCGGGCAAAGATGGATGTTGGGTTTGATTCGTCTGTCCTCCTCCAGGGATTGATATTCCGTTGCGATGATTCCGTTCCTTCGTAGTTGGATAACGGAATTCGCTCGATGGTCGACAGCGATGTGTAGCATAATTTTCGAGCGTCGACTTTTATATTTACTGGCGATAACTCCTCTATATCCAAGTGAAAATTATAAAAAGTTAAGTTATCGCAATGCGTCGGTACCAATATTTAATTTTTCCATGCGTATTTTTGAGGAAAGTATTGTTTTCATGAGAAAAATCGCTGTGGAATTTTTTCAGAAATACATGCGTTGTCCCCCTCCCCTCCAGTAGACACGTCGTGACTACTTTCTAAGTGTCTGTTTGTACATACGACTCAAGTGTATGTGATAGATTTTTTGTGGACACGATAGCTCTTAACCATTTACCTCAGTGGTATAAAGTTTTATGTTTAACATTTTATTTTAAAATGAACACCAAATTTGGCCAAATTCTAGTAATTCAAATTCTATTATTTTTAGTCATTCAAATTTCTGGTTGTGGCGTCAGGGGTGGGGACTTCAAGTTGTATGACCGTAGTTGATGTCTTCTTCCCCCTCTTGATTTCCAGTTCTGCTTGCCCTGCCTTAGTGGAGGTCTGTCGTATAGCTGGTTGATGTTCATTTTTATTCCTTACTATTTATGATAAATGAGAACTTCTCTCATGGAAAATTTGACACTTGTTTAGAACTATTGTTTCCACTTACGTGCAATATGTTCACTGCCATGCCCGTTTTTTCTGAGATTTTAAGTGGCTGGTTTTTCCCTTAACATCACTCTATAAACACCCTCCCTCTCCCTTGTCCCTTACCCTTTCCTCCTGGTGCTTGCACCCTATTCCAAAGGCCTTTTTGGTGGATCGCGGGGTATTTGGGCAGATGAAGGTGCAGAAAATCCGCTCATCGGAAGAGAGCACATTTTTTTAACGTTTGTCAGTCCCGCAAAAATATTTTTTAAAAACGCGAGGTCAAAGACGCTAATTTGCGAAGCACCGTCCCACACTCCTCCAAAAAAATATTTTTCAATAGAGATTCAGAACTGAGAACTTTATTTCATAAAAATGCGAATATCCTTGAATTACCATATTATTTTTCCTATTAAGATGTGGAAAAACTTTCCGAAACAAAAAAGCCGTAACATCTTAAAACCATTTATCATTGTTTTTGGTAATCTCCCGTACGACGTAGGTATTGAATGAAAACAGACAATACAATGGTACAACCGTACATTTCTTTGACTCACCCGAAAAACACAACCTAGTATCGAACACTTACGTACTACCTTGATCAAAAAGTTCCCGGAATAACCACCGTGTGGCGCTCCCATCGTTCCGATTTGAGTTCTGTTTTTTTTGTTAAATTGGTACATCTGTTGTTGATATTCCCTTTAAATCTTAGTGTCATAACTTGACATTTGCAAAAGTTACGTAGCCAAGAGTACATCTATCTCTGTGTGTGTTGGCGATTTTTTACAATTGCAGAAATGGATTTAAATTTGCAACAACGAACTTGTATTAAATTTTGCGTAAAAAACGGATTTAGTGGCGCACGGACGTTGGAAATGTTGGAAAAGTGTTTCGGCAACGATTCTCTAAAAAAAACGGTCGTTTACCAGTGGCACGAGCGGTTCAGAAGTGGTCGTGAGTCAATCGAAGATGATGAACGCAGTGGCAGACCATCGACATCGAAAGTCGGTGAAAAAATTGATAAAGTAAAAGAAATGTTGGTCAATAACCGCAAATTAACCATCAGAGAAATAGCGGAGGACTTGAACATTGCCTATGGATCCGCCCAAGACATTGTGGTTAATGATTTGGGTTTCCGTCGTGTAGCAGCAAAGTTGGTGCCAAAAGACCTCAATTTCATGCAAAAAAGAGACCGTGTTGACGTCGCAAAAGACATGATTTGCGAGGCTGAATCCGATCCCACATTCATCAAAAGGATCATTACTGGAGACGAGACGTGGGTTTATGAGTACGACACGCAATCCAGACATCAGGCAAGTGAATGGCGTTCACCAAATGAGCCGAGACCAAAAAAACCACGTCGTTTTCAGTCAAAAAAGAAGGCAATGCTGACGGTTTTCATGGATTACAACGGTGTAGTGCATCATGAATTTTTGCCAGAAGGCCAGACAGTAAACAAAGAGTATTATTTGGGCGTTATGAGACGTTTGCGTGAAGCAATTCGCCGAAAGAGACCAGAAATGTGGGCAGAAAACTCGTGGATTTTGCACCATGATAACGCACCGTCGCACAGTGCTATCATTATTCGTAATTTTTTGACGAAAAATGCAACAAATACCATCCAACAGCCACCGAATTCACCTGATTTGGCTCCCTGTGACTTCTTTCTGTTCAATCGAGTTAAAAAACCATTACGGGGAACGCGTTTTAGCAGCCGAGAGGAAGTAATGGAAAAATCGCAGGAAGCACTGATGGACATACCGAAAACCGAATATAAAAAATGTTTCGAGGCTTGGATCAAGCGCTGGCATAAGTGTGTTGCAGTCGATGGGGATTCCTTTGAAGGGGACAATATAGATTTAGATGAATAAACTTGTATTTTTAATTTTCTGAATAAATTCCGGGAAATTTTTGATCAAGGTAGTAAGTCCCTCGTCAATTCCACACACTTCTTTCCTCTCTTCATTCCGTCCATCATGCCTAGCCTATTCTTGCCCTTTCGTCGTTTGCCTAAAACCCAATCCCTATCACAAAAAGATACACGTTCATTAATATATTCGTAATGAATTCATTAGCTCTTATTCTTAATCATGGAAAAAATCGAAACTTAGCTGCTATATATTAAAAGGAAGCATATAAAAGTTAGTAATAATAGCGGGAAACATCTCAACGCCAATCTCTAGCATAAATAATCCACATCTTATTAACAGCAGATTCTCAATCAATAATAAATGAAAACTTAGCAGCTATGTTAAAAGATAATCAAAGAAAATACAAAGTATTAATATACACATCCCAGCCCCACACCATACAATATTACGCACCGTATAACATTATACCTCGTCCAAAATCACGCTGCATCACACGTCGTGAGACTTGACTCATTATACGATTAAAGATCAAAATATTCACATTCTGCTCACCATTCATCCGTTCCCACGCGTAAAAATTGTAAAACATCGTTTCTCTTCGGATTATTAATGCCGGGCATATTTTGGTAGACGTGCGATATATGGAGGGTAGGGATGTGGGAAATATCACACCTCACCAACTGCCCGAATATCGTGCGACTACATGTCTAGATTGCAAGGAAGGAACACGCCAAAAGCCAGAGAGAGGGGAAAAATCAAATTCTGGGCCAGCCTTGGACCATTGGAGAGAGGCATATGGTGGGTCTGATTTTATTGCTAGATTTCTACTGCGGATATACGCTGACTCAAAATTAATTTTTACTATATTTGTTCTCATTCAGATAATACTCATGTTTCCACTGTATTCACGGCCGTTACTAATCATAAAAATTACTTTGATACCTCGGTTCGCTGAAACAGTGCTAACTGGGGAGTTGATTCAAATTAAAAAACTTCCGCGTGGAGTGAATGGGAAGTTGCATTGAATGGGAAGTTGAATTGTTGCATTGAATGGGAAGTATTTACCTGGGACAGGTCGTAAAATGAAAAAAATGCGTAACGCAATAAATGGTAGTTAAATCGAAAAATATCATTCTCCAATACCTATAAAGTCGCTTACGTGTTTATGCTAATATATACGGAAATCATGCTGTCTTTAGGTTCTTAAGCCCAGCTCATTTGCGCCCATTAGTCACTGGTACCATCGATTTGAGGCATTCATAGCTTAGGTGTGACTCATTTGACATTATGCAATTGATTTATTTGTGCTGCTATTTAAGAGTATGAATTATGGTATCTTATTTTCCTGCTGGACTTGGCCAGTGAGTAGCGAAAAAAATACAACCTCTCATTGATCTTGAAACCAAAATAAATGTTATAATGCATGCCAACTTGAATACGGGCGGGGTGACATCCTCTGCGGATTTTCTGGCCTCGGATTCGAATCACGCCTTGGGTTGCTCATCCTGCGCGAGTTTTTGTACCTTGAAGTTTATATAACGCAATAGACGGTTGACCTTACGGATGGAAAGAAAAACTTATTTTTCTCCTAATCAAGAACTTTTATCTGCATAATTTACTTGTATATTTGCTAAAACCTAAGCGAAAAAACATATTTTTAAAATCTTATTCGAATCCGAACTATTCAAAACTCTTGACAAGTTTTCGCCATTTTCCCCGATATAAGATTTCCAATTAGATTTAATGCATGCGTTGTCTTGGTTTAAGCTTATATGCACAATTAAGACGATAAGATCTCGTGTTTTGACATCGATGAATCAACCTAAGTATAAGTATATAATTACTGGGGGAACCCGAAAAAGGCAGAGAAAGTGGGTGGAGAAAATATTGAAAGGTAGTGAGGTAGGTGTATTAAAGGCCGTGATAGAAGGGAAAACGTTTGGAAAGCGGAGTAGAGCAAGGTAGAGAGTGTGTTTTTTTAGACAGTATGAAGGCAGGAATGAGTTACGAATAGATGAGGGAAATAGGAAGGTCCCACGATACCTAGAAATAAATTGTCCTTAGGTACCGTCCTAAACCTACCTTTGTATGGATAGAATACTTTGTTGAATTGATGATGTAGAAGTTCTCACGAGAGCGATATAACATTTGGACGGCAAAATAGAGCACAAAAATAATATAAATATCCCGTAGGACACACATTTCAAAAAGTTAAGCTCTCGGCCTTCTTCAGTTCAGACTGGGACCTGATATCTATTTTATTTGTGTGTATATATATATACACTCACACACGCACATTCTTCACATCCGTGTCTCTCTCTTTGATGTAGTAGATGACAGCACACTACCGAAATATATGGATAAAAAGTATTTTTCTCTTTTGTTTGTTACAATGGTGTCCTTCCTTATTGTGTTGGTAAACATTCTGCATGGACACATTGGAGAAATTTCTTTGGACAAACCCGTAATAAATAAGTATGTGTACGCGGTGGGTATGTTACGTTTACTTGGAATAGGTTTATGTGCCTGTAGCATTTGTCCAACTCGCTTTCCCTTTTATATCAGCACACACGACTTACCTATATATCCCTGTGCATGAAGAAATGTACGTCGCACTCCCGTCGCCCCGCTTGGGTGGTCCAGAGTAGGTTGGCCACGGATCATTAGGCTCAATGGGTGGCTCGTATTGAGAGGCCTACTTCTCTTCTTCCGTTCGCGACTGGTGTGGAGGCCAAAAAAGATGACGGGGACGGCGTCACGCGTCGTTACTGTTTCCATGTTGTAACATTTTCCGCAACTTACGTGTTTTATTGGCCTTCCTGTCGCATAAATACTGCCTATTCTTCCTCTCCTGAATGTAGATCTTTTGAATGCATAAAAATGATAACGGCTTTCGTGGTCTGAATGCGAAGAGGCTGCCTTCGTTGCGTTTGTCCCCGTGTTTTGTTTTTTTATTGAGGGGTGAATGTCGAGAGAGGGGATATCGAATCTTATTGACCTCATAAGACTTCAAGCAAATCCGTCGTCACAAAGCGATTATGCTTCATTCGTCGGGCGTCAGAAGAATTCTCTTTGTGGCGTAGGACGGATACAGTCGAAGAAAGAAATCATTTTTATTTGATTGAAATTCTCTATGTTATTACTATTTTCAAGAATGATCATTATTATCAGCTTGCATTATTTTTACTTCGTTAGTGCACTGGAGTTGTTGGAGTAGTAGCAGTAACTAGAGGAGACGAACGTCAGCCAGAGTAATTTTTACCAAAAGGGATAGGTGAGTAATTTGGTATGGGTAGGATATTCAGATAGTGGAGTAAGGGTGTAGAGAAACCCGGCGTCTTAGCCTAGTCTTAAAGATAGGCGAGAATTGGTGACGCATTTTAACGTCACATCCGACAGACGGCGCACTTCATTGGAAGTGCTCACCACATAGCCCTCTAAAGTAGGGATCGGGATATCACTGTAAAATCCTGTCACTTCCAGGATTTGGACCCAGGCCCTCGATGGAAAAAAAACATGGCATTAGCCACTGCACCATCACGAACCATGTACTAAAATATAAATTTGATGACTCCAAATTTAATATAAATTAAACTTTCTTTAAAACTAAACTGTCAGGATTTATTAGAAATGGAAAATGCCCCATTCCGAGGAAAGAAATGGGGTACCTTTATATTATATTTATTATGTCGCAGCACATAATTTCCTTTAATGACGAAAATGACTATTAAATATCTTAATAATAGTCCTTTTGATAACCAGTTTGAATGATTCCCTGTATTTAGGTAGTAATTTACAAGGCCCTCTATGCCATGGATACTTGTATAATTTAATTCAGGTGGGTGCTTTGTGTTTGTTAAAAAAGGGTTAAAATTAAAAGGGAAAATTAATGAGGTTAACAATAAATTTTAATGAGAATTGTCTGTGTCTTTGGTGCGATACATTGTCCTCCATCCGAGG
This sequence comes from Hetaerina americana, assembly GCF_022747635.1. Classification (NCBI taxonomy): domain Eukaryota; kingdom Metazoa; phylum Arthropoda; class Insecta; order Odonata; family Calopterygidae; genus Hetaerina; species Hetaerina americana. Next base: position 51,546,686 of record NW_027287205.1, on the reverse strand, counting down.
ATTTACCCACCAAAAGAGCTCTACATTGACAGTCCCGAAAAGATGTAAATATAAAATGAACGTACCTACGGCCTTGAAGCAATGAAAACGGGATGGCCGAGACCGTAAACTTGATTGGCACAAGGTTGAAAAGGTGGTGGGCGGGAAAATAAATTTACAAGTAAGGGGTGGGACAGGGAACACACACTAGGTCACTTGGGTGTGTTCCCTGTCCCTGTGTTTAAGTAACAGTGACCCGCGTATACCTGAATCACACACTAAAAAGTCAAAATAAATAATAAAAATTAAGACAAACTAACGGCCTCTCGATCGCTAGGGTGTGTTAAGGAATAACAGCACTCAGGGCTTGCAAGGATCACTCCTATGACAGTGACCCGCCAGTCACACATATGGAAGCCAAATTATTAAGCAAATTTATCGAAACAACGGATTTACGTAAACAAGCAATCACTCCATCACTCCGGTGTGTTAGACCTTTGTGAATCGCATGTATGTATGTATGTTTGTATATATATATATATATATATATATACATATATATATATACATATATATATATACATATATATATACATATATATATACATATATATATATACATATATATATATATATATATATATGTATACATTGTAGCTTGTCTACGCTTACGGCCTTCTCCGAGTAAGACTATTTTTTATCTGTGTTCTATTGTGCCGTCCAAATATTATATGTATATATATATATTATATAATTGTTTATATAAAGGGTCGCGGTAGTCCAGGGGTAGAGCGTTACTGACCGGAGGGTACCGGGTTCGATTTCCGGGCAAGTTTTTGGGAACCTGCAGCTCCACCCAAGCTATGTGATTTTTCGGGCACCAGATCTTCCTAGGAAACCATAACCAGCATAGGGAAAGGAACTAGCCTCCCTACCCTGATGTGTGAATTCCACATGCCATCGGGCTTAGTACTGGGTGAGTTCTACTATCATCTACCAAACCGACCTTCTGGTTGATTACTGTGTTTATTATATCATACATATTCATACATAAGCCCAATGCAAAGGCCTATGTGCTATTATCGGATTAATATAAAATAAATTAGGAGAAACAATTTAAAAAACTCCCTAGTCCTAGATAGAAAATACCGACCTTGGGAATCGAAGCCGCGACCTATGAGTTGGTAGGCGCGGACGTTAACCCGTGGCCACCGGAACCGACTTTTTCGTCGTTATATAAACTTAAGTTTTAATCGTGACTGTTAAACGGTCCATATATTGCTATTCGTGGGTGCGCGCGAAAAAATACCTTCATAAGTAATTGGTCATTTCACGCCTAGAAAATACCAATTGAGGGCTTTGAAATTCTCATTCTCAGGACTCCTCGTTCTGAATTCCTCCTTTGTCTCTTTTATATTTAGTGCGGTACGTATCAAATAAGTATTGGGATGTCAGAATTATATTGCATACAATGTTAGGAATACAGATAGCATTTTTCTAATCGAATTTCGTTAAAATATGCAAAACAAGAACATTATGAATATTTGTTTTCTTCGATGAAGACGTATTGCTTTCGGATGTTTATAGGACTGCTCTTTTGCTGTGGAGGAATTCCTCTAGCCCGCTGTGAATATTTTAGTCGTTTTTCCCAATGCTTAAAAACGGTGTGCAAATCGGGTTCCAAAAATACCTACCGAAAAACACCGAAACCAAAGAATCCTGAGTGGACGAGCGGTTTATCCCCGGTCGCGGTTTTTCACCATCCCACTTTTTCTTCCTCTTGTATTTGAGGCATTGGCTCGTTGGACAAGTTTTGGAAAACGACGAGGAAACCAAGACCGCTGTTGCCACTGGTTTAGTTCCCATGCGACGAACTTCTATGCTGGGGGATTAAAGAAGCTGGTGCAGATAAGCGTTACGAAAAGTGCTCAGGATTAAACGGCGATCATTTAGAAAAATTAAATACATTTTGATGGGACTAAAACCGTCAATACAAAGTTCTTCTAACAAATATATGTATTTTTGACAAATTGGACCTAACTTAAAAAATTGCCTATACCTAACCAACTCAGGAAGCCGTGGAGGGTTGAACAGGGTCACCGCCTGAGTTAATGTATAAATGCTTAGATAAGGGGTAAAACGATAATAATATCGAAATGGTGGTGGGAAAAGTGTGCGAAATTTTGCGTTACTTCTTTTATCAACACATTAAAGAATCTCTTAGAGGTTTCATAATTGCTTAGTCGATAGCAGTATGTGCTGGAGTAAAGGCAGAATTATCGCCGAAGAATCTTGGGCCATCAAAGTTATATTCCATCGCATAAAAACACCTGTTTCCAACAGCTTCTATTTTTCCCGCGCAAACGCTCCATGAATGAAAAACCTGTAGTGACGCTAGTACCGATTGCGACAAATTCGTCGTGCCGTGCATAATGGATACGTTTGCGGTAAACGCGCGAAAATGGATTGAAGTTAGATCCCATGAGCTTGAGTAAGGGTAAGAGACTGTTTAAAATGGATGGTGGACAGCGAACTTGAAGTATCGGCAGGCTGCTGCGGGAATCGCGGCTTAACCGAACCCTTTTCGTGGCATTCTCACCGTTTTCTTGTCTTTTCCCGTGAACTGGATTCCATCGCAGTTCAGAGAGTAGTTCCCACCGTCTCGCCTCTAAAAAAGGTGTGCACCGCTTTTGAAGCTGCTCTCATAGAGTCAATGCATTCCAAAAAAATCTTATATCCCCCAACTATCACAATCTTAAACATCCCGTTACCGATCAAAACGCTCTGCTTCCATCTTTTCTTCCTCCTTGTGATTTCTGCCAACAACCCCCTCTCCTTCCCCACCATGGCTAGTTTCTTTCCTTGTTTTACTTTGTGTCCATTTTATATTTTCCATCCTTCTCGACGCCCACATTTTAGAAACCTCCGGTATACGTATTGTTTTTCTTCAACGACAGTGTTTCCGCTCCGTGCAAAATCATCCCCTGCATCTTAATTATTCTCTTATCTTTTCTCAGCCCCCTTACCTAACAGCCCTGTCATCAATTCCCTCCTTTTGAAGTCTTCTTTCCTTAACTCATTCATCTAATGCCGCTCGTATGTCCCTTCTGCTTTCACTATTTTGGTCCAGAAAACTCTCTAGGTAACAAAATTGTTCTGCCTGCTCTATTTTATGAACCCCTATTTTGATATTTTTCACAGGTTTCCTCTGTCATGATCTTGTCTTTATCTGGACGATAGTATTTTTCAATGCGACCACGTGGTCTCACTACAGGTTCGTGGAAATGTTCCTTTTTAGTGTATTATGTTAACATATTCTTTCTTAATATCACAGATGAGATGGAGATTGTTGCAGATGACTGATGCAGCGTTGCAGGGTGTTATTGTACACAAAGTGATCGACTTGTGTTTGCGCCGAAAAGTGTTGTTTTTTCATTTAATCTAGATTGTTTTTTCACTTCATCTGAATTCTTAATTTTTACTGAGGGCAAAGTGTTTATGATTGTCGGGTAGTTAATTAGGCATTTCCCTGCGTTGACTGCATCCTATTTTACAACCTTTCGTTTGTTGCGAGTGGTAATACTGGTGGTGGGGGAAATTTTTTTGTAGCCTTCCCGCATGGAAATCATGCGATTCCCGCACACAAGGTCGCCAAGTACATGTCGCCTGCCTCAGTAAAACCCTCAGCGTAACCCACTTTGACGGCGAGGTTTGCGCGTCGCCTGTTCCTTAACAATGCCTCCGTATATATTCCCCTCTTTTCGACCAACCCTCCTCCCCCCCGCGGTTCAATTTCCATTCTCCCGCCACTATTATTTTTTTTCAATCTCCTATCCCCTTAGTGTAGCCTTCACCTTCTTCCCCACCTGACATTCAAGGGAACCTCTTTTCAGAATTGCCCTTTTCTTGCCTTTGTTTTCGAACCTTTAGAGAGTAATATATAAAGAGGGTTATAGACTGGTTTCGGCGAGGCTTGTTAGAAATAGAAAAATGCCGACAAGCTTAAGCAGATTTGGTCTCGCGTCTCTTGATCACTAGGTTCGTACTATATATCGAACGTTCGTATGTACATTTAATGATCGTACGTATTGCGCTGAGAACCGTCGATTGCATAAGCACCAAAATCGAATTATGTGAAATACCATTACCCAGATGGAACCTCGTTGTAAGATGTATAAATATAGAGTATGTATATAGAGAATACCACACATACATACCATTCACGCTATTCCCTTTCGAGGTACAATCCTATAAGAGAGCTGAGCGTATTGTAAATCTGAGATGTGTTGCAAAGGTAATTTAATCCCTGTCGCCAGTTTGATCATCACTGATCTTTTCTTGCATATTTATTTGGCTACTCCCTTATCAATTCATTGCTTCGTACATGTTCATCTGGTTCCAAGACTTTTAATGTTCCTCTTAAGTCTCTCCTGCACCATATTCACTGATGAATTGTTCGGTCTACCCCATCCTCTTAAGCGTTTACTATTCCTCTCGCGTATCAATTCGGCGATTCGATTTTTATCCATTCTCTCAACGTAAACACCCCAGCAAAGTGAACTTCATTCATACTTGCCTATTATCGATGCATCCAATTCATAGTCATTCATGATGTGCTCGATCGTCATCCTATCTCTCCTATTTTTACCTAGAACATTAATCGAGTATCCCACTCTTATTATTAGCATTAGTCTTTCGGGTTCCAATATATTTTCGATAGACTCTGACACTACACAATACTTCGTCCTGTCTGATGTGGCACGCGCCATCCTACATATGGCAATAACTTATTATTTAGCCCTGCGTAATTTCTAAATCTCTTAATGCGGTGGGGGTATGTGGAAGAAGGGACTACTTAGTGCCAATTTCGCCCCATTAAAGATCTTTTATCATTATTAATTCCATCCAAGATACCTATTATTTTACTTCCTCTACGTACGTGTTGCTTTCCCAACGTTCTCCCGTCTATGACTATTTCAGCATCCCTTTACGTCTCAGTATCCCCCGCAGTCATTGACTTTGCCGTCTTCGAATATCGCCCAACAACCTACACTCCTCCCCTACTGTTCGTTTTCCTTTAAGTCCATTTTATATTTTCCATTCTTCCCCATATTGAGATACCTACCCATCAAATCCTACGTAGAAAACGTTGAAGAAGAGACGAGGGGAGGATCTAAATCGGCCCACTGCAGAAGTGGATTTTAGTTGGACGTACTATATCTTATGTAAATGTGATCGCTAATTCTAGTCTCAAAACCAGTTGAAAATATGCTTTGGGTCCTTGCCAAAACAACAGGGTATCGTCATGCATTTACAAAGCTCTTCTGCATATAGACCTTTTTGACCAACCACCCTTCCTCATTTCCTTTTACTGTGGACTCCCCCTAACGCCCTCCGCCCCGCATTTCCTCCGAAATGCCTATTCTCTTCCTCCCTCCACTCAGACCTTCTCCCTCCTAACACAGCCTTCACCATCCTGCGACCTACCATTTTTTCGCCCAATTGACTTTGTGATTGACGCATTAAAGAGGAGCTTCGCCCTGCCTCCCTCCCCCCCTCCCCCACGAGGGCCGTTCGCGATTTGCGGCATTTGTGGCAACGGGCTTCTCTGTGTCGCGCACGCGCACCTAAAGAGTGTAGGAAAGTGGGAGTTTGGTGAGTTTTCTATGCAGGGGGTGCGGTGAGTGAGAAAAATACCAACGATGAGCATGGCAAGTAGCAGAGGGAGGTCGTTTAAAAGGCATTCGTCCTTTTATACGCATTCGATTTGAATTCATCATAATCGCGTTACAGTAAAAACTGCGCACTTGACGAAGGAAACGAGTTTGCAATTCTCTCTGCCGATTAGTATTTTATTTCTGCCAGTTCTGATTCATTGCATCATCTTCAAGTCTTGAAAATAATACGTGCATCGAAACTAGTGGAAAATTACAGAGGTTTTTCCATCATTGTACAATATTTCCACCGAATGAAGATTGTTACCATACCCTGCCTACGACACTCCCGGATGTAGTCTAATACAGTGAATATTGCAATATACTAATGAACATAACACGACTCAATTAATATTACACTTTGAAAAATTGCGTCTGAAGATAAAATACTTCCTTCCGAAATATCCCATTAAGAAAGTGAATTGAGATGGATCGAGATGGTGCGGTGGCTATCGTACTGGCTTTCCACCCAGAAATCGAATCCCGGCAGCGTCGAATATTTTTCAGTGGTATCTCGAGTCCTATTTGAGGTGCTTAGTGGAGGGCACTTTGAGGGAGTACGCCGTCCGTCGGATGGAACGTTTAGCTGCGGACCCCTTGGCGCCTGTCGTTAAGTGTAGGTTATTGCTGACGCCGGGTTTCTCTCCACTCTTCATTATTTCCTGTCCTTCCCGCAAAAGACCTTGGTCGCCTCCCCAACATACTACTACTAGAAAGTGTATTGCATGCCATGGAGCCGTGGAAAATACTGTATTGGGCAAACTGGTCGGTCATTAGAATTCAGTGTAAAAGAACACCTTAGAGCCCCGGAAACGACACATGAAAATTTCAGCCGTTGCATAGCGCACTTTTTTAGGTCCAGATAACAAAATTACGCCAGATAAAATCGTAGTTTTAGTGCAAGAAAAGTTATATTTTCCCATAATGATAAGAGAGTATTAGGAATACTTATGCTCCCCAGCAACTTGTTTAGGCAAATTCGATACGCGTTATCTCATTTCTAGATAAACCTTGTTTCACAAGGTGTTCCATTATTAAAAAAATTTTCGCCCGTGATGTTAAAATAAGCATGCCTTCAGAAAGCGTACTAAAAGACAATAATCACTTCTGATCTGGAGATGCTAAAAGTACATTTGGTGAAACGTTTCAAATATATTTTTAAGTGGCTTTAACCGCAAGACTAATTTTTCCAATTTACTATCAATTATGGCATAGCGGCATATTAAAAGTATTTAAATTTAAAAATTTTTCTACAATCCGTGAAGCAAGACGATTAGAAATGACTACCGCGTATTCCTAATTAGCCTTATCCGACTCCTCGTTGAAGAAGTAATTTGAACGCTTAATAGACATACAAACAAGAGATACAGATGCATCAACTTGACAAAGTTCAACTTATTGACAGCAAAAGAGTTGCAAACAATCAAATTTTAAGTAATCGATGATAAACATTGATACATTTTAATTAGTAAATCAATACAATGAAGTTAAATAAATCTAATTTAAGTATTCCCTGAAAGGTTTCGGTAATTGTTTCTGCATTCAATAAAAATTTAAGTCAATTTTCACATTGTGTATTAACATCCTCTCTTCTGTATTGCTTATCACGATTAAGCGTAATGGTCGTTTGTTAATTTTCAATATTAGTCTCAAAAATCTGCTTCACAGTACGTCATTACTGTATGTGTAATTATGTCGTGGGCAAAGGTTACTCAAAAAATTAAAAGGTTTAAAAAAAATCTGGAAAAAAGCAATGTAGGTTCCCTAGGGTGAGGCCTCACAATATTGATATTTTCCAGGCTTTCTCTTCGTTTTAAGTTTCATTTCCACTTGCGGAATATATCTTCTTATAATTTCTCCATGATATCGGCCGGAGGATGTAAAAATCGGAAAACACCTGACTTCAATTTACGTGTAATCTAATTAACTGTTGTCATACGCGCGGGCTGAAGTCTTGCGACCACAATATCGCAGTTATGAATAAAATGTGAGCGTTAAAGAAATTGGGAAGAACAAATGTATAAGGAATCTCAGCCACATCATGCCCCTGTTGTGTCTGTCCGTTAGTGTGAACTATATATCAGATACTGCATGCTTGTATTCATGTAATTATAATTTTAATATATTCAACAGAGGTAGTGCCGGTGGCTTTTACGAAATGATTGCAATTTATAAAGCTATGGACATCTCTCCTGTGACAAATCAACTACAGCGAAAAGCGGAATTTTCGAGTTGAAATGCACGCAGAATTCTTAAGTATGTACTACTTACGTAAAAATACGCGTTTATGGGAAGTCATGATTTAATCTGTGAGAATTTTAAGTTAAACCAAGAGTAATGTTGATTCCTTATCGATAGAGGAATATTTTTGGGATTGATAACAGAAGTGAGTAGTAATAAAATATTATTTTACTATTTTTTCAATCCCTTTCAGCCCCATTTTTGTCAGAATTACTTCTCGTACCTTCAATATTGTCGGGTAAATATGTGTGTATGTAACGGGCGAAGAATGTTCTCTTCAACTTCCAAAACCGCGTATTATAATGGTTCTTCCGTTAAAATTTTCTTACTGAATGCAAAACTTTACGGTAGAACAAATTGAATAATACAACTATGAAAATGTACTTGTTTTGTATTCTTTGGATGGGTACACAGTAGGATAAATAAATCTTTATCTTTTTTCCTTAAAATTTTAATTTTGAATTATAGTTTGGTTTTCTTGCTATTAATTTTCTTAGAATTTTTTCACTGCGTTGAAAATCACGAAAATTTCTTCTCCGACCGCAATGGGTCTTCGCGCCCACTTTTCCCCATCGAAAGCGAACTATATCATCGTGCTCTTCCGAAATGCAGACGCCACACCGTTGAGCAGGTGTGGAATAGCCTTCTGGTGTCTTCTTCTGCGGCGAAGTCTTCCATCACCCGCATTCATCCTGCCAGGGCGTTTACATCCATCCCGAGGGAAAACCCATGCTCACCTCTCCAAGTCTCCTCTAAGAGCGCCGTTTGTCCACGCCCCGCCGAGGAAATGCGATATTGCCCGACCGCTGTGCTCGTGTGATAATGCATTGCGACGTCGAGGCACTAAGCGATGCCATTCATCTCGTCACAAGAGAGGGATTTAATTTTACGGCGGCCGATATTCCATACGAGTACGGATTTGCTCTCCAATCCAAAAATTTCGACCTCGGTGGCGTTCAAAGTTATTAGGGATATATAGGGCGAATTTAGGGAATATTGTCCTCATCGATAACGTCAAATAATTTAGTGGAAATTGTTTACAAAGAGTCCAGTGTAATTTTACCCATGGCAGAAGTATCGCGGAGTCGCAAGATCTTAAACCATAGGCAGTATTACGTTTAGATGCTCTTTATTCCGTTTGTAGAGAAAAATGGAAAAAATGAAATAAATGGAAAGGAAACTAACGGAAAGTTGTTAGGAGAAGGAAGGAGGCTGTTGGGATAAGTTCTAAGAACTCAGGACAAGTGCCTGCTGGAGATACGGAGAGGCAATAGGATGCTGAAGAATAATAGAGAATTGAGTGCTGGGAAAGCGATGTTGAGGGACGAAAAGAATAGATATTTTGGATAAATTTAGTGAGGGAGGAAGTATACAGAGCTAAAGAATGAGTTATTGTAATATGCAGAAAGGACTATAAGTCCACTTCAAATATAATGTTTTTAGTGAAGGGAAATTCACTACCCTTAATGAATTTTTTTTTAAATTTAATGGTACGTATTTGAATACTAACAGTAAAATGGAATGATCATTTTGAAACTTGTTTTCAACGGCTTGATACAATCCTAAATAATTCTTTGGCGACATTTTCAATACCATATCCGCAATTTCTTCTTTGGTGATGAAGGATGGTTAAGGTTCCATCTTCATAAAAAATGACTGATATAATGCAGTAATACAGCGTACTTACGGAAAATTCGTCTAGAGCCCATTCCCCAACTCCCTGTACGGAATATTTTTGAAATGGCGCTATCCCTCTGACCCCTCCAAAAGCTTTTGGTAATATAAGGGCAGCCCCTCATTCCTTGGGTCTATCAATAGTATATCTTCACCGGTAGGTTTCGACTTTCAGTACTCGAATCAAATAAACGTGATACATATTGTCTAATTATTCTTGAATCCAACCACCAGTTACAGTCGGGAATGTTCATTTCAATATCAAAACGATTTATTGCGCTGGAATCAACATTATTATTAAACAAAATTTTTGTGGATGAAAACAAAACGAAAGCGTTTGCACATCTGCCAAAATCGGTAGAAAGGATGGTTGGATGGGGTTTAAAGGTTCATTTGAGACATATAGTATAACGCCTCCATTAAATACTTTTATTGAGCATCATAATTCAAAAACTGAAGTAAGCGTCTTCTATAATTGCCTGAAGTTATGATTTCAGGTCGTGTTATCCATGGGCCATCGCGGTACTGGCCTTGGCAAAAACTTGCGCTGGAGTAGAAGAGAATTCGATTAAAGTGGTGGCTAGTTTACCGTGGCATAACCACCCGAAGGTCAGCGTTCAAATCACAGTGGTGGTAGAAATGTTCAATGGTGTCCTGATTCCTACTTTTGGTGCAATGCAGAGAGCACTTCAAGTGGACTACCTCGTCTGTCAGAGGGAACGTGTACGTGACCCCTGGAGGTATTGCGTTGTAAGAATAAATAATGCCGATGCTTTCTCTCCCCCCACCCTTCTTCCCCTATTCCCTGAAAATCCTACCTCTACCAAACCACTCACCTACCCCTATGTGCGGAGGTGACATTAGTGGTCGGTCACCTCCCTAAATGACTGTGACCGCAGCTGCTATAGTTTAGCCGATTTCGGTAATAACTGGTGACCTACGGGAAAATATCTGATCGGGTTGCGTACATACACTGGCAAGGAAAGGATGGCGCGAAGTCCGTCGGGAGAATCTGTTAGAGAGTCGGTTTAATGGAATCCTGGCAAATGAATGGTCGCTCTGCTCAAGCGTGGGTGGTGGTGGGTGGGCCTTCCTTCTCCCGAGTGGGTGGGCAACCCCTGCCCGCCACTTCCCTCCGCGGAAACCCCTCTCGACCTTCCGCGGAAGTTGACACTGGGATGAGTTACGAGTGCCTTCCCACCTGCTGGCCGGCATCGCTTTCAAGCGCTCTTGCCCCCTCCCTTGTATGTAGTCGCGCCAAGTGTGTGTGTGTGTGTATCCGTATGTTTATCCTTTTCTACCCGAGACTGCTGGAAGGATGGGCTGGTAGCCACGCTCGTAATCACTTCGCCTCACCATCATCGTCTTCTTCAACCTCAGTAAATCCCCCACCCACCAGCGGCGTGAAGCGCCCTGGACACCAATAATGTACAAATATTTGTTGGCGAAAAATTGAATCTCGTTATAAAATAAAAATAGTAACAATTTTCCGCTACATAAGTTTACTAGTATCTTTATTTTATTATGTTCGAATTCCACCACATCACGCCTAAAACTACTCAATTTGTGAATCTCATTAATTGTCTTGGAACTAATTCCGCGCTCGATTTGGATGGGAGACGCACTCAGTGAACCCTTCAATAATAAACCTCGGTGATATTACTATACTTGTAGAATACTATGTTTTATTACAATAATGCTCACCAATTAAGTGTTAAAGTAGGAGGGAATAGACTAGAGAAGGTGGAGCCGTTAATGTATTTGGGCAGAATGATAGGGGGAAAGGATAATTGCAAAGAAAACATTAGGAGAATAACGCGTCAGCCAAAGCATTTGCAAAATAAGAGCATATACTCGTAGTAACATTGAATAAAGAGGTGAATACTTTAATATTGAGCCCAGCGCTTGATGGATGTGAGACCTAGTATTTGAGTACGAGCGTAGATTGGAGCCTTTTGGAGATGCGAGTATGTCGGATAATTGAGAAAATGCTTGTAAATCAGACAGAGAGGAAGACAAACGCCGAAGCTTCAAAAAGGGTGAGTGGAGAGAGGGTGTTGCTGGGGTAAATCCGGAAAACGTATTGAAAAAGGATGGGGCAAATATTGAGAGTTAGTTTTATGTTTAAGGCCGTGAGAGGAGGGAAGACGGGTAAGTGGGGTAGTGAAAAGAAGACAGCATGAAGGCGGGAAGAAGTTATGAAGAAATGAGAGAATTTTTTAACTAGAGAAGTCTACCTTTAAATAGGTGGAATACCTCGCAAATGAAGAAATTAAAAAGGGTAATTTGCTCAGGGTTATTTTCATTCGCCCTGAATACAAACCACTACCTTTTCCTGACTTCAAATCGATGAGCTAGCGTAAGTCCCTGGGCACCAAAGCGAGTTTACTTTATGGATGAATCTCTCTGGGACGGGTGGAAGTTTTCACGACTGCGACTGTGGAACTTGCAGCGACCGCCGTGCTGCAGGTGTTGCACAGCTAGGGGAGAATGAGAGAGATAGGAGAAGAAATATACATATACGGCTGCTGGCTTAAAGCCTCTGGTGCAGCCATTGTAATTGATTTATTCAACCCTCTCTTTCTCTCTGCTATCATCCGATCGCATGGACCGTCGTGGAGTGCTTATGAGAAGCTCGTGTTTATTCATCACGCGCGCGTCAAGGTTAACGAATCATGAGGGTATTTCGCCGTCAAAATTGTTTCCTTCATCTTCTCGCCTCTTGCTGAGAGTTATTTTTCCTCAATGGAGAGCCACGCCATCATCCATCTCCCTAATCCATAGTAACGTGAACATCTGCAAAGCTGGTGACCCCTGCTGATTGTTGAGAAAGAGAGAGAGATAGCTCGCCGTATTCCTAATAGAGCATACTAGGATGGATTAGCTTGGAATGTCTTGATAGATCCAACCCGCATATGCTTGCGCGTAGTGCAACAGCTTAATTAGTCAAATGCCTTCAGCGAAAATATTTGAATGATAAAGGAAAGGTAGCAGAAATACAGCGCTCCACAGCCAGAATCAAGAATTCTTATTCGTTTTACAGGAAAATATTTTCTTGAAAAAAGATTGTGTTTTGGAAACATATGCAATTGCTAATTGGCATGATTGCGAAGGAATTCTACGAAATTAGTTGATCGGAAGAATCACGCTCTCAAATCTCTAAAGCCTCAAATCTACGCTAATGTTCTAACTTCACTGGCCACGTTTTGTAGCTATGCATAACGTCTAAAAGCCTCAAATAATATATTTGCGTGCGATATGCAATCGTTAAGTTTTGAAGAGCTTTGCGAAGAGACGAGGCAATTCTTCTACAGGTAAAACTTATAAAAGTTTAGGACACCTGAGTTTTCGGGTGACCCCGAGGGAATTATTATGACTCCAAATTATATTGGTTGATTCGACCTCCGGGATAAAACAAGTTCTCGTTCTTCCCTCACGCGATACATAATCATAAGAAAATCAAACCAAAGGGCCCGAATATATTATTAATTTAAATACTTAATGATTTAGTCAAACTAACCAATCTGCATTATGTTTATAGATATCTATATACACGAATGTTTTGTAATATTAGCCTATATATTTTCAAATACGTGTATGAGCTAATATTCTTCCCAAACTTTCCCCATATTCGGCCCCAACTCCCTTGACCCACGCCCTGCGGTGGCTTACGAGTTATTTTGTGCATATAGAAGTTAACTATCGATAGGGCTCCATTCAGATGACTCAAAAAGCACCTACTGATCTGATCTGATTGTGCGAATTTCACTTTTTCCGATGTTCTCATGCACGGGCCCTGAAAGAAGTGTATCGTCGTCATTGCCGAAAATCGAAAGCCCGACTTCGGTTTCTGAAATCCCCATGTGCGTAATTACGCGTTCGTGTATATCCTCAGTTGCCAAATATCTCCGAAATCGGATAAGACCGAAAGTAGGACTGCGAAACTGAGTCGGTATGTTGTGTGGCTTAATGTAAAAAACGGTAATCGTATATTTCCAGAAAATCCGTGTTTGCAATTAACCAGATTAGAACGAAGTCATTTATCATACGTAGTGAAATAAATTCGTGATTTTAAAATGCCTAATACCTTCGCAGGCCGTAGGAGTTCGATTTATAGCAGGTAAATTATGCGAGCAGACAGAATGCTTGAATTTATTTTCAGTTGCAATTCAATATTTTTAAAAATGATTTACAATACGATCGATTACATATTTGGTCAGAGTAAAATATAGAGCAACATTAACATTTCCTGTGAATGGGTTGATTCCTTCTTTAACTGTCTGTAATTCTATGTTGTTTATTTCCGTCGCAAAGAAATTATGTTTTGCGACATCCCAATGGATAAAACTGAATGCCCTCCATTTCCGTTGTAAGTTAACTAACGTGACATTTTATGCATTATCTGACAGTCCGTGAGTTCTCTTGTGAGGTAATTGTTATGTAACTATTGCGTCAATCATTATAATCGTATTTGTGACGTTCTAACTTTGTTAAGGATGGCCACGTCACAACAGTCACGCCTAGTACATGTGTAGAAGTGAGGAAAATCCAGGCAGAGTACCATAAAATGCATTATTTTATTTCAATTATTTATTGTATGTTTGCATTCTTACTTCCATCACGTTAGTGGCTAGTTTGTAAATTTTGTCCGAGAATTCACGCGGGGAGAGTATTCAATGATTGCGTTACCCTTTGGCGAATCTTGCTCCATTGTTGTCCCAAATTAGATTTCGAATTAGTCCTCTGCATACATTATTCTAATTGCGCTCATCAATCCACGGTGTTCACTCCCTTCCGAATGCACACCTAGCTTTCTCTCTCCGCCCGTTTGGAAATCGCCTCGGAGCCGTTTTTGTACCCTTCCCCCTTCTTCCTTCGGCAACATGTCTGAAGAGAATTCATTTCAGCAGCTGCACTCGAATGCCCCTAGGGAGGAGAAGGGGGGGGGGGGTTTGGCGTTTGTATTTCCACGCGTATCTAGGTGGCGCTGAGGCTAACCTCAAAGTAATGGCGAACGGTCTCTGATCGGCCTATCAGATGCGCATAAATGGGCATATGTATTAGTAATTTCTGGTGGATGATAATGAAAGTAGAGCACTTGCATAGACCCAATACTTTGAAGAGCCCATCAGCGTACGTTGAACCATGTAAGGCAGAGCCTGTTTTTCCATGTCATCCTTGCGATGCTCCATATTATGTTCGAGAGAGACGCTCGGTGCAAATAAACTATCGAATCTCAACCGAGGAGGAAGAAATTAGAAGTTGGTTTTCGTGGTAACGATTTATGTGCAAATATTCTCAGAAGCTGTGGATGGTGCTTAAAATATATAAATGTTAGAATCCTATGCTTAATAAAAATATCAAACCACCAAAATCAAACCACTATAATCAAACCACTATAATCAACCCAAACGTTGATTTAATTGGTAAGGAAATCTCTCACTTAATAATAACCCCTATAGGACGTGTGAAATTCCGACATCAGGGTATAAGAGGGATCAATTTCTTTCCCCGCTATGCCTTTTGGTTTCCTAGGACGTTCACTCGAAAAATCCCTCGCCCAGGGGCGTCATCCGGCATCGAACTCCGGGGCCTTACGGTCAGTACCTCAGCCCCCTACCCACTGGACTCTCAAGTCCTTAATAAAACCATTTAAGTAGTAAAAAAGACCTGATATCGTCATTTTGGTCAACTAAGCTCAAAGGGGAAAGAATAACAGCTCAAAAGAAAGAAGTCGCGGAATTGGCTGGGAAATAGATATGCAAATACTAAAATTACAAGAGTATCTTACTGGCCGAAACATCCATATTGGATAATTTTGTCTTCCTGGTTACCATTGTCGGTTATAAAAAGAGCACCTTTATTTATTCGCATTTAATAGCTCACGCTTGAAATACTCAAAAAGGAATACTAGATGTGCATAGCACATGAGAAGTATAATCACACAAGGAAAAACAGCTTTCGCCAGATTTAAACAATTACTAAATGCCAAAATGGATGAGTACAAAAATTTGAGAAAATCTGAGAAAACAATTTGCTAAATATTTTTTGTAGTATTATAGTGTTAAGATTAGAAACATGAACGATTTCGACGAAATGCGCAGAAATAACAGCGGAGCTCCGAAACGTGGTTATGGTTAAAAAATGGACATCATCACATGGATGATGAGAAAGAAATAGGGCGAGAAACAAGATGGTGTAATATAATTGCAAGGAGGTTCGTTCGTATGTATATGAGTCATGAAAATATTGTTAATCATAATTCGAATCACAAATCTGCTGTTGAAGAAATATTCCTTGTTTCCGCCGCAAAAAAAGATATAAAGTAACTGCAAATGCTTCGTCGATTTTTTCACTGCATCAGTGTAAATTAATTAATTGATTTTTGAAAGGGATTTATGAATTCACTGGAAGTTATTCAATAGCTTAGCAGGTAGAGCATCGGTCAACAGGCAAGTAGAAAGTCCGTGGTTCAAATCCCGGGCAAGGAGACTTTTTTGTTCTTTGAATCCGCTCCCTTTAACATTTACTATTGTTCGTCTAAAAGGCGAACACTAATATTTGTTAGGTATCGATAGTTTTTATTTTAAGGACGAACATACTTTTTTGTTGCGTGCTCGTCTTGCCGGACGGACACAAAACAAAAAAATATTCATGCGGCTATAGATTAAGAAAAAAGAAACAGAAGAACTATTAATTTGTATGCGTTTTTATCCCTTTTTCTATGTATAGACGGTGGCATCTTTTGCAATCGACACGTCTGTAAACTTTCTCAGAATATTTCCGCTGTTCCCTTAAAATCTACTCGTAGTAACTAATCACGTGTCAAAATCACTTATATCCTGCAATTTAACCCAATCAGTTCAAATTTGAATGTTATTTTTGTGTGGAAATAGTCCCTGAAATGCTATTGGTATAACTTTTAGGGTTTATGCCAGGTATCATTTTTCAGTAATTGAAATAGGTATTTGGATAAACTCTGTGCATGCGGAGAATGCTTTCTGATGACACGACTGCGTTTATCTCATGAGATCACGCGGTAATACCTGTTAGGTAACGCTGTAAACTGGTCGTAAATCCAATCCCTTACCATAGTGTACTTGAGTTTTGAATTTTCGGAACCTTTATGCTCCTGACAATGAGTGACTACTGTCATTTGTTTTCTGTGTGATAACAATGGGAAGAGTAACGAGGAAACTAGTAGCAGAATTTCGTTATCAAAAAAAAGCAAGAAGAGAATCGATAGGTAGTGTAAGAAAGGTTTATTAAAGACTTTAAGATGGAACGTAGTGGTTTATGGATTTAAGATTTGGTCTTGGTGGCAAGAGAATGATCGTAGATAGGAAGTTTTTGTGTCATAGGTGTGTGCCGGGGATTGGAGGAAATAAGTTGGACAGTAAAAAAGACGTACGCTGAAGTTTTAAATGTGATGTGCGAAGAGAGGAATGTATAGGGGAAATCTGAAAAATACATAACAGTTCAGGCCTAACTTTGTGGAATTCCTTCATGATGAGGTTAGAAAAAGAAACTTTGCACTTCAACATAAAAAAATGTGGAAATTCAAAGTTTATTTTTCTACCCTCATCTGAAAAATGCAGTAACAGTCGATGAAGGAAATATGGAAAGATAGTGGTATGTTGAAGGCTGTAAATGGAGGGGGAGTGTTTGGTAAGTAGGGTATAGGAAGAAAAATAGTTGGGAGTTTTCGTCTTAAGTCCGGCAGGAGTTACGAATAAATAAGGAAAGAAATAATACGGTGCAGAAAAAAAGTACTTGAGATAGTTAGAAGTAAATAGTCGTAAGGGATCGTGCAAAACTTATCTTTAAATAGGTAGTATACCTTTAACAAATGTAGATACTTCCTAATCACTCAACACAATGGAAGATGGCAATTGCATTGACCCAGGACCTTTGGATCGAACCGCTTTCACCTAACGCACGAGCCACAGGGGTTCCTGAGTGTTCATTAAGCCACTGCCGAACTCCTACGTAGTAAAATTGATAAGCCGAGGGAACATAATTGGTGGAAAATCAATGGAAGAAAGTGAATTCATTATTTTTCTCTCGGTAGTGAGCCTGTGACAAAGAGGTCACTTGGGTGGGATTTTGCGATATCGCAACATTTCTTACGTCGCCTTTTCCCCTCTTTCTTCTCGAGTGGCCTCCGCTGAAAAAAATGTTTGCTTTAAGAGGTACGTGGGCGGAGAGGGAAAGCGACGGAAGGGCTCAAAAAGGCCCGAATTCTTTGCATTCCTGGTCCATATGGTCCACTTCGGACTTTGTTTCGAAGTTTTTGCTCCCTGTTCTTTATTCTTTCTCTTAGAGTCCAAAACCGAGATATCATCCAGCCTGCTCTCCTCATTTCTCGAAGATGGCATGTGAAAATGGACATGGGCATACTATGTTAGAGGGGAGAATGTTATGAAAACGAGGAGGAGCTAGGAATAGGATAGGGATGTTGGACGGAATGAAGGGGGGAAGGAAGTAGATAGACCGGTAGGTAAACTTTAAAAAAAATATTTTCGTTAGAGCCCCGAAGGACTACTAAGATTGTATCCAGATTCTTTTTTTTTCATCTCAATCTTTCCTTGTCTGACCGGGCATTTCGGAGATTTGCCCGCTTTTATAAATATTTTCTCCTCAATTATCAATTCAAAATATTGTTCCTGAGATTCAAATTATTGGCACTGCCATTCGTGCTCTTGTCTTAGGGTAAATATTCCAATTTTCAATGAGCATCTTCCACATCCCATCACATCATTAAGCCCATTCATTCAATGTGTCGTAATTTTCACTCGCTCTCGGCTATTAATGTCTGGAATATTTTCCCCCTAAACCTCGCTTCTCTTTCACTTTTATTTCCACTGCATCGTTGAGTACAGAATCCCATCTTAGTGTGTCCTGTCCAGTCTTGGGATTTTCGTTTGATCATGGCGTCGTGTACAATATTCCTCTTTACTCTTTTGAATATTTCTCTTTTCTCGGTATGATTATCCCCGTAAAATTATCTAATTCCTTAGTTAGCATTTCGAATCGTTTCTAGGGTCGTATTAGATTATCAATGCTTGGCCACGATATTATAAAATATCACCTTCATTTCTTCGTATCTTATCAATTAATAGTTTTAAGCCTGTTCAAAATGACGGTGAAATGCCAAGAAATAAAAAGAGAGAACTGTTTTTGAAACTTTTATCTTTTTTTGTTTTGTCTCTATCAGTTTATGAACTAATGTATTTAAGCATGAAAATACATAAAAACGGCACTTATTGGATTAAACTTTAAGCATATTCATTGTGAAAATTTCCGTATTTGCACCACACCGCAGTCTTTTTGAGTAGAAATAATTGCAGCATTAATCAAAACAATACCGCTGCCATGGTTATCCTAACCAAGAGGACGAAAATGTTTGGAAAAAATCGCACATAGAAAAGATTTATTCAGTTTTTGTAGCGAGATATGCAAAACCCCTTAGCAAAATAAGATAATTTAATTTTTGTTTTGGTAACAAAATCTTAGACTCAACGGAAGTTATTAAAAAAGCAAAACAGAAATAGTCTCCATTGGATTCAGTGCTTTTCTTGTGTAGCTAAAATTTGGCCAATCTGCGGTAAAAACAAGCGCTTAAAGTAACCTTTTTGCATTTGAATATTTTTCCGGTCGGTTTTGACCAACTCTACCTGTAAAGCACATTGTTCTCTCTCGACTCGCAGTTCGACGATCGGATGCACAAAGCTCTGATTGACTTCGCTAGAAACTGTCACGTTTCGTCAAAAGTCACGTAGCAATGTGAGATTTTTTGCATATAATTAGTGTTGAGGGCAAAATGTTGACCTATTTTGATCAAACACAACATTTTGCTCAACCACTAGCCGATCTGACAATGGAGCGGAGTTCTCCGCGTTTGGATAACGGGATTTCGTACTTGAATACACCGGATTATCTTTTCTTCCATTATTTGTGTGTGTCCTCAGTTTTGCATATGGTGCCAACAGTATTGGTGAAAATGATTTTAAACATGCCGACCGGTTTCAAGGATACTGATATTTTCCGTTATTTTGACGTCAGGAAATCGATGCATTCGTGGGATGAGGATTTTTCGGTATCGTTCGCGTTCCTTTCCCTTCCTTCCTCGGCGGCCTGAAAAAGAGAGGAAGCTGGACGAGCATTTCAAAGGGAGCAAAAAAATGCCTGCCACACCCAGGGATGACACGGTGATTCTCGGTAGACGCAGATGAGGAGGTTGGATACGGCGGAGAGAGTGACGTCACTGGTAAACTGGAAATCTTCCCTTTCCTTCTGCCTCATGTCCCCTTCCTGCCCCTGAGACTGGAAGTCGGTTTCCTCCTCCTCTCTCTCACACCGTCATCCGACGAATAAGCAGCGAGACAGGAGTGGTAAAGACTTTTTGATTTACGCTTCTCTTAATTACAAAAAGAAAAAAATTCTTGAGTCCCCCCGAAGTATGTGCCATATTTGGGAAACGAGTTATTATGAGGACTTATTAAGAGGAAAATTTCCCGCTGCTCTCTATGGTATTCTGTACGCAGATTGCCACTTCAATTTTTAATAGCCCTCCAAGTTATTTTGTCTCAATTGCTTGTCGAATTCCATCCTTGATTTTCCTCTGCGGTCCGTCCCGTCCTAACATAGCATCCATTATTGTCCTTGGGCAGACTTAAGTAGTTCCCCTAAAGCAGATTGAAATCTTAAAAAAATGTACATTATTATTTTTCAGATGAACTGTCTGGTTTAATGGCCGAAATATATGATTTCATATAATATATGAAAAAGTCTTTTCCCGTTTTATTCCTCACAAATATAATAAGAAAAATCACTCTCGCAGATGAGTGTATTAATCAGTGCGTCAAGGATACGGGAGTTCGAGTTTTAAATTGAAATTTTTTTCAAGCTTTTTTCACTATAAGTTTTACTCTGTGAAAGACCCCCCTTTTATTTCGGCACATTTCCGGGTAGTCGCAATTTGCAATATGGGAACCACTATTATGGATGACATGACTGCGGTAAACATAGGCGTAATCTTTTATAGGAAAATGCTAGGTGTTTACCGCCCAATAAAGCATCCTTTAAGGGCCGATTGTAATTTCTAAATCTTAAAAATTAATTCTGATTTTTAAGCATTATTGTTTTAGCTCTCAATTTGTTGGGCCAACGATAGTAATAAATCTGGGTATACTTGTATTGATATTAATCAGCCACCAAAATAATCAGCTTCAAGGTTTCATAGGCTAAGGTATTGGGGCTGGTTCCTTTCCTTATACGACCTGTGGCTTCCAGGATAGATTTGCTGCCCGAAAAATCGCAAAAATGGAGGGCGTCCAGAGGCGTCAACCAGAATCGAACCTCCGGTCCGTTTTAATGCAACAATTTCAGAGCGTAAAAATCATTCGCCTTGACTGGGACTCGAACCCAGATCCCTCAATATCCGGTCGAGTGCTTTAGCCACTTAAGCTACCGAGGCGTCCTCTTAAACTCTGAAATTTATTATCAAACGAAACGAATTATTATCAATTCTACAAATGCAAATTTTCTTGAATATCTTGTTAAAAATTCCATCCAAATGTTTGGAGTTACCATCTGCACTAACCAGTAGCCTGATTAGTAGCGTGAACTTTAGGGAATTATTTTGGGAATGGAGGACATTTTCTTGCGTAAACAAAATAATTTACATAACTTTTTTCTGCATTTAAAGTTGAAAACCTTATTGAGTTTAAACTAATCTGACTAATTTAGAGGGCTCAAAGCACATTGCAGTAGATACTTTTATGCTCAGGGGACAAAATGTACTTGAAAGTATTGTAGGGTGTATTCCTAATCAAAACCACCCAGGTGCCCAGAGAAGCATACCTGGAAATCGAATCCGGGCCCTCCAGTTAGTAGTTCAAGGCTCTACCTCTGGATTATCACGTCCCATGATATTCGTAACATTAATGCTGAAATTTATTAAACCGAACAATATACCTCCATGGGTCCCCCTAATCATTCAGTGACTTTAATCCGGAAGTCTACTGCGAATAATAAACATGTCAGAGAATAATCAAAACCGTGAAATTTCTAAGACAAAATTTGCGTACGTACCCCTACGTTTTGATGATAAACCAGGAATCCTTGTTTTGTCTTTGTCTCTGATCTCATTTTTAGTAACTAGTAGTGTTGGAGAATTATAATTGCTTGGGCGGCATAATTCAATCCCACTGAAAGGGCAACTCACGGAAAATTCGAACCTGCGTCTTCGGGATCATCGACGAGCCCACACAACTGAAGCGAGAGACCTTTCGTCCGTCGTTGGCCGCCTTACATCGATAGGTAACGCATTTACGCTACACTTAAGAAGTACTGAAAGTCTTTACCGTTAGCGTACTCCTGCGGAACTCCTAGTAACGGTGTTAACGGGTCCTTTTATTTCTTCGTCCATTCCTTCCGCCCTCCCTTTCCGTTGTCGCCCGCGGGATGAACCCTTGATCCGCCTCCGCCGACGTGTGAGCTTCGCCCTCCTAAGACCAAACGGTGCGTTTCTAATCTGCATCTCCCCAACATCCCGCGAGCCCCCGCAAGGGCGTGCGGTTGAGGTAAAACCAGGCATGAAAAAGTATGAGGATGAGTCCATAATGGGGATAATAACTTTAAGTGTTGTGGTTTCCTCTTTTCGTATTGTGGTTGAAAATTATTCGAAGGAAAAAGGAATGAATTAGAATTGAGCTTTAATAATTCTCTTGGGTAAATCATCAGAGCTAGACACAAAACAATTGTACATAAATTGTATCCTTCATTCGAAATAATATGGTTCTAAACAAAAGATCAAACAAAAACGAACCAGCACAAGGAGAAATTAGTAAATTTAACCTTATACAGTACATGAAACAGTTGAAATAATTATAGGAAAATGGCAATCGAAAAAATATGAAGAGATAAAGGATAAGAACAGGTTTTTTTTAGTAGCAGTAGTCTACCGCCTAAGTGTAGAATTTTGATGGACTCTGGCACTATATGGTCCACTACTCTACTCCCAGACCTAATTACCGTGGCACAAAATATTGTTAGACCGCATGCTACTCATAATAATCACTCATTCTTGAACTATTTATGCTTTCTACCTCACTTTTCCATCATTCTCCGCTCCTTACGTATAATTGTCTTTAGCATCCGAATAGCTCTCAGTATCTCCAGCACCCACTGTCATTGCCTTCTTCGTATTTCTCACCACTACCTCGGATTAACCCTTTTGAAACCAATGCCCTCAGAGTAGAAATGTCTTATAGATATGAAGTATTCCCGTTGTGGAAAAGAGACAAAGGAACCTATGAATTGCTCGTATTCTTAAGTCTTTGGAAATAGAAAGTCTATATGAGCAATCTTTTTTGCTGTTATCTGGTCTTCTGTATCCGACTGAATGCGGTGAGTGTAAGGTAAATGCTTTGGGAGTGTTTGCGGTGAAAATAGGAGAGCTATGGAAAGGAATGAATGGGCTATGAAATATTTTAGATTTTATACACCGGCAATAGACAATTTTGAAAGAAGTGCGCTATACTCTTTTAGTCTCGTGAAGAGAATGGATGAAAGTTGAGTCACAAAATAGAAGTGTGAGACTATCCTACTTCATCTTGTGTCTTTTATCCAGAATTGGCAAAAGAATACCTCCAGGATACGGTTCCAATTCGAAACAAGTGTTGCCGCCTGTCACAAACGAAACCGTGGCTAAAACATCGATGGACGAGTATGAAGAGTTAAATTTTATCAACAAATTCTTTGTAAAAAATTGTTGAAGTCATAATTGGTCAATGTTAACAACTTTTTGCTATTGATGAAAGCAACTTACTGTTTATTCAGAGCTAAACGATCGAATCCCGCTCAAGTAAATTGATTTCGAAAACTCTTCCAATATATGACCTCCCGCGCCCTTCCATTCCAATATGTGTATCTTCCTCATCCCTCAAGCGGAGTATTATGCATTGCAAGTTTTAATTTTGTCAGATTTTTGGACGTTATTTTTATTTGTCTGTAAAACTACTTTAAAAAATATAAAGCTGTGACTTGGCGATATCACTAAACATTAGTTGACTGGCACAGCATTTGCCGAGAAGTGTGGTCCCTAAAAGTTAAATGTTTGGTATTGTAATAGCATCAATTTGATGAAGTTAGATTGTACGGGAAACATACATACAATCGAGGAAGAATTCTCCGCCGTAATCGTACCCCAGGATTGACTGATAGCGACGCTGCAATCTAAAGTGCTAGAAATCATGGAAATGGTAGAATGGATGCTCCGTGAGTTTGTGGTTAAAAGAACAGCACTGCCATTTTATCATCTTGGTAAATACTATATTTCCTTGACATTGCAAGTTAACGATATGCAGCCCTTAAAACTATTGGACGGTCCTCCTGTATTAGGGTAATCTTAGAGTGAGTCCCAGCAATTCTTGAATCTCTGAAATGATTCATGTTAACTGGAACGAATTGAAAAACTCCATTCCCGTAAGAAGAGCGTAACGATTCAGAAGCATCTGTGAAGAAGTTCCTTTACTCCCCACAAGGCATGCTGCTCTTCAATCGAACTCATCTCAGAATGATGTGAGTTGGGGTGATATAATGCTTTCATAAAAACTCTGGCTCCACGACGAGATTACGTGAGAGCAATTCAAAACAATGATGTTTTTCATTCGGCTTTATTCTAAACAATGTCGACAGCCACGTGACGCTATGGCGATTGGCTGCCGCGTAATTAAAGAAATTACTGGGACATTTTTATGTCCGGGGGTATTATTTAAAGCTTTCATAACTAGAATTTGTTTCACCAATGTTCCTTGTAATTTTTAGTTTTGGGTTGAAAGCAATAATTTTGGGCTGGAAAAGTCAGAAATCAGAAATAAGCGGCAACCCTGTGTGTGAGGTGGAGGAATTGCGTCTCATGATGTTGATCCTATTCATTATGTCGCCGCGCAACGGTCGATGGCGCAACGCAAAAGCCTACAGCGAATTTCGCATCAAAAATCCTCATCTCTCTTGCAGTACACCACACGTATTTCGAAAACGCAATTAGGGCACGCCTCGTTAAAGTGTCACATGCCCCACTCCTTGACGGACAAAATGCTTTTGCCTGCTGGCTTTGTGTCGTCACCCGTTTCCTGCGGTCCAGTTATTACGAGGTGCGAATGCGTGCTGAATTGTCCGTGCGCTGATGTCTCAAGAGAAATTTCATCTTGAATTTGAAAAAGGGAAAGAGACGATTGGAGAGAGAGAGGGAGCGAATTCAAGGAAGTAGGCATCAGTTACTGCTTTGTCGTTAACCAAATCAAGTCAAATTATTTTACGACTTTCATGCAAAAGATCTATGGTTAACTGAAAAAAACAATTTCAGACCTTAGTTTGTGGAATTTGTCCGCACCAAAGACTAACGAGTTAAGACAGTTGCATCAAGGTATTTTATTCTACTCGTATATTCAAGATTTGTATTTTCGATTTATTTAGTCCTGACAGGTTGATAACAACAACATTCGTTGAAACACTAGGTCATGAATTTACAATTAATTTTCTAGGTGTAACTGTCTTCCTATTATTCTTCTGTCGTCTACGGGTATTGGGGATCTTATGAATGCTTACTAGAGGTGGAAGGATATTACCAAATTTAAGGGATGGTTTAGTCAACCGTTGAAATTAGAATAATAGAAGGGTAGAGTGGAACAGTTTACGTATCGTGTGTTTTGGACCATGGTTATCCAAGTATTATTTGCATAAAAAAAAGAAAAATTGCGTCAGGCCAAGAGGTGGAATTTCAGGACTGTGGGGTTGGGTAAGGATGATAAGAAAGGACTCACTACAACTAAGAAATGAAGCGTGGTTTTGTGCGTTGCGGAGGCTTGGTCGTTGAAGCCATATGGTATGCGTAGATTGGTGGCTTGTTGGCTGTGGGTTTGATGAAGGATGGAAAAGGTGAAATGAATGGAAAAGAAAGATGGGCATGGTGGGTATGGGGTGAGAATTTTTGGAATAAATCCAAAAGAGGCAGGAAAGATGGATGCAGAGGATTTTAATTGCCGATGGGCTATTAGAGCCTGTGGTAGAAGGGAGAAGGTTGGGAAAACGAGGTGGGGAGAGGGAAAGGGTAGGCATGTTGCGCAATTGAATATTGGTTTAATCTACTATGGGGTTTCAGGTTATTTCATGTAAGGCGAAGTCAAGAAATCTAGGGGAGTTAATTTTGTGTCCGTGCAAAACCTTCCTTTAACTGTGGACAACCAATAATAATAAACTTAGATTTGCAAGAATCGGTATATTTTGGCCTTTGGTGATGCGTCGCGTTTACGCCGGATAAAATATGACAATTAGCTTTTTGGGGTGATATTTTCCAATACGTCTATTGTAAACAGAATATACTTAATCGGTGAAATCTGCTAGGTATGGCTTATTTTTTCATGCATCGAGAACGTGATGGCGGAATAAAGGGATCGGTTTTTGCTGGGTGTTTTCATTTATTTTTTGGCTTATTCCGTCTTGGGTTGGAGCCTCTCTTCCGGTTTCTTATAGCGACGTGAGGGATGAGGTGGGGGAGGAGTGAGAGATGACAATAGATGCGAGAGAAGATCGCTAAGGCGGCTGTCGCAAGATCTCGTTCAGTCGCGTTATTCCTTCTCAATGGGGCAACGGATCCCGGCTGCTTTTTTTACGACCTGAGCTGTCGCGAATGTGGGTGGACGCGTAGGTGTCGGGTTTAGCTGTTCAAAGCCCACCTCACCCTGGGAGCAGGTGTTTTGCATATGTGCCTTCCCACTCGTGCTGTCTTGACGTCTTATATCCTCCCCAGAGAGAGTTCTGGGATCTCCATTCATTCCCTCTTCTTCTGTGTGCGAATCGGTTTTTTTTTCCTTCACTCTTCCGTCTCGAAACGAAGTTGAGACTTCTCCGAAGGTGCTTACCCCTTCACACATATTGTGCATTCTATATGTCCAAACATTGTCCTGTCCTGTCGTTTTCTGTTTGGCTCATCGGAGGTAATGGAGGTTTAATTGAAATCTACGGAATCGCGCTAAATAATCAACGGAAAATATACTAATTTACCAAAGAGTCTCTATTTTTCCAAAATTCAGCTTTCTGGAAGGCCTAGAAAGTAGTTGAAATTTTCGGAAATGAAATATTCTTTTGTCCTAAAATAATAATCTAGGTTGCGAGGTTCTAGGTTGTTACTTGTTTAGTCCATGAGCTTATTGAAAAGGGGTTTCTTAAGACCAGTTAATTGAATTTACGTGCTATGACTTGAAATATTATTCGTTTTGACCCTATCGAGTCTCTAAAAACTTACGAATTTCCTTGGCTAAAGGGATGATGTATTTCAAAGACAATTGATTTGAAATGGGAAGTTGAAGACTATGGATAAAGGATGAGGGATGGAAATAGTATAGTCATGTAGGATGGGATGAAGGTGGAAGGAAGTATGTGGAACTGAAGAGGGGCTTAATGTAGTGTTGGGCATCCGGTTATTTTTTTGTTGGGAGAGGCAAGTAAATGTATTTTGGTGCAAGGCATAGGCTGCATCCATCCAAAACCTACTTTAATCGGTAGAATACCAATAATAATAATTTCACTTCATCTCTACCCAACATCAACTTGGAAAGTGTGCTATCAAGAGAACGGACGACGACAAAATGACAGACGGTGGTCAAATTTTGTCTTTTGCCTCCATTCTTTATTTCTGGTTTTAATAACCTCATGTTCTCTCTGCTGTATTCTCTAACATTTGTTTTTAGTTAATGCTGGTGTAAGAAGTAGGATGGGAACTATGGTGATGGTTGGTTATGGATAGGGGTTATTGGAATTTTAAGAAGGCGTCGCAATATATGTAATATACCCGACTGCTTCATTCTCTGAGATTATCTATGCCTGGCCCGATACGACAATTTTGGTGCTCTTCTTCATTGCGTATTCTCTTCAAAAGGAACATTTAGTCGCGTCGCTAGTAAATTAAAGGGTAGGCTGCCTATCATACGATTTTTTCTAAACTTTTATGTAACGCTTTAGTTGCTGTTATTACAATTACTCATTTTTAGATTTCTTTGTAGCCACCATGTAGAGGTGACCGTCTTCGATGCCATAAATTACATGTGAACTTATTGGAGATTACGTTGTTAGTTCGTAATATTTTTCTCGTTCATATTTGTCTGTCATATTCAGTGTCTTTGCTCACTTCACCTCGTTAATACTGAGATTTACCTGGGTTATTCTTACACATACATTTTCATAATTGAAAAAACATTATACGGACTATTATCGTAAATCAATTTACAATGATACATGCAATAGAGGATTGGTCGGTGAAATATGAAAATTCGATTTCTATTTTATTTAATAAAATATCATGGAATACAATTTAGGTTGGGGAATGAAACAAATAGTTGGGGGGTTAAGAAGAAAAATTGCGTTGGGCTAAGCAGCTTTCCCAAGAAGGAGGGGATTGATGATATGGACGTTAAATAAGTTTGTTAAGGAAGATAAGTGAAAACTGTAGTATGAAGCGTGGTTTTGCACTGTTCGGAAACATGGTCGTTGAAGCAAAATGGATAGGTCCTTTAAAATTGGCTGTGGAGAATGATGAAAGAATTGAGATGAATTGATAGGAAAACAAACGGAGAAGTGTAAGTACTCGGCATGTGAGGGAGTCTACATCATGTAGAACTATTGTTATGGAATTATCATCGTTAACAACTACGGTTCTGAATGTGGTGGCAACGGAAAATACTCCTTGAAGTAATATGCTGTCTGCCGTGTGATTCAGTTGCATAGCTCATGTTTTAGCGTTGCGTTAATCTTAAATTTCTAAAAATCTCTATATAAGCTCTATCATGTCTATCTATACGTTTAATCTTGTAAATATGTGACGAGGGCATTAGGGGGTAGACTCCATAGTCTCAATCTCGTCCCAAAATAAGGACGACTATCCATCTATCTTTGAACCAAGGTGGTCAGTTTGCTCTGTAGTTCTGTATAAAATAGTCCAATTTAATTGACGCTTGTTGTGAACGAAAGAATGCTTTAAATTTCAGTGCTCGGCAGCATATTGCAGTCACTGAATCGAGTGGAAACGTAAGAATTAAGTACTATGTGACCTGTCCGACTGTTCAGGCTAAGGTTATCCAATTTGGATTTTTTGCCGCCTTATTTTTTCAAAAATATTAAAAAATTAACATTTCCTTGCTAAACTGATTTTTCACGACCTCTCTGGGCGTGTGTGCATTCCTACGCAAGGAAGTGTAAATTATTTCTTTTGTGATGAAGGATGTGCTGATTAGATTATGGCGACGGAATTACCTGACTGACAACAGAATTCCAATATTTTTTTCGAGTTTAACAATTTTGATTAGGAGGCACTCTAAAGTCATCAGTCATCGGTCGTTTATGGGGGGCTGCGAGTGGAAATGGGGTGTGGCTGGTACTCTGACATTCCTCGCCTTAATACCGGGTTCAAATCCCTGGCATGACAGATTGTCTGGTGTTTCTCCGACATCTGCTTGGGTAAACTTCTAGTGGAAATGCAATTCTTTGAAAGTTCTATTTAAATGACGGTAGGCTTTGAATTCTTGGAATCTTAGAAGAGAGCGACCCACCTATGTGAATTTAAATTTAATATAAATGACTTTAATGTTTTCTTTCTATCTGCTTTCACTATCCTTAACGAGCAGCTTTCAATGCCATGTTATTTTTTCTTTTTATTCATTCAAGGTATTCTATCAATTTGAATGTAGATATTTATGGTCCCTCTGAGACTATTTTACTAAAATATAATCACTCTACAGAATGCATTGTACAGAAAGTATCGCGTATATACCCTCTTTCTTTGTCATACATTATTTCTTTTTTCACTTATTCGTAACTTCTGCCTTTATGCTATCTAAAAAGCCTTCTCTCTGCCTTCATTTACTGCGGTCATCCAGTATTCATCCATCTATCTTGGCCTTCAAGAAACCAATACATTTCAATATTTCCTCCACCTTCTTTCTCTGCCGCTTTTTCGTAGTTCCCTCAGTAACTGGCTCACTTCGCTCACTCTATTAAAAACCTCTTCGTTTGTCTTCCTAAATGTACGTATTATTTTCTCCATTTTCCGCCACATGCACCTTTCAAAAACCTCCAATCCAAGCGCATCTTCATGCCTCGAAGACCAATTCTCACATCCATGTAGCATTACGCTATATGTTAAAACCCTTAACTAAACTTTTCTTCACATCTTTACTCAGTGTAGCAGTAATAAATTCTCATCTTATTGCAAATACCTCTTTCGCTAGTTCAATACTTTTCCTAATGCCCCCACCACTGTGCTTCTTCTTCTCTAAAGTACAGAAATTACTAATATAGCTTTTTTTGCTAAACTAGAACCTTCAATGGGATATGTTTTAAGATGCAATAAGATAAAGGATTGTGCGTCGCATTTATGTACATTGAAGGAGCATTCTTTTAGTTAATCCGGCTGACCGAGTTACACGCTACAAAGCAACTGCAACCCGCCACAGCACTTAAACTGATTAACGATCGGTAGGCACTTGTTGAAGTGGGAGTGCCACGATAGATAAATACTCTCATGCTAGGAATGATTTATTCCACGTGCACTAGGGGCCAACTGATATTCTTTTGTATTTACCAGTAGTTAGGCTAGAATATATCCCAAATTAGATGAATTATTTCAAACTTCCTCTTTATTCCCTTTGTTAACACTCAGCGTATTGATACTCTACTATTAATACGACTAGTAGATTTTGGATGGACAGACTGAGTATCTTCACATTTTATATCTTCGTCAAACGAGACGCAGCCTTACACCCCAGACTACATTATAATGTTCTTCAATTCCGCATACTTACTACCGCTATTTTTTCCGTCTGATATAGCTATCATATTCCTTAGCCATCCTCGATTGCCTGACGTTCCATCCCCGTCTAACACAGTCTTCAATCCCATTTCCAATCAAAACTCTCTGAATCCATTTTGCTCCTTTCCTTGGAGTAATCCTTACTCCTCACCACCATGACTTGTGCCTCTTCGTTGGTTTTCATTCCGTCCCATTCATATTTTCCATTCTCCTTCACACCTATCTCAAAAGCCTCCAATCTACATATATCATCTTGCTTCAATGACAATATTTCAAAACTACGCTCCATGTCAAAGTTTTCACCCATTTTTTCTTAACTCCTCTTATGCCTTCCTCTAATTCTTCTTCTGATGTCCCAACCAATTAGACCATTTTGATTTAAAGCATTTTTAAGGTATTTTGTCGAATCAGGCGTGATGTTCTGGAAGGCGAATATGATTGTTTCTTAGAAACAGTGCGTTATTATTTGCTGAATATCCAAGATAGGTAATGTTTTCTATCTGCCCTAATTTTTGCCCTCATATTTTACCGAGTAACCCTGCCTTTATCTTTATCCAATTCCTAATAACCTTTTTTTTTGTTTACATTTATTCTAATTCCATACTTGTCTAGTTGGTTTCCTCAAAGAAATATCAGTAAATGACAGGATCGTGCTGGCATCTCATTCAAAAACGTAATGTACTTTAAATCATTATTGGCTTATGTATTATCATTTCCTGAATGCTAACTAGAAAAAAAGGCAGAACGCTACCTCTTTTTTCATAGCACGTTTAACGTTCGTCTAGATTCATTAGGTGACATTCATGTAGCTCAAAAACTTTAATTTAGGATTCCGAAGGTACAAGAGAGACTACCTTGTATCTCTCTACCGCATGTGGTATTTTTCCTTGGGGGAGTCATCGATCTTTCAAAACTATTTTTATGGATTCATTGCATAGAATCCAGCTGCAGTATAAAATGCTGAAATATTCACGCATGCAAATGTAGCTGTTCCCGTTGTATTACATCGGGGACACAATGTAGTGAAAATTTTAGCACTAAACCTTGAAAAAACGACATATTTCCCTTAACAATCAGGAATGTGAAACCATGTAATTGCTGGCTAACGTTGAACGAATATTTTTACACGTTAGGTCTATTGGGCCGCATGTTGTGAAGCTAATGGTGACTCAGGTGTTACTGTTCTTGATTCATTTGCCCTTACACACATGTAATTCAGTGCCACGGTGTAACTATACATGTATGCACAGCTTACATCTATTGTGCGCATGATGAAGACGCCTAGACGTTGAAAGGCGGGTTTTGATTGTGAGAATAGATAAGTTGGCAGTACTATCCGTGTTTTCATTAATTTTACCAGCAAGTGTCTTTGATAAGAACACTGTGGGCGATTCACCCTTTCAGAGAAAACGCCCTGTCAGCAACGCAGTCAGATGTCAGCGAAGAATTAACGACTGCCGTTTTAACAAAGAGTGATCACCAGATTTCACTCGCATAATTTATTCTGCAGAACTTTAAATCTGTGTTATATGTTAACTTTCAGTGCTCTCAACCTCATTCCACGATCTTCTCTCACGATGACAGAAGTGGTTTTAATTGAATGCCTCCTCCCTTCAAACATTTAAAATCATATTATAGCGGTGGAAATTAAAAACAGATTCTCCACAAGTCTCTTATAGCACCACATAAGTCCCGGCTGATGATTTATTCAGGCGAAAGCGAGGTGGAAAGTTTCAATGTAGTGACACGTATACAAATTTGCAGAAGGCGAACAGAACATTTTTCAACTTGCTACGGCTGACCTAATCAAATGTGCATTACATTTTAAGCTGACAATATGACACAATGATTTTTTTATGCAATAAATTGTGGGGATAAAAAAAATAAGTGTGTAATCACCGTTCATTTATGCTAAAACCCTTTTAATTGCTCACGAGCTTATTTCATTACCCATAACGATGAAACGTGACAGTTAACTATAAAATGGATTACATCGATGTTTTGCATGTTATTTTGTATATTTTTCTATGTGATTTCGCTCTGTTAGTATTTTGTTACAATTATTGTCATTTTAAATTACTTTCAAATTTATATAATATTTGATAATTACCATATCGAGAGGAGGACGTCTCAAGAGGTTCTAGGTCTTTCGATCCTCTTTTTTGATTCATTTTCTTAGCATTGCTTATATATTCGCTCAACCAGTATGAAATGATAACATTACCCAACCATATCTATTAGTCAATTAACCGTAAAAATTACGAAGCCATCAACGGTATTTTACTTGATGTTTTTAATTTCGGGCAATGTTTTGTTTCTGATTCTCTTTGGCACACAATGACGGTAGGAGGCTCTTCATATTTGGGTTTAGTTGATGTTGGCCATTATTAACTGTTATCCTCTTAATAACTCGTAGTGTAATGAGTGCGGTAGTGGGCTTCAGAGACCTGTGTAATGTAACGCAAAAGTTTCTGTCGCTATTCGGTCTTACGAATTGCTCTGCAATGCGTGTGATACTCACTGTAAGCACTTAAGTCTGGATTGGTTAATGACAGCTCTTTGACTTGATGAAGTGCTCCTTCATGCTTAGAATGTGAGTTCTAGATGCGTGTCAACTGGAGTCACGACTAAACTGCGGTATTTTACACACGTGGGTGAAACCATGATGAAAAAATCCCTATCTTCATATTCTCTCTGTGAAAGCCTTTCACAGTAAGTTCTCATTGATATGTTAATCG
Source organism: Hetaerina americana (assembly GCF_022747635.1). NCBI lineage: Eukaryota > Metazoa > Arthropoda > Insecta > Odonata > Calopterygidae > Hetaerina > Hetaerina americana. The sequence goes on along the minus strand of NW_027287205.1, from coordinate 51,513,471 downwards.
TTAAATTGATAAGAATATTTATAATATTAAACAAAATTTCACGCAAAATGCAAAATAATTCTTCGGCCTTTTCTCACGTTCTAGCTTGCTTCAGTTACAATCGCCGTTGTTTTGTCCACTGCTTTGTCAGATAATTTTATATTCTTGTAGCGTGAATACCTTTTTATATGAGTAAAATGCAATTGTATGGTGAACCCAGGAAATTTTATCCAATTAGGTAATTGATGGAAAAGGAGAAATTAAGCTGGCGTATTATGGTTTAAGGAATCGGTAATAATTTTCTCAGGTTATGGAAAGAAAGGAAATTTCATTTTGTGATTTTTTTAGGCTTGTTTAATTTTGGAACTTCAATATTTAATTAATAAAAATTTCTCTTTCTTTTGACAAATTTCCCAGCATAAGAAAATACGTATCACCGCCGCTCTGGGAAATGATTACTTGTGAATGGAAATATGATTATGAGTTAAGTGGCAATAAGCTCTTTACCAATTAGTATAGATCTTTCTGCCCTCGCAAATCGAATGGATATTATTTTTCAAGAAAGTAATCGTGAATTCGAAGGAATTTAAACTAATATTTACTCTTGACTTCCAAGAAGTTAGCTAAAATTTATCTTTTATTTTTTTATTATATTTCGATTTGGAATCAACTTGTTCATTAAATATCTAACTACATTAATTTTGCTGTTTCTATCCCACTTATCTTCAAGCTTACTTAACTATAGCTATTATCATCCTATATCTTTATTTGTCTTGTTTTTGTTTTATTTTTGTGAGTTTTTTTAAGTTTGAGGCCAGCTGAGAAGGCGCTCGCAGTTTTAACCTTTTTTGCAAACTCTAAAATTTCTGTGGACATATGCTCTGAAGTCATCTACACTGCCCATGTTTGCTATTCGTATGGTTTTATTTCCCGAACGTTTTTTTTGGTGATCATAAATGTCAAAATTTCCTTTGCTCATGACTTTCGCATCCACCTGTGAGGTTTTAAAGATCGAAGAAAATGGGTATTGTTTTTTTCTAAATACTCTTTTTATTTTCTGATATTTATATTTTCGCGAATGCATATTTTTCGCGTTCGATGGAAAATGTACGTTAAAAAGGCTGCAGGCAGCATTAAGTCGTATCTCTAAGCAGAAAATATAAAGGTCATTAAGCTTCTGTACTTTTGTGATTTTCCATATTTGTGTAATAAAAAATAACTTTATAAAAACAACTTAATGCGGTAGTTTGGTTGTGTAGGTCAATGTTACCATTTTACTTCTGGTTCGCCTCTTTTTTGGAATCCTTCTTGGCTCGTCTTGAAACCAGTTCAGGAAACTTAGAGCAAATATCCTTTATGAAAGTTTTTAATGCTTTCTTGGGGAACTCTAGGGATTTATTTTGTAGCAGGCGTAGTTTTAAGAATTACATAACTGTAAATCCCCAAGGTTCAATGAACGTACGAGGGTCATCCGGAAAGTAGTACCCGTTCGTGCCGCATGAAGTGCTGACGACGCGAGTAGCCGCTGGACGAGGTCAGATAGCTTCAGTGGCTTGTCTGCCTTCTCTGAGCCAAGTTGCGTGACGCTAGCATTGCCTGTGTTGTTTCTGTGATTGTTTACAATGTTTAAAAAAATTGAGAACGCCGCCAGTTGTGAAGTGAGGGCAGTGATTAAATTCCTCAATGCAAGAAACGTTCGCCCATGTGATATTCATCGCCAATTAAAGGAGGTGTATGGAGACAATGCAATGGACGAGTCGTCTGTTCGGCGGTGGTGTCGCAACTTCAAAATGGGGAGGGGGAACACACACGACGATGAGCGTTCGGAGAGACCGTCTGTCATTACAGACCAACTGGTGAGCTCAGTTGACGAATTCGTGAGGAACGATCGGCGCGTCACAATTGATGACATCTGTGAGCATTTTCCCAATGTTTCTCGAACAATTGTTCATGAAATTGTTAAACACCATCTGCATTATGCAAAAATTTGTGCAAGATGGGTCCCTCGCGTATCTCAATGAGCTGGCGGCGAAGGACTATGCAGCAGGAATACAGAAACTTGTCACACGTTATGACAAATGCCTTAATTTGCTTGGAGATTATGTTGAGAAGTAGTTTAAAGTATCCTCTTTCAAATAAAATTTTTTATGTTTGTTAATATTTACTTTTGTGTCTTTATTTCACGAACGGGTACTACTTTCCGGATGACCCTCGTATAATATCATTGCCTCTAAATCCAGAGTTCTAACCATTATTTCATTTAATGACCGTCTAAACTTAATAGCGGCCCGAGACACCGAGTCTTATGCTTAAAACGTATTGTTTTCAATGTAAGAGGCATTTTTCAATTTTAGGACAAACCCCTGTCGTACTAAGGGTAGAATTAGTCGAATTCAGAGTCGTGTGAGAAAATCAGGTGACCACAGAAAAAAATATAATTGAAGAGGAATAAATACTAATTTTCCTGAACCAATCGCTGCTAACGGCTTCGCGTTCTGCTAGTGTTTTTTTCCTTGCTTAGCTTAAGAGTTACAGCCGACCCGATTATTCAGTAGGCTTACCTTGCTCTCCAGTTCCAGGAGTTCGTGCCCCGATGATGGTGCGATTTAATAATTTATGTGAAGGTTGAATGTTTTACGATCTGGAACCGTTTCTTGAAGTTACAACTCATTTTACGACACCTTGTTCGTTCAGACAGAGTATTCTAACCGTAATAAATCTTCACAAAACTCATTAGTGATTATTTTTATGCATTTAACAGCATACATATTACGTAACATTACAATACGTCTTTTGCAATCGGTTTAATAGGACGTCTAAATTAGCTCGTAGCGTAGAAAAAGAGTCCCCGAGGGTAAAAATGTGCAGGGACTTCATTCATGTTTTCACGAAACGTAAAAAAATACGCATTATGTCCATAGATCGTCAAATATGGCTTTTGTTTTTGTAAGTTCCGTTAATTTCCAGTATTTGTGTGACAGTGGTGCTTAGAGAATGGCGATAAGCAGGTAAGGATAGGGACATGAATTACTGTTACTGGAAATAATTTAAAATAAAAAGGGGATTGGATTACCTTGAAAGATATCACATCTTCGGAATAAAAGCTTTAATTGATGAACTATCGATTCATTGATTCCAAATCTACTTGATTTATCTGAGCCAATTATAGGCAAACATGGCAACACTATGTCACTACGGGCATAACTTTCCCGTTATATTTAAATTTTTATTATGCTTTTGCAATCGTAATATACTAATGAAAGATGGCTGTAATATACTAATGAAAGATGGCTAATGAAGGATGGCTGATGATGGATGTCAATGATGAAAGACCAAATTTCTATGGTGACTAGCTGCTCCCGGTGAATGTTTTGACTAGAAGAGTTGCAACTTCGGTACGATAAACGTGAGAAGATATGGGAAAGCTAGCGGATTCAGGACTGTACAGAAAAATATTTGTGGTAAAACACAGACCTATATCAGGTTCGCACTTAATCTGGAAAGTGAGGCGTGATGAACTCACAAATCTTCACGCATGAGCACGAGGAAGGATAGAGCTTACTTTGTACAGGCAATCCACCTTTTGCCGTATGAAGTTTACACGTGCAAGAAAGGGGATCATTTACATTATCTTTGCATTCTGCAGTTCTCGATATAACTGTAATTCCTCGCGCTGTGGTTGAACATGGTGTCTAAAAGGTCTACTCTCAATGGTGTAGTCTTTTCGGGTGTTTCACCAGGTCAGGATTTCAGCTATCGTCGTTTCGATACCTAATTTCGCCATCGTCCTTCAGGCGTTGATACAAGTTCAAATTCAAAGGCTTTTATTCCACGCCTAAAAGTTCAATCTCTGCCTTCCTTTCTGTCCGATTTATTTTCTGCTTTCTTTGTCTCATCCTATTGCTTAAGATGCCAGTATCCAGATCAATTCGGCACTGCGTTCAATAGTGCTGTTTACTTATCTTTTCTCTTCTCATTAATGCTTCGCACGCCAACTAACTTATTCTACTCATACTGTCAAGATGTCGTATTCATTAAAAAAAATGTAAAATGAGTGTGTACATGTTGTCTTATAATATTTTTTTGCGTCATAATGTATTTTTTTATCAATATTACATCCCTGTTCACTTTTTCTGCGTTCAATCCAATGCATATTTTGATGGACTGAATGTATAGATTGATTTTTTTGCGCTTCCATTTCCTCCGGAATTCATTTCCTTGCCTATATATCTCTCGACTTGCGTTAATGTTCCTCATTTAAATTTTTCAGCGAGACACTTACCTTCCTGTTGAACTTCGTTTACTCGTTAATTGATTCACCGCGCCGGGAGAGAACGCTGCGTTTCGCTCAAGTGTCAGTAATCGATCTCGTTTGAAGCCCTTCATATTTGTATTGGCGCAATGAGGTTTGGCGTACGCCGGTAACGATAAATGCTTTAAGGCGGTCTGAACATTACAGACGCTTGGACGGGTGAGATGAGTGCTTAAACGCGCTGCGGTAACGAGCTCGGAAATGCTGAGATTGATCGTCTGGCGGAGGTATTTCAAGCGTGGGTCCCCTCTCGTCTCATCAAAGTGATGTATACGACGTTCTAGTCGCTATGGATGCCGTAAAATGCTCGTTGATCATACCCTAAATGAGCCTTGCGTCGTCAGGAATCAAAGATGTCGGCAGTGATGTTTAGTAATTTCACTCCAGTGAGCAAAGAACCACGGGTTTCTCTATCGGGCATTTTAATACGTGATCCCTCATCGTATAGCTATCGATAGGGCAATATAGTGTGTTGCAAATATGATACAGCTATTATTTGAAAGGAAGTTTTCATCATAAAGTTTGTTCCTCAATTCCAATTATCGTAGTCAAGTGAAACGAGTGACTGCAACGTTTTTTTAATGTATCTTATTTTTTTTATTTAAAATATCTTACTCTTCGATTTTGTGCAAGAGGTAGGGAAAGAAAAACTGTGGACATTAGGAAAGCATGGGGAGAATACGAATCTTGGCCTTCTGTTATAGGTCGTTTTGCAAATATTAATATTATTTCAAGTTACCTTTTATAGATGTTCTAGAGCTAGGACATAGAGCATGTCTGCTTATTCTTATGGAATTTTAAAGCCCTCTAATTAATTTTAGAATGAATGCCCATTCTTATAGAACTTGAAAAACCTCTGAATAATGCAAGCAAATTACCCTAAATTTTTCCCTTCTACACCCAATCATGCTGTACAAAATATCTATTGTATTCCGTGTTTTTCCCAATGCTCTAACATTGCTCCTCACATCACACTTAACGAACTTTTTATAACTCATCGTTTTTCTATTGAAATTGTTATAAAATGCAATTTGTAGGAAATTCAATCATAAAATATTTCTAGGTTTTGCCAAGTCTTCTGTCTCTGCTGGATAGGGTCGGAGTGAAATAAGTTTTGTAATGATTAATAATGGCTTTGTTTTATGTGGATCGTAGTATTTGATTGACAATAATGTAAGTAGAACAGTATGTTGGCTTTATTTTAAAATGCGTTAATATAATATTATTTATTAGCTTTCAAATACATCAGTAAAGAAACAGGTGTATGATTGTGTGAGCTTTAGGTAACCCATAACATTTTGCAATCGGATTACCGTATAAAAAACCGTTCTTATTAAGCTACGGTCACCAGAATCAGTCGTACATGTTTTAAAATCTGAAATAAAGTTGCTAATGAATTCATTTGGCAATGCCTTTGCCTCATCAATGATAGCGCTCTCTAATTATAAAATTGGTTGAGTGTTAGTTGAAATCTTTTTTCCAGTCATCGCCTTTACCAAGTACCATCGAGATTTGTAATTTCCTCTACAAATTTTCCTCTATAACTTTTTCATAATATAACTGGATGTATTTTTTTCATTTTATCGACCTAGTCGATCATAATCAAAATGACGTCATATTTTCTGCTGACTCAGTTCTCAAAAGTTTAAACGATGAATACTTTAAGCCATTATTTTTACCAACAACGACCCTGGGAGTTAACGGTGTCATCATAATCAGTATTTCAATCCCTAGAATGGTTTACTGTAGTACTCCATTCTTGTCTATTCAGTGTTTATTCCTTCACCCCCTGATAGCTTTTCTGTTTTTCATCCCTGATTTTTTCCTTCCAGTTTGTCTCTTGGTATTTCTCAGGGGATCTTCCCCTCAATTTTCGCGTTTATTTTGTTTCTAACTAATTCTTTGTGCCTCAAGGTGTGTCCAATCCATAGAGACCTTCTTTGCCATTGAGTTCTCCATAAGGAGAAGTCTTCGGCAAAGAATTACCTTATGCTCATCTTCTCTTTGTCTCCTCTGTTTAGTTCCTCCTCCCTCACTCTATCCCTTTTTCCTTCAGCATTTTTCTCCAACACCGTGTTTCAAAGGCTTCTTCTGATCCTTGCTCATCCACGTTTCTAATGTTTCATATCTCCAATGTAGTCCCAACGTCTTCCATCCCAAGTTTCAATGCTTCCCACGCAGATGAAGGATTCCACCTGCTTGCTTTCTTCGACATCCACATTGACTCCTTGATGCCCAAATCTTTTACTTCTTTTATTGCCTCTTCTAGGTGTACGATGAATCGTGCGGGCGCGAGGTTGCATCCTTGTCTAGCACCTTTGTGTATTTTGGTTCTCCGTTTTTCGTTTGCTTGGGGGTAATCTGAATCTTATAGAGGTGATCGGTTATTCTTATGCCGTTGCAGTCCATTCCAAGTGTTTCTCATTGCGTGAACATCTTTTTCCTCTCGACGTATTAGAAGGCTTCCTCCAAACCCACCAATTCCTCATGTGATGACTGAGCTGCCCTCTCGAGCTGATTCTCTCTCGGCCCTCTCTTTTACTGTTCGTTGAACATCTTCCAGTTATTTGTATACTTTAATTTCTTCTTTTGAATAGCTGGACGTTGGCATATTCACCTGCACTAGCTCCGCGTCCGTATCCGTAGGTTCTACCTTTAACTTTATCATCTGAAAGCTCTCCTTGTATTTCCAGAACTATTATATTCTTCTTGCCCATTCCTTCTTGGGTGTGATTCCCACTCCTGTAATCTTCTGTTCGTCTCCTGAGTTCATCACCGTCACTCCAGAAGTTGTCGGCTCCGGCACGCTTCTTTTCGCTCACTCCCAGGATGTCTGTCCCGAATCGGCCCGTCTCCATCATAACTTCCGTAACCCTTTCCTGCATTGTTCCACTTTGACTGGTTTTCCCCTCCCAGTAGTCCCCATCCAGAGATACGATTGGGGGGCTATTTTACCTGCTGAATATTTTATTCAGAAGATTCCATCACGCCATAATTGAATACAAGTCTGCACCTTCTAGGGCGACTAACGTGGTAGTTTCCCGTTGCCTTATACGTTTTACGCTAGCATTTACGTTTTAATTTTGAAAATAAAATTGGTTTCACGTAACGTCTATCCTTATAGTACCGTGCAATTCATTGTGTATGGCAGTTTGGATTGGGACTCCAGGCACGTGGTATCAAAAATTAAAATGATCCTAATTTGTAATGCTAATAAATTTAAAAAGAAATTATTTAGATAATTATTCCAACAGGAATATGCTCTACAAACATAATAAACCGCAATCTGCCGCAAGGGTATGCGGGGGGCGTTACGCCACCAGCCATACATGCAGAACTGTTCGGTCATACTTCCATTTGGATGCATATTAGCCAATGTATAAAAAAACGAGCACATACGTGCCAACTACGTCATTCAATTAATTGGCGAAGGAGAAAGGTTTTCATTCAGAACTTACTGATATGGTTTAAAGTAATATCGAATATATTGTCTGTTCGACGGAACTGATCGTATCGTGACGATTGTTTGTTATGTGTGTCATCCTGTGTATAGTTCGCCATCACTCTCAAATACTCAACCTGAATGAAAGTCACGACGCAAATTTGAGCAGTACTGTCGATGAGAGAAGCGTTGCATCATCATCTTTGGAAGTCCAAGAAAAATGATTTGTTGGTGGCCCATCGAGAGCCGAACTCGGGGTGAAATACGAGCACACGTTTTCTCCCGCACAATTGCCTTATTCAGCCCGTCAAAGTGGAGCACCCGAGTTTCCACCAGAATGGGTCATTACGGAAGGCGGTCAAAAACGTTGAACTGCCATAATTCGATCCTCGATTCATATTTTATTAATGACACCCTTTACTCCTTTTCATATGGGAAGTCATAAACTTCAAGGTCTTCCATATCTGTGTGACCATGCCTTTTAAATCTCATAACAATTCATTTATTCCAGTTTCATTGATTCTTTTCTTCTCTAGGTTAAAACTTTTTCTTTTTTATCACCGTTTCCTGAGACGCCCTGAGGAATTCGTCCCTGATCAAAATTCATTCCGATTTTCGGTTCAGCTGTCCAATGACCGGGTTGCCGATTTTTCATCAATGCGCTCTGCACTCCCTTCGCCAGAGATTTTTTTCCGATAGAACAATTCATTCATTCCCTCGCTATGTAGTAGTAGTTTTTATGGGAGGCGACCGACAGTTAAGGACATTTGCACCATTAGGGATGGTTGGGAAAGGAAGGGTGGAGAGAAACCCGGCGTCGGCATTAGGCTACTTTTGTCGAAAGGCGCCAAGGGGTACGCGTTTAACGCTCGATCCGACGGACCTTGTCCTCACTCAAAGTGCTCTCCACAAAGCACCTCAAGTAGGAATCCGGGTACCACTGAAAAAAATATTTATTGTCTCCAGGAATTAAACCGGGGCCCTCTCGATGGGAAGCCTGTACGTTAGCCACCGCACCTTCCCGACCCCATCATTCTCTGTTTTCCGCGATAGAACTGAAGGGTAATTAATTTTTCGTTTGGATTCAAATTGGGACAAAAGTACGATTATCCCGTTAATAATTGCACTAAGAATTAGCGAGGTGTATTGAAGTTCTAAGGCATTCCAGTTTATCACTATTTATGAAATCTAAAAAATTGAGCTCTACGGCCTGTGAATTAATAAAATAAAATGAAAACTTCTGTAGCTGTAACAAGTTATCACACCTCGTCCCGCAAATTACTATTCATGAATACAAATTATAGATGCCTACACTGTACACTGCATAGAGTTCATATAGCTGCCGCTAGAGTGGGTAGAGGTGGGTATACTTGATACTTAAAATGGGGTATTTTCGTGTGCAAGAACAACCTGAAATGCGTTTGTCTCCACGTGAGTGGTTTGATGCCCATCAAGATTAATCGTCAATTGGTTGAGGCTGACGGTGATAGTGTCATGAATGTGGAAAATGTACATTCGTTGGTGCGACCGTTCAAAGAAGAAGGTCGTGTGAGAACGAGCCCAAGAAACTTCGGCGACGTAACAGCCGGTTTTTCCCGTGGGCAAAAGATACACCTGTGGAACGTGTACCTCTATAGATTATATTGACCAGCCACAGAAATTTCAAATTTTGATGTAAATATTTTACCCGAAAAAATAACCTATTCGAAGAAGGCCTTAGATCTTGATGGTACCTCGCATTTTCGACTTGGTGCGGAAATTATATCTCTACGTCGTCGAGGTGATTTTGTCCTGTTAGCGCCTACATCTACATGTAGATAATACCCCGCAAGCCGTCGCAAGGACGTGTGGCAGGGGGTGGTAGGCCACCGGCCACTTTGCATATAATCCCTTTACTTCCTCATACGCCTGGCACCCCGCGATCCAAAAAACAGCGAGGAAAGGGGGCGACCGAACACCAATCATGCAACATGCCTTGGTATTTGGAAAAACAAAGATTGACTTGTAGATGGGTTTCAGGACGAGTCATTTGACAGGTAAATGGAGTAAATCACATTAATCAATATAATTTTTATTATCACATTCACCATCTTTAAACATTTCATTAATGAATTTCATTAGAATTGCAATATTATATATTATTATTACTGCAATATATATATATATATATATATATATATATATATATATATATATATATATATATATATATTATTCTGTAAGTTTAAAAATATGATTACGGTATTATCGGGTGGGCACCCGAAACGCGTGATAACATTAAAAATCTGAGGAGTACTATTTTATCTGTGCTTCGTATGAATGAAGGCGAGAAAGATGGATTCCGATTATTTTTTGGCAATGGTTCGTCAAGATTGTGATAAATAGGAAAATGTTAGGCAAGTAAGGAAGTGTAGGAAAAGGACATGCATGTTGGCCGGAATGAAGGTAGGATTAATGCGGAAATGAGCAGCGCTACTAACAACAACTTAGTTCGGGGTGTAAGGTTGTGTTTTGTTAGCAGAGGCATGGAAATTAAATGTTGCTCTGCATCCTCCATCACCTACTTTAACCGGTAGGATACCAATAATAATGGTATGAAGTCAAAACTACCACGAAGTGAAGCTTGACCCTGTTGAAATTATTACTTATGAGCCCGAAAATTATTTTGAATACCTACTCTACCCCCGAGCATATGATTACTACTGTAGGATGTGTATTTGTCTAAAAATTAGGGCGATTAGTTTCAAACCTAACATGATTTTCAAACTTCTATGTAGGCATGTACAATTTGATTTTTTCTTATATGGAAATAATCCCCCCACCCAATCCCTCTTTAGAGGTTTTATAGATGCAAACGGTGCAATAAAATTATGTATGTAGGATCAACAATTGTGTTTATTTTCACTGTGAACTCCACTTATTTACGCCCGAAACCACTTCGTTCCAAAGGCCTGAGTTGAGAAAAGCCAACTTATGTGGGGATCGAACCAGCGGCCTCTGAATTAACGGGCGAGGTCGTCGCTGAAACCCCATCGAAGCCTGCTAACTACATCCAACGTGACCTAGGAAACGGAATACACATAGAAATAAATATTTTATGCGCATTTCGTATGCCTTTGGTGTCAATCACCCGACACAGAACCGGAGACCCGTTAGGCGGAATTGTGACTAATGATCAGTATTTCACAAGTGCTATTCAGATGATTCAAAAGTAACTTTCCCTTCGTCCCCCTCGAGTTCATTTATAAGTCCCTCAGCCACTTAGGTTGAGAACAGGTGGGAATCTCCTTTGCTGCGTATGCGGCAAGCCTTACACGAGACGTATCTCCTTTCTCATTGGTCCATGTGGCCTCAATCATTTATATTCCGTGAGAGGTTTCATCTAGAGAACCCCAAGAATGGTTCCTTCTTAGCAGCGCTCTCGAGAATGAATCGCCGCTAGTCGTAAGCAAAAGTCGTCGTAATTTGTCTGCCTCATAAAGCATACTGCCCGCTTTTCCATGCTTGCCAATCGAGGACCAGCTTACATAAAGGTGGAGAGGGGTAAGGTTTTGTACGGAGGCAAATGGCGGGGGGCGGGAGGAGAAGAGGGTTTGAAAGCTAAGGCCTGATAGGAAAGAAACTTTCCCTTTGGCCGATTGATACCCCCCAGCGAAGCATTATGCCTACTCAATGGAGCGTTTGTGAAGTATCTGTGAAATATTGGAGCGTGACTTGGAATTATGCGAAACAAGTCCCAATGGTAAGAATATAAAAATACCATAATATTGTTTCAATACCTGCTCGTTCCATTTTCACTCCGGTATGAAAAACACCATTTTGCGACCGCGTATTGGCTTAGACCAGCCTCTATCCCGCTCAGTCGCGCTTTCCTTAGCCAATCAGTGTAGCTGTTTTAGCACCTTACGTATCAACCATTCCTTTCCTGATCACGGACGGTGCAGTGCTGCTATGCCTCAGCAGAACTTCATCAAGATGCTCCCGAGGGAGTGCTGTGTATCGATTTGCTGTATTAGGTTTGAATCTGTGATACATTTCCATTCTGTGTGCGTGGGTTGGTGGCATGATAATCATTGGAAGGTGGACTCGTATAATTTACGTTAGAGTCATTTTTCCTAATTTTGTTAACTTCTCTCACGTCGCCTATGCCACCTAGCGATAGTTATTTTCCGATTAAAACGAAATAGTAAGCCCAAGTTTCTGAATCATGATAACTACACTTCGTATTGAAGTTTTCACGTGTTTAATTTGGATCTTCATTAAAGATGCCATGTCGTCAACTCCTGTCTTTGTGAGCGTTTAGTTACCTTAATCAGTTTTTCTTTGCAAGTCTCCACCATTCACCTTACGCTCACCCGAAACATTTACTAAATAGGTAAACTGTTTCACTTGTTCTAGATATCCTACATTTTTCATCGTTCTTTTAGTGTTCCTCTTTATTGATAATTTTCTTTAGTTTTCGTAATTTTCTTTCCAGCATTGCCTAGTGCATTAGAAAGTCAGCGCGGTCAATGTGGGCAATACTAAGGCTATGCGATTTTCGATGAAGAGGAAAGCTAAGTTAAACATTAAAATAGAAGGTCATACAGTGGGGCAGGCGGTTAATGTATCTTGGAAACGTTTTGGACCGAAATGGTCAAAGTAGTTGGAACATCACAAGAATTATTGTAATGTGCAAAAAATATTTCTCAACGAGGAGGGAATTAACGACAGGGACTTAATACTTTGATATGAGGCGTGGTTTTGTGCAGCGTGGAAACATGGTCTCTCAAGTTAGGCGATAAGCCTTGATTGGAGGCAGGAAGGTACATACTGAGTACCTTGATTGGCAACGGGATGTTAAATACTGTGATAGAGGGGAGAACGTTAGACAAGCAAGGAAGGGATTGGAATAGGATAGGCATGTTGGACGGAATTAAGGGAGGTGGGACGTTTGCTGAATTTTAAAAGGTTTACTGTTATGTATCATTTCAGGTTGTATTTTTTAAAGAGACGCAAGAAGTGTATCTTTTGTCTGTGTTTCTATTCTAGAAGTGTATCTATTCAGTCTGTGTTCATCCAAAACACACAATAAACTTTAGAGAACCAATAATAATAATTCATATAAAATCTGATTACTCTCGCCATCTAATGATTAATTGCCCCAAAATACGCGTTGAATTAATCCTGGAGTTCCCTAAGTAATGACTGCAATCCTTTGGATGGCTAACTAACGCTTGATCACCCATATCTGAACTGGAGAGTTCCCCATCAACTTTTACTCCAACCTACAGCCATTTGAATGCTCCTATTACCATTTTCTTCGCATATATATTGAAAAAACAGATGATAATGGACATCCCTGTCTTACTTTCCCTCCTAGAAATATAATACATGTTAAATCGTTGTTTATTTAAAAAAAATCGTTATGTATTCCCAAAAGACTCGAATCAGAAAACACCAACTCCTTGTTATTCAACAATCCAACTGTGATATTAATTTGTATTTAATGGCCGTTGCGGGCCGATCCGGTGGTATAACGAATTTACAAACGGCAACATTGAAACGCGGCTCTCACCTCCCCCCCCCTTCTATCTTGCTCTCGCCAGTCTCCCTCCCCACCTGACCCCACAAACCCGACCCTAAGGTGAGAGAGTATTAATGAATACCCCGCTGACAGGCGTGCGTACCGCCAGTCATTCAAAAGAGAGTCGGGGATCTACTCCTTCTCTCTTTCTCTCCGGCGGGGGTGGGAGAGATGGCCGAGGAGACGAGGTGGAAAATGAGATTGTGTTGAGAGTTGGTGAGAGGATTTGTCGTGGGGGGGGGGGGGTGGAATGAAATGTCCGGTCATCAATCGAGTGGTTGGGTTTCAGTTTGCAGGGGTTTGAGGTCATCGCAAATCATCACAACGACCCGTTCCCTCCATCTCCCTTGCCCTCTCTCGATCTCTTTAACCATCATTTCCATCAGAGTGCAAAGAGAGCTTCATCTCAGCTTAAATCGGTAAGCTAATGCAAACGGCCTCAGCTCTGTGGAACTAGGAATCTTGGCTTGTCCCCTTGGAGCTGGAGATAGGGTAGTTATTCCCTGGGGAGGCTTAATGGGGGCGGGTGCGTATACTGCAAAGACCGCACGCATGATCTCTCATACATTTTTATGGGTCGCGGTAGTTAAGGGGGTAGAGCGTTGGACTGCTGACCGGAGGGGCCCGGGTTCGATTCTCCGGCTAGGCACTTTGGGCACCTGCAGCTCCACCAAAGCTATGCAATTTTTCGGGTACCAGATCTTCCTGGGAAACCATAACCGGCATAGGGAAAGGAGCTGGCCCCCCTACCCTGATGTGTGAATTTCACACGCCGTTGGGCTTAGTACTGGGTGAACTCGACCATCACCTACCAAACCGACCTGCGGGTTGATTACTGTGTTTTGGACAATAATGTATAGAAACACTAACTATATATAGATATAGGCATTGATATTTTATAGTAGTAGTTTTTAGGGGAGGCGACCGGCAGCTATGGTCATTTGCGCCCCTAAGATGGTTAGGAAAGGAAGGGTGGAGAGAAATCCGGCTTCGGTATTAGCCTACTATCAACGAAAGACGCCAAGGGGTCCGTAGTTTAACGTCCCATCCGACGGACGTCGTCCTCACTCAAAGTGCTCTCCACAAAGCACCTCAAGTAGGGATCTGGATACCACTGAAAAATATTTGTTGTATCCAGGAATTGAACCCGTGCCCTCTCGGTGGGAAGCCTTTACGTTAGCCACCGCACCAAATTTTGGTGAATTTTACGAAGTTTATGTTCCTCAAGATGAAAGTTCACAAAGTTTAGCCGAATAACATTGGAGCCAAATTTTCATTAGAGATCGCCTGAAGTCTACCTAGTACCTTGAAACCAACGTGCAATATGCCTATGCTTTTCCTCCGTCTACCTTACTTGCCTAACGCTCTTTTCTCTCTATCATAGTCTTCAACATTTCAGGAGGGAGTCTCTCCTCACATAACGTGTCCAGTACTTATTAATTTGGTTTAATTTCGAGTAATTGTATCGAGGGGCGTTGGGTGTTATTCGCTGATGTCCTCTACTCCTTTCGTGCGTTTTGTTTTGACAATCCGGGGTCGAGCGAGCCCAACGGGAGATTTTTTCTGGGTGAACGTGGGGGCGGGGGAGGGAGGGGGTTGGGCTAGGGCGGGGTAAATTGTTTTCCTACCTGAATTTCGTGTTCGCTTTCCCGCAACCGTCCCGCCTAGATTGATGTGTCGGAACCTTAAGGGGAAAGGATGATTGATCAAGCGATTAGTGAGCTGTGAAACCTATATGTGGATTGACGTTCAATCCGCGTAATCACCCTCCGCGTGATTGATATTAATTATTGATAATTGTCCGTTATGAATATCCATTATGACCATTTCTTGTGTGCATAATTGGGGTGTTTGCGGGAAAGAATGCACGCGGAAACAATAGTTCTGGCACTGGTACCGAAAGGGATCGGTTCTAATTGCAGTCATTGCTCCCGAGCTTGGAGTGGGGGTGGGTTAATTAATAGGTCTAACGTCGATATGTGCTCGTGTTCCCGCCGTCGTTAACGAATGGACATTTCAATCCGAATGGTCGAGAGTAAAAAAAACGGTCTCTGCTCTCTCTCTCTTTTATCTGATATACCTTCGCAATCGCCCGAAATCGGGACGCGACTCTAGACAATCATTCCCTCTAATGAGAACAATTAATCCAGTATTTACTGTCGTAGGATTTGGCGAACCATGCTTGTGTTGTCTTTTAAAGCGGTCCCTATTTCTGATTTTTACTTTTTTTAAAAAAGGTTGACGCTAAATAAAACGGTTTCAGACGTAACATGGTGAAATTTTGTCGTAGTAAAGGGGAAAAAACTTGGCAATTTCGCCGAGACAATTTAATTTCACGACGTAGATTTCGTCTCGGTGCGACAGCATCACAGTAAATTGACGTGAAGGTCAAATTCGAATTTCTTGAATTTGCGTCGCGCCTTGTAGGAAGCTTTTAACAATTTCTTTCAATACAATTTATCTTCATTCCCGATGGCAGCTTTTTTCTTTTGGACTAAATTAACATATTGCGAATATTCATAACAGAAAGACTGTTTATATGTAGAGGACATAGTCCGATTGAGGACGAATGGAATGTTTAATGGGAATAATCGTACCCCCATGTGAACGTCGATCTTACTTATGTAGGCCTGAATGAAAACGAAGGTACTGAAATTCTTAAGAAGTAAGGAGGCTAAGATGAGCATTGATGTCCCCCAACTTCATGAACTAGAACAGTTCACCTAAATGTGATGTTTTATTAAAGCGTGGGCAGAGTGACAAAAAATATTTCCTTAAGAAATGAAGCATTTATGGAGAGACGAGAGTTGATGACACGAACGAGATGACGAAAACATCATTCTTTTACTTACAAATACATCCATATGTACTTGTAAGTAAAAGAATACGGAAAATTTTATTTTGAAGCTTGTTTTTGTATGGGTGCGAAACTTATTGAGGGAAGAGGCTAAGCTTTAGAGATGTGGATATGGAGAAGAATGGATAAAATAAAATGGATGGAAGAGAAAACCAAGGATGAAGTTAAAGACATTTTAAACGAAGAGGGAAGGTTGTTGAAAGTCTTTGAAAGAAGGCAGGACAATAGGATTCAGGAGATACTGGTAGGCAATGGGATGCTGAAAACAGTAACAGAGGGGAGGAAAATTTTGAATGGAGTTGAGGGAGGGATAAATTTGCAGAGTTGAAAAATGATTAATTGTGGTTAAAGCATATTCTGTGTTTTAGGGCTCAAGAGCTTAGTGCAGTGGTGTGTAAAGCCAGGTCCATCTAAAACCTACGTAATTGCAGACTACTATGGATAATAATCTGCATCAACCTTTCAGGTAGAATAATGTCAGATTGCAAAATGTTGTTAGTAATGGCCTAGGATCACTTTAGTGAGTAATACCAAGCTTCATCAAAACCAATTCTAAGCCGGTAGACTTCTGCTAGTAATAATAATATTTACACGATAAGTCTTACGTTCGTCATCAAATAAAAAAAAGCAGGCTTCCGTTAAAATGTCCAGAAAAACGCATCTTAAGCGTCATAATATTGCCAATTCAGTGTTAATGGGTTATTTTCCGATTATCAATGTTAAAAGAATAATGTGTTTTAGTTGAGTAATTTAAAAAAAATGAATCAGGATAATACGAGTTTCGCTAACTTTATTGGCGTCGTATGGTTAAAATCAGCAGCATGTTTGCTTATATTGAGACTCCAAAGATTAATAATATTTTAATGCTTTCAATTTCTTTTCAGGGTTACTACCCAATAGGAATTAAAGATCGCTAATTTATTGTGAATATGGAAATAGTTGTATTCGAGAAGTAGATTGTCTCTAAGACATGGAAGACCATTATTGCGAATGTACGACTAAGAAAATTACATCTGTTTTGGTAAACACCCCATAAAATACCGACTATTCACTGAAATCCAAATGTGTATCCGCCATGGAAATGGCATAACTGATAGATCACGAACTAGGGCGTTGAGTATCTCATTCGGTTTATGGCCGTAGGCGTTATGGAAACGAATGAAATGGCGCTTAGGGAAAGCATACTATATACGATCTAATTGACTCATTACTCAGTGTTGGCTTAGTTTTTTTGTCCGTACGTACTCGTATATCCTTACTATTTTGCAACGCCCACCTGGTATCGCTTCATTGTATATTTTTAAGGGTATTATTCATGTACTATTGGTTAACCCTGAATAATTAATCTTAATCCTAATGTATATAGACCAGTATACTATATAGATATAAATACCTATGAAGGAGCTGAAATTATCTTGAAATGGTTATTTTTTATGGAACATTTTTTCGACTTTAATTTGGCCCAATCCTCGGCCACGGCACAGCTAGTTTTTTTGCCAGAGGGCAAAGGGACCTACAGTGAAGTAATCAGCGACCATGGAATGATTGCGTCTGATTTGTAAAAATGTGGAAGTCCACTGGAATATTGCGTTGTGAAAAAGCAGAAGTTTCAACTGCTTGTTGCAAATAATTTGTCAAAAAAACATTATGGGTCCTTAGAACTTTCTATCACCTTGTAATTACTACCAAAACGACTGTAACTCAACTGGACACAGAATGAGAAATAATAACATGCAGAAAAGAACAAGACGACCCAATACCACGGGACAAAGTACTTATACGAAGGAACATGTGTGGGAATCAGGATGGTGAGGTGGCTAATATACTGGCTTCTCGCCCATAGTACCTGGGTTCGAATCCTTGAGGCGGCAGATTTTTTTCAGTGGTATCCCGATCCTTACTTGAGGTATTTTGTGGATAGCAATTTAAGTGAGTCCGTCGAATGGAACGTTTAATTGAGGACTACTTAACGCATTTCTTTAAGAGTTGGCTAATGCCGACGCCGGGGTTCTCTCCATACCTAATGGCGCGAAATAGCCTCAGCTGTCGGTCGCCTCCCCTAATAACTGCTACAACAACTAATAGAAAAGATTATATCTCTGTCGCTGACTGACCAACTTAAGCTTGACCAATAGAGGTCACAAAAATGGAAATAATATCGAAGTATTTCAGCACTCTAATTTTTTTAATCCAGGAGTTTAAATTGCTATTTTAATGCTGATTTCAATAATTATGCCTCGTAGCGGGGACCAAAGATAATAGATTTCCTCCTCCCTTAAGGACAAATTTCATCCGCCTAATGGCTTGAGTAAGTACGTGGTGAAATCAGATAAATCCGTGCCTGATAGCAGGTCCTTGGAATCAATAACGGGTTAGTTTTTCTGCTGAATATCATGTACAAGAATCAGTTTATTTTGGGTTGGGTAATTTAGATATACTCTTTTCTTCAGATTACGTCCAGCTATTTGGAGTTTAAAGCTTCCGTGTATTTTGTTTGTTCGAATTTAATTCATTGTAATGTATTCGAATGTACTTTTATAACTAAAATTTTTTTTATTTCTTTCAGGTAAGAAAGTGGTTTACTGAATTCTTCAGTGAGAAGAAATATCTCAAGTAGTAAGTTTGTATTACATATACTTAATAATTAGATTTTTTACTTTTATATATTGGTTGATATGGAATTTTGCTCTCAAGTGAACCGCTTAAAAGTGATGATGAGCCAGTGCAATCTAAAAATAGTCACAGTTAATTGATTGTACATGTCCACAGCATTATCTGTGATTTGTCCTGTCATTATTTGAGATCTGTCCTCACAGTATCTGTGGCACTATAGAAACCGGCCCCCTTTCGTAATTATTACTGTTTTCAATTAAACAGGGTGGACCTCCCAGTCGGGAAAAATGTCAGGAACCACTCAATTTCTTAAATAAATCGTGAGGAAATGTGAAAATAACCCAATTTTTTAAAGTCTGAAAGTTGACATTCAAATCGGGAACATTTAATGGTAATGTGGGAATCCCGGGGGCAGACGGCGTTCCTTTTAGTTGGTGAGGTCAATTCATGTTTTCCTTAGACCATTACGTGTGAATGGCCTGGAAAAAAAACCGAAATCGTCGTGGGTTAGACTTTAGTGCTACCGTTGCCGCGATGAGAAATTATCCGTATTAAAGGAATACCTAATCATTTGCCAAACATGGTGAGACAAATCGGAGAAAAGGACGGTTTGTAGTCGAGATAAAGAAGGGGGATGGAAATGGAGAAAATGAGTGTTCGCTCAGGTAAAACTATTCTGGAATGAACTGTAGAATTAATTAATCTACTTAAAACCTTCCAATCCCTCGAATCTACTGTTGAATCTCTTTGTTTCTCAGTTTAATACTTAATTAAGTCCCAGCTTTTAAAGTAAACGTAGTGATGCTCTGTAATAACTCTTTTTACCCTCATGTTTACGCTTGAAACTACATTTTACTCATAGTAATACTCGACTTTGGTCTTATTTTTCCATCCCAGCTAGTACAGGTAATTTAAAAAATAGTTATGATAGATCAACGTAAATATTTTTCCATTGTATCGCATCATTGATTTTAGTTGCTATGGTTATCCGCCATCCAGATATCTTGTTTCCGATGGTTACAAAAATCCTTATGTCCTCATTGATTTCTGGGACACTCACCTTCGAAGTTCTGTTCCCCTTCCGGGATAAAACAATGATGATCCGCGCGAATTTCCTCCCAGCACTTACGAAATAATTGTACGAATCGTCCCACTGAATGAGCTGTCACTACGATGTGAATTGAATGCATACCGGAGCAACGCAATGCACGTCTCGCTTGGAAATCTTTTTCATCTTTTTTCAAATGGTCGTCTTTGGAAGACGGGCACGGCACTTCCCAGTTGACCCCTCCGGCGTCATTCCTGGTTTGTAGTCTCTGCTGGGGGTGGCCATGGGTCACCCTCACCCTTTCTCCCTTTCTTTCCTCCTCCCACCGAAGTCCTCAATGAACTACAGTGTGCCTCTGGGAATTGGAAGGGTCACTTCCCGTCCTTCATCACGTGCCCCACCCCCCACAGGTTTACTCCAGAGAAGACGATCTTAATCTAGGGCTGCGGGATATTGAGATATATCATCGACGAAGGAGTTGTTTCTATATCGCATTTTGATTTCGAACCATGAAGCATCGATTTTACTCTTAAACGCGCTGCCGAACTACTGTGAAGTTCGATTTTCGGTTTCCAAATTCGACCCCCGATAAAAAGACTTCTGGTGAAAACTTTGTTTGGGATTGTAAAGATATATCATCCATATAGATCTATCAATTAGCTAATATCGTTATTTTACAAAGAGATTCTAGATGGTGTTTATACTCGGCGTCATGTGTGTAGTGGTCGATAAAAATATCATCAAATCGACCAGCTCCAATTGACCATATTTGAAATATGAAGTGTTATAATACAATTTCTGGATACCGTCCCGTTTTATGGACACTGTTTAGATTGTATAATTAAATCTTAACATCAAAATCAAGCACTGAATGGTGATTTTCTGTCTTTTTACGTTCCATATTTCATAATGTTAAGGAATTGTTATTTGTATGTATCTACGTTATGTGAAAACATCTAAATAATAATCATATTACATTGTAAGAAACAGTTGAAAGAAAAAAATACGCGAAAGTAACTTCAAGATTTTTAATAACCGCCAGCATTACAACTAACTTTTACAACGTTAATGTTAAGGCATGATACTATTCAGTACTAAAAATAATCTGACTGTATCCAAACAAAATATATTGTCTAAATCCTGCATGATAGCAAAAATTTATTTTTATTATTGATATTCTACCGTTTGAGATTTAGGTTTTGGATGAGCACAGACTGTACAACGAACGGTACCACTCTGCATTGATACATTTCTGTGCTTATTCTGACAAAATAACCCGCAAAATAACGCCCGACGCTACGTACAATATATCCCTCTTCAATTTTACCTCCTTTGATTTTGTCCAAGATTCCTATATTATTACTTCCCCAACTCGCCCACCTAACGTTCTCAACCCTAAAAGAGTCTTCAACGCCACTCACCAATTAAAATTTTCTGAATCCATCTTTACTACTTCGTTTGGATTTTTTCCAAACATTCCCCACCATTCCTAATACGTTTTCGTTTCTTTTCCTGTATTTCCATTTCATCTTTTCCAGTCTTTTCCACGCTCGAATCTTAAAAACCTTTAATTTACGCCTGTCACATTTTCGCATACTCTACTTTCTATTTATTGTTACTACTACTACTTATTAATCAAAATCACTGAAGCATCGACGAAAAGCTGTTGGCGGTACTGATTATTATCATTGATTTTTCAGGTAGATTTAATGCTATTTTTGGAACGGAGAATACTTTTTCAAATGAAACCTCATTTTCGCAAGCACAAGTTTAATCGCCTCTCATGAAATCAAACCTAGTTTTTTTGGCTAGCTGTTCGTCCGCTGAAAATTTGGTATCCTATTTTTTTTCTTACCGTGTTGAATAATGATATTAGGTGTGCTCTGATGCCGTGATTCTGCTTTTATATCTTAACCTGTAAGCCGCCTCAAGGGCGTACGGTGAGTCTTCCACCCAGTCTTTTAGCTTGTTAGTGTGGCATGGTGCTCCATACTTCAACTGGCATGGTGCATCATATGAACTGAAGTTTATCGTGATCCCTTTACCTTTTAATCACGCTTTTTGCGTTTGGTACCCTTGATTGAATTGAAAAAAGTTTTGGGTGGAATATTTTGTCCTCTTCGATTGTCAAGCGATTTTGAAATCACATCTGTAGCTCTTCAACAAGATCCCTCTGCTTAAACTTTTGACGTTTCCGAAATCAAATACGTACGATCGTTGGGTGCGAAGTATTCAGCCTACACCACGAGCTTGGCGGGACATAGGAGGGATGGAGATAAGAAATCTCACCACCGGCTGCCTTTTATGAATCCCGTAGCTGCGCCATAAACCGTTCCTCAGTTTTTTCTCCCTCGCCGACGCATTATTCATTGAGTCGTATTTTAACTAATTATTGTACTCCGCGGTCGAGAGGTGGGGGATGGGAAAAGGTGATTTCACCTTCTGACACGAATTTGCCGTAGATTATCTCCCAAAAACCCGTATCGATAAAATCGCTTTGGTAAGTGGAACAGGCCATAATGCCCGACGCTGCTTGTTAACGTTATAAGAAATCTCATCCCTAGCCTGTACCAATGCTGGACTCGCGGTTTTTTTACATGTGCTAAATTGATAAGAGACTTGTAAGAAACGGTATGACTACTCCCTTGTGTAGTATCCATATCAAACTTATGAATGAGCTGTTTGGTTCAGTGTCATTTATCACATTAACGCGAAGCCTTGAATAGCGTGAAAATAACCTTAATGTCGGAATGCGCACAGCTTCGTTTCTAATCTCGTGAAGTGGATTTCGGAGGAACGCGTGTTCTAATTTGATTAGGTTTGAACCAAGATTGTATCGAATTTTATTTTAACCAAGCTCAAGATTTATAAATCTAGGGTAAGCATACCGTTCTCACAGTTATTATCTACAAATCGCAGTTTGGAACTATTACGTTCATTTGATGTCAAGTCTGCTTTTAAAAATTGTTTCGGACTTAACTCTATGAAATTTTAATCAGCCTATTTATAATTAATGAAGTAATTTGGTAATTCCACACGGACTTGATAACATCGAAACGTAGGTCGTATTTTAATATACTTCGTGTGAAATTACCAACTTACTTATTTCATTTTAAAATCTGCTTTTCTTAGTGCATCATTCTAAAGTCATTTATTCCCGTCTAAAATCAGACTTAATAGTCTGTTGTAGGAATTTCGGGTTCAAAACGGCTGTATTTGACGGAAAAATACACCCGATCGATCTCAATATCAAAATTATCGAATGAAAGAAATGACGTGAACTTGTGAAATTTTTTATCATTTGTACGTTTCGTCGTTACTTCTTGGATGATGAATGATAGTATTTGCTAGTACTTATTTGCTGTAATTACTAGTATAAATGCAAATCCTGGGCCGATATCGCGGGATCAAATTCTTCTTGGTAGCGGTCATCATTGGCTGCTTTAAGGGGGAGGTATAATGTGCGTTAGTTTTGTCCAGAATTTCTTCTAATGAAAACAGTTGCAAGGTTCTGTCAAACGAGAGGTTAAATCTTTTATGGTGGCATCCCCTACTGCGTAGAAAATGCAAATATTCGTATCTATGTGAAACAGTTTTTTCCTCTTGGCGTCTCTGGTTTCCCTCCCAAGTTCTGTTGCCGAATAAATCGAAGCCTCTTTTCGATACCTTACGGCACTCTGGCCTGCACCCACACAAGACTCCACAAGCAATGACATGTGACGGAGAGTCCTAGAGACTTGAAGATGTATATTAATCTGCACAAAGAAAAACACGTACATTGGAAAAATCATTGTTTATGTCAGATTTTGCTATTGTTTATGTATATTGCGATAGTAAAACGGGTGATTTCATCTGTCGAGTGATACGGTATGGATAGATACTCATTGTGTTTCCCTGGTGGTCCAATGCGCCGATGTGATATGATGTCATAATATTTCCATCGGTGTCACCTGTGAACTCAGTGTTTTCACACCTCCCTAATCGTCGTAATCATGATTGCTTCCTCCGTAAAGTCGAAAGATCAGTAGTTCATTACCCAGTCAAGGAAACCTTTTTACGCTTATGTTCTACTCGATTCCAACTTCCTCACCATTCCTGTGTGTGTCCTTAATATGTGTTCTTATCCCTTTTCCTTATATCTATATCCATGTGAATTGAATATTTATATATATATATATATATATATATATATATATATATATATATACGAGTATATATAAATGTAAACCAGGAATTAGGAATGAAAAAAATATAGCTTTAAAATTCGCGTTAAGGGCGTTAAATCAGTCTTGCAAAGCATATACTGTATGCATGCCACATTAATGCTGTGTTATAATTCCGAGAAATATGCCTCATGGTGTAAAATAATCCAATATAGGTATGATAATTCATGATAGGCTCGCAGAATGTTTCTTTTTCTAAAGTTATTCTCTTTGTCTCACCACGACTCTTATTATTACACACTCTTGTTGCTATGAAGGTATTCCTTTTATTTTTCTGGCCAAAACATCAATGGAATGAGTACGAGTAAGCGTCCAATCCCGTATATCCTATAATTGCTGTTAACTCCCCGAAAGGAAGCCTGCATTTGTCCTAAGGATGCTTGAAGACATCTCATGACATGGAATGGACATTTTTTTGAGCGACTTTCCGGTGCAATGGCTCGTTAGGAGAGCTATTTTCGTACCCAGTTATAACACCATGTAAGCCATGAGAATCTTCCATCCATCTAGATCTAGATCTCCCGTCCCACTGCATATTGAACAGGACGTATCCACACTCAAGTTTTCCATTCCAACATTGTTCCATCCTCGCGACTCGATATGCCAACACAATGATACGAATCGCATCATTAATCTATCACACATCACGCATTCAATTTGTCCACGGCTCTAATACATTTCTCGTCCCCCTTTCGTCGATTTCAATCTCGCAATACGTCCCATTCTCTCTCTCCTCCCGTCTACGGCCGTCCCTCTCTCCTCTCTTTATTTTCCTGCAACGATGACTTGCCTCTAAAATCCCTCCTCCTCCTTTACCCCACCATCTATCGCTCGTTTCTCCCGATCATCGGTTGCCCCTATTCCGTCTTGCAATCGAGCCATCAACCGTAAATCTTTCAATTGAATGAATGTTTTTTTTTTATTCTCCTTCGACGTCTAGGTTTCTAGCCGCCCCTCCCCACCCCCACTCAATCACTTTTGAGTCGCGTTTTCCAGTCTCCTTGCGTGGCTCCTATCTCGTGCCTATTATAAAAGATATGAGCATAACCCTGGTAAGAAAGAGCTGGCCGTGATAGTGTTTGCATACCTATTTGAAGCCGCTGACCATAAGCGTGGAAATAGTTCCCTATTCTTATTTCTCTTTCAGTGACCTATATTTTTGCTAGTACTGAGTGAGGCAGAATTGCAGGAGTAGCGGTGTTTGTTCATTCAAATGGATAAGGGGGTAATGCATACGCCTATGTAAGATGAAGTCTATTTTTTGCATGGCAAAAGATAAATAATGTTTTTTGAGAGGCAATTAGCGTGGGAACGAGGTGAGGGGGCAATGAGGGGATGTGGGGATAGGGTAGCAGGTCTGATAACTGGACATGTTTTACATCGGAGGCGGTTGCAAGTAGGGGAAATATGCGGAAATTTGTCAGGGGAGCGCCAAAGGGTTGGTGGATCTCAGAAGGTTTTTGAGATTTGCGGGTCGTCTGTAAGCGAGAGGGGTGCGTTGGGGTAGTCTCTCTCAATCCGTGAACACCGATTTGCAACACCACAGCCACTCTCAACAAATACCTCCATAATCTACACCATGCACTCCATAAACGTGGTTACCCAGAAAAGCTCCTACAAAATAAAATCCACCGCTCTACTCGACCACACACACCACCTAAAATCAACCCCACATCTTACGCAGGACTCAACCTTTGTACCACTAATTTCCCCGGATCCCACAGACTGAAAACCTTTCTTAAAGAACTGCTTCCTATTTGACACGAAAATGACGCGACCTCATCCGTACTTCTGGTTTAGTTTATCCCCTATTGTCAGTGTACATCAACTTGGTGCAACAGTAGCGGAAGCTTTTGTTAGGGTTCATGTATATGCCGCTTTGACGAAAGCAACGAATTTCACTTAAGCTGCCTAATTTTTGTTTTAATTAATAAAATAATCCTTGTTCTTCAGAATACAGATTTAGTTGAAGTTTTTTTGTAAAAATAAATATAGGGGCTACATCTACATCAATACCCTGCGAGACACCAAAAAGGTGTGTGGCAGGGGGGCTTAATTGACTATCTAATCTATCCTCTATTTTCGTTTAATTTCTAGATCTGCACAATTCCCTAGCGTGTTTGGGCACCAACCATACATGCATAAATATTAGTTCATTAGTGCACTTGAGTACATGTTAGCTCATGTACAACTCTCCTGCGTATAAATGTGTTTATAAATCATGCATAATTATGGCGCTTGACCAATTCATTAAATTCCACTAATCTAGTTCATTTAATTTTTTCGGGCACGTGGGTTGGATTTTGCCAGATGTATGCGTATAGTGCGACGGAATAATGAGTGAATGAATTTTTCCTTGCCGATGTCTATCTCTCTAATTTTACCCCCTTGAGCGAAATCTACCGACATAATTTGGTATTTATTATCCTTTGAGCCACTCAAGGAGTTATACATTCTCGTGTTTGAATGGCGCCAAAAAAAGTTGTAATCATTATTGGGATTGCGAAGTTTCGGTAGCTTTCTAAAAGTCTAAGTCTATTATTTCGAATTGTTAAATACCATAAGAGCAAAAAGAGCTTTACTTAGACCTCAATATCAGCATTACCATTTGTATTATACGTACTATAACTCAGTGATATATCATAGAGAAGGTCTCCAGAGTTTGCCGTCGTTAGAACGAAATTAGTGTTTCATATGATAGCTGAAAAAACTTGCTCTTATTAATCGTTCCTTTCGATAAATTTTACTTTGTCTTTGCAATGTTGTGATTACGACACCTTTATCCTATGATCGGCGACCAGGGTTCAGGTCAGACTCAAGTCAAATGAGGTTTTCTCTCTCCCTATCCCCGCCAATTTGTTTAGTCAGCAGGGATTTTAATCTCACCATTCGACACGGACTTCGGCCATGTTGTTCCATTTAGCGTTTATTACCTCTCAGACTCCTTCATCTGCATGGCTTGAGAGCTATGGAATCGGGCCGAGTATCGCTCGCGGGCCGATAGGCGAACTGCCCCGAGAACTGTGGGAATTAACGAGAAGTTGCTGAGCCCATTACTCCCTCCCCAACCCCCTCAGAAGCGAGGGTGTTAAGGGTGATGCCGGAGCGAAGGGCTCGCTCCGCACCCACAACTAATTGGAATTGAGAAGTAGAAAGCCATGGGAGTGAATCGTGATGCACTCTGAGAGAAACACTTGCCCGTCCCCTTCCGACCGAATGCCCTTCTGTTGAGGGTAAATTTACCTCCCAACAGCGAGCATGGCAAGGGGTCGCCTTTACACCTTATGAACGTAAATCTCTGATTCATTTATTCATTTGTAGGGAAATAACAAAACACACATGGAGACACTGGAATTATTTTACAGCTTAAGATGATCCCCCCCCCCCCCCGACGGAAAAACGCTTCGCGAACATTCGAGCTCGTATGTGGAGCTTCTCCTTCTCTTCTGCATGATACCCTGCAAGCCACCGCTAGGGTGCGTGATGGGGTGATTCAACCCCAGGCATGCAGCATTAAATATTTATTCTTGTTTTTAGTTACAATAATGTAAAATGATTCAAATAATATGGATCATGTTAACTAAAGCTGCATGCATTACGGTTCTCAGTGAGATAAACTTTAATAAGTGTAAGATAGGAGCTATTAGTTACAACAAAGCCAGTGAACAAAGGTGACATGAATTAATGAAAACATGCTAGGTTACTAGGAATGAAAACAGAAAATTGCCCCCTCCCCCTTAGCCCGGTCTTTAACAGTAATTCTGATCCCTTATTTTTCGTGGAAAAAATGACATCTTGAATATAACTTTTCTACGCTTGCTCACTCTAATCTCCTTGCCTTGATCTCTCCTACCGTAGTGTTACGGGGCTAATAAAACATTTTCAATGCCATCGCCAAGAAGGCCCTCTACAAGTACTAGTAATTGGGGGAGGCGACCGACATATACGAGGCATACCCATAAAGTAAGGGCCGTTTGGCAACAGGAAAAAATAGACATATGAAACACATTTTATTGGCTTTTTTAGTTAGCTACAAACCTACTTCACTTCTCTACACAATCGCCGTTCACTTCTAAGTATTTTTCGTACCGCTGCGCCAGCTTCTTTAACCCCTCTGCATAGAGGCTCGGCCGCCAGAGAGTTGAACCAATTGACAACGCCGTTCTTGAGTTCCTCTTCGGTTTCGAAACGTTGTCCAACGAGCCACTGTTTCAAGTGCAAGAAGAGTAAGTAGTCGCTAGGTGCCTGGTCAGGACTGTACGGTGGGTGATCAAAGAGTTCCCAACGAAAATCTTGAATTTTCTTATTGGTTTTAGCAGCAGTGTTTCGGTACCCACCGTGCACACAATTATTGGTATCCGAGGTTTTCCGTGACAATATTGTAGACAGAAGTGCGTCCAAGTTGAGGAAATTGTTCAGCCAGGCCATTAATCGTCAATCGACGATCACATCGCAGTTTTTGTTCCACTTGCGAAACAATTTCATCGGTCAGAATACTAGGCCTGCCACTTAGCTCTTCGTCATGGACATTTGTTCGTTCATTTTTAAAATCACGGCACCATTGTCTAACCTTTCCTTCACTCATAACTTTAGGTCCATAAACTGGGCATAACTCCCGATGAATTTCAGCTGCCGACAATCCTTTTGCATGCAAGAATCGTATGACAGAACGCACTTCACAGCTGGCGGGATGAACGATTGTCGCGGACATTGTTGTTTGCATGCACGGACAAGCAAACGGCTTCTGAAACGAAACAAATGCTGCTATAGCTTTAAATTGAATCGGTAGATATTGTTGCAAGAGTAAAACTGTGTTCTGAAGCGCCAATATTTAAATATAAGCAAACGGCCCTTACTTTATGAATATGCCTCGTACAGATGATCATTTGAGCAATAAGGATAGATGGATCTTTTGGTATGGGTAGTATTCAGGGAATGGATGAAAAGCGTAGAGAAATACGGCGTCGAAATTAGCCTATTCTTAGCGATATGCGCCAAGGAGTCCACAAATGTAACGACCCATCCGACAGATACTCACTAAACTTGCCCTTTGTAAAGCACCCTTAGTAGTGATCGAGGTACCACTGTAAAAGCCTACCACCTCCGGGATTCGGTTCCGAACACTCGGAGTTGGAAACCAGTTGGCACCGCACTGTCCTGATCCCCGAGACCTGCTTCCGCCGTAGTATGCAGGAGATTTAAGTTGTAATATAACCTTCACTCTTTGATTGATTCTCGTATCTAGTTCCTGCAATAATATATATATATATATATATATATATATATATATATATATATATATATATACCAATTTATCATGAAGTTGTACCAATCCATCTCCTCAACACTGTACGCAATCGAATTCATAAATGAATCCAATTTCATGTTAACCCAATGTACTATAACCATATTCTAAGTGGGGCCTAACTGGCGAAAGATAACTTTGTTCTTCCAACTTGTCATCTTACTTGCCCAGAAGACTTCCTATAAATCCTAATGTTTTGCTACGGATATGAAGACATTATCGAATGAAGACGTTTTGGGGAGTCGTCATATGGCGTTGTTTAACACCTGAGAGCATTTGGGACCGTTCGAACAAGGACCTCATGTCAAAATTGAACAAGCTAGAATAAATCTGATTCCTATCATTATTACGTAGGTAAAAATCAATGAATAAAATTTTTACGAAAGTGTGAAACAAGAAATGACAATCTGCTTAAATATTCAGCAATTGAATAATATGGATTTTTTGTAGGTATGTTGAATTTAATTCTAACTGCGCTTCCTTTGAAATACATTTGAAGTGATTAGGTAGTTTGTTAAATGTTTTACGAAGAGTTTGGTAGATATTTTTTTCGATAAGAGCTAAAACGCTAATTCTGCCATTCATATTTTCATTATAAAGTGTACTGTACTGGTGTTCATGGTGGTTTATGAAGAATAGAGAAGGATTTGTTTTCACGAACACTACAGATTCTCAGATCAATATAAGTATTAATAAAGAATATTTAAATATAGGAAAAAGATTTTCTTAATTCACTAGAAATATCCGCTGAGAAGATTCACATTGGCAGACCGTGAATGCGTAGTGTAAGTAATGAAATAAGTGAAAGCGAATTAATATGAACACTTCAAGGAATGAGCAGGCGGAAGAGTCAAGTGGACAGCAGCGACGAAAAAGTCCTAAGATTAATAACTATCAGCGTTGAGAAGAGAGGGAGGATATGCCTTAATTAGGTCACGTTATTGTGAAATAAACTACTCCAAAAGAGTATTATATGCTACCTCCCATGCTCACATACGCATGGAAAAAGATGAAAAAAAGTTGAAGGAACAGGTTTAGAATTAGCCCCAGGAAATCTGTTCTCTTCGTAAATGAAAAATTACGTGGTATTGCTGCTCGCCTGTCATTCTTTAAGTATTTAAAGGCAAGGAGTGTTTGCAGTGAAGGCGGCGGGGTTATATCTTCGTGAAAATGCAGTTGAAATTAAAGCTGAACGAAATTTAATTAATATTACAGATCATCATAAGGTTGATAACAGATTCAATTGAGTAGATGCATACTAATTTCACTTGGAGTATTCTTGAAAATAACTCATCAATTGGCACCTCATTCACAATTTGTCAGACACGTAGAGACCGATTTCACCTGAAGGCGATGCCTGGATAAAAAACCACAAAAAATGACACCTTACAGAGCCTTTTATTAGCCATTTTTTCGAGACAATTACTGTAAGCATTTTTAGTGGTTCTAATTGTTTCATAATAATTATTGTTAGTATTTATGCTACCTCGCGGCGCTACATGACCTGTCTTGAAATGGAGGAGGTCTATCGTATAAGTGGTAACGGCTCATTTTTATCCTCTCCCATTTCGAATGCCAATTAACTTTTATAGTGGATGAAGTTGACCTTTGTTTTGGAGCTAAGTTTTCCAATAGTATGTATATAAATTTGCCTGTCTTTTCAAGGTTCTTTAGGAAATGTTTTCTCACTTTTCCTAGTCATTTAAACAACCTCCCTCTCCCTTATCCCTTACCCAGCCCACCTGTTGCCTCTACCCCCTGCCACTCACCTTTTTGGTGGATCGCGGCGTATTTGCATAGATTAATACAATATAGTGCAAACATGTATTTCTTCATGAGAATTCTCGGAAACTCATACGAGCATTGAATTTTACATTGCGACATTACGTATTATATCGTCATTTTGATTACTGTAAGAATTTCTGAAAAATAATCTGGCATATTCTATTTTTAAACCTGCGGGGAAATTTGACTTTAATAAGCTCATATCCATTTGTAGTCTAATGACTTCCAAGATTTAAAAAATCCTGAAAAATATATTTAAGATGACTCAGCTTCAAGGTTCGGCTTTTATTCGAATCCTATCCCGAGTTTCAATTTCTTTCAACGAGTCAGATTAACTGCGGACACTGAAAACACAATTGCAAATGGCAATTTGTGTGGAATCCGAGAACGCATAGAAATGACGTGCAGTGAATTAGACAGTAGTTCTTCCTCTGACTTCATAAAAAAAACGTTTAGAGCTAGCGTGCGCCGTGATACTGTCGACTGGGGAATCAAATGATTGGTTTGACGGAGAGAGATATTTCTCCGAGAATCGTTGGGGAAGGTAGGAGGAGGCCGTGATACTCGTAATGTAATGAACGGTTGTCTGATCGTCTTAATCCAACAAATGTCCTATCCCCCTCTTTGATTCTGTCGGACTAAGTGGGACGGATTGTGGGGTGGATGAGAGCACGTGATTTGCCTTCGATCAGCCCCACGCAAGCGTATGAGAGGTTTTATATGTTTTTATTCTAGATTGAAATTTTCACGAAGAGATCGGGACTTGTTCCAAAAATGCCGCACACCAATTTTTGCATTTTATGTTTGCAAATCAGCGTGTGGATTCATTTTACGACTGCACAATATTTATTAACAAAAAACGACCTGCACAAAATGTTCACACTTTTCTTATCAATAGTTAATGTAATAGTAACATGCATTATAAATATAAATTTCAAATGCAATAGACATATTGATCCATATTTTTTCCATCCAATTTTTTCCAAAAATTTCTTTCTTAAAAATTATACTTGATAAAATACCGTAATATTTTGCTCTCACCTCAAACAATTCCTAATCTATGCGTCGATAGTTCCATAAAAACGTAGCTCAAATATGAATCGATCAAAGCTTAAGTCGTACCGTTCTTTCTTTTATTCCTTCGCTTGGCTCAATTCCAGAGATTGTCTCTGTTCTGAGTGTGAGCGCCGGTTGTTGGTTCTGCGAAGTTTTCACTGTGATTTATTGTGAAATTTTTGTTTATACCATATAGTTTTAGTCTTCCAAGTATATGAAATTATCGTTGTACAAGGTGTAATTCCAGCTTATGTGTCTAGATCAACGTTTTTTATTCCTATCAGATGCTGCGTATATAAAACAATCCTTGATCTCAGGAAAAATGCCGCCGTAAACCCGTTGCTGAGGCGATACTCGCTTACGGTTGTATTTTCTCTTAGATAATAAAGAATCGTCTACTTTGGCCGTCATTCCTGGCCCACGAATTATCTTTGAATTCCCCCAAAAGATCTCGACTTCATATTTATCTTAAATGCTTTTCCAAGTTGTTGGCACACAATAGTGCTAAGTTTCCGTCGTCTCGCATGGAGCACTATATTACAAAATGTTTACGCAATACCGCACCGATCTGCAAGAAAATGCAAAATAATTGGGCGGTACTTCATGCATTGGGACCAGAATATCTATCCTTCACTACTCAATTTCATTTGTGAAACTTAATAAAAAATATGCTTCGGTGAAAAAAATATTTTTTTTCACTAAAAACTTTGATATACAGGTGCTACTACCGGTAGAGCGTAGTTTTGTATCTCTAGAAAATACGTTCGTTGAATCAAGATGATAGGCGTAGATTGGTAGCTTATGAGATCTGGGTGCCGAGACGAATGAAAAAATTGAATTGGACAGGAAAGGAAAACGAACAAGGAATGGTGGGTGAAGAGAGAGGATTGTTGAGAAAATTCCAAATGGGGCAGAAAAGAGCGATGCAGTGCATTTCAATTGGCAGTTGAAGAATGCAATAGAGCGGAGGACGTTAGGATAGAAGTGTTCAACGGATTGAAGAGGCATACATTTTCCGGAATAAAGTCGTTTGGGATGTCAGGTTTTCTTTTTGGACAAGTCTGCGAAATGTACGGGTGTTTAGTCCTAGTCCTTTGAAACCTTCCCTTAAACGGTAGGCTGCGTAATGATAATTTATTATTTAATGCATCAATTATGAACGACCAGCCAAAGTGGAATAACTATGACAGTTTTGTAAGCCTTTGTTTGAAAATTAATCTTATTAGCTTTGTATTTAATCCGCGTCTTATGCTATTTTATCTTTGATCAATGGAAGAAAAATGGTCGGGCTCCATAAATCCCTTCACTTACGATCCATTGGATAGCTGAAATACTGTAGCCATTCAGTTGAACTTGGATTTTAGATAATTCTTAGTTGAAATGTGTCCGGTCACAACGTGATATTTTTTTTACTAGATGTTTCTTTTCCAATTTCTCATTAATCGTATGACAAATTTCAATTGTTATCTGTTACTGACGGAGAAAACTCAAGAGAGAAAAAAGTCTTAAAAGTATGACGTATTACTCATTCAACCATATTTATATGTTCTTATTAGGAAAAAGTAAAACTTTGGATGATACACATTAATCTATAGCTACTTGGTACACTGCTAGTCATCTCTGCAAAAGTGGCAGGAGGTGATTCAATACCAGTCATACCATATAAAAAATTAGTTTTTTTATTTGTTTGTGACAATAAATACGTAAAATAATTCTAACGATGTGGGCAATGATAACTAATGGTAGATGAAATACCGTATCTGAGTGATACCTACTTATCTACGGGTTATAGAGGAGCTGTTAGTAACAAGGGCATCAAATAATGACAACACACTACGCAGTGAAGGTGAACTATCGTGAAAGCTTGGAGATAAATACATCCATTCGGTAGAAGTTATCAGAATAAGGTTAATGCCGGGAATAATGCAGAAATAATTTCAAAACACCGGTCTCAAGCCAATTGTGAATGAGTTAGATGCATGTAATTTAGTTGGTTGGTTCATATACATAATCGTATACGATGAGTGGGACCCTTACATATCCATCATGACTATATTATCTCACACCTCGTAAAAATTTATGTCGTTTTATTATTTATTTAATTTCAGAATAAAGTATGTTTAACTGATTCTCAGTACCGATGTTAATGTGGTATTAGGTATGTCCATTTGGAAATCCTAGCATGTTCTATTGCGCAAAAACTGCTATGCCTCCGTCCAGATATTTTTAATATTTGGTAATCTACCGTTCAATGTAAGTTTTGGATTTACACTGACAGAATACGCCTACATTTCTTAGTTTCGCCTAACTATACGCAGGCTTACACCCAACATTGCCCCAGATTGTTCTTCAATCCTGTATACATTCTACAGGTCTGCATCTCCTTTCATTCCGTCCCACGTGTCTTTCCTTTTCCTGCCCCTACCTCGCCTGCTAAACGCTCTCCCCTCTGTCACAGTCAGATGTGATGTTCGAGATATTTTCACATTTTTTTAAATTCTTTAAATCCATTCTGCGAATGATAAAATATTTTGCTCAAAGTCAGTTGATTTTTGGGTAACCAAAAATTCCTTTTTTTCCACCGTGTTCCCTTAAAGCATTTTTCAAGCTCTTCTTCCCCTTGGAGCAAAACATTACAACTCTCCTATCTTCCGTAATGTTAAGCGGTTACTGCTGACTGTTTCGAGTACTGTTCAGTGCATCATACTATTCGTGACGAGGACGGTGTAATGCCGTCCTACCATCGCTGTCAATTAAGGAGTTACGTTATGAGTGGACTGAAGGACGTGATGCACTTAGTTTGCTGTGCCGTACTTGATCGTGGCGATTCGCTGGGGTTAAAAACCTTTCGGCCCTCGAGATCATGTGCTTATTTAATCCCGGTGGTCGAATAATTGGGTTCCATAGTAATTCCTTCGGTGTCTCCCGAAAACTCAGACCTGTCTCTTTCGAAAAGTTTAATTCCACCCAGCTCTCTTCGCGAATCAAGGGCATCCCGTTCTAATTCTTTCGCTACCTTACTTTCGTCTTGTTGAAAATTTTTACGAGTCTGGCGTATTTTCGCTGAACCTTTTCCAATTCCATAATTATCGTTTTCTGCCATGGATCAGAAATACTAAACGCGTGTTCCAAATGTGGCCTTACTAAAGCGTAGTTACACCTCTTTATTTCATTTTTCATTACATTTTCTCACAACTTGCCTAATGGCACTTCTTTGTGGCTGAACCACATAATATTTTACCATTTATGTTGCAGCATGACTATAAAAAGTAACTTCAATGGCAACTTTTTAAAATTTCATTCTTCAAACATATAGGTCGGCTTTAACGCCTTTAGCCCGATACGTTTTAGTGAATAATACCCGACTCTTGGAATGGCTACGTAGAATTATTTCTGTAGGTTTTCGCCTCCGGTATTCTCAATGTTTACGCCTATTTTCGCGATGTTCTACGCACGATTTATAGTTGCGTCTATTGGGTAGCATTGAGCAAACCGACTTATATAGAAACCCATGAAAATTTTTTGCGGTGCATTTATAGAAGACATATTGATGTTGTTGCCATGACGTGTGTTTTTAAGTGTTTGTGATGAAAATTTGTTGAGTCGATTTTCCCCGATATTCGTTATTTCCACAGAGTGACGACCAAATCTCTCCCTTTTATTTTCTTCCGTATGTTGAATTCGCCAGGAGTGCAATTACGGTTCAAATCCCTGTGGGCACTGAAATCACAAATGGGCATGGAGGTGGAGACTTAAGGGCAAAATAAATTTCCTTGCCTGACATTTTACGACTGTTTCTTAGTCTGTAGGTAGCATCCTTGGTGCTCATGACGTGACCTTTTCCACGCACCCGAGCACATCCTACAGCTGTGTACGTCATTCCACGGCCAGCCCCGTCGCTTTCCAGTCTAAGGAGTTTGAGGACGCGCACTTGGCGTCTCGCGGCTGTATGTCGTAGCTTCGATGTCTCAGCCGTTCCTTAGTTTTTTTTCGGTTTTATCTTGGATGTTAGACACCACCCCTTCAAGGGTGGATTCAAGGTGGGTTCAGGCTTTAGCATAGTACCTTGAACCACAAAATGCTCAAATTACGTGTAAGATTCTCGTCTTTTTCGAAGTGGAATTAAATTGATAATTTAATATGCAAGTTTTATGCAGAGTTATTAGTAAAAATGGCATGGTCTGAATTGGAGATCGAAATGAAAGTCGGTGGGCAATTCATGAAATCAGTTTGTGGATGTTCAAGCTTTAGTTAGACAGCCAGCCAGGTTTTTTTAGACAGACAGTCAGGTTGCAGTCATTTCTGAGTGTAATTGAATCTGTTTGTTAGACGTGAGATGCGAATCAAAGTAAACCAAGCAAATGTAATGACGTTTTCGAGAAGGAAAAGGTTCAAGTTAATCTCTAAAATAGGAGATCATAAACGTGAGATGGTAAAACAGTTCACCTATCTCGGAAGTGTTTTGCACCGAGATGGTGACAGTAGTAGGGGCTTGAGGACAAGAATTGTGTTAGGCAAAGAAGCTTTCACAAGAAAAGGGGATTGAAAGACGTGGAAGTTCAGTAAAGAGGTTAAGAAAACATTGGTGAACATTTTGGTATAGATTGTGGTTTTTTACGTCTCGGAAACTTGGTCGTTGAAGGAAGATAATGGGCGTAAGTTGCGGGGCTTTTGAGAGGTGGGTGTGGAGAATGGGAACGGTAAAATGGACCGGTACGAACACAAAAGAAGTACTAAGATTGCTGGGGCAGTGGAGAGGATTGTTTGAACAGTCTGTCTCAACTCTTTCACAGTCTTCAGTATTTCATCGCCAATCAAAATTCTCTGCATCCACTTTTTCTGCCTGTAATGGATTTCACTCAATAATCCTCTTTCCTCCCCCTCAAGGCTTCGTATTCTTCGTGTGTTTTCCTATCCGCCCATTTTATCCTTTCTATTCTTCTCCACACCCTCATTTCAAAAGTCTTAAATCTGCGCTTTTGCTTTCTGCACCGTACATAACTAAGGTTCAAATCATTTTCAAAATGTTCATTAATATTTTCTTAAAATCCTTACTCAACGTTCTTATCATCCATTCCCTCATCCTTGTGTAAACCTCTTTGGACAATTTAATTCATCCTCTTTTTTCCTTACTAAATTAACCGTCTTGGTCCAAAACACTCTCGAGATAGTTGAACCTTACTGGAAATAACTCAGGAGAAATTCGTGGACGCCGCTCTTCTAACTTACCTTTAAAATGGCCACGAGTGGAAAAAGGAAACGAGCAATTAACTCATTGTGAGTAATGAAGGTCACGACTGATAATATTCCGTCAGAGAAATGATACCCGATCGAAGAAAAGTGGACACATCGATCATTCTAAAATTCAGGGAAAGCGTCTTGAATTTATTATTTTTCATATTGCTTTTTCCAGCACCGTTCGAAACTGCAGATTTATTTCTATCCGCAAACTGCACTCGCCATTATTTAGTAGCCTACCGTTTAAGATAGTTTGAGGGGACACATACTTAACACCCCGACACTTCTCAGTAAGACCCAACCTAGCCCCTAAAGCTAAAATAAACACCTTCAATACCTCATACATAGATGTCTCTACAACATTCCTCCCCACTTCAATCCGTCCAAAATGGCTCTCCTTTTTCTCCCCCTACCGTTCCTGCATAACATTCTCCTGTCTCCATTCTTTCTATTCTAGCAATAGGTGATAATAAGATAGTTGAACGTCAAGCTAAGGTCCCTGGCGCCCTTTGGGTTTCTTCCAACAATTCTCTGCCCTCCTCCACCATTAGTAATACTTCTTTTGTTTTCCTTGCTTTGCTCAATGGCAGGAAAGAATTAACTAAATAATAATTTCACCCTAGCGTCGCTTTGGCGTCGTGCTTTAAGGACTTGTGACCGGGTATTTAGATCCAGAGGATGAGTTTAGATTTGAAAATTTTAAGATGTGGGTGTTGCGGAGAAAGAAACTGCAAGGTTTTAAGTAGGGTGGGCGGAGAGAGAGAGAGAGAGTAACTGGAGAATATTAAAAAAAAGGAGGATATGTTGGAAGATGGTGTGGTACGTATATTGAAGGGTGAAAGTTTGGGAAGCGAGGTAGAGGAAGGAATATGGTAGACTTTTTGGAGTTCGTGAAGCCAGGTGGAAGTTACGAAGGAATAAAGAAAGGACTAAATGTATTACAAAGAAAGAGTAAGTACTCGCGGTACTTAATATAATAGTTAGTGATCGTCCAAAACCTTTATTTACAGGTATATATACCTCTTGAATGAATACAATGTCAATTGATGTCAAACATACGAAATATACCGAGGGTGGAGGTTAATTCAAGTTGCAACCTTGCGAGCATTACGTGTGTACTCGCAGTTGTGCCATTGAGTTTATTTTGTATTATTATTATCGCTAATCTAACAGTTGAAGTAGGTTTTTGATGCATCCAAGCTACCAAATGACACAGCAGCAATGCCCTTGCCACATAACTTGATACTCTACAACAACCCCCTCTTCAATTACGCATACTTCCTTCTTCCCTTAAATCCGTTCAAAATGCCTTACCTACTGTTTCCCCTTCCTTGCTTGTCTAATATTATCCCTTCTATAATGGTTTTTTACATTCCATTTCCAATCAAAATACTTTGCATCCATCTTTTTCTGCCTCCATTGGATTTCTCCCGACAATCCCTTATCTTCCCTCACCATTCCTAGTACTCCCTCATTTGTGTTCCTCGCTGTCTATTTCACCTTTCTCTTCCTGCTCCGCACTCATGTTTGAAAATCATCCAATCTACCCCTATCATCTAGCTTTAATGACCATGTTTCCGCGCCGTACAAAACTGCACTTCATATCAAAGTTTTGTCGAAGCCTTTTCGTAACACCCTTACTCAACGTCCCTGTCATTAATTCCCTCCTCCTTGTAAGAACTTCTTTGCCTTGCGCAATTCTTCGTAGTAGATTACGACGACCATAAATTAATATCCATCGTGATCTACCATGTCGGTAATGATGTGGTTTTCTCATTGAGATTATTTTAAATCAATGATTTATTTGCATATAGAAAGTAAATGGAAGTATAAAACGAGTTCATGAGGTCATACCACCATTAATGGTGACCGTCACTCCCTCGTGTCTTGCACACCGTCCTCTCCCTCTCCAGCGTGGTTTCAGACGCAAGAGCGTCTGAAACTAGGAGCCGATGGATCCCCCTATCTTCCCCTTGATCTGGAAGAAGGAACCGTTAATCTTTTTTTCCGGCCCCAGGGAGGCGGCCCGCCTCCACCTTGCCAGCCCGCCCGCCCGCCAGTATTACCAGGCCAGTGCACTCGGTTTCTCGTCCTTTTTCCTCCTCGCTGGCCCGCTTACCCCGACGTCTGGTTATAGTGGAAGACGGGGGAACCCAACTTCCGTTCGCCCTCCATGAAGGAATACCGGTGTCAGTCTCACCGTGGATTGGGCTAGGATCGGAGAGTTGAGTGGTCCTCTTCATTCTTCCTCTTACCCACTCAGAATATTTCCTCCCATGGTCAGCTTTGCTCGCACTTGTCTAAGAAACGTGGGTAAATTTGAGTTCAGTATTGAATAAATTGAAAACGTTTTAACGTCAAGAGGGTCGTCATCAATCACGTGCCCGAGGTTTAATTTAAACCTTTCATTTAGTTGAATAAACTTTCCATTCACAAATTAATTAAATCCAAAAAACAAGGACTTCAATTTCTCCCAGCGGATGATGGCAGTGAATTCTTCTCGGGATTTCATCCGGGTAATCTCCTCCATCTCCATCGCTGCCGACGTTTCGATGAAATCCTTTTCCATCGTCATACCGGCCCTGATGACGATGGAAAAGGATTTCATCGAAACGTCGGCAGCGATGGAGATGGAGGAGATTACCCGGATGAAATCCCGAGAAGAATTCACTGCCTCCAAAAAACAAATTTATCGATACACCTCCCTCAGCCCTAAGGGTCATCCGTGTCAAATATACTTACGCGAATGGTGAGGCTGCTAAAAGGCTCAAATAACAGTCCCACAAATAATAATACTTGCCCGAAAATTCGTATTTTTAACTTTCTAATATATAAGGAATTCGTACTTTATTATTGTTTGGTGGTAACAATTGATGCAAAATAACAAAGGTTATGCGGTTTCCTAGGAAGATGAGGGCTAAGTTAAATGGACCAAAATGGTCAAAGTATTAGGAGGATAAGGATAATTGTGTTAAGGCAAAGAAGCTTTCCCGAGGAGTGAATTGATGATAGGGACGTTGAGAAAGGATGTGAATAAACGGCTCGTCAAAACTTTGACATGGAGCGTGGTTTTGTACGGCTCGAAACGTGGTCATTGAAGCATTATGATAGGCGAAGATTGGAGGCTTTTGGAATGCCAACATTTCATCGCCAATCAAAATGATTTACATCCTGCTAATGTAAGAAAATCAATTAGCAACTGATCAATCAATCCAAGGCGTCCGTGGGTAAGGAGACATGTATTTCAAACAAACCCATTGGAAGTCACACTGAGCATGTGAAAGTTGTTTGCTTTTTAGATCGCAAAACCTGCTGCAGCGTTGTAAGAAGAGATGGAGATAAGAAGCAGGATGTCAAAGAGATATTTTTCTATGAGAGAATATTTTTCTCCATCGTTATCTACAGTAATCAACATAGAAGGCTTGATTTTATAGACGAGTTAGGAGCCTTCACCTCAAATCTCTAAACCAAGCGAGAATCCCACATTCGGGGGAATGGGGGAGGAGCCGACTCCTTTTCCTACTCCGCACTTGGTTTCTTACGAAATTACACATAGACTATTCAGCAGAGAATCTCACTGCTTGGATTTCACGTGGCGTTTCCGAAGGTGACGATTTTTGAACCCGGACCCTCCGGTTCCTACTTAAACGCTCTGCCATCTAGGTTACCAAGCTATAGTGATAACTACCTACTATCAGCTAAAGAAACATGCATGATGGAACAGGTTATCAAAACTTAAATGGGCACGTCCACATTGTGTCCTGCAAGCTACCGTTTGGGTGTGAGGAAAGGGGTGATTCAATATCAAGTGTGCGACTTCAAAAATAAGGATTTTCTAAGTATTAGTCGGAATAAATATGTAAAACAAGTCAAAAAATTGTGACAGTGGTAGCTACAGAGACATGTACTATGGTATCTGAATGTGAAATACTCCTTAACTTTAGCGAGACAAGCCGTTATTAACACGAAGGGAATCAAACTAAGGTTGGATGGAATAATGACAAAATACTAGGGTACATAGACTGAAAAATCCGCTTCTTACCTTAGCGTGATCGATTGCAGTTATTCTTATATCTAAATGTTCGAAAGAAAGTGGCATCTTTAATTCATCAGTTTTACACCTGATCTCTCTAATCTTGTATTTTGCATTCTTGTGCCCGGCCAGCCACCGCTATGGTGAGTGGCAGCGAGTAAAAGAAGAGGAAATAGTCGCTTGTTGTAAGGAAGGCGTTGGAGATCTTGGTCCAAAACCTTACGTCCACTCTATACTCTTTGCTCTTTGGGTTGGTCGGTAAGCATATTCGGTACGAAAAGACTAGTGAAATTTTTTTCATGAAGCTAGGTTATGAAGGGCTCCGAAACTTGGTCGTTAAAGCAAGATGATAGGTGGAGACAGTCATTACAAAATCGAGCCCAAAAGCTTGAATATATTTGGTTAGGAATAACAATTTAATGATTTAGTCAAACATCATTATTGTCGTGTGTGCGTATGCTGTATGTGTGTATGTGGTCATAGGATTTTAGTATACTAGCTAATATGTAGTAAATTCACGTATAAAGTAATATTTCTGCATTTATGACTGTTATCCATACACCCCCCGCCCCACACCGTTGTACCCCTCGGGATATTGTGTATATGCAAATCATAATGCATCCTAATGCGGTACCTATTGAATTGCAAGACTGTGAAGCAGGCATAACAGGCAACAACAGAACTTGGCATTAATGTTATATTCCGATTCAATCGTAATGTAATGGTAAATTCTAGAAATGGAATCCCAGTGGCCCAAAAAGCCTGTACCCATTTCATTTTTATCACTACACTCTATGTTCACGCGATAGGATGTAAATTATGAAGCATTTTATGCATTTTTTGATAATGAGGTAATCAAAGCATCGCGTGCCGTCAGGATATTGAAAATTCAGTGAATCTTAACTATTCGTGCGTCGTAATCATGTCGTGACTGAAATTATTTCGGCGGAGGGGTAATATTTTCACTCTCTAAATTCTACGGAAGGCAATTTTTTGGTGTGTTTGGGTCATGTTGCGTTTTACATTATAACTATGCGTGCAGAAAAGAAAGAAGACCTCACGAGGTAGCCAGTCTACCTTGAGAATGAATTGGAAAGAGCATTACCTCTAAATGAACTCGTGGGGTAATGGTCTGTAGCC
Organism: Hetaerina americana; assembly: GCF_022747635.1. Lineage (NCBI taxonomy): Eukaryota > Metazoa > Arthropoda > Insecta > Odonata > Calopterygidae > Hetaerina > Hetaerina americana. Next base: position 51,470,874 of record NW_027287205.1, on the reverse strand, counting down.
GAGCCGGGGATGGAGTTTCTCAAGTAAATTGAGGATGAAAACGTAGAAGAAATAACTGCAGATGAAGGTAGAGCACGAATTATGAAAAACATGCGATGGAAGTCTTCAGACTAAGGGGTTGGAGAGTACTGGATGGCAGGAGTGATCAAAGGGCCGCTTGCCCACCTTGTGATGCTTGCCCGCCTTGTTCTATGATAGGCAATAAAGGGCGATGCTGATATTTTTTATCGTCGTTATTTTTTTCATTATAATGAAAAAGTAAATGACATAACTCTTATCTGCGTCAAAAAGCTCTTATATACAGAGAGAATGGCTTTATCCCCATACATTTATTTAATACGATTTATTCTACATGTACAGTACTTCACTCTTCATCTTATTGATTCATTTGGTTCAAGAGGAGCATTAGGCTAATAAAATTTTAAAAATAACACACACACGCATGAATACTCAATAAAACAGCACTGTGTTGCAATAAATTTGTATTCCTTTCGTATGAGTCTACAGGTTATTTGCGGTTGCTAATATATACCAATTGCTACTTCCCAATATATAAATCTGAAAATTAATTTTGTTTATTTGTATGGGGTCACATCAAACCAAGTCGTTACGCAATAAGGGCTTTTATTTTTTTCATTATTATGTGGTGATGAACCGGTTAAGATAGGTTTTGGATGGACACAACTAAGGAATAAATATCTTCTCTCTCTTCTATCTATGTCTCTTCTAAAAAAAACACAACTCATTATCCCACTGTCCAACAAAGTCCCTCTTCATCTCCGTAATACTCCATCCTCCATTCCGTCCTATATCCCTATCCTAGACCTGCCATTTCCTCGTTTTCCTAACATTCTCCCAAAAAACCTAGGAACACGAAGAAAGGAAACTCGCGTTGACGTTTCGACGGGCAGGCCGCCACATCTTTTGCTGATGAAGGGGTTGCAACCTGGTCCCTAAAAGACCACCGCCCGTGGGTTTCAGGGCAATCTTTCTTCTAATTCTTTTAGTTTCTGTATAAATATATTAAAATCCATACTTATTCAGTCAATAATAGTTCGCAAAAACATGTGCAGCGTATGGCACAGTCATAAATCGTAATATCCTCCACCGTAAACTCGCATAATGGTCGATTAAACTCAGCCATCAGACAGGAAATAGGTTTCACTATCGTCCGTAAAGACGCTATTAATTCCGTTGTTTAATCTACGGGGTTAAATTCTACCATGCGGCAGAGAATGCAAGGCAATCGTAAAATCTCTTCGTCTGCCTACAGGTACTTGTTATTTTCATAAATGATTCGCCTGTCGAACGTCGGTGTCTACGGCCGTCACGGCCCCACTTCCCGAGGTAATGGAAGGTGGGGTGGAGTGGATAAGGGAATTTGAACTGCCGGTGATGGAGAAATTATTCACCCTCGAGGTAGTTGAACGACGGGAGAGGTCTCGTTCCCCGCTTGGGATCACGGGTGTGTGATGCGATGAAAACGAATCACGTAGCTTCACGATTCTCGAATGAATCGATTATTTATGAGATGTCTCACCGAAAGGTATTCCGATTTTCTGCCATTATTCTGGCGTGTTCGAGTAAGCACCGAAAAACCCAGTATATCGAATTCAGATGACGCCATCTTGATTCAGATGATGTAGCAACAGGAATGGTACCCTGTTTCTAAGCTATTTGGATGGATATCTATGCGGGAACATACTGTCGCACCTTCCCGAAGGAATTGCGTTTAGAGTTCTTTTTCTTTTTTCTACTATGGAATCATTCATTTTTTCTTTGATCCTATATTTTCTCAGGCTCATAAACATATTCCAACACGAAAATCCGCCCCATGGCGAATACATATTTATTCACATGGAAACGTCTATAAGGAAAAGGGATAGGCACACACATAAAATGCAACAATTTCAGAGCGTAAAAATCATTCGCCTTGACTGGGACTCGAACCCAGATCCCTCAATATCCGGTCGAGTGCTTTAGCCACTTAAGCTACCGAGGCGTCCTCTTAAACTCTGAAATTTTGGGGCTTTTAAAGGAACTAGATGTTATGACGAAATACCGTACATACAATTTCACATGTATTCGTAGTCGTGCGCGAGGCGCCACTGTCCACGAGGTTAAAGCCAACTTTAAACACGTATGGTGTTTTCCCTTTGACAAATTCCAAAGAAACTGCGGGAGATGCCGCAACAGTAACTTTTAACGGAGTCATCCGCTAATGTGCATTTCAATGCAACAATTTCAGAGCGTAAAAATCATTCGCCTTGACTGGGACTCGAACCCAGATCCCTCAATATCCGGTCGAGTGCTTTAGCCACTTAAGCTACCGAGGCGTCCTCTTAAACTCTGAAATTTTCAAGGCAGTCCCCCCAGTCAAGGCGAATGATTTTTACGCTCTGAAATTGTTGCATTGAAATGCACATTAGCGGATGACTCCGTTAAAAGTTACTGTTGCGGCATCTCCCGCAGTTTCTTTGGAATTTGTCAAAGGGAAAACACCATACGTGTTTAAAGTTGGCTTTAACCTCGTGGACAGTGGCGCCTCGCGCACGACTACGAATACATGTGAAATTGTATGTACGGTATTTCGTCATAACATCTAGTTCCTTTAAAAGCCCCAAAATTTCAGAGTTTAAGAGGACGCCTCGGTAGCTTAAGTGGCTAAAGCACTCGACCGGATATTGAGGGATCTGGGTTCGAGTCCCAGTCAAGGCGAATGATTTTTACGCTCTGAAATTGTTGCATTGAAATGCACATTAGCGGATGACTCCGTTAAAAGTTACTGTTGCGGCATCTCCCGCAGTTTCTTTGGAATTTGTCAAAGGGAAAACACCATACGTGTTTAAAGTTGGCTTTAACCTCGTGGACAGTGGCGCCTCGCGCACGACTACGAATACATGTGAAATTGTATGTACGGTATTTCGTCATAACATCTAGTTCCTTTAAAAGCCCCAAAATTTCAGAGTTTAAGAGGACGCCTCGGTAGCTTAAGTGGCTAAAGCACTCGACCGGATATTGAGGGATCTGGGTTCGAGTCCCAGTCAAGGCGAATGATTTTTACGCTCTGAAATTGTTGCATTGAAATGCACATTAGCGGATGACTCCGTTAAAAGTTACTGTTGCGGCATCTCCCGCAGTTTCTTTGGAACACACATAAAAGACGAACAAAGGAATGGTGGAGAAGGACGAATCTAGGAGATAACAAGCGTAAAACAGTTTCCTTGGCCGATACTCGAACCACTGATCTATATATATAATATATATTTGTAATTTTTATTTGCCTACTTTGTCCTGGCTTGATATTTCGTACCATACTTCATGGGGAACCACAGGTACCAAGCGTTTGCAATACCGAACTCGAAAAATGGAAATCTGGAAAAGAAATCGCAGCAGACCGTTTAGGAACGCTGCTGGGACTTCGACGATATTGCGCAGTGGACTGCAGAATTACGGCATTGGCACTTGGGAAGTTATTTCCTAATGTCCCCTAATTGTGAATCGTGAAATAATCCAATTTTCTGGCAACGTCCTCGTTCAAGAGCACATTTTTATCGGCTGATCGCGAAAACTGGCTTCCTAAAAAAAATATCGTGAATTCCAGCACCATAATCGAGAGTCCTTTAAAACAACCCTGTCAATCTGTAATAAGTAGTTCGATGCAAGAATTGGATACAAATAATGATTATTGGATAAAAAATAATTATATAATAATAAATGGTGATACTTGCCATGGGAGGCGAAAGCTAAGTTCATTTGCGCTGTAAGGAATGGGTGGGTGATTTGATGGAGTTAGGCTGTTAAGAGGATGGAGGGAGGGTGGAGAGAAACCCGGCGTCTTCATTACCCTACTCTTATTGAGAAAGAAACCAAGGGGTCACGCAGTTTTACTTCCCGCCCTACGGGCGGCATACTCCATTTGATGGGATCTCCTCATAGATAGCAGTACCTCAAGTCGGTATCGGAATGCCATTGAAAAATCCTGCCACCGCCGGAATGTAAAATCTAGTACAGTAGGCAATGCACCATACTGATCCCCTTCGATAGTAAATAAATATCGCACATATTCTTTAATTTCTGTTCTCAGTAAAATCAAATACGATTCCTCTTTATGATCGAAATGATTTTGATTATTATAACTGTGCGTGATTAAGTATAAGTATCGTCTAATGGCATCTAGGTGAGCATTCTACTATATGTAGAAAAGATGAAGTAACTAATTCAATAGTTGCATTTGCCAAAGAAATGAGTATCGAATGAAAGAGTAATCCTTTAAAAAGCCAAAGTGCCATCCCTCCCAAATGTTACTATGAGGATAATCCCAAAATTAAGGTATCCAACTTTTTATAGAAAAAATAAATATTTATTTTCAATAATTGATACATTATTTTAAATCTTGACCGTTCCTCTATTTTGCTACATTGTCGCCGTTTCGGTTCTCATTCTATTGTTTACAACGATCATGTGACGAAAGCACCTCGTGATAAGCATAAAACTGGAAGTTCGTCACATCAATTTTCAATGGATTGGGCTGTATTTTCTTTTAAATGCAAAACTTTAATCTTCCTTTATTTGATTGAAAACACTCTAGATGTATTCGAAATGAGATCTTACTGATGCATAAAGTTCCATGTTTGAATGTCGTTCTAAATTTTTCGAATTAAACCGAATTCTTACCCTGGATTTTTTCGGAGATCCTCATCTCTTGAAATATATTTTATTCCTATAGAATTACATTGCAAGCGTATTTATAATACACGTGTTGTATATAAATCCTAAATAACGCGTTTTCGCGCATAAGAAGTCTTAGTTTCACCATAGCCGCTCTTGCCATGGTTTAGTTGTACGTTCTTCGCACGCAAGGTTGTATGGATGCGCGAGGGAGCTCGAATGTTATGAGCAGTTATTGTTTAAACCTCCGATTCCTCCAGAAATATACCTTTCCCGAGATATTCGCATCGTATTGCTTCCATGATGCAATTGCGAAGCGAGTTTCTTTCGGATTGAGTTTGTAATTCTTCCGAACGCCAGGACCCCCACGGTGACATTGGGAAGGCCTCATGCCGTCTCAACAGCTGGGGAGACTTCGCCAGTCCCTCAATGAATCCTCGGAACGTTTCAACAGTCGTCTTCCCTCTCCCCCCTCCTCTCCCCATCTCCTCCCACGGTCCTCTGGCAACAAGTCTCTTCCTCCTGCCGTGATTGAGTGTCTATCAGCATATGTATATTGCCTTCGGCTCAATCCTTCTTTGAGTGCTGTATAATTCGCATCGCCCACTTGACAAAAAGAAGAGATGATCCTTCGAGTAATCCCCTCGCCTGTTTTTTCCACTTTCCTTGTGACAAGCGCGTGCCAATTCCAGTTTGAGAACGTTCCCGCAAAAGAAGCAGTTCCGAAGGCTCCAAGCAACAGTCCTTTCGGTCTCTAGATGACATTCACCGTTTCGCAAGCCAATCAGAAAATCGAGACAAACAAATAGGTATAAGGATCCAGTGAGGACATGGAAGGGGAGCAAAAAAATTTTCAAACGTGAATAAATGCAATCGTCGTATAGCGTTGATGAAATAAGTATTGCTGTTGGATTTTCAAAACATATTTTATTCTGTTGATAGCCAATTAAAAAAACCGAAAGTATTTATTATTCCCGAAAACCCTCCTGTGTTCCAGGAAGGGCGATATTATTAAGATTGTGCTCATTTTGCCCTAGAATTTCCTCTATTAAAGAAGATTCAAATATTTGTAGTGTGAAGGATGCACTGAGAGGATTCGACAGCTCACTTATATTGCGTAAGTTATGGATGGTCGTGTGTCGTTCAGTCAGCCGCAGGGGGAACGTCAATTATACTGCTTCAGAAATAAGTTTGAGTTAAAGCTGATCCGTATATCCGTAAAGCTAGAGTGAAAAAAATGCGTCACCGTCGTAACATTGCAAAGCTAGGAAGGTGATGGATGGAAATTAATTCTTGGTGTTAGAGCAGTCGTACCTTTACCTCCGATGAATCGCAACAGGGATATTCTTTGCATCGATTGCCCTTCACATTTAATTGATGTCGAGATGATTTTGTTGCAGAATAATAAATTTTTACAATAGCCTAATTTGTTACCTTAGCTCAAAGATGATAATTTTTTTTATCTTTTTCTGTTTTTACACCAACAACAATATTAAATGCCTTTTTCTGTCATTTTTCCAAAATTGGCATTGTTACACTAAAAGCTCCTTTCTCGATTTTGTTCACTGTTTTTTTTCATTCATTTAGGTGGTGGATCCGTAGTTGCTCGGCTTTCCCCAGGTTAATTTCATTTTATTTCTTCGCGAATCCATTGTTCTCTCCTTGAGGGTAATTTTTAAACGTCAGCCCATGAATAGTCATATTCACAGAAGAAGGAAAGATAGTCTTCGCACGCGGCTGCGCCAAAAAGTCCTTCTTGATACACGGTGCCGCAGAAATGTTGGTTGTTGTCCGGCTTGTTCGGATGCCACTTAAGTTGTATCAGTGGTTCGCCTGTTTTTGAAAGAGAAGAGACATTCTTTCATTTCCTACTTGTTATTTCAACAAGGAAAAGCAAGGCATGGTGGGGAAAGAGAGGGGATAGTTAGGAGAAATCCATAGGATGTAGGAAAGATGGATGCATAGCGTTTTGATTGGCGATGGGATGTTAAAGATGTGATGGAGGGGAGAACGTTAAGGGAAGGAATAGGACAGACATGTTGGACGCAATGTAGGAAGGAAGGAAGTATGCGGAATCGTAAAGGAGCTTATCCTGGTAACGGATGTCAGGTTGTGATTAGCTAGGTGAGACAGTAAGACAGTAGCATCGTTTTGACGATATTTAGTCTATGTCCATTCACAGCCTACCTTAATCGGTTGTATTCCAGTGATAATAATATATTATTTTGCATTCAAGAAAAACATTCACTGAAACTCATATCCATGTTAGAAGCCTGTTAGTTGAGTATGCAACATTAATTGCGTGTTCAAATCTCTGTAGCATCAAAAAACAGCCTTTACCTCCCAAAAACCTCATTAAAATTATGGCTCTTGCTAAAAGTAATAAGGAATTTGCAGAGAGACTTCTGCAATATCTTTCAAAGGGCGTAAGGAAGTAAATAAGCATAAATGGTTCATTTTTGTCCTGGCTTATATAAGTTAATACATGAAATTATGTATTTTAAACATTGCTATTGGAACAATTATCACCAGGCAGTAAGAAAATGCAATGTAATTTCGTCTAAATATAACGCTAAATGTTGTCAAACCTCATAGTCATGTTACAATACTAGTAACTCATTCTTCAGCTATGCATACTTTCTGCCGCCCTTAATTTATATCAAAATGTCTATTCTTTTCCACCCTCATTAGCTAAAAACGTTTAAATTTTAATATTTACATAAGCCGTGTTTTGAGATGGGTTCAGTGGAAAAAATGGACTCGAAATAGGGACGTTTGTTGAGTGACCATCAGTTTGTCGAATGACTTATTTTAGTTTATGCAGTGAAGGAATAAGTAAATAAGTAAGGAAATATTGTAAGATGCGGGAGGCATTCCGGACCTGATTAGAACCGAGGAGGATGGAATATATAATACTGTCATCAAATCTTAACCTGGTCATTAATTACTCTGCCGAGCTTTCCCGCACTAAAGTGCTAGAAGGTCTGCGTCCCGCGAAGTATATCAGCAACACTGATAAGGAGTAACGAATGAAGAAGTACTGCGATGTGTGAGTGAAGAGAGAAGCTTATTCACAGGAAGAAGATTGAAACTAATTGGATACGTCCTGAGGCAAAATAGCTTACTGAAGACCGCAAGGGAAGGAAATGTGGAGGGAATAAATTACAGAGGAAGGTTAAGGATGAATTCAAGGAAGTTGCAAATGGATATTGTCAGTGCTGGAAGCAATGAGGAATGAAGAGATTGGAAGGTACCGGAATACTTAAGAGACCTACTACAAACCAATCCCCGGATTGGAATTCCGTCATAATGAGACTGGTAGGCCACCGTGGTATGATAAACTTAAAATTGTGAAAAAATGCAAGTACTGAGGTACGTGGACCACATACAATTATCAACACCCTGGTCTGAGCATTGATAGATGGAAAAATGTTGAAATCAGTTTGTAACCGAGTTTGCTTACGGAAGTTATTGTTTTAAAGATTTAATTTTTTCATGAAGAGGATGGAGAGGGTTACTTGTTATATTTAGATGTATTTCCTAATTCTCCTTAGGTGCCTACTACTTAAGTAGTAATTTCTGTAGTCGGCCTTATTTTGGTATCATATTTTTGTGTTCTCAATTAGTTGACTGTCGAAGGTCCGCCTTCCTTGAGTGAAATCAGTGAGTTAAGCAATAATCTAATATCAACGGGCTCAATGGATTTCTAAATGGTATTGATTCAAAGAATACAGAATGACTAAGTCTTTAACTAGTAATTATTATTTGGTAGTCTGCCGTTTAAGGTAGATTTTGGATGGCCACAGACAGCATCGCAACATTTCTTAGCTTTGAGTAACAAGACTACCTGACACCCCTAACTAGAGTAAGTCCTTCAATTCCGCACACTTCCTTCCTTCCTTCATTCCGTCCAACATCCCCACCCTACTCCTGCCCCTTCCTCGCTTGCCTAACATTCTCGTCCCTATCGAAGACCTTAATATTCCATTGCCGATTCAAATTTTCTGCGCCCGCCTTTCCTGCCTCAAATGGATCTCTCCCAACAATCCTCTTTCCTCCTCCATCGTACCACCTGAAGATGATACAAAGTGTTGAAACCCGTGTTGTGTGAAAAAGTAGTATATTGGAAATCGTAAGTGTTAAATACTATTTCTCTCTAATACTGCATCTTCCATTGTTTTCCTTTCCGTCCACTTCACTTTTTCCATCCTTCTCCACACCAACCTTCAAAAACCTCCAATCAACGCCTAACGACTTGCTTCAATGACAAAATTTCCACGCCATATAAAACCGCGCTCGGTATCAAAGTTGTCAATACTCCGTACTTCTACCAAAAAAACTCTTTTTAACCTTTTGAAAAATTTCCTTCAGAAGGCAGTGGTCTGTGTGGAAGTTGTAAGCTAATTAAATTTGATGTATTTAAAGTACGAATTTACGTATTTCACTGCTGAAAACTCCTATTCGGGTCCTAAGCAAAATATTTTTCGGTAATAACGTTTGCTTTCAATTAATTAATTTATTTTTTAACATTTTCTGCCGTTAGTTTATAATTAAGTTGAAATACTTGATTGGATATTATCGGTGTGAATGAGGACAGATATCTTAAAGTTCCGGCATGATGTTGTTAAAGTTGTTGATTATTAGTGACACCTGAATTAACTGCTATTATCGCCGTAATTTGGCGTGAATAAATGAACATGCCTCGCATTCATGAATTCATATAGCTTTATAACTTCACGTTAGTTGAAATAGTATGGTAATTAAATGAAATACGAGTAGTTGAAAGATCTCATTTTTTTGTGCGTAAGGTCCCACGATCGGAAAAAATGCACTATCCTATTAATTAAAGATATTCAGATTATTTTATCACGAGCAAGGTTTTCAAATCACATGTGAATTGATGGACCATACGATGACGTAACAAAAAAGTAAAACCGCTTTCATATATGCAAACACTGTCGAGGTTATCTACTTAGCCGCATGAAGAAATGTAATGTTATGCTTCTTAGGAATAAAGGTGCTTTGTGGAGGGCACTTTGAGTGAGTACGCCGTCCGTCGAATGGGACGTTAAACTGCGGACCCCTTGACGCCTTTCGTAAAGAGTAGGCTAATGCCGACGCCGGGTTTCTCTTCACCCTTCATCCTTTCCTGTCCATCCCCTATGGCGCAAATGACCTTAGCTGTCGGTCGCCTCCCCTCAAAACTACTACTACCAAAAGTGTTATTCCACGCAGTACAACTTCATGCTTTGTCTATCCAGTGCATATCTACCGTTAATATCCATGTTGTCCCTTCGATTCAAATATTTTGTGCAATGGATATCCATCCTCGTATGTTCCTAAAAAAGCTATCACATTATATAATCAGTGTATATGCCCTTAAAGTATGTATGCATTACCGTAAATATCCTCATAATTCTACTCTAAAATTAATATGAGGCCAGCAAATTTAAATAGCAATTTATGTTTTTTATTGCGTTAAGAGCAATTTCCAGTTTTGTAAACACTACGATAGTAGTGTTAATTGCATTTCATCATTGCTGTAACTCTGGATGTCTGTTGTACACCTATAACCTAATTATCTACAGATATACGATGGTGGATATCTAGCCATGGTATCACAATTTTCATTCTTTAATAATACGTTCATTACTGGATATGTATGTGGTTTAAATTGTCCATGCTCATTGTATAAGTATTGGATATTTTGTAGCATGTGGGATTTCTACTCCATTGTCCAGACAGAGTCGATTTGGTCGACGGTTTTCCGAGAATTGGGTGGTGTATGAATTATATAATGAGTGGCTTCGAAATCAAATTCGTTGACACCCGAAAGTAAATTTTATTTACCGAAAATGGTGAACCAATTACGCTTCTTAGTCTTGTCGTAGAAGCCGACAAAGGCGAAAGGTCCTCCTTCAGAGGGATTCCTCAGGTAGATGCTCTTGATGACGTTGGACTCCTCCTCGGAATCAATTATCGCCAGATGCCCTCCCTCCTTGGCACAAACCGACATCGCCTCCGCGAAGCTCGCCTTCTTCTCGTAGTGGAATTTGTAGTAGCCGACTCCAGGAAAAGCTTCATAGTCTTGCTGCCGGTGGGGTGGAACTGTAATGATAGTCGTTGGGACGATTGCTACGTCAATTGGCCTACTTGTTGACATTGAGAACGTGCACCGATAACAATGCGGACAGTTATCCATTGCCGAAGCGGATTGCAATCTCTTCTGTCAGACCCGCAGGGTTTTGTTTGGAAGACCTTTGGGTCGTAAAAATTACCAATAAGTTAACGAGCAAAATTTAACACCCGCTAAGAAAGATTGCCTTTCCGTTTCACCTGAATCCCAAGCCTTTCGTGTCATACATGGTGATCTAATGGGAAATATTTCGATCGATTCCCTTCTCCTTTTTCCAAGGTTCATTGCGGTACTTAGCGATTTGTGAATTCCGATTGACTTACTCAATAACCAGGATTCGACTGAGCGTGTTCACACACCTTTCTTTAGTTACCTCGTTAATACAAAACTGTCTAGCTTATAATAAATTATCATGCATTATGAATGCCAACTGCCACGGCAATGAAGAATAGATCTATAAGCTTCATGAATATGAAATAACGTAGTGACATTCAATGCAGCAAGTGCATAATGTATGCTGATTTTATCTTGAAATATATAATGGTCATCAGAACGTGGCATTCTACTTCCGTTTCACATTAATGGTGGTTTAAAATTCTGTGTCTAACGTCAAAAGTGCACTTTAAAGAATTAGCAAATGATTACCGCCAAATCACGGTTCATTCTCGGTAAAGTAAATTAAATTTCAGTGCCTATTATTCTTAAAAAATATTTCTTTACAGTTGTGATGCGGAATCTTTACGTGTTTGCATTTTCTTGCATATTCGCGGGTAATAAGAGTGCGCGATGATCAGTTCTCCGTTCAGATGCCGTCCGAACGTATGGCCGACATTAATATCTTAACACGGTGGAATTCATCATCTTAAGGATAAATGATGTAGAAGATAAATTTTTTTAACGTTGCAATTTCCAGTTTCTGAAAGAGTATTCAATATAAGGAATTTCATTTTGATTTCAAAATGAATTTGACATTGAAATCAGATATATTGGAATGACTTGGATATAATTGCACTCAAGAGGTAAAGAAAGTGAATGGGTCATTTTAGTGACGGGAACTCCACGCATGTAATTTAAATTCAAATTAGCGAAAACTTAAATAGTATCACGGAAAATGGGAATCCGGAACCCTGCTCTCCAAATTTTCATGAAATAGATTGCTTCCAAAAACTAATTCTTAGGTCAAAGTATTTCAGCTCATTAATTTACCTAGACTGTAATAAATATATCCTATTTGGTTTGTTTTTACGAAATTTAATTTCGTTTTTGTAATAATCTCATTCGACGTTAATCTCGAAACGTGAACATTCTTATTATAGTAATTACACTATGTTTCTATTTCCATGTGTATAATCAGAATTTTGGACCGGCGAAAAAATCGCTTACCATGGATTATGCCTTGAAACGTTATCAAATGCTGATAAAAATTTCCCCCTCTCCAAGAGTAATAAAAAAACGTATACTATAACTTGTATGCAACTGATCGGCTTGCTATCAACATGTTTTACTTGTCAGTATGATTACATTTTTTCTCCATTTTATGTGATTTACCATGCCGATTAATCAAACCCAAAGTGCATTTCATAGTAAATATAAAAGTTAAATATTTTGCGAGAGAAACGGTTTCAGGAGTTAAACGTTGTGGAAGTTATCCAGCTTATAATAAATGAAAAATAATTGGTGAATTCCACTTAATGATTTGTATAAATTTGACTCGGGTTTCGACCTATCTAAGTCACCTTCAGTTGAGGAAAATTGCATTCCTCAGCTGAAGACAGTATAAAATGTGAAAAAAATTGAGGTTACGTCAATAAAAATCATTAAGTCGAATTCACAAAGTATTGCTCTGTTGCTCCGTAATTTTTCTAAGGTATTTTTGAAATCGTTCATAATTGATTTCCACAAGAATAGTGGATAGTTTTCTCTTCAGCCGCCAAATCTTTCACAAAATGATGTTATAAATAATACCGGTCAGAAATCCAGTAATCTGGAACGTGTAAACTCCTCCGTACTCGGCAATGTGATGCTTGAGGTCCATCTTCCAGTTGTTGTGGATCCGAGGGGAGGCGCTGCTGAGGGAGAACTGCGTGGTCCAGTGCCCAGTAGTATTCTTTCTCCCCACCATTGAAAACTCCAAGGACTGATTATTGAACGGTGGGCCTGCGAACTGTTCCTTCAAACAGGGCAATTGCCCAAGCGCCATATAGACGCTAAGGATGTACAGCACCGTGGCCAAGAGGGAAGACCTGAAACCACCCATCTTTGCCTCGCTCGCTAGAAGAACGCGATCGGAAGCGGAGAAGTTGACCCGCCGGATATCGAATCCTCATTAACCTGGGCCGCGTCCGTTCTGCCCGTATTTATACATTACTTGTTTCGCTTGTTAATGGGCTCTGTGATTGTCTCCACCCTTCCCTGACTCCTTCCAGTGTTTAGTTCTATCCTTTAGAGTAGATAATTATGGAGTTGTGGTTCCCTAATCTTGTACTCGCTGCGCCTTAATTTATTTGGGAGAATTTGGGGCAAGGACCAGTTTCTCCTGAGGGCGATACACCCCAAAGAAGTTCCCATCTCTTGAAGGAGAGGATCCCTACATCTGTCGCATGTTAACGAAGCAATGGTCGGCACGCCTAATACTATTTTTTTTAATAAATGCATTAGAAAGTGAAGCGTCAAGAGTAACACGGTTAGCTAGCGTTCGATCATCTTACGGATTCGTTGGACTAAAATGTACTCGGAGGGCAAATGGCTGTTACTATGTTAAAGATACGAGGTGGCGTCGCAAAAAGGGTTTCAGACGCTATTTTTTTATTGAGGTTTTAATGTGCTCTTGAATCATGCGAGGCATGAAGGGCTGCGTAAGTTGTTTTGGATTGACCATGTGGAGCTTCAGGAGTATAAATATTCTTGATATTCGCTTTATATATAGCACATTAAAGTTGAAGAAAGTAAGAAGAAAGGTTTTTATTATGTTATTTATCAACCAGGATACTTTATACCGAAGATTTAGGTTATAAAATTAGATCGTATTGATAGCCTATTTTGAAACTTCACTTAAGCTAGGGAATCTTTTAAATTTTTGGGAAAGAAATAGTTTTATTGTTTTACATTTCATGAAAGCATATAGAATAAAAGTTTATTATATTTGATTACTTCACGGAGAAGTTATCCCTAAAGGGTGTTCATGTTTCTTTGCATTATTTTCATCATATAGCATTCGCAAATGATCTTCTGAAGAACAGCTTATTGTTGTATGGGGTGTCGGGCTGTATCTTTTATGGCGAGGCCGGGAATATTTAATCTCCGCCCATCCCCAGCCTACCTTAAACGGTGACAAGAATTACACACTTTCAAAGTCCATGGATCTGTAATCTTGAAACGAACCCTAGTAAAGGCTGACTTGTAGGGGTCAGTGGCAATGGTGATAGAGGTAAGGCTCAAACCAAGCTGATGTATTGCAATCTAAAAAAATTCATTATCAAAAGCATGCTATAACCATTCCATTTAAAGTGCCTTACTTGCCCCAAAGAGCCATTCATTGAACAATTTTTTAAATTAGTATTCGTCAGGCCTTAAGTTTAGAGTTGGTTTTTGGTAGCCCCGGGAACTACACTCTACTGTACTTGTAGGCCCTAACTAACATGAGATAAACTATCCTTAGATCCCTTATTACAACAATAAGTCATTCTTTAGCTCGGCATACATCTATCTCCCTTAATTCCATTCAAAACGCGTATTCTTTTCATTCTTCTACCTCGCTTTTACAGCTTTCTCTCCTGTCTTCAGCATCCCATTACTTCTCAGTATCTTCTGCATCCACATATCTTACCTTCTTCGAATTTCTCCCAACAACTGTCTCTATCCCCCTCCCTCTACCAAAGTTTGTCTTCCTTTCCGCTCATTTAATTTTTTTCTATTCTTCTCCACACCCACATCTCAAAGACCTCCAATCTACATCAAACTGATTGCATTATTTTAAGGAGTGGTTCCAGAGAGTATCAATAGTTTAAAGTAAGGAATTGTAGTTTTAATGAAAAATCATGGGCTTTTAAAAACTGATTTGACCGAGAAACGCATTGACGATTGCAAGCATATTTATGAGAGTTGAACCTAGGCGCTCATTGACTAGAAATTCGAACATATTAGGGCATTAATATTTCCCAAGGCAAACAGAGAAGGCAAATGGGTATATGTTTTTTCGCAAAAACTGAAATCTTTTAATATTTAAAATATTTATTCAAAATGTGTTTTCTTCCATCCTTAAAGCAATATTTTTTCATGAAAACATCATCATGAGAGCCTATATTACCAAGTAATAAATTTTGAAACACTGCAGTGGAAAGGTTAGTCATTAAATGTTACGACGACTAAAACTGTGTTTAAAAATACTCTGGTACTTTCGTAATATAATGGGTTATTCATCTTGAAAACAGAACTAATTTAAGTTCATTCAGGGTCAGAAAAATGAAGAAATTTTATCGGTGATAAAACTTTCACGGGCACGACCTGTGCGTATGCTTCAAGCCAACCGCAAATTTGATTTGCGGTCCGCCTGGTCATTAATTTTGTGTTTGCGAAATTTACTTCTAACTAACGTGGGAGGGCATGTTTTGTTTAAAAAAACGGAAATGTTCCATTGATCTATTAAATAATGCGCTTAAATGAATTATTCTTCATATCTTTTCTGACCGGCATGTCATAGGTTTGCATTGTGAATAACATTTTATTCTGAATTATCCGCATTGTCTACTGAAAACCATGTTTAGCGCCCTCTTTTCAAGGAAGAATTACCGTGAAAATTACCGTGGATAGCATAGGTCTTAAAATTTCCTATGGCTATAACTCTTGAAGAGAAGATGCGAGGAAGTTTTTCAAATTCCTTAATGTTACTATACAACTTATCGGGATAAATTCAGCTTTGATCTAGTCCTTTGTAAGTCTTATTTGTCTTATTTAATTCTTTTACTCTTTTCTATTGTCGTATCTTAATAATTTTCCCTCTGTGTATGTCAAATATAATGCCGAGACTTCATTAAAAGCATGAGTTGGGATTGTTACCTTCTTGACTATTGGAGGAATTCGTAATATTAATTCGATGTTAAGGTGCATATTCCGACGTTTAAAGTCCTTTCGCGCAGTGCACTCAACTTACCGGAATCACATCACGAAGAGACAACCTGTATGTTCGAAGCGAGATTCGGACACACCGTTTACCCTAATGCACCTATTGGTGTGTCCTGGCAGCATCCCATATTATTTGGAAGGAATTAAATAAATGCTTAGGAGAAATATAATGTACTGTTTAACGGAATGGACATTCCGTTACTTTCCTCGGTACGGGTGTCAGTTGAACTGTGACGTGTGCGCATTCATATCCTCTTTGAGCGTTTGTTGTGTGAAAAGAGGTAGTTTTTCATTGGAGTAATTTTGTTCCTCGATTTAATACGTTCACTTCGGCGTAATTAGTGTCAGAGGTTAACGGTAATGATCTCTTGAACGAAGGTATGCGGAAAACATTTTTATAAATAGCCGTCTTATCGTATAAAAAATGTAGACGGCCAATTGCACAGTGGCACTCATCTTCCCTAAGGACGATGCACGAGTCGAGCATCGAAACGTCGGCCAATATGGAACCTCTGACCCGGTGGAAGACCCAAGAAAACTTCATCATGCATAAAAATGTTAATAGTTTGTACACATGCTGCTTAAAAGGCAGGAAAACACCGTGATTTCGTTTCCCAGTTGCTTTAGCCACAGAATGAAATTATTTTCTGCTGTTGAATTTATTTCTGTGAGTTTGAAAGTGCGAAAGTTGTTGGTGTTCGTACGAGATTTGTGTTTCCTTTCCTTTATACTTTTTCCTGCGAATAAGAACACGCATGCCTCCATACATATTTAATGGCTCTATTTCATTTGTGAATCGTGTGCTAATCTTAATTTTTTTTCTTTACGGTCATAACTTTGTCCAAGCTTGGACTTTCGATGTACACCAGATATAATTTTTTTTCTTTACGGTCAAAACTTTGTCCAAGCCTGGACTTTCGATCTACACCAGATACAGAGAGAATCCATCCTTTAAAATGTAATTTTGCGATCCCATCATCTAAGAAGTTAGAAATACCATTATCCTGTGGCGCATTTTTCTCCTGGCCGATTGTATTTAACCGCAGCTTTCACGAAAAAAGAAAAGAGAATTTTGGGTTGATTGTAATATTCTAAATTATTACTTTTAGGGGGAAGATAAACTAATTCTTCTCCATACGTCGCCGCGGGTCATTAAATAATAGGAATTCTTCGAATGATCCATTAGCAGTCTTGTATTCCTAGATGGAGTGACACTGATTACTTGCTCCGTGTCTATAGTTGATAACATTTTTGGTATTCCCAAACATTTTCACGCCACAAACCCCAATTACCGCATTCAGTACAGCAATGCATCCTTTTCATCTTTACTATACCTTGGCGTTAATCGGTTCCTTTGTGACACCGGCGTCCGATCCCCAACATTCTGCTGTGGCTTTCCATTACAATGAAATGAGTTGTTGTTCTTTACGCTTATTTTTAATCTCGAAGAATCTCATATAAACTTAATCATCGGCCCTTGAAAAGCCTTATTTGCCGCTGGCTTTAGGCCAGAGACCTTTCTCTTCCTCACTCCCTGATATGTAATTAGCATTTTCGGTCAAGGTGACATGGTACGGAAGATTTTTTTCAACTAGGGCAGGACGCTTTCCTTAAGTTAAAAAACAGCCAGATATTTATGAAAGGGTCATTATGGTTGCCCTTTTACAATTACGGTTTTTCTTCGCTTACTTTTTCGATGCGGAAATTGAGTTGAACGTTTTTGAAAAGAATGGTGTATACAAAATGGACTTAAAGGAAAACAAAAGATGAAGTTAGAGGCATGACGGGAGAAGGGAAAAATTCGAAAGAGGTACAAAAGGTAGAATCAAGGGCTATCCACCTAAAGATATGACTTAGGTGTGTGTATCGAGACATGTTTAATATAAGGGGTGACTTAAGTTATATTTTAGGGGATGACTCTGGGTTCATAAATCGAGTCTTTAATTTTTTAAGGGCAACTGGTTTAATGAGGCAGCTATAGTTTTTGATCTCATAATTTTAATGCCTCTTGATTTTAACAATTATTTATTTATTTAATTGTATTTATTTATTCCTAATTAAAAAGGAATTTTAGTTTTAATTTTAATGAGTGGTGCAAAATGACCTTGGCTGTCGACGCACCCTAAAACTCTCAAAACTACTACTCGAATTAAAGCGATTAAAATAAGGAAGGGCAAGTGGATGCAGGAGATACTGAGAGGCATTGGGATCCTAGACTGAAACGGGGGAGACTGGTGCGAAATTGAGGTAGAGGAGGAAAAGAATAGGCATTTCGGATGAAATTGGAAGGGAGGTGGAAAGTGTGCAGAGATAAATAATGAGTTATTGTGATAAGGATGTTAGGGTGTAAGAATGCCGTGCGTAGTATTAGTTAGGGCTTAGGACTAGAGTAGTGTGTTGACCGAAGATCCTTCCAAAATTACTCTAATCCGGTTGACTTCTTCTTATTTTAAGGATAAATATTCCCTGTGGTTTTTCCGGCCTGGTTGAACACAGTCATCAGCGTGGCCATATAACCCAGCGCGTGCACGTCCCTCCCATTCCATCGTGTTCTGCTCTTCCGTGTCCGTCTCCCTTCACGATTTTCCCACCGAGTGAGAGAAGAAGAGCCGACCGCTGTGCTTTCTCTCTCTCACAATCAGGGGCAGAGGAAGAGGTGGGAGCGTAGGGTGGAGGGGGTCACTTGGGGTGGGATGAGGGAGCAATGAAAGGCGTATCTGTGTCCTCGCGAGGGTACGATATATCGACGGCGACTTTCGTACGTCTGGTTGCAATGTTCAACTTCCCTTCGCGTTCACGGTCAAATCCAGTTTCTCCGAAGTTGGTTGTGACTTGGTTCATTACGTGTGAACGGATATTCCGTAATGCCGATGTTTTGAATTGTAAGAATGAGTGAACGGAAATAAGTTCACGCTCATCACCGGGTCGTTTTCTTGACATCCGTTTCATTTCATTCAGGATGTCCCACTTGTTAAGGAAGAAAGTAGTATCTAGATGTCGTGTATTTATCAATTCTCCTCATTTGTAGTCCTAAGTGAACTCTATCGAATGACGATGATGGAACTGGGTCTTTCCTTGTTAGTTTTCGTGGAAATCGAAGTTGAAAAACCAAAATTTAATGCATCTCTGTTGCTGAGGAGAACTGAAGTACCTTATAATAATAATAATAAAACCTGGGAGAATTGTAGATTAATGTAAGAGACCGGAGGGCCCGGCAATCGAACTTGGGCCCTCCGGTTAGTAGTCCAACGCTCTACCCCTGGACTAGCGCGATCCTTTCTAATAATAATAATAATACATAGTTGGTTATGGTAGCAAAATGTAAGCTGAACGAATATCTTTATGGCAGAGGCATTAACAACATGAATAGCATTGATTTCCAGAGTACAGTAAGTAAAGATGTGGGGAAAACATTAGTAAAGACTTAGCGAGTAGTGCTGGGTGGTTGTGAAATCTGGTGTTTGAGGCAAGAGAACGAGAGTATATTGGAGGCTTCTGCATTGTGGGTGTGGCTAAGACCGGAGAATATTAAAACAAAAATAAGTTGGACCGAGAGGTGGGCGAAGATTGGAAGTTGCCGGGGGAAATCAGATAAAGGTAGAGAAAATGGAGAAAAATAGGTAGTGAAGTATGTCGAGGGTTGTGATAAAAAGGAGAACGTTGGGTAAGCAGGGTAGAGGAAGGAAGAAACAGGCCTTGAAGACAGCATGAAGCCAGGCAGAAGTAGTGAAGAAATGAAGCTATTAAAATTGTTAGGCAAACAAAAGGAAGTTATCCTGAGACGTGAATGATACATATCCTTAGGAACCGTCCGAAATCTACCTTTGAATACACGTAAGTAGAATACCTTGAATGAACGAGCAAACCATATGCTGTCGACAGTGTTAACATAAAAAGATGAGACTATACGTCGGTAGATTTGTAATCGACTCCCTATTCGACGGCAAAAAAATATGAACTACAGCTTTGGGAGAAGAGATTAATTGGTTCCAGTTTTCCCGTGGTCTCTGCTGGCCTTGCTCTCACCCCTCTGCGGTTTCTCGTGGGTAGACCGTTCGATCGCGGAGGCTTTTACTTCCCTAGCGAAAACTTTTTTTACGATCCTTCCTGCACTCCCACCCTCATTTATACAGAGAGGCAGTACAGCCATCGCCGTTTATAGCCCTTCGAAAAGCTATTTTTCAACCTTTCTATTTCCTCGGTACACACCCCAGCCTTCCTTCTGGTGAAGACGGTCTATCTGATTCCTTCCACTTCCACCCACATGGCCATCACACTTTGCATTTCTTTCTCCGATTCCTTCGTTTCATGGCTTCACCTTCCGAATCCTTTCTCCCTCACCCACTCCGGAAGCCAGTTGGTCCTCTGGAGGGTTTTACCCAAATCGGGCCAAAAAAACAGTTATAGACAATTTACATTAACATATTATCTAACTCAGGACGTCAATTTTGAATGGATAAATAGATTACGTGGTCAGCACATTAACTCTCTTCGTGCACAATAAACGCTCGAGGGCACGTTATGAAATATCTACAAGTCCCCCCCCACGAGCAGTCTATGCTTGTAAATATCCTATTGACGTTATTTCTTTCATAGCGGGGCATTAACGTGAGAACTTGCATATATTTTTAAAATGATGAGTGGGTGAATTTAAGATATTCGATCCATTTTAATCATTCTGTTTAGCTTTCAGACAGATCAATGCAACAATTTCCGAATATAAAAATCATTCGCCTTGACCGGGAACCCGGATCCCCCAATATCCGGTCGAGTGCTTTAGCCAGTTAAGCTATCGAGGCAGTTAAACTCTCAGGCGTCCCGGTCAAGGCGAATGATTTTTACACTCTGAAATTGTTACATTGAAATGCATATTAGCGGATGACTCCGTTAGAAGTTACTGTTGCGGCATCTCCCGCAGTTTCCTTGGCACTTTCAGACAGAATTTACTCTTTTCATTACGTGTCTCTTTTCTCACAATTAAGCATATGATGGGAGACTCTACTTTCATAAAATATACCAAATTCTAAATTAATTATACCCACATAAGAGGAGATAAAATCGAACCTAATTCAAGCCACATCATTTGCAACTAACCTATTTTTCGAATGAAACTATCTTAAAAATTCCCGTGCGCATAACAATTTTTGGCATCTGTGCATTTACTTATTTTTAGATACCGGCGGACTTGCTTGGGAAATATATTTCAAATGCAGTAAATTAAATTTTTATGTTAGTTTTGGCGCAGCACTATCTGCCGTCAGGTTTGTAATGTAGACATATGGACATTTTCATCACGCTCTCCTAATGAGCGCCTGGAAATGTGATGTCTAAGTTTCATCTTAAGCACCTACTCAAGTCAAATGAGGAGGAAGAGTATGCATTTCGGAATATGGCTTATCTTCTAAATAAATTCCTCATCCGTGAAACTGGTAACAAGCTTAGTGGCAAATTTAATGTGGGGTCCGCTTCAAACATGAGTAGAGGCCGTGCCCTTCAAAATGTCATTACCAATAGCAGTTTTATTTGTACATTAATATTATAACTTGGACTTAAGATAATTCCGCTTACCAGTTGAATAACCCCAGATTTTATGAAAAGCCCACCTTAGTATCTCTTAAGTAGATGTTCGTAAAGAGATTGGTCGTTGTAACTTTTAATGACCGATCTTTCCACAGTAGCGCTACCATGATTATTCCTCGATTAGAGTATGGTAGCATAGCGCGTAGGAGCTAAACTTAATGTTTCACTTAACATCCCTATATTTCTTAGCTTCCCCCGAACGGCAACCTGCACCACTTACCCTACAAAAAACCCTTCTTCAATTCCGCATACTCCTTCCTCGTTTGCCTAACGTTATCCCCTCTATCACAGTCTTCAACATCCTATTCCCAACAAAACGTTCTGAATCCATCTTTACGGCCTTCTCAGATGTCTCATGCTTACTTTGACGATATCTCATTATACTCTTGAACACTATTTTATTTAAAGTGGTTGTTTTGGAATATTATAATCCATGTGTACATAATTGCCTATTGTGAATGTATTTATAGATTTCATCGTGTCATTAAGGTTTACGAATTCGAGAAGTCCCTCGTGGATAGCTTCACGTACTGCGCAATAATAAACTTCATAACTAATGCTGAAAAAATAATCAATTATTCTAATGATTGGGAACCGTAAAACTTACATTAAAATCAAATTGGAAACATTCACCAGGATCACTGTATTGCGGATGGTGTTTTGAAGGGCAACCCCTTCGACTCCCCAGTGTGATATACTATAGATAGAGTGGTCTTTTTTTATTCGAGTTTTATTTTAAATTGCCTTTTACCTTGAAATTTGACCTTTGTTATTACTCCAAAAGTGAACATTTGGTGTCTACCAAGCCAGAAAATGATTGTTTGATATCATGGTGTATTTTTATCCTGTTAAGGTCGGGGTTGTGGAAGATCGTTATCAATCTCTTTTCTTACTTGAGACTCGGCAACATAATAAGTCATTATTAATTTGCTTAACGGCTCATTTATCTTGCTCCTTTTATTTTTATTTTGAAATAGCTTTGTTCTACTTTTTAGATTTTATAATTTATAATATAATACTTTCCATTTAATTGTATTATCATTAATAACAGTTCAAAAATTGTACCTTAATTGGGTACGGATATAGGTAATCTGTCGGTTAGACAGATTACCTATATCCATTATAATAATTCCTTTAATACAAAACTTCATTGTAAAATATATTTAATCACCCATCTAAATTGCAACAAACAACAGTTAAACGCAAATAGTGCAATTTCACCGATTACTTATTTAGAATTGAATAAGCTAACGTTTTCTGAAGTATCTTTTTGTGCAGATGCTCTAGATATAATAAATAGCAAACCCATTGATAGTTTAAAAAGTTACTATAGATGACAGAGGGTTTAAGAAGAAGTGATAGACAAATAAATATGGCCACGCAGTCGGGAAAAAGTCAGGATTTCTCAGAATCTTCGAAAATTCCAGGAAAATGCGGGCAAGGGTCGTATTTTGTTGAAAATTCGGCAATACCCGGTAAGAACGACGTTCATTTTGTTCTGAGGTGATTTTGTGTTTGCCGCAGTCAACTGCTGGTGTAACAACTGCTAAAAATCAAAACTGTAATCCGGCCAAATGGAGTAATACCAGTGGCTCCCAAAACTAAGTGTATGAGAGATTTATTTGCTGTGATCTTCCTTCTGAGGATATGTTTTTGTTGAGAAATGGTGCTAAAATATTATTTATTGATAAAATACTTTTCAAAAACCTCTATTGCAATGGGTTACCGCAACGTTTCGAGGGATCGAGTTTTATTTAAACCTGTTACTATACGCCACTCCATTACTTACCTACTACTAAATCCTAATTAACATGACACAACATATCTTACGTATTGCATTAAGTCATTTTTGAACTCTGCATACTTTCTACGTCCCATAATTTCATCAAAAATTACTTCTTTTCCTTCCTCCTCCTCGCTTTTCCCGCATTCTCCCCTTCGTTACCGTCTTCAGCATCTGCCGTCCTACCTCTTTTTCGAACTTCTCCCAACAATCTTCTCTCTTCTCTTACCATGCCTGGAGCTTCATCGCTCGTTTTCTATTCCATCCACCTTCATTTCTCCATTCTTCTACTCACCCAAATCCATAAAGTCTATGGGAATGAGCCACAAAAAATATATAATTAAATACTAAACATTGGGGAGAAAATCAGTATTGAAAGGTATGTTTGGAGGAAAAATTAGGAAAATCTCGGAAAAGGGAATTCAATAAATAAATCGCCATCGTTGACGGTATTCTTGCTTGGAGGCGATCGAATCTTACTTCGATGCGAAGGGGGGTCGTTTAACCAATAAATCTTTTGAAATTATTTTTGGATTTGATAAATTCAAAATGAATGCTACCTATGTGCCCGACACTAGCTTTCAAATTGTCATCATCCGATCATAAATTAATATACTGCGGGGTATATCGAGAGCTCTTGTATTAATTCAATGATTTTCAAGTTTAATAGAATTTAAGAGTTTTTCTAGATCCGCTCCTGGGTCGAATAGACCCTCGAATATTAGCACAGGAATAGGAAACGAAACGATATGTGAGCGTGACGGTGGCGAAGGAAGTATGAACGAAATGGAGCAGTATGGAAGGAATTAGTGAAAGAAAGTTAAATTCCTCTCGTAACCCAAATCCGTGCATTTGTTGGCGGTGTCTACCCCGAAATGGATTTTTAGGGCGTTGCATGAATGCATGTATGTCTTCCGGTAACGTGTCACTAACTTCCAAGTGCTCCGCGTGTCCCGCATCGCCTCTTTTTCCCCAAGGTGAAACGTTCGCGGACACGCGATCTCTGCGTTTCCTTCCGACCCTTTCCTTGCCAATGGGATTGCTGTGATGTGAGAGACGTCGGGATCCACTTTGCCGTTCCCTTCTATCAACCGTCTGGGTGCCTGCCTATCGATCCGCCCGGATTTTCCCAGATGTGAGGGAAATACATATTACTCCCCTCTCATAGTCTAGCTCCCCTCTCTGAATCGTCGTTGCTGTCGATTAAAAAGGAGGGGGACTTTCCGCCTCGCGATTATCGTGCCTGTCTCACCGCGAAGCGAAATCGTCGAACTTGACCCCGGCCATTATAATGACGGATATCATCGAATTCTCAGGAAATGTATGTGTACCTGCGACTGTGATGTATTCGCGTCAGTCTCAAGGATTCTGTTTGTTTTTTTTCTGAAAGGAGGGTAAGTTCACCTTTAAAATGGCTGAAGTAGATAAAAAGGCAGTACCTGGTAGTTATACGTAATGGATTGCGACGGAAAAGTGAGGTAATTTTCGCGTTTAAGGATCGATGAGCAGCTTGGTGGCAGCGTAGTTTTATGGAGCGGAGGAAAAACCCGGCGCCCCGCCTACCTTCAGCGGAAGAATCCAAAGGAGGCGCATTTTTGTGTCTCGTTCCACGGTCGGAGTATCCATTGCAGTAAAACCTGCTTAATGCGGAGTAGCAGGAGACTACACATAAACTCAAGGATGTGCAGGTTTTTCCTTTCAGACAGGTTAAAAGAATGAACATGGTTGTTTTTAGTGAAGAAAATAGGTATAGTGATGGCTGTAGTTTTTAATTTGGTCTTGGTTTACAGTCAAAAGTACTTGACGGCGTATTAGACGTGCCTGAATACAAGGCACACTTGCATAAGAGGTTTCTATAAAACATGTCGGGAAAATTATCGGAAGAATAGATTTTTTTCAGATTTTGCTACAATGCCTTTAAATTATTCAAAGTACATCCCTTGGGCGTCGACACACTTTTGCCAGCGGCTTTTCCACAACTCTAAGGCTCAAAAAGACAAGATATAGCCTGAACGAACGCTCGCAGGCGATTGGCGCCTGGCGCGTGTTGAAGGTCAGACCCCACACTACCGAGCCAAAGCGGTGTGGACGCGCTGCGACGTAAAGTCACGTCAGGAAAACATTGTTCCCGATTGTCCAAACCATGTACAAGACGTACCTTCATTTCAGTAGGTCACACACTAGAATTGTAGATGCTTTCAAGTCTACGCGAAAGATTATAAGATAAATATAAAAAATGAAGATAATTTATCTGGGTAATTTTTAAAATTAACAATATTACTCAGTACGAAGTGCACACGCTGTTTTGTTACGATCTGTTGTGATAAAACACGATCAAGGTCTTATCAAAATTAATTCGATGTTTCGCTCTCACATCTTTGGATATCGCAGAAGCGAACGATGCGATATTCACGTCATTTAATAACGATGGTCTTAATAATAATAATCCCGTCTTCAAAATTATTCCTTTGAATTATAAATATTTTATATAATTAAATATAAAGATCTAATATCATGGAGTCAAAATAGGTTCTACTAACCATCAAAGTTAAAATTAACATTCAGAATTGAGCGCTAACCCATAGTGTCTGAACCTTCACGGATTAGGCGTGTGATTTTTTAACCATAATTTTGGAGAAAAGAGTGTGTTTTGTGTGTCATCGAATAATGCAATCTCCTGCCAAAACTCGGAAAATGTCTTCGGAACAAAATAAGGTAGTATTTTCAGAGAAAATAGGATAAGGACCGAAAATGATGTTTAAACACTAAACCACCCCAGCCTGAGCCACTCATTCTACAAAAAGTGTCGGCAATCGTTTTATTGGCTTTCACAAGTTCGTACCCTGCATTACTCGTAGTTATTAGGTTAGATTACTGACAGCTAAGCTCATTTGCGATGATAGGTACAGGTGGATAATTTTGGGGGTGAAATATGTTTCGAAGATGGGTGAGGTTGGTGAGAGATAGAGACTCGGCGACGGGATTAACCTGCTCATATGACGTAAGCTGCCAAGGGGTCACACAGTTTAACGTCTCATCCGACGGACGACATTCTCCACTTGAAGACTCTTTACATGGCACCCAAGTAGGATCGGGATACCTCTGAACCATTTTACCCACGCCGGGATTTGCACCCGAGTCTTTGGGAGGGAAGCCATTACACCAGACGCAGCACTATCCCATTTACCGCAGTAAATAGAATAAATGCTTCTCAGAATGCTTTCCGTCCACGTTTCACAGGCACCGTCTTTGAGAGGAGTTACATGAGAATAACGTGATCAATGTTTGTCAACATTCTGATGTACCTAAACTTGCTAGGTTTCTGTTTCTTACAGATCCACCTTTAACACGATCCATCCCAAGATAAGTACATACGTTGTATTCTGTAAGGCACCAGAGCAAAGATCGACATTTTAACAGGAAACAGGAGCTACTCAGCCCTCAGTAAAGCTACTACGAGTAATTCAAGCCCTTAACGACTTATCGTCATATTTAGTCTCTTGTTTCATCTGCTTGAGCACAATAACCTGCAAGCCGCCACAAGGGCATGTGGCGGAGATGTTAGAGCAACAGCCATGGATGTAGAAATATACGAGAGATGGATATATCGTATATCCATGCATTCATTTGAATATATATTAGCTTTGCTCACAAAAAATATCTTGTGCAAATACATGCATACATACGCATGATTACTTAAGGTGCGAGGAAAGAACGAGTGCTTGAATCTCTCTGTGATGGTGTCTATCTATGTTATTTGTAATATCCTTTCGTATGGCTTATGAAAAGTACCTGTGAGCACTTGGCGGTGACATATCATGTTGAAATGCGTATTTTAGTACATGGGAAATTGGAAAATGCTTTGCCATGTTTTATTTGATCTATTGTGGTGTTACGCCACGTCTAGTCAGGTTTGATGGGAAACTTTCAACTCTTCTACATTCTCGACTAGCGGAGCCAAACTGATACTATTAATCGGTGGCTGAATGAAATTTTATTTTTAATATTGTGAGTCGTTGGACCTTATCTAGTGGCATTGGTCTGCGCGGCGCCTGCTTTACCGATTCGAAGTAGTTTTTTTAATCGCTTAACCTTGAAAAATATTGCCCTCCATTGAAATAATGAAGGAAAGCTGTAATAATATGTCGATTATAAGTGGCGACGGCTATGATGGATGCGTGTCATCAATCTATTAAATGTGATATCAAATACACGTTAAACTGGCGACGGGAATAATGCGAGGTTACCAGAGCGTGGCGTCGACGGAGATAGGATTAATGTACGATGGAATAGCATTCTGTGTATACATTAATTTTTTTATAATGCTATTCAATCCGCTGATAAATTGCCTAGCATGTGCTGCTACTATTATGTGAAAATGTTATTAGATTAAGTAACTAAAAATGAATGCATACTCAGAAGAGTGAAGTTTTCCAGTACAGCATGGAAAATTATTATGATGAAATTCTTAATTTTACTTTGTTGTAAAGCTCAAGTTATAGTGTACTTTTTTTCTTGTATCCATGGATATTTTCGGCCTCAGGAATTCTTTGTTTTCAACAGAATAAAAAATTACGTATAGGATGCGAGTAAAGTACGAGGCTCCCATATTGATATGTGTTTGCCCACACTGTAGTTTTTGTTAAGAGTGCCCTTAGGGAATTTAATATCCTGTTTATATTTCTACTGCGACTGTTCGTACTCTCTCATTCTGAGAGACAATTTTTATTTTTATTTATTAATCTTATCCTTCCTATAAAATCAGAAAGGCCGCTTTGCTTCGTTTTAATGTTAATTGGTCATGTTATCTCCTCTTTTTAATAGCCGATTAATGGCATTTAACCACCATTGAAAAGTTCACATTCTTTATCCGGATGACCCTTAATATTGTTTCAGATTTCATCGTGTTATGACAAAAATTTTTATTTTCGCTTTTTTAGGTTGTGTGGCGCACAAAATACTCTTTGTCGTCATGTGACCTCCTCACATTGAAACAGTTCCCATTCGCTTTGTCCATTTTTCAGAAGTTTATGTTACAGTTCCTTAAGTTGGTACTTTTCAGGAGAAATTTTCAATGCCAGTGAATTAGCATTAATTTTACAGCCTAGACGTGAAATCATATTTACTCAGAATGATCGAGTAAGACCGAAATTCCCGCTATCGCCTCTTCTTTTGAGTCTGTATCTATGTGGACGTAATTGTAAGGTAGGCATGACTGAAGCTGGAGTAGGTAGCGAAATCTTCAAATCAGATTTACGTGCTATCAAGCTTTGCTAAGTCAGTCAGCCAAGATTTTACAATCATTTCTGAGCGTATTAGAAAATTAGTGCGATGGATACGGGATGAGAAGCTATATAAATGAGGCAGAGTTATTGAGATTTTCAAGAAAGGGCCGGTAGAACAGTTTAACCGTCTCCGAAATGTTGCGAACAGAAATGATTATCGTATTAGGCAAAATAAGAAGAATTGCGTAGGACAAAGAATTTACGCAAAAGGAGGGAGTTGATGACAGGAACCTTGAGTAGGGATGTTAGTAAATGGCCCGCCAAAAATTTGACATGGAGCGAGGTTTTCTTCGGCTCAGAAACTTGGTCATTGAATCTGGATGATAGGTGTAGATTGAGACTTTTTAAAGGTGAGCGTGGAAAATGATGGCAATGTAAATTGGATTCGAAGAATAACAAAATGAGGACGTGCCCAAGGAGGAGGGATTTTAGGACTGGGTGGTTGGGTAAGGATGATAAGAAAGGACCCACTAAAACTTATAAATGAAGCGTGGTTTTGTGCGTCGTTGAAGCCAGATGGTACGTATAGTTTGGAGGCTTTTGGGCTGTGGGTGTGGTGAAGGACGGAAAAGGGTGAAGACTGCGATAGAGGGGAAAGCATTAGTCAAACAAAGAAGGGGAGGAAAAAAATCAGCACGTTTGATGGAATGAAGGTAGGTAGAATTGAAGGTTGTATTGTCCTGTGGGGTGTCAGGTTGTGCCTTGTTAGGCGAGGCTAAGAAATGTAGGGGTGTTCAGTCAGTGCCCATCGGAAAGTTACTGTAAACGGTAGACTACCAATTAAAAATAATTAGATCCTATGAATCATTTTTTTCTGGGGAAATTTGGTGCCATTGCCACCAGATGGAAATGAAAGATCGATCCTTCATAAGGAAGTCGTGGAACTTATACACGACGCGGTTTTACGTTTCATAATTGTATACTGTTAAAGAATAATCAATTGCTGTTCATTGATATATTTTGCTAGTGTTTTATGATGTCTTGCGTACTGAAATCAGAAGGAGACTTCAATTTATTTTCATTTATTATTCAGGTTTTCGTTGTTGCGCTGAGATTTAGAATCGTGACATAGCTTTTTTTTAGCTTTATTGAAATTTCTATAAATTCGATCATAAACTTATCCAGTCTTCCTCGAGGGTGTCATTTTATGGACTACATATTATTACTATAAGGTAAACTACCGGTTAAGGTAGGTTTCTTTTGGATGGACACAACTACCAAATAAATATTTTGTGACTCCTAACAAAACGTTAAAAAGTTAAAAAGGACGAAGCGTGGGAAGATTTATGGCAAGGGATAGAAAAGCCTAACTTTAAGGGAAAAAACGACCATAGCCACAAAATAAAAATAAGGACTCAAAAAACCAATAAGAAAAAATACTCTTTTTTAAATAGAACCATTATTGATTGGAACCAGCTGCCTAGAGGTTTGTTTGAGCCCTTTCCATCCAATTTTAGAAGTTTTAAGTTGAAATGTAAAGTAGCCACTGGGTAATAAACTTCACTGTAGTTTTGAAAATATTGTTTGTATGTGATGTGGACGGCATTTTGTATGTGATGTGGAAGTGTCATTATGTAAAAATATTTTGTCTCTTATCTGTTTTTATGTGTTCGTATGTAATTTTCGTTGTTAGTAGTTATCTTTGACCTAACCTGACCGTTGCCACCAGGAAATTTGCCGAATTGCAACGTAATTGCAATTAGGCAACGTAAATAAATAAATAAATAAAAACACACAAATATATTATTATGGACTACATAGCTACATGTTTAGTTCTCAATGGTAATCTTCAGCCACGTTCGATACCTGCCGTATTGAATGAATTCTTAATGAAGAAGGAGGAAGCCCGCTTATCTGAAACACTCTGAATCCATTTAGCTTGCATTCATGCGATGCTTAATCCCCCAATGCTCAATGCGACAATGTGCGGGAATGTACACAATGGATTTTTTTGCCGCCGATGTTTATAAGTTTCATACAGAGAAGAGTTTAAAATAGTTTCCTTTTAGTACATTTCAAATAGATATTATTAATTCCATGTCTCTGTGCAGGGTATTAATATTGTCCATAATGGAAATCTTTTGAAAATGCTTTTGATTTTAAGTTCAGATGTTAAATTTCTTGAAAGTAGTCATTCAAATTTGAAAATAGGTTTTTTTATTAATGTCTTGCTGCAATGTATGTATGTCTGCAATCTCGATTTGGCGTCCTAGCATTTTCTTCGCTCCAACTGTGATATCTTATTTTCTCCTTGTGATGGCCTTCTCACGGCGATTTTTTTACTCTCTTCTTTTATGTTTTATGGCTTCAAAAGCGTATCGTACGGATTGCTTTCGCTACATTTTATAAATTTAATGATTGCAGAAAATTGAACCATTTATATTCTCGCGACGAATGCATTTTCACGACGCAGATATGGAAGAAGTCAAACAATCTACTAAATGTACTTGTATTTATAAAATGAGTCCAAATTTACTGAGCTTTTCCGTCTTCAACTACCGAATATTTTCAGACATTGTAGCTTCAGCTGCGTGTAAACGTACCGTACTATATACCTGTATTTATTTATGTTCTGAAGAAAATACATGACCACCAATTTCGGAAATTTATTTGGAATTGTAAGCACCAGCATCAAATCCTCCAGCACTTGATGGGAAAAGAAACGGGAAAGTGGCAGGAATCGAAGTGGCGACCTCGGGGTCAGCAGGCCAGGACGTTACCTGACCTCACCGAGGTCAGCAGTTCAGACTTATTCGATTCGTTTGTCGATAGTAAATTGGTATTGAAAATTTCGGGAGTAAATTGATGGGACTTGATGCGGGCCTGATTTACCGAGTAAATATTTTCCAATTATTGCTGTGGGTTGACTTAATTTGCTTTGAGTCGCAGGGAGCCACTTGACTGGGTTGCCTTAAAGCGACTATTTCAAAGAGTAGGGTCTTTTGGAATTCCTTATGGCCTGGATTGTGGAGTGTACGCAAGGAAACGTATTCGCTGCTTTTTAGTCATCCAAATGGATGGAATCCACTGCGGCGTACCAGTTAAAAAGTAATCCTAAAGCACTGAAATCGGCGATAGCACCAGTGTTAAAATGGAATTTTGGTATACTTTATCTACCCCTGCAAACCATCGAAAGGGCGTGTGGTAGGATATGTTAAATCACTAACCATTAGAGGAATCATTAGAACGGGATGTGTTGTAAAACATTTTTCTCTCTTTTGTGCTTTCAAATTGTGCGAGGTAAAATGAGTGCTGATACCATACGGTTCTACAGTTCTCTCCGTAAAATACACCTAATCGATGTGGACTCGCCTAACATAAGATTCTTCTCTTAGAGGCTCCTCAAATTATTCCTTCATGTCGGCGTCTACTTGAATAATCTGTAGGTAACTTTATAAAAGGTTTACTCGTGTCCATAATATTCGTGTTTCCAATGCCACCCAAACGAGACCTTCTTTCATTACGTCCATAACGATCTTTCGGGAAACGGGCGGCTTTTCTTCAATCCTGTTTAATTACGTAATTAAGTCCTTCTGCGAAGGATCTCAAACGCTGGACATAAGCTTAAGTTAAGACCTAACCAGCTCATAAAACAGAACAATGATGGAAACCGAAAGAAATCGTTTCATTTTTAAGAAGCGTGTATCTGTGTTAGCAGATTGTTCCTCAAATATGTTCGACTAACTTTCCGCGACAACTATAACCTGATATTTTCTTCAGGGTCTCCCCGCCAAATATCCCCTCCAACGCCTTACAATGCTTTCACTTTTCAGAACGAAATCCGGTCTTGATATGTTTTGCTATTATTGATCCTAAAATTGCCAGTTAACGGTTGTGAATGGCAGTTACTAATGACTCTCGAGCAACGAGGTGTATGGATTAAACCATTCGAAAAGGATGGTAACTTCATGCTAATTTTATTTGTTTTTAGATGCGGGGTTACTTCTCGTTTGCATAATTTAAAACCCGACAGATGACCCATGGAGTATTTTTCCCTTTCCATTTGGTGAATGACAATAGCCACTTTTCTCTCGCAAGATTCCGTGTTCGTTTTCCGCGAACTGTCTGTTTACCTGCAAAAAAATTATGTTTTCCAGCTGAATGTGATATGTCGGCAGATTTCCAGATTATAACAGATTCAAGTTCGTACTACGAATGCCTGTGATATTGTATGTGCGGTATTTCATCATAACATCTTGTTCCTTTAAA
Source organism: Hetaerina americana (assembly GCF_022747635.1). Taxonomy (NCBI): domain Eukaryota; kingdom Metazoa; phylum Arthropoda; class Insecta; order Odonata; family Calopterygidae; genus Hetaerina; species Hetaerina americana. Next base: position 51,438,089 of record NW_027287205.1, on the reverse strand, counting down.
GCCTCAAAAAATCTCGAAGTGCGAGAGGAAACCTCGACAGCTTATCTGGCTAAAGCACTCGGCCGGACATCGAGGGATTCGGGTTCGAATCCCAGTCAAGACGAATGATTTTTACACACTGACATTGTTGTATTGAAATGCACTCTTTTCTCTTCTCCAATTCGTCTAGGGAATGATTTGGATCACATGTCATGGCATGAATTAATCATAACGTAACGTCATACCCTACAGGTCCATCGTGGACTTATGCCAAGGGTTTTGGGGCACTAAGCCATTGTGGAAAATTGTTCTTACCGTTCCGTCAAAGAATCGCTAATGAAAGCAATGCTTTTCAGTTTTAATGTTTGGGTTATTTTTCCTTCATTTTGTTGCCATAGCTGGGGATTATGCGAGACAATATTATACTCGCATCCGTGCGGCAGTGGGCGTAAACTTGTTCTCTTAGAGCTATAAATGTCATTAGACCGTAATGCCCGCTTGCCAGATTCTATCCTCATATTCTTCGGACATTACGGTCTAAAGACATAGTCGCTCAGTCGGTGGCCTGCAACGCGGAAATTTACCCGAATGTAATATTAAATAATAAGTTCTCCAGCAAAATATTCAATTCCGATTGCTCGACGATCAGGAGAAACCGTCGCCTTTAACACTAACCCTCCTTATTTTCAAATTCCATCGGATGTCCATTCCTCCTCTGATACATGCGTGCCTCTTTCGACCGTTCGCTTTTTTTCGTTTCGTCGATTCTTTTGTGTCTTTCTGGAATGACTCCTGCTTCGCATTTCGATTGGTCTCGGCGTGGCGGCGGGGAGAGATTGGGGCGCGGGATGGGGTCACTCTCCCTCTCTCTCTCTCTTATGTATCGTCGTCCGTCGCCGTGGGCGGGATTCCTCAATGGGAAGTCCACTTTCCCGTCGATATTTCCGTCTCGAGAGGAGAGATCCGACGGCGGTAACGTATCATTCGTGAGGGAAGTAGACACTCAGAAATAGCGATTGGGTAAAAATAGATTTTCAGTGGGACTATGGCGTTCCGCATCGACCGAAACTTGACGGATTTCCCGCGTGTCATTTCGTAAAATTGCATCATCAATGGCTTTTGAATAACGGTGACGGAAAGTTAATTTAGCGACCCATGGAAGGGAACCGGAATGTTTATTTCAGCTCCATCCGTTCGTTGCTAAGTAATGAGTCGAGATATGTAATGGTGCGTGAATGAATATGCTTGCATGCCCTTAAACTTTTGATGACATTTTAGTAGTGTAAAGAGTTGAAAGAAAAACTGAGAAAATGGCTTCTAACCCAAAAGAAAATTTAATTTCCAGGTTTTTACATTTTTTATTTCTCAAGAAAGTGGCTTGTCGAGACAGATGGAACTTTTCGGGTAATTGAGACCGTGAACTATTTTAAACAAGGAAGCATGTTTGTAAACTGGTGTATTTTCAAACGTCAATGTTGTGGAAGCTCTTGGTATTGGAGTTGAAAAACACTTTAAATGTTCTCATTTAATTACTTTATTCCGCGATCTTGGTTTCCACTTGCCAACACTCGGTGATGGCTTCGCAAGCGAACAATCAGGTCTTGGAATAGAGTAATTTTACGGCGGTGATTTTTACGTTGCATGAAGTGTTTCATGCTATCCAACCGTTGCCTGCCTATGAGACCAAGGTTTTTCGCAATCTTCTAAAAGTAATTTTACTGTTAATACATTGATTGTGTATTGATCATTACACTGAAGTGTTACTAACAATAAGGGTATAAATAATATTATGCTATTGAATTTACATAGCAGAATACGCTGTCAGTATTCTTTTGCAAACGTGTAGAATTTTTAGGGCACCCCAAAGATTACTATCCGTACTGTGGTGAGCTATTATATGTACATTTTTGCTTATTACATAATATAAATTCGTGGATTATTGGTTTTACAACTGTTGTTATAAGTTGCAATAGCATATCAAGCTTTGTCGTAGTGTTTTTGATAAGGAAACATTTACATGTATATTTAATATCTAATATGTGTATTATATATTATTTATATGTAGTGTATATTTAATATCACTTCAATGTCACCTAATGAAAATATTTTTTTTTCATTTTCTTTCTTAAAACGTGGAATTTTTTCCTGTTTTTACTAGTGCGAGTAGTTGACTCACGAGTTTAGAAGCAAAAAAAATAAAGTATATTTAATAGGTTGTAATGCAGGCTCTAGGGGGTTGTAGGTTTAATTAAGTCTGAAAATTCCACCCTTATTGACTTGGAAATTTACCTACTGAATTCCCACTTTTTACAAAATAATTTCGCAAAACATTGTGCACAAATAACTTACGCAACATAAAGATGTATAAATAAAAAAAAGCGGAAGTGTGATGATGATGATTTTTTAATTTTACAGCTCGTATTATTCTTTTTCTACATAGTATAACAGTTTTTAATGGTGCACTTATGTGCATCGCCCCTTTCAAATCAGGCCATGCGTTAATCCATAAGACACAAGGGCATTGGCATTATATGGAATTTAGAAAAGTGATTGAACTTAAGAATCGAAGGAAATACATTGAAATATGTCATTGTCTTAGGACTGAGGGTGAATCAGTGTGTGTTCACTTCAAAGCAGACGCTAAGGTTGCACCGAGATACTTATACGAGATACATGTTCACCGAAAACACAATGTTTACAGTTGCTTGGAGTACAATTTAGCATTAATATTTTCCGAATTTTTATAAAATTTGCTTAAATGCTGTGGAGGGTTACTAGTATTTCTAGCAGTGTAGCCTTAAGTTCAATACTTCTGAAATTAACTTACCTAAGCATAACCGGGAATACTATATTGTAACTTGATTTCCTTGTTGAATTATTTTTTTAACTATGTAAGTAACAAGTAAAGTGGTGCTTGCATTTCGCATGTGGATTGGATAAAATATAACGTTTGGAGAAAATAGAGCGATCTAAGATGATACTTATCAAATAGAAGAGTACTGATCCGAAACATTAAGCTCCCGTTCACGTTCGAGCTTCTTTTTTTTAATGCCTCGGCGTGCGTTCCCTTAATTCTTTTCCTGGCCTGGAGTGGAGAGTGGAGTTGACTCCTTCCAGGATTCGATTGCGCAAAAGATCCTTGCCAGATTTCTTGTTTGCCTAGGCCAAGGCCGCTGGAACTGGTCGTCTGCCAAAGAGCTGCGGCACGCGATCCTTAGTGGCCTACTTGATTCCCTATTGTGCTGAAAACGGCGAATGCGGAGAGTGAAACAGGCCAACAGAAGGGTCACAGTGACGCGAAATCGGTTTAAGAGAGTCGGAAATCCAACTCATTTTCATCGAAAGCTTAAGGGAAAAAATAGGGTTAAGGGCTGAATACTTTGAAAAAGTGGTGAATTGTGAATTAGGAATTCGCGATGAGGACGCGAATCCAAGCTCTTTTTAATTGGTGACATTATTAATGGTATGTTATCATGCATGTTTCTCCACTTTCTGAAGCAAAACTCATCATCCCCTCAGTAAACATTATCCCTGCTATCCATTCTCTAATTGATGATCCTAAATATCAATTTAGCTGCGGGAGAAATCAAATGTATTGCCCTGTATTCCTTTTGTAAGCCAGCCTTCCCTTTTTTGCGTTTGGAACTAACACTGATCGGATGAAATATTCCGAACGTATTAAATTGTGAACTACATCTCTTGATTTTAATTTTTTTACGATAAGGAGTACATGAAAATTAATGGTCTCAATCGAAATAAACGTAGGCTCTTGGGAAGAAAATATCCTTGTATGAAATTGCATTGGCGAGATCATTATTTTTTAAATTGTTAATAATGCCTATTAAACACAATACACTCTTTTTAACCCTAACTTTGTAGAATTTTATATAACGCTGCATGCAATTTAGCTGTCTAATTTTGTCTTTCGAGTGTGATATGTTAAATTATTTCGTGTTGGACTGCTTTGTATTACTTATGCTGATTATTTATCCAGGAGAAGTTAAGTTATGGATAAGGCGGCTTTAAAGTATTAAGAAAAAAATTATGAAAAAAACGAGAAAAGAAATGTTCCTGATCCAAATCAATAGAATGGGGGGTTGGGTGAAGATAAAAAGAACGAAAGCGGCTAATTCAGTTATTCCTGTGTTATTTTTACTCAAATACGTAATGTGGCCAAGTATGTTACAGGAAACTGCCAATTCCCATCCCGGTAGGCGGATACAAGATACCCCACTTTTGAAAGAGTGTAAGAAAAAGGCGAATTCAGGGTTAACGTCGCAACCAGTAATTTATGGGATCCGCGAACGTGAACGCGAAACAAATATTTCTCGTTCTTGGCACGGGCTGGATTTCATTTTTTTTATTGCCACCAGGAATCAATTTAGGTTAATGTTTATTTTTGAATCATCCTTCTCCGCGTCCCTTCGCAGGAGACCCTTCTTCGGCGTATCTTCTCGAGGAGCCCAGATTTGCGATGTGGCTCTGGCATTTTCATTTATCGACGAGCTTTCCCCTCTCAGGCCCCAAAAGCATCTGTTGGAAATTTAGGAACATCATATCGTTCGTCCAAAAACTACTTATTATGGAGTTCTACTCCCCCCCCCTGGTATCTGAGAAGAAGACTCATGGGACTTCCGCGTAAAGAACATCAGTATGTGGGTAATTTGTTGCGTTTTAAGTAATACGAAAATAATGATATTTTATTTTTGACGAATTGTTTTAATCGAAGGAAAATTGGGTTTCCTTTTTGTAATTTGGTGGCTGCTGGACTCAATTTGCTGGTTAATAACGGCCAAAACAAACAGTTTGGTCGCAGGAAATTTTAATGGAATATGGATCATATTCACGCTATGTGATTTGTAACGGTTTTCATGCGTTTATTATGATATATATTGTCCAACTTATTAGTGCATGTACTCTACAAAAGTTAACTCCATACCGAACGTACGGAAACTTGCCGTCATCCTTTCGTAATTCTCATCACGAATCACTGAAAGCCGTAAAAACTCGAACGAAAAACATGTCAAAAAGAACCTTCGGCATCTTCGACCTGAAGACGCCGAATGCAACTTCGGCGAAACTGTTGTCTGAAACAAACAACGACGCGGTGAAACCCGACAATGCAGAGTACTTCATGTCAAAAAGAACTTCATATTTTTCGACAGCGAAATCTGGTCGCTTGCGAAAACTTTTCTGCTGCCCACATAATTATTATCATAGGATGACGTTAGAGGTACCGAAATGAAAATCTATGGAAAACGGTGTATTTACCCTGCATTGCCACTCAGTAGTGGTCTGCAAAGAACTAATATTCTCCTTTCAGGATTAAATGAATGAGCGGATTTTTCAACTTCCAGGTTAAATAATCCATGATTTGAAATCATCGTCTGACCGCGAGCTGTAACTGATATATCTCGGCTCAGCTACTTCATATTATGTCGTGTCTTTGGTGTTCTTTGGCTTAGGCTATCGACGTCCGCATCCCTAACAGTGTAGCATCTACTGAAAATTTCCCATGAACAACTTTAACACCAGCACATGGATCCCGTGAGCAAGTAATTTTTTTTTTAATTTCGTTTACCTGTATCGAGAAAACATGCCACTAACATAACGCTTTTGGATAAATGTGGCTATAACTATGATTATTAATTGTTATTTTACGACAGAGGACACGGGAGTGTGGTAGCGTAGTGACTAGACCGTCCAGTTATTGACAGGCGGGCCGGGGTTCGAACATTGAGACTTGTGACACCCCTAGCTTATCCGAAGTTGGGTGATTTATTGGGTGCACAGGAGCTACACAGAAATAATATCTGGGCTTTCTACCGTGATTTGATTACGCCACACACCCAATTGGGCTTAGTACGAGTTAGTTAATTACATGAGACCATTTTCGGCTTGTACCTGTACGAGGAATATATCGTAAATTCGGTTTTGGCTAATATACTTACAATTGATGGTTGGATCGAAGGAATTGGTGGAACTGTCTTTCATGGACAGAAAATTTAATTGTATATATAATACAACGTCGTACTAAAACTATAGAAATTTAGACTGCTCACCGGTCTTGAAAGTTTTCTGGACCAAAATGGTCAAAAAAGTAGGGACGTTAGACAAAGAAGCTTTCAAAAGGAGGAGGGGGTTGATTACCGAGAGGTTTAGTGAAGATGTTAATAATAGATTGGTTGAAACTGATGTTGAGCGTGCTTTCGTTTGGCGTGGAAACATGGTTGAAGACGGTAGGCGTAGATTGGAGGTTATTAAAATGTGGGTTCGGAAAAAGATGGAAAAGGTGAAATAGTCGGAAAGGAAAATAAAGGAAGAAATTCTAGGCATAGCGGTGAAATATAGTGTTGTCGGGGAAAATCGAAAGGAGGCAGGAAAAGTGGATGCTGAACATTTTGATTGGGGATTGATGTTGAAGACTTTGATAGAGGGGAGGATGTTAAGAAACCGTGGTAAAGAGAGGAATAGGATATTCATATTGGACGGAATTAAGGGAGGAAAGATGTATTTGGAATTGAAAAACACTTTCTTGTGGTGAGGGACGTTAGGCATGTCTTGCTAGGCGAGGATAAATGTTAGGATGTTGAGCCAAGAAAGTTAGGGTCCTTGGCTTTTTTGCCCGTCTATAATAGAAATTAAACGGTAGCCTACCAAATAATAATAGTAATACGTCTTGGACCAATTGTCTCGCTTGCTACTCTCTACTAATTGTAGGTTAAGGTTGACAGGCATCGAGATTTTCACTTACTCTGCTGATTTTCTTGAACATCTCATTTCCGCTTTTTACTAGTGCATCCAGTGGTCCTTCTGCCCCCTGGGATAATCAACCTCCGACTTATCATGAGGTTTGCAAATCACCGATCCACCAGAGCTGACTTGAAGCCTACGCACTCGAATCAGCGATCTTTTAGTTAGCAGGAGAAGAAAAAACCTCCGTAATAACCTGATCAGTCGATGTTAAAAATTTTCCGTTCTTGGGGTAATGATTTTTAGATTAATTGTTCAAAAAATGTTTTTCAACTCTTTTTCAAGGTGTTATGCCGATGGAAGATAGGTTTTGCATCGCCCCTAAAGAAAATTATCCTAAAAAGTATCCTCGAAAGTATTACGAGGTGTTCCTTTCGTTTGGTTTACATCACTTCATTATTTACTCCTTCATAACTTGTGCTCATGAAGCCTTATGAAAACCCAACTCTCTTCCATCCTCTGCTTCGTTTACTTAACATTCTCCCTTCTATAATGGCCTTAAGTATATCCTATGCCCGAAATGTTCTCCTTTTTACGAATTTGCTCAGTCAACCTCCTGTCTTGGCTCGCCATATTTTAAACTTCTACTTCTTTCCTTCGCTCTGTCAATTTTATTTTCTCCATTTTTCACCACACCTCCACCTCTAAAGCCTCCAAATCTACTTTCATCCCTTTGCCTCAAATAACAGGTTCTAGATTGTGAAAATGCTACGATCAATATTGATCTTTACTAATCATTTTTTCACATCTTCTTGAAATTCTCTTTCGCTAACGTAAGAGCGATTTTTCTCGTAATATTTTTCCTTATGTCCCCACCGCTGTGCCCCATTTCCCATAAAATGGTGCCCAGTTTCATGCATTGCTCATCATGCCCTAGTTTTTTCACCCTAACTTTAATGTCTAACTTAGCTTTCCTTCTTCTCAACAATCTCACTTAAACATATTGATGCTTCTCTAACTGAAAAAATCGGGTTAGATTCTCCGCCTTACAGGGTGCCGTGGTGGGTATTTAGCGGCATATGGTTCCTTGGAAGCGAAAGTTCATAACACGTCCCGGTTTTATTTTTTCCCTAAAATCTCCCCCCCCCCTGTTTCGGGAACATCTGGGGCAGCACGATTGAGGGTAGTTAGGGAGAGAGAATAGGTGTCACTTCGGAATCCCTCAAAGGTGACCCGCACCCTACGCAACCTTCCTCGATTTATTTGAGCCCCCGGCCCACTCCTCCCCTCCCACCCCCAAAACTACGCCACTGGCAGAGGGCGAGGGAAATTGTGGCGATCGTCATATTCTGCGCGGTCCATCCATCTTGCCCCTGTCATCTCGTCGGCACGCCCTCCGAAACACGTACTGACGTTATACACGCCCGCTCAAAGCGGAGAAACGACCTGTCTCTATCTCTCTCTCTCCCTCCTCCCACGCCGACCCCCTTCCCATCCCACCCCTTTCGTCCTGTTGCCCCTACTCCGTGGCTTGCACGTGCAGTTCTCGGAAGAGGTTGTGCCAAAAATCTTCGCGAAAATTCCCCCTACTCCTCTTCCACCGCTCCCACTCTCACTCTTCCACCCTCTCTCTCTGTCTCCTCGACCATTTCGGCTTCTTTTCCTTCTGATCTCCCGTCCTATCCCATAGTCACTAAACAACGAGGCGGTTTCTGTCTCGAACCGGTTTTTTCCCGACAAAAACCTCCCCCATCCTTCCCTCCCGCCAGCCGAAAATGAAACGCCGCACCCTCCTCGCCAGCTCTCGGGGCTGGAGGAGAGGTCTCGAGGAAATCATTTCGTCGGGACCTGTTGCACGCACATATTTTCCCGTTTAGATGCATGGACGTATTGATTTTTATAATTAATTTATTTTTCCTTTGCTTATCATTATTAGTGAATGTTCGCGGATAACGCCATCAGTAAGTAGTTTCCAGGCGTATAGCTTTTCTAGTACTGTCCCGATTTTTCTGCGGCCCGAAAGGACGCCTCGGAGTAATATACAGTGTTTACAGTTTCAGGCTTGATATGGCGGATGGATATCACATTTTAGAATCAAAAGACATGCCCTTTTCCACTAAAAGAATGTTTTATAATACGGAGCGTGTTTTGACTCTCTGTGCTATCATGAAATAGAAAACCGTTCATCAGTCTCGTACCTGATCTTTCAGTGGAAAAGTGGTATACGTAATTTGAATTTATGATAACTGTATGGCATTCTATGTTCGGCAAACGTTCCCTGAAACTACTGGGAAAGTAGGCAAAAGGATACAGGAAAATTTCGTAATGTGGTGCTTGAGATGGTTGTTTCATTTCGAGTGAACCAACGTTCTGAGAAATGATAAAGCAGAGACAAGACACAAACAACGTAAGGAAAAGAAACTATGGGACAATGAATTCATAAGGAGTATAGTAGGAGGACGTATGGAAGGACGGCCTGCAAGAGTAATATTAAGGGAAAACATTGAGGGTTAATTGAGACAGGTATATGAACAAGGAGCATCAGGCAGTGAAGGAATAACCATGGAATCAAAGAGAACTGGAGGGTTACTGGTGGGAGAAAATGAGGCAGAATGAACGACTGCAATGTAAAATCGTCTCAAAGGAGTACTAATGCCTTAATATTTTTTATTGCATATGCCCCCGTTTGGCATCCAATCAAAAAAAATTACAACCCTTTGCCTAAAGATTTGGTAGGAGTCGGCGTCTTCCACAAATCACGAGTCAGTCTGCCGATTTCTTCCCGAGTTCCACATGCTATCATGGGGGCCGCGAGCTTTTTTGGCCTTAGGCACGCTTCTTCAAATTATCAAAGAATTGAAAGGGTTCTTGGTGAATGTTTACTCAGATTTTAAAACCCCATCGCCTTCATGCCTCAGAAATAATTTCTTCGGTCCTCCTTCGATTATTTTTGGCATTTTTTGTGATAGTCACGGTTCCTCTGGTCGTGTCTCAAGACACAACCTGACACCCCACACTAAAATAAGCAGTTCTTCGATTACGCATGCATTCTATCTCCCATAATTCCATCCAACAAGCCTAACTTGGAGTGTACGAGGAATAGCAAGTGAGGCAATTGGCCCCTCGTCTTATTATTATTACTTGTTAGGGCACCGTTTAAGTTAGGATTAGATCGACACAAACTTAATACCCTTAAATTTCTTCACTCTCGAAAAACAAGTACAACCTGCCGTCCCACACATAATACCCTTCCATTTTGCCTGCATTCTTCCTCCCTTCATTCCATCCAACATGATAATGTTTTCTTACCCCCTACCTCGCCTGTGTAACGTCCTCCCTTCTTCCTTCAGTAGTCGCTATCCCCAATTAAAATACCTTGCATCCATCCCTCCTGCTTCCTTTTAATTTATCCCAGCAACCACCCCCCAAAACTATTACGTCTTCGTTCGTTTTCTTTTCCGTCAATTTTCCTCCTCTGTACCCGCATCTCAAAAACCTCTAAATCTACGCCTATCATCTCGCTTCAACGACCATGTTTCCGCGCCATGAAAAGCCACGCTCCATGTAGAAGATTTTGTGAGTCCTTTCTTAAAATCCTTACTCTACGTCCCTATGATCAATTCCTCCCTCCAGGTAAAACCTTCTTAACCTAACGCAATTCCTCTTCTTTAATTTCTACTTCTTTGACCGTAATGGTCCAAAACACTTTCGGGATTGGTAATTTGTCCCTCGCCACAAGTCCGGTTTTTTTCTATCCTTTTTTAACTTGTAGCTTAGCTTTTCCCATCCTGTTAGGATTGAAAGTAGTACAATATTTGTTACGAAAACGTTTCATTATGTCTTTATTAGCATTACCTTGTAATATTGTATTGTACTCTGTATTGAATTTCCAGTATTGTCAACCTAAATATTGTCAACCTATCATTGGTGTACCGTCTTATGTGTTGAAGCGAAGGAAGACCGTAAAACAGTTGTGCAAAATATACGAATATGTGAGTCGTTAATGGCTTTATGCGGCAAGGCCAAAATATTTACTGTGAGCTTTATTTCCCAATTTTTGCGTGTGTGGGGCTTTGCGTGTTTGTCCCTCCAGGAGAACGGTCTTACTTCAACGAAAACTTGGTTTCGTTACTATGTGAGGAAAAGAGAAACCTTCCTTTGTCAGTCTGAGCAGCTTAATGAACTTTTCCTATCCCTTAGGGGTTCGCAATCTGATCATGATTTCGTAAACTCCATATTTCGGGCGAAAAAAAAACCTAAAGATAACGGGGGATTTTTGTTCTTGGAAAGGCTTAAACATCTCGATGCAAAGACGTGCCCCCAGCACGTCGCGGCTTTCGCAATGACATAATAGTATAATGATGGCTTCGACGTTGCGAAAACTGGTGACTCAGTCGGTTTATAAGTTGAAGTTATTGAGCATAGCAATTAATCACGATCCTTTCAGTTAGCCCTTCATTACCTCCTAACGTTCCGTAACTTCTGTGTCGATAATTCGGCCTCCTCAGATATTCCCATCATATCACCTCCCTTTGTTGCTCAAGGTGGAGGAAAGTGTGGAGTATTGTAGTTTTGAGCCTCTTATGTGTGTTCCACTTCTAGTCTTTTATCTCATGTCCTGGGGCATTTTATGGCGGGCCCTGTGTGCCACTGCGTTGGTTCTTTTACGTGCCGGTTCATTGGCTCTGGATTTGTTTGATTTCTTTGGGCGCATTTCTAGGTGGGAGGATTCACCAGTCCCGGGTGAGTGATGCAACTGGCTTCGGGCAATCGGGACGGGGGTGTGGGGGAGTGTTCTCCTACACAATGGAAAAATTAAAAGAAAGAGGTCGGGCGAAACGGGTAGAGGTTTGTGATCCCTTTTCCTTCCAAGAAAGCAATAATTTGTCACTCTTCATTTTCTTTGATTGCGTCTTTACCCCAAAACATGGCCTTTACCTCTCCTCTTCTACCTCTCCTCCCCCTTCCGCGAGCGTTTCGTCCCGAGGAGTAAATTGAATGAAAATCTCAAGTGCGATGCCATTACCCCGGCGGAGATTGGCGTCATTGACGTGAATCCTGCTGTCTTTAATTTATCAGTTCTGATATGAACACCAGTGACAGAGTGGACAAAGCGCTAATGCAGCCGAGCTTGTTCTTCCACGCACATTCGCCTTCGCTCGTCCAAAATGAGAATTGGTCGGTTGCAAACATTTTTGGAAAAAACTTTTCTCGAAATCGATACTAGGCAAAGAATTGTAACATGAGATATTTTGAGTACATTGTGGTTTCACGAGCTCGACGTTTTTTTCTTAAGCTTTTTCTTCTGAGGTCTGTAGGACCTTCACCGTACAAAAATTATGATGTACGATTATTATTTGCTAGCGTATCTTGTAAGGTATGTTTTTGATGGATAGAAACGCAACACCCATACATTTCTCAGCCTTGCCTAACGAGATACAACCAGAATCACCACAGTACAATAAACTGTCTTACTAGTCCGCTTACGTTTACTTTCTGCCTAACTTCAATCTGTCTTACATGCCTATCTGTACTTTTTCTACCTCCTACTCACTTGCCTTTATGATCTCAACTCTATCACAGTCTTCAATCAAGTAGCAGTAGTCATTTGGGGAGGCGACCGACAGCTGAGGTAATTTGCGCCAATAGGGATGGATGGGAATGGAGATAGGGTGGTGAGAAACCCGGTGTCAGCATTGGCCTACTCTTCAAGGGGCCAAGGGGTCCACTGTTTAACTCCCCATCCGTTTCTCAAAGTGCTCTCCACAAAGCACCTCAAGTAGGGATTCCAGATACCACAAAAAAAACCGCCGTCTCCCGGTTACAAGCCGGGGCCCTTTGGGTGGGAAGCAAATACATTAGCCACCGCACCATCCTGATCCCCCCATCGCCAATCGAAATTCTTTGCATCCATCTTTCCTGCCTCCTTTGAATTTCTTCCAGTAATTCTGTCTCATCTTCCCCTATATTTCTTCGTTTTATTTCTCATCCGTCCATTTCACTTTTGCCATCCTTCTCCACACCCGTATTTTAAACGCTTCCAATGTTCGCCAATCTTTTCGCTTCAGAGACCTAGTTTCCGCGGCGAGCGAATTTTTCGCTTTCCTTTTCTAACATATTTACTCTATAAGTTCCTGTCATCAACTCCTTCCTCCCTACGAAAGCTTTATGGCCTAACGCAATTCTTTTTCATATGTTCGTACCTCTTTAAAAATCATAATGCAAAACATTTCCAAATTAGTTACTCTATATTTTGCCATCTAATTATAACGTTTAACTTAATCTTCCTCATTAAAAAAAAACTCGTTCCCTTTGTTTTACGTGCTTAATGTCATATTCATGTTTTTGCAGTTTGCTCGTATCTAAATAATTTCTGTCCATTTAATTTTCTTAGAATTCCGTCAATTTGGTCTTACTGTCAGAGGCAGAAATGTCATCAGAAGGCGCTGCAGGTTAAAATTCAGAAAGATAGATGGATGGTCGATACACACCAAGAAAAATTCTTCTTTATCCTCGAGGAATTCCCGCCTCGACCAGAAACGTCTCGGGACTGATCTTGTGTAAAAAAACCATAGAGTGGCAGCACTAATTTGGGGAGCCGTCATCTTTCTTTGAGGCGACCGAAATCATCAGGCAATTGCGCATGTGGAGAGAGAATGGTGATTTGAACAAGAAGGTCAAAGGCTTGTCATCCGCATCGTGCGAATTGAAACTACCGACAGAAAATGAGGTGAACGAGAGCTGCACGACTCGGCGACGTTGGGCGTTCCCTCGCACTGGCAAAGGGCGTAAAATTTTATTTGGAAAAGGGAGGTAAGAGAGCAATGGTAGCAAGAAAATGTTAATCCTTCTGACAACAATGACATATTACCATTCCCCCTTCTTCCTTGAATGGCCAACCGAGTTGAAGTTCTTGTAATGCGGCTACGGACTCGCAATAACTAAAGGGTATCTTTTTAGAACTGCCGAAATAACCCCACCCTGCGAGTTTTTTGTTCTCTTACTGCGGTCAGACTGATATTCACGAAATGTGCTCGTTCTGCTGACCCTTCGGAAAGGCATCTACTGTGTTCATCAAGCGTATTACACGCTCTCTAATTTTAGGAATTATGTTTGAGTAAACAAATAAAATTTTAAATGGAAAATTAGTACATCCTTGTAGCACTAGGGTAGAATTTCGGGCTTCGATTACAAGGAAACAAAGTCCTTAAGGTTCTATGCAATATTTTGATGCATCTACTTCGCTATGCAATTTTTATCTTTTCCTGGTCCATCTACAATATTTAATAACTATTTTTCCAAACATTGGTATGTTCGCTGCAACTTCCAGTATTCACAATACAATTGATACAGGAGCCTTGCTTGGCTTCTCCGAACCAATTTATCCGTACTGCCGTAATTGGATGTAATTTTTGATGTAGACCTCTGTATGTTTAGAACATGTGTAAGGTATGGGGATATGTTATGTACGTACAAATATAAATAATTCTAAATAAAATAATTGATTTCATTAATATAGATCGTAGAATGGCAACTTTTGAGCCAAGGGAATGGTGAGAATTTTTCAAATAATTAAGTCATGGAGTAAGGCTTACGGCTAAGTTTTTAAGATTGCGAGAAAAGAGAGGATATTGATAATTACAGTACAAAGAAAGGAAGAAGGTGGTGATGATACTGAGAGTAATAGCTTGTTGAGTGCTGCAATAGAAGGGATAATGCTAAAATGCGGAGGGTAAAAGGGGATAGCATATGTTTTTTTGAATGGTTTAGTGTGGTGGCAGAACGCATAAAAACTGTACATGAAAATGATGCAGGGAAGGATATAATATGATAATTAGGATGGAGGGAATCCATGAGATTTAATACCTGTTAGCGATCGTCCAATGCCTACTTCTAATCGGTACCCTTGATACTAATTATGTTTTCTTGGAATCTTAAGTGAAAGGAGACAGAACCATTAGATGAGATATAAAATCTTGCTCAATAAAAATTGCAAAGGAAAAAATAGGTAAACAACTGAAGACAGCGTGAAATGGGGAGGTTAAAATCAAATTCCAGGATGATTTTCCTATAATTTGGCGTCAGTTCCTCCAAATTTAAACCTTGCCTTTGTGTTCGTCGATATTTTGTAAGTTTGACGCATGTATTTTCCTCAAAAATTTGTATTTTCTCGCTCCCCCTGAATAAAAAGTTTTTCTGTATAAAGTGTCGTTAAGAAATAAAATAATAATCGGAAAGTTGACTGCAAACATTCACCAAACTATAATCAGTTGTAAGATTTAATGGTGGGTTTAAAATCTTTAGTGTGGAAACCTCTCTATGTAGTTAATCAGTTCGTTCCATTTCAACTCTCGATTGTGCCTCGAATATAAAACTGTATAATTATTTTACGGATTAATAAACGCATGGGTTTATTTTTTTGCAAAATACCGAGGATAGTAGCGACTTTCAGTATCTTACGCAATTCCCCTCCGGTTCTGAAGTAGTTTTTCTTGTTGATGAAAACTTCTGGTCACCCCCGTTCGGTAGTTGTATGGTTACAGGACGAAATAGGATTAAATGATTTTACCTAATTGGGTAATAAAATATCCGATTATCTTCCCTCATTCGTATCGTCACGACTTGAGCATCTTTTATGAGAGTTAATGGCCATTATATCTGTGAACAAGGAAGGCGACAACGTACACGTAACCGTGGCAACACTCCTGTGGATGGAAAATCACGTATTTTTTCCGAATCGCGTCAGACAGGCACGCCTCTTCGTTTCGTGAATGTGTAATTTAATTCGTCGAATCGCCTCCTTGAAATATGGGCGATCCAGTACGTCAGCGTCGTAATCATAGTCATAAATTTTCCCGGGCTCACACAATTTTTGAGCTTCGGGTTGTTTCTTCCTTCCTCCGTATAACGGGTCGGGACGACCCCCCACGGCACTGAATTTTGACTATTCCTGTTTTTTCCGGTTTCTTATATTTTTTTGGGGACACGGCGAGCTGTTTCCTTGGTGCGGTGTTTACGCTTATAAAGAACACCGAAATTGAGCAAGCGATAAGAGCTCCGGGAACAGGTGAGTGCAGGTTTTCAAATCCGAGGCAACATTTACTCAATTTATGGTCAGTTTGTGCGAATGAAGACGTATATGTTCACTCCATGCCTGAACCTCTACGGAAGCTGCTTTATTTGAGCATCTTCTCTACATTGTTAAGTGTCCCCACCGCTACCTATAGTCGCAGGTGTTTTCCAAAGGTGAAAGAATAATTGGGGCATTGATAGAAATGAGCTCTTACGGCTAGTAATATTGAATGAATGTAAAACTCCAATAGCCGTAAACAGTTTACCTTTCTAAACAAAGTACAAATGAAATTTGTTGGCTAGCGCCACAAGTCAAGAAGGGGTGAAAGGTAAAATGGAGAAAATTAGAAAGGTGAATACGAATACGCGTATTCGGGCCACAAAGTAGCCCTCTTCAGAGTACTGAAGGGTAATCGTCACGACAACACAAGTCGATGTGACTTGTGGCGCTAGCCAACTAATTTCATTTGTACTTTGTTTAGAAAGGTAAACTGTTTACGGCTATTGGAGTTTTACATTCATTCAATAATTGGGGCAATGAAAATGGAAGAAAGCTACTCCTGCTGCCTTTGCTCTTTTCAATATTCCCAACCAGAAAGGAGTTTAGACGTGATGAATTTCATTCTTAATCACACTGATGCAATCCTGAATGAATGCGTTTCGGATTGTTTGGTGACTTTGTCATAATACGTGTAAGTTGACTTGTTCTGTGACAAATGTTTTCTTGTCATTAATATTCATTGCATGACAATAGCTCATTTTGAAACTCTTCCTTTCGCATATCGTTGATTGGTGAATGATGTTCATTCTGGTTAATGTGTCGATTCACAAAGATATTTTTGGTCGCAGATTTTCATATTAGACCAGATGCAAGAAATTTCACTCCGATATAATCCGTGAAATTTGCAAATGCATTCAACAAAATATATGTCAGTGATGTCAGAAATATGCATGTTTTGACGTACTATTATTTCGGAGGGATATTCACCTAAGGAAGGATACGCACCAATACTTACAAAATTCTGTTTTCAAAAATAAAGCGTTTTGTCAGGTTATCAATCGAAATAATCTCACTATTTTCAGTCTGCATATGCATATAATGAGAGGCAATAATGGGTTGCTGAAGGTAGTGCAGAGAAAGTGAGGTGGAGGAAGGAAAAAAATAGGACTTACGAATGGCATTAATGGAGGTAGGAAGTATGCCGAGCTAAAGAATGAGTTAATGTTGTATGAGTTTGTTTTGTCTTGTGTCATGTTAGTTAGGGCTTCGGAGTTTATTAGTGTGTAATCCCAGGTTTATCTCAAAAACCTACCTAAAACTGGTAGACTACTACTAATAATAAACAATTTCATCAGTTAAAGAGGCAGCAACATTATGGTAGACTACAGTGGCAGAATAACTGAGATGGAGTTGTTGGTGGTTCTATTAAGTTTTGCTCAATGCTCAAACCTCACTGAAAGAGGAAAAAATATACACGGATGCGCAGTGGTAATTCGCACTAGTATTATGGGCAATTCGCAACGTGAAGTATGTGTAATTGGACGGTTTCTGTGAACATTCATTTGTCCATGTAGTCTTATGAACGTTAAAAACACTTTTCACCCACCTATTTGCAATAAAAACAACCTGTATTCATAAATCATTCCATTTTTAGCTCCTTTTAGTTATAACCCCTTTATTTCCGTTCAAAAAGGTCCCTCCCATTCCCTTTCTCGGCCCATTTATTTGCATTATTCCTTTCACCACAGAATTTACGCCTCTCAATATCTCCGATCCACGCTGAAGCACTTCTTTGTAAACCAACCAAATTTTGCACCGCAACGCTGAGCTGAGCAAAGAAAGACTCGTGGGAGTCTTTCTTTACTAATCTTTGCTCACCACCATTAAAGTATCCGGGCCATATGTTCCCTCCTCCTTTTATTACGCAATTCTCTTCAAGTGGCGTAACTGCTATGGTTGTTTCCAAAATACCCTCCAAATACCCGGGACTTGTTCCTCCTGGTCTAATTTATAACCTTATACCTTTATGTTTAATTTACAAGCCTGCCCACCCAATGCTGCGAAATCATCTTACCTATGCGATTCAAATAGCAAAATGGCTTTCTTATATCAGGCATCGTTCTAAGAGAAACGGGTCATTTCTTCTACTCTCGCTCGATGAGATATTTCTTAAGAGGCGGAGGGAATGGCGATTTTGTGGACTTGGCTATCTTTTATGTTTCGTTTACGGCCGTCCTAAAGCACGACATGGTGCTCGAATGCTCCAGAATGTATCGTAAAATCTATCCCTTGCTCTCCGTTTGTCAACGGAATGTATTTTTTCCTTCTTCAACCCAATATAATACCCGTCGCTACGTAGTCCCAGCAACCACTGTTGATCGTAGAGCTGAGTTAAGAAGCGATCAGAATTTTTGAAACCCGATTGTTTTTAAAAAATTATGGATTCTTGTGTTCTTTGGCGCTCAGCTGGATGGCGTTGTGGGGGTCCGTGGAATAGCAATATGGTTCATCCTCTTCGAATGAAATGAATACGAAATTTTGGATGAAGTTTTATCTTCTTGAATGGAGTGGTGT
This sequence comes from Hetaerina americana, assembly GCF_022747635.1. Taxonomy (NCBI): domain Eukaryota; kingdom Metazoa; phylum Arthropoda; class Insecta; order Odonata; family Calopterygidae; genus Hetaerina; species Hetaerina americana. The sequence goes on along the minus strand of NW_027287205.1, from coordinate 51,419,770 downwards.
TGCTTGAAGTTGACACATTATTATTATTATTGCTATTCTATCGATTAGGTAGGGTTTTGGATCAACACATACGACACAATACGTTGTCTCTCCTTGCAAAAACGCAACCTGACACCGGGCGCGGCAACAAGCCCATCTGAAATTCCATATTCTTCGTTCATACGCTTCAACATGCCCAACCTATTCTAACCCCTTCCTCGTTTGCCTGATGTCCTCCCCTCTACCATAGTCTTCAAAATTCTCTTGGTAATGAAAATGCTCTGCACCCATCTTCGGGATATACTGAGAGTGGTAATGGGATGCAGAAGGCGGTTATGGAGACGAGGGAAAGCGAGTTAGAGAGAAGACAAGAAGACACATTTGGAATGGAATTAAGGGAGGAAGAATGTATGTAGAGTTGTGGATTGCCCTAATTTTCTACTACTAGAGTCCATCGAAAACCTTCTTTAAGTGGTAAATTACAAAAATTATAATAATAGTTTCTGGATACCGTGGGAAAGGGAAGGTGTCAGTCTCATGATTATGAACGCAGATAAGGTACAGTGTGCGATTATCCAAGAGACGTGAGGAAATTATGCCTCTATTAGGCCAATCCTAATAATTTCATTCGGGAATGGCATTGCTCGTATATCAGTATGAGGACAACCTGCACAACGACCTTGTTTCACTCGTGAGCAGGGCTCGTTTAAACAGATTTACGATGGCGAAGACGACTCCCTAGCCGCGCAATTCGTTCTTCTTTTCGTGATCTTCCTCACTTTTTTCACGATCCCCTTTCACTTCAATCGATCCCTTGACTCGCGACATTGCCCTTGTGTACTGCGCTGCCCTGACCTTGAGGACGGCCGCGTTTTTGACCTAGGATTAGCGCGTCGTCCGCATCGACCTCATTCTAACCCCTCGACCCCCCCCCCCCCACTTCACACCGCAAAGCTTAACACTTTGGCTCCAAGTGATGAAGTTGCAGTGAAAAAGAATACTAGACATGCTGAGTGATCGTTGATATCCCATAGGCATTTTATAGAGGCGCGGTTTGTTTATTTTAATCGTGGTTTTTTCTTTAATTTTTCCTGCAATGCAGACCAACGTCAAAATTTAATTTGGACATTGCGTGCAAAACATAATAGAAGACAGTAGCGTGATCATCAAAATGTATAGCCTGTCTTTGTTTTCGTAAAGGAAGTAAAAGCTATCCATCCAAAATATGACCTTAAACTGGATAAAGATTGGTAATATCCACATCAGGTAGTAGTAGCCCTTAGGAATGGATAGGAAAGGAGGGGTGGAGAGAAACTCGGTGTCAGCAAGAGTAAGAGTAGGCAAACTAGGAAAGGTGCTAAGGGGTCCGCAGTTTAACAGCCCGTCCGACGGACGCCGTACTCACTTTCCACAAAGCACCGCAGGTAAGGATCGGAATACCACTTATAAATGTCTGTTGCCTTCAGGTTTCGAACCCGGGCCCTCTCGGTGGGAAGTCAGTACATTAGCCACCACACAATCCCGATCCCCCTTCAGGAAGTACTAAAGTATTTTGTATCCATGGTGTTCTAATACATTAATAACCACACAGTGATTTTGAGTGTAGCTGTTGCCCTGAGGTTTCGTAAATACATATTTCAGTCTTTTTACTTCTACTGGATATGGCTTTAAGGTAATAATTACAAATTTTATGTAATTGAATCGGTTCATTTGTGTTTTTAAACATTTGACACTGATGCTTCAAAAATTAATTTTATACCGTCTTTTATGTTAACTTTGTGCGCTTTTGCTCATTGGTGGTTATAATTTCTCACAACCCATAAATGCTACATTGCCTATCTAAGTGCATTGCGTTACCAAGGCGATGTTTCAAAAAACTAATCATTCGATACTGAAAACTCATGCGCTTCTCTTTTTTATTCTTTCAGGTAAGCGGTTTGGAAGTGATAATACCTCTACTTTGCTCATCTTGTTGCGTTCAGAAAGAGTGAGTATTTCGATTGGTATCAAATACGCGAACCCTCTCCCGAATATTGAGATATATTTTGAGAACCTAATGAATTTGGTATCGAAATAAATTATTTACTTACGTCTGTTCTCTTGTTGGCTTACTGTGGCTTCTGGCTGTTTAAGGGATGCATCCTTTCACTTTTTTCAAGTAAACTCAACTTTGTTTTTTGAATTCATCATTAATCATTTTATTATGCAGAAAAAATAATAAAAATTGCTGTTTTTGTGGGATAAAAACTTAAGGAGCTCCAGAAAAGCAAGCCAATATTTTCCCATACCATTCTTATATTATCTGTCCTATTGTTTAATTCATTCGCAGCATTTAAGGTCAATGTCTCGACCATATGTAAAGTGAAATCATGAACAATTTGATAGATCCGTTAGTTAGCTCATATACGAAAGGAAATTTCGGGAAGAAGTTGAATAAATTTGAATATTATCTTACTAACTAAGATAATGTAGGGGAAACCGCAGGAATCATATTTATAAAATAAATCTCCTTCCTTTACTTTATAGTCCCTGATATTGTCATATCTCAGAGTCCAATCATTTTCAAGTTGACCGAATACGTAATATTTGAGCATGGTATATTTTTTTCAATCTTGCCACTAAAATAATAATTAAAGCAGTACTCCATTAAATTATAACGGCCAACTGCTTGGGCACCTCAGAAAACTCAGATAAATGGGTGTGCTGGTCAAGGGCATTAAAGGGTTTGGATTAATGTTCGCGTGCCACCAAATTTTAAAGCGCTCTTCGTGACAGGTTAGAGATGACCTTGGAGCCTAGTTTATGGCCTGCTCGTCAGAATCTTCCTTGTGAGAAAAATAATTGAATGCCCAATCGGAAAATTAGGAATAGAGGAACATTGAAAGCGAGCCAACACCCAGTGCCGCATTGCAGAACAAGCTAATTTTTTTTAACCCCACAAGGAACGAAGTCTTCCCTCCCCCCTCCTACCAGCTGACTTTCTTTCCTAGCAGTTGATGCGAGGTGGATCTCTCAGCGGGCCATTTAAGGAAGAAATTCAGCATACCCGTAACCACTTATTTGTTTTACTTTTGCCTATTGGTTCTAAGGAATATGTTTTACTATTTTTTTGAAGTTTGAATGGTCGATATGAATATTATATAATTTTGCTGTTTGTAATCGTATTAAAGAAATTCGAAGACAGAAGGCTAAGTTGTTGTGAGTGATACTAGAGGCAATGGAGTAGTAGTATTTAGGGGAGGCGACCGACAGCTGAGGTCATTTGCGCCATAGGGGATGGACAGGAAAGGATGAAGGGTAGAGGAGAAACCCGGCGTCGGCATTAGCCTACTATTTACGAAAGGCGCCAAGGGGTCCGTAGCTTAACGTAGCTTAACGAAGATGGAAGGAAAACAAGCGAGGAAGTGCTAGGCAGGGTGGGGGAAGAGAGGGGATTGTTGGGAGAAATCCTACGGAGGCAGAAGAGGTGGGTTCAGAGCATTTTGTTTGGTGATGAAATGTTAAAGACTGATAGAGGGGAGAAATTCAGGCCAGCGAGGAATGTGCAGGAAAAGGATCGGAGGAGGTTGGACGGAGTGAATGGAGGAAGTATGCGGAATTAAAGAATGGTTTTAATTAGGTTACGTTTGACTGTCAGGGAACTTGCAGAAGAGTGTGGCATCTCGATTGGTTCGTGCAATGAAATTCTGACTGAAAAGTTGAGGATGGATCGTATCGCCGCCAAATTCATGCCTCGCCTGATGACAGAGGACCAGTATCAACATCCGATTCAAGTCTGCCAGAAACTGTTTGATAGAACCGAAAAGGGTGGAACCTTCTTGTCCAGGATCATAACAGGTCATGAGTCAAGGATTTATGGATATGACATTGGAAAAAAAGTGCAATCTTCACAATGGATTGGTGAAACATCCTCCCGCCTCAAAAGCTGGACAAGTTCGCTCGAATGTCAAGGTGATATTGAAGCTGTTTTTTCGATGCAAAGGGGGTTGTCCATCACGAATACCCGCCTTAAGGCCAGACAGTCAACACGGAGTAATACCGGAGTGTTATGAAACGCCTGAGAGAGAGAATCAGGTGAAAACAGCCCAATCTTTGGAGGATCGGCGAGTGGTTTTTTCATATCGACAACGCGCCGGCTGATTCGTCTCTAAGAACTTTAGCCAAAACCAAGACCCCTGTGCTTCCTCACCCACCCTACTCACCAGACCTGCCCAAATGAGACTTTTTCCCGTTCCCCAACCTATAATTCCCGCTCAAAGGAAAGAGATTTGCTATCATTCCAGAGATAGGGAAAAATTCGACAGAGGAGCTTATGAGCATTTTGGAAGAAGCGTTCCAGGACTGCTTCAAAATGTGGAAACTCCGTTGGGAATAATGTATTCGTTGGGGAGAAGACTACTTTGAAGGGGATCCTGACCAATAATTAGTTAGTGAAGTATTTTTTCTGATAAAAAAATTCGGTAAAATTTTGAACAGACATCGTATGGGGAAAGCACGGTAGATGGAGAAAAATTAGGATTTTGTATTTTTATTTGAGTAGGTAGGTATTAGTATGCAGAGCGAAATAAAGAGTTATTGTTATAAGTAGAAAGGGGTTTGAGGATTTTTTGCGTCGTGTTAGTCATGGCTCATGAGTAGAGCGATGTGTGGTGCCGGGATCCATCGGAAACTTACTCTACCTCGTTGGACTGCCGAAAATCTTAATACAACACCCTTTAACTATTAATAGAAGTGTCAGTAAGTGAATTGCGCCATCTTTAGCCGTCCCCAATGTGTTTTCACTGCCTCCAGCACGATTAACACTGGTTCTGCTAAAATAATTTACGAAGGTCGGATCCGAAGGATTTCCCAAAATTTCAGGGGAGTGAATTGCACCTTTCGTGAGGAAGGAAGCAGAATGACCGCAGAACGACATATGGCAGCTGTGCACTCATGAATACCTTTCCCTGGGGTGCAGATCAACACTTATCCAGACAGAGCCCCCCCCTCATCAATCAGGTGGCAATATTTGACCACGTCGAATCCATTGTTTGTTTTAAGTTTTCATGTACCTCACGAAAGTTACTTCCCCTCATCCCAGAGTAATTGTGTCGAAAGCACGTCGTTCTTATTCGAAGGAATAAACAAACGTGACGCATATCGTTGTGTCATTGTTTGGCTTGCTGGTGCGAAAGTCACTTGGTAGACAATTACTCTCTCATTCCCTCTTGAAATGAAATAAAAGGCAGTATTTATGAATAAATTAAGACAAATAGTTTAAGGCAAAGAAATAAGTTCTTGCAATACTTAGAAATAAATAATCGTTAGGGATCTTCCGAAAAGTAACTTAACATAGGTAGAATACCTGAGTGAAATTTTGGTAATTACTTCTAATAGTCAGAATCTTCGGCAGAGAATCTTCTTTCACTTGCTCCAGTGTGCCGTTCTCTAATCTTACTTCGAGATCATCTTCCCTACTGCAAATCTTTACCTTAGTTTAAATCTAGCTTAAGTTAAGGTACTTTTTCGTCTCCTTCTATAAAATGGTTAGTATCCTTGTCAAGTTTTCTTTCTTACCTACTAGTATAAATACGTCGTCCTACCACTTACTGCCGATCAAATATCAACATTGGAGTTTTTTCCCCTGCTTTTAAGGCTTAGTTGGCTGTGGGATTACACAACAACTTCCGAGCAAATAGTAGGGCATAGTACAATATGGCGACAGTCACCTTGGAGTCTAGATCCAACCGTCCGATACTTGTGAAAGGATAATTGTGAGCCGCGATGCAAAAATGCAGAACTCCTTTACTCCTGAGGGCGCATACTCCCTTTTGGATCAATGTGGCTCAAGGCGTACTAATTTCTTCATTTCAAGAGGTGTCAAACAGTTCTTGCATCAAATGTATGCATAAAAAAGCCTGTCAAAGGAGATGTACCGATTATGAGAGATCAGCGTATATTGCGTGATGAAAGGAACTTTTTTGACGTAAATGGTCCAGAGTGAAGCTGGCCTTGTGCTTGAAGATTACTGCCTAAGGAGCGTTATCGAGCAATAGGACAATTTTAAAGGAGAGCACCAAGCTTGGTGCTCAATCTCTTTTTTTTAAGATATTGAACATTTTTTGCAGAGGCCATAGGTATTGCCATCAAATCTCTTTCCTACATGTATTATTCTCAGTTGCGACCATTAATTGTCCTTGCGAATGTCTAATTTATACTTACTTTGTCAAATCAGCTGAAGTTTGAAAAATGGTTGGCGAAGAGAGGAATTTTGCTTGGGGCTATTAAAAAAAAGCTGAAAAGGGGGTTGGCTAAGTACTCTGAGAATTTGTGAGATGTTTAAGGTCTTAAAAGAAGGTAGAATATGAGGTAAAGAGGATGGGGAATTAAGAAAATGGGACTTTTTAGATAGCATGAAAGAAGACATATAGTATTTGACTAAAACTCCCAAGGAAGTTGTGCAAGCTGGTTATCACGCTTTGATTCACTTCCCAAGAGGAAAATAAATTAAAGGTTATCGTCATTTCCAAGAAAAATGGCACAACAGTTCACCACTTTGCCCCCAAAAATAAATGCCTCTCCTTTAATAATAAAGAACAGAAAACCACTAATCTGCAGATAGAGCTGTCTATATAAGGAACAGATTGTGAAGTGTCATGGTAACAGTGTACGAATGCACATTTTATGAGTCACATCAATTTTACATTGGACCTACAAAATGGTGGTATCCTATAGAATATGTGTGTTTGCATTTATATTATTAACGCTACGGAACAACCCAATGGGACAACAACTCTGCATGGAACAAAATCAAGTACCTAAAGGGAATAAAAGTTTCGAGTTGTCCATTATGGGCCACAAAAACCAAACTGGTCACTGGATAACTCAATTTCTCCTGAATGAAGAACTTTTTGATCAAGGTAGTAGACTACGGAAAAATGAAGAAGGAAATTATGTACTTAATGCTAACAAAAGGAAGCTCTTGCGTATGCAGAAGAAAATAATGGTAAGGGACCATCAGAAACATAACTTTTATCATTAATATACCTTAAATTATGAATCTCCTCAGTCCCAATTGGTTTTTGTCAAAGAGAAATTTTTCATCCAAACGTGACTCTTATTTGTCAATAAATTTATCAGCCAGATTAAAATCCATTTACAGTTCATCTAGAAAAGTATTTACCTCAGTTCTGGTCACTTCTCATTTGATGTACGCTTAACTAAAGTCTGGAGGTCCGGGTCTCGATCTCTTGTGGGCATCCCCAGTTTCACCCCAGCTGTGTTATTTTTCGGGTTCCAGATCGTCCTGAAAAACCCAGGAAAAGAACTGGACGCCGGTACTCTGCTAAGTAAATTTGACACGCACTTTATAGGGCTTAGTACAAGGTGAGCTCTACTACCCCTATCAAACTAGACTTTGGGGTAATTACTGTTGTAGATCAAATTTCGTTTTACTATTAAGTATACAGTAATAAGTTGGAGGGGATTGCAATGTTAGAACTTTAATGAACTTAACCTGCGTTTTGGGGTAAAATGAATTCTGCCGTGGAAAGGCATTAAGAAGAAAGGAAGAAAAAGCATTTTAGAGAGAAGTGGTGGCAGAGTGGGTCGGAAAAAAAAGATGAGCCATGACTTTAATGTGGGTTATAACGTTGTTTAGGTCAGAAACTTGATCTCAGAAGATGTGCGTAGACAGTGAAAATTCAGATGTTTGCATTGATAAGTACCGGGAAAATTAGATGGTAGAGAGGACAAAGAAAATGAGTGTCGAATAGGATGAAGGAAAAGTGGAAGTTGGAGAGGTGAGATTCGAGGATGTGGATGAAATTTTGGAGTGTAGTAAAATTTTAAAAGCTGTGCCGAAAGGAAAATGTAGCTAAATGTGGAAAAGGGAGAAATAAAATAGTAATTTCAGACTGGATGGAGGAAATTAGGCAGTAGAATTTGCCATAAAAAGTTAATATTGTATTTGAAATGGGCGTAGAAGTGTAATAAGACTTCTTTTACCAACAAAGACTTAATGGCCGATAATTTTCTTATTTGATCATTGTTTCAGTTTCACTTACGGAAATAAATAGTAATAATCAGTAGTTTTATTGTTGGGTTAATGATTATGAAAATATGCCCAAAGCCAACAATGGGATAATATTAATGACTATTATGATCAATTTTAAACAAGATTTAATGAATGAAATGATTGCTGATCTAGTAGTGGAGGCTAGAAAACATGCTGGTTAAACTGGGCCTAAAACTGCCCATCTGATCCTCTATGTCCCCAGTTAACTCCATCACGTCATGCACAGTATATTTTTCGGGAGAAGGAGTTGAAAATATTTCATAGGCAGTGGGACATGTGTATTGTAGAACTTTCGGTAATATTCCCGTTAATACTAAATTACCGTCATTCATCATCTTCAAGGACCTTCTCCGCAAGCCGTCAATATTCAAGAGGAAGTTTGGAATGAGTCTTCACGTTCGGGAAAATCTCATTTGCTTGTGATCTCCCTCGTACCCCAGGTTTGGAATTTTAAGCCATCAAGCCCTTACCTTTCGCGTTTAGAGCCATAAATACTTCGTCATACAGAATAGAAAATAGCTCATCTCTTCGTAATCGCCGAGATGTCAACTGAACATATTTTCGGTGAAATAAAAAATTTTTTTAGTGTTAAAAATATTGGTTACTTGATTTCATCGAAAGTCAATTTTTCCGTCGATTATATCATGAGCCAGTTCTCAAAGCGTCGATTCGATTTACAAGTCCTTAAACTGAAATGTTAATGGCAAATATAAAACGTATGAATTCGCATGGGTTATAAGGTAGGCATGTAAACAGCGCTGTACCATTTATTTGTGTACAGAGACTCTGTATGTGCAAATTGCAAGGAGTTGCATATTGACTTAGAGAAACGGAGCCCTCGGCGTCTTTGACTTTAATTTCATTGAGAACTATGCTCGAAATGCAACCATTTTTTTCGAATGTGTCCAAGTTTACTGTAATTCTGATTGTTTTTGTTATTCGCTATCAGAATTTTGATTGCTTTCAAATGGTCGTATGACGTTAGTATTACTGTTAATCCACCGGTTAATTTCGGTACTTGATGGACACAGTGATACAATATTAATCCCCTTGCCTGTGCTGACAAAAAATAACCTGACCACCAACACTGCAGTAAGTCCTTCAATGCCGCATGCTTCTTTCCTTCCTTCATTCCATTCAACATGCATATCCTATGCCTTCCCCGACCTCGTTTGCCTATCGTTCTCCCCTCTACCGCAATCTTCAACATCCCACTGCCAATCAAAATGCTCTGCATCCATCTTTCCTGCCTTCTTCGAATTTCTGCCAACAATCCCCTCTGCTCGCCCACCATACCTAATACCTCCTCGTTTGTTTTTTTTCAGTCCCCTTCACCTTCTCCATCCTTCTCAACACCCACATTTCAAAAGCATCCAATCTACACATGTCTACCATCTTGGTTCATAGATCATGTTTCTGCATAGTATAAAACACGCTCCATGCCAAAGTTTTGACGAGCTGTTTATTACATCTATACTCAAAGGATGTGAGAAACAGCTCTCATCAATTCTCGTGAAAACATCTTTGCCTAACGCAAATTACTCCTATTATGTGAACCCTTGGTAGATCTACTAGCCTTGGGGTGAATTTCAAAAGCAGGTCTTCGAAGGCAAGCACCCGTCGTTCTTCTTGCTAGAGATTTCAGAACTTGTTGAAAACAAGTTACCTCGACGGTGGGCCTCATTCGCGGGTGGAGACCTTGACCCACAGTTATATCATTTTCTCCCCGTCGAAGTTGCAGGTGCTGTATCCTGGCTGCATGAGGCCAAAAACTTAGCGCAACAAAAAAATGGCCATTTTTAATCGATTTATTTTCTTGTTTTGCTATCGAGGAATTTGTCGTAATTTCCGTATTCCGCTCGGGCAGAGAAATTTACAGCTTCAACTCACGTGTTCGCTTTTGACATTTATTTGAATTTTAATCCTTTTCTCTGATTGGTTGTCGGGGTCATCGCTCAATTGCATGAAAACTTACCTTTTATACAGTCACAAAATCGGTCGATAAGCAATTTCCTCTGCGGAAAGGCTGTTATTATTGAAAAAAAGTCAGGAGTAATGGATACTCACGTCATAAAACTGCATATCCTTTTTCATGGGTACAAACATGCTAATAGGACTACAAGTAGTTTTCGAGTAGTGTGGAATAAGTTATGCAAGCAATTTCGCCGGAAGATTAAACCGTGACGCCCACAAACAAGTGATATTTGTAGATATACACGTATATGTGATTACAGCAATTTCAAAGTGTAGAAATCATTCAATTAGACCGGGATTCGAATCCGGATCCTTCGATGCCCGGCCAATTGCTTTAGCCAGTCAAGCTCCCTCTAACTGCTGTAATGTGGGGGATCAGGTTTTGTGTTGTTAGACTAAGCTAAGAAATATAGCGACGATTATACTGTCCATCGAATACCAACCTTTAACGGTACGTAACCAATTATAAAAATAATGCCATTGAGTACTCAACTCAGGAGTTCCATTTCAATCGAAAACCCGATGTATCAGTCGTGTTTTACATAGATGTAAAACACGCAAACGCTTTGAAATGACGGTTTGTCTAAAACGTATTTAAAGCGTTATACTTCCACAATGCTACGATGTATCAATTTCTCTTCGGTTGGTTCTTTCATAGAACTTCGAACCGAAAGTGTCCTCATCATCATCTTCTAACGGCGGAGCATTATCGTTGCAGTCATATAACTCTCTCCATTGCTGTTCCTTTCAAACGCATGTTTGGACTCTCAAAATACTTTTTATGTAACCCAGAAACTTCTTTCTTGGCCTCCCTCTTCTTTTTTTCCTATTATTTTCCCCTCCATTATATTTCCCAGGAAGTTGTTATGCCGCAGAACATGTCCAACAGATTTAGTTTTCCTTCTCTCCATATCTTTCATTAAATTTCTTTCCTCTTTAATTCCCCTCAATACTTCTGTTTATTCTATTGTCTATGCATATCATTCTTGTTATATTTATCCAAATATAAATTTCCATCGCCTCACATCCGAGACTTCTCCATTGTTCCCAATGTCCAAGTTTCACATATGTACAGCAATGTACTCGCACTCCAAATGAACAAAAGATTTTCAAATTTCCAATACCATGTGTTTGTATCCTAAACAATTTCTCAAAATTTTTCATATGCCATCTTTGCTAAGGCTATCCTTCTTTTTATTGCAGCGGTACATTTGTTATCTCATGTAATTTAGTTCCCAAGGCAGCAGAACTCTTCTACTTGGCTTATCCTTGATTCCTCTATTATTGAATTTCAAAGGAGTTCTGTTGTTTCTAGAAACTGTCATAGCCTTGGATTAATTCACTTATATTTCCAGTTTCCATTTTTCCAAAGCTGTGTACAGGATTTTGAGCATTCTATTCATGTTTCCGACTGAATCTGCCATGGTCACGATATCATCTGCAAACGTAACGCACTCTCTTTCTTCCATTTATGTTGTGGTCGTTTGGTCAAAAGACATTTGTGGATGCTTGCAAAATAAAGGGAAGAGATCGAGAGGGAAACCTATCGACGGAGGAGCACCTTATTGGTGGATGATTTCGCTGCGTCACTACGCGAAATGCTGAAATGGCTCTCAAAAGCCAGCCGTGACGGTTCCCCCGCTGGGGCGAGTACAATTGGCTGGGCGAAAGAGTTTAAGAGGCGGCGGAAAGACATCACCACTCCGCGAAGAATTTTAATTGGCTCCCGATGCCGTTAAAAATGAGGTCGTTGGCCATCCTGAAAAGAAATCACCCAATCGGGGTGGACCTGTGGAAATTCATATCGCTGTGAATCGTGCACTAGCCATGGAAACGACGTTTTGAATCCGTGGGAAGTATTGATGGCGCCTTTAATAAGTACCAAGTGTTATTTTTGTGTGGTGACACCACGCTCACACGGGTTCAGAACACACAATACTCCTTCGCCATCCGGCACTGATTCATACTTCAAGAGAATCAAAAACGCTAACCACAAAATCCGTTTTGATTTCACCTTTAGGAATCACCAAGTATTAGCCTTGGGTAGCTGAACCAGAATCCTCCGGATTTGGAACGCATAAAACTTTGTACGCATCCATATTTAATTCAAGGTACTTATTCAAGAGCATCAGCATGGATACAATCATTTATGAATGATATTACTTAGACCTGATTGCGCCTTGCTATTATTATTATTTTCTTGTCTACCATTTGAATTAAACTTTCGATGAACACGGACTGACAATCCACCCTACATTTAACCACGCTTCAGTTTCGCCTATATGCTCTCTTCAAATTTCTTCCAACCTTTTCTCTCTCCCCCCCCCAACCGTTTCTAAGACCTCTTCGTCCGACCATTTCCGTCCATTTAAACTTTTCAGCGTAATTTTCCCAACGTCAGGTAATACGAGCTGCAGTTGCAGGGGATTTGCTCCAAGCTCTAGACGATGACCCAGGCTTTCTAAAAAAGGAGTCATAGCTGGAGATGAGTTATGGCTCTACGGTTATGCCCCTGAAACTATAAGTCCAGTCTTCAGACAGTCGGTTGGCGAAATAAAGGAATATAGGAGAATTTGACGAGGCCACTGTTGACCATTCCGAAAAAGGACTTGCGGAATGTTTTGAAAAGTGAAATAGACGCTGGGATAAGTGTGTGAGGTCCCAAGGGGAGTACTTCGAAACGGATTGAGACCTCATTGATCTCGGTTGGGTATTTTTCTCAAAATATTGCATGGCTGGATAGTTTCTGGACATACCTCGTACATACCAAAATTTCCTTTAATTTATCCATCCACATACTCTCTTAAAATTTTCTCAAGTAGTTATTGACGTTCAATCTTTCTACCCCCGCCCTCGGAAAATTTGCCAATAAATTACCGCTTCCACACATTGTGTTTCCTCGCACTTTGAACTCAACCACGTATTTTCTTCTGCTCCTAATCTCAAGGAAAAATTGGGATGTCTTGGAACGTAAAAGCATCTCGTAACAGGTGTCTTCTTTCTTCCAAGAACCTTTCACTCCCACTTGTTGATCATAAACTCACTCCTCGTACTCCCTCCAAATAATTGTGAACTTGAGCATAGGGAATAAACTTTTGAGTCCATTTTCATTGCTATTAACGATAACCCGTACTCACTCGACCCCCCATTTATTACGGCCCATCTCAATTTTCTGTTAAGTACTATCGCTACGACATGTCTACTTTCCTCATTTTAACCAGATTATCGTCATTGATCGCTCTAACTACTGATGCCATCTCACTTTGCCTACCATAACGACTTCCCTTATCCATTTGATGTTTCCTCACCTTACTGTCCTCAACAATGTTCTTGTTCTTGTTACCATGACTTTATTCTAGAGGTTGGGGGTCATCTTCTGTTCTTCTTTCATATTTCCGCTGACACGACCATGCATTTATTTTGTACATTGACAAACGGGTAGGCCCTAATTTCTCTCTGCTTGGAACGAAACCATATGTTAGAAAAAAACCGGATGTAATCAGCACAGTACTTTTTCTATCAGTTTTCTTTTTATCCAAAGACAATTTAATGATTGGTGCTATGCAGAGTATAAACCAAAGTAAAAGAGTGAGGTAGGTTTCCTCATTATTCTCACGGATATTTAATGTGTATAATGAAAAGTAATTAACGAAATCTAGGAAAAGGTCAGAGTTGTTGTACGAATTCAAGGTATTTTGTTATTTCCGAGCGAAATTGCAATTAAAAGATGACCTAAATGCTGTAAAACAATGGTGCGACACTTGGCAATTAGTATTAAACTTGAAAAGGTGCATAGTGATGAATTTTTGGAAAAAGGGCAACTCCCTCCCGAGCGCCTAATGCATCTGGAACACCGAAATGGAATGTGTAAACTCAATTAAATACTTTTTATCCGTTATTACCCTCACTCACGACTCCTCCTTGGTGAAACATTAACGGGACATTAAGCGTAAGCGACATTAATAAGTGGGCAAGCTTATAAAAATTAGTTTTTGTAGAAGAGTGGTGGGGAAATGTGAGAAAGAGTTCAAGAGAAATTTTATCTTCACTCGTTAGACCTCGTTTAGAATATGCTACTAGTGTATTAGGATCCTCATGAAGTTGAATTGATAGCCGAATTGGATCGCTTGCTGCGTAGGGGAGCTATGTGAAATGTTATGACAAGCGTATCAAAATTATTAGAGTATCTAGGCTGGGAATCACTCACGGAACGAAGGACAAATAACAGATTAAATATCTTGCATTAATTGGAAAGATGTCTCTTTAGCATTGATGTTGAAAATGTGTCATTAGCCCCATCGTACAATAGGAGAAGAGATCTTGAAATAAAATTAGAGAGGTTATGGGTAGAATAGATAGATTTAAGATTTTATTTTACCCACGAGCGATGAGGACTCAGAACAACGTTGTCCGACCTCCCTAGGGGAGAAAAGTATTTTGGGTCAAAAGTAGTCTGGTGTGAAATCACCACATGCCAAACACCCTAGCGGTGGCTTGCAGGGTACAATGTAATTATATAATAATAAAGACAATAAGAGTAAGAGATTTGCGACTCAAGCAGCAGAATCTCAAGTTTTGAAAGATGCAAGGAGGGGATAGTATGGATATTAGGAATGGCGAAAAGGAGGTTTTTTTCAGAAGAAACAACTAGTACAAATGTTCTTTAAAAGTTACAAATTGGACCTACTTTTCTACAAATCTGAGACTTTGATGATTGGGACAAGGGAGAAAAGAAGATTTGAGACAATAGAAATGTGGTGCTTAAGAATAATGGGGAAAATTAAAATGGATAGGCGGAGAATCTCGTAGAAGCTATGAGGGAAAGAAGATATTGGCAGGGAACGGGAGAGTTTGGAGGTCGGCTGCCAACCAATCCTCGGATTTAAAACATGTGGTGATGATAATGAACACGTTGCATTACTCAGATCCATTAAAAAAAATTATTTATGGCTACGCAAGGCGAAATGAAGGAATAGTGTCGGAATTACGTCATCATAAGATTTTGTTCCTATTTTCGTTATGCGCAATTTGATTGGCGGATGTCGTTTGCTTTTCATGTATATTTCTCTTAATTCATGAATAAAACCCAAACATGGTTCTACGTGTAGTTAGTATGAATACTCATAGTAGCGACGTAGGTTTTCGTGATGTGGGTGTGAAAAAGAACGGAAGGGTAAACTATTTCAAAACTCATTTAAGTATACAAAGTATTTTATGGCAAAACATCAACAAAACGAAACAATTCTCAAGTTCTCCACGACGGGGCTGCGGGAGGTTGATCACATTTTGGAAGAGTACCCAAGCGATAAATGAATATTTCGTGCATTTCTTTACTCTTTGACCAAAACAATACTTGTGGAATAGATATATTTACTGATGAGGGAGGCACTCATAAAAAACGAGGATTCCATGTCGGAGGTAAGGAAGTCAATTAGGCACGCTTAGCCAGCTAATTGTTAAACTGGGTCAATCTAAAGAGCATGATTGAGAAGCAAATGCACACGCAATTAGAAATATTAGCATAAGCTAGCATGAGAAAGGGATTTACTAAAACGTCTTGATAATGTGTAATTACAAAAAGGCTACGTTTCTGAATGAATATTCCGCGACCGAGACAATAAACGAGAGACACTACCCTGGCACTGCGCTTGATCCTAGAGATAAGGCTAGAAATGAACAGGAAAGTTTTCATTTCCTTCATTGATTTGGAAAAAGCTATCGATACTGTAGATTGGAAAGTTATGTTTGAAACCATGAGGAGAAAAGAAATAGACTACAAAGACAGGTAGCATAAATTTCAGCTCTACCAGAACCGAAGCACTTAAATAGAATTAAATGGATATGAGAAAGAAGCAAAGAAAATAGAAGTAGTAAAACAAGCATCGTTTGCAAAAACGTTCATTTGGGGTTCATTGTTTTACAGATGTGAAACTTAGGCATCGGGGACGATGGAGAAGTCTCGGATGGGGGCAATGGAAATTTATATTTGGATAAATATAACAAGAATGATATGCATAGACAATAGAATAAACATAGAAGTATTGAGGGGAATTATAGAGGAAAGAAATTTAATGAAAGATATGGAGAGAAGGAAAACTAAATTTGTTGGATATGTTCTGCGGCATAACAACTTCCTGGGAAATATAAGGGAGGGGAAAATAATAGGAAAAAATGGAAGAGGCAGGCCAAGAAAGAAGTTTCTTGATGACATAAAAAGTATTTTGGGGCTCAAAACATGCATTTGAAACGAACAGCAATGGAGAGAGTGATATGACTGCAACGGCAAGCCGTTAGAAGATGATGATGGCCTGATGAAATCACGGTGAAATTTGTGGTGCCAACTGTAAAAATTTTGTGGAAAAATTTTTCTTCTTTTAATATGAATTAATGAAGATGTTTAATTTTTCGGTCCAATTTAAGCAGAAATTCCTTTTTTGAGAATTCATTTTCAAGTTAACCATCCAGTTGGATATTTAAATGTGAACATCTCTCCCCGCTTCAATCCGCAACTAGTTAACAGATCTGCCACTACGCGGCATGAAAAGCCATTCCGCTTAGAGTCCTCTATCAGACGAATTCACAACTAACAAAGTCATGGTGAACTAGTGTTTGGTTGCGTGGGCGCGGCAGCGTTCAAAATGTATTAGGTAAATTGATTTATCAAATGTTGTATTAAAACTCTTAGCGTTGATTCTCGGCGTGAAATTAACTCAAGACTGTCGCAATGCAAACTGTTGCCCAGCTGTGAACAGTTAAAAGGTTTCAGGTGTATGGAAAAATTGATTCGTAGAAAACCGGCGTTAAAACTTGTACTTTTCTGGATTAAAACTGAATATTCACCGCGTGAATTGACCAAAGAAGCAGAGATGTCTGCAGAAGAATGCATTAGAACTATTGCCAGAGAACTTAATAGAAAGAAACAATCTTTCTTTGTACTATACTTCGAATTTTCACACGTCAGTGTGGTATTCCAAACCCTCCGTATTCACCTTGGAGTACGGTGTCCAAATTCATTCATTCGAAAGAATGCGCCTCGGAGCATATACAAAGGCAAGTTTCATTTCATATACGGAAGTTACGCATTAGTTGTAACTTTTCTGAAAGCTTGATGTTGTTCATGACCAGCACTATTTACGGTTCTATTTTCTTATAGCTTTTGTAAAGTTGAATCGTTTTTCCATTTAGTACATCGATGATTATGCACCAAAGTACTAAGTATTACCATTACTTACTTACTAATTATCAATACTTAGTACTAGAGTGCTAAGTATTATCATTAATTAATGACCATATAGTTGCGGTAGTCCAGGGGTAGAGCGTTGGACTAATGACCGGAGGGTCACGGGTTCGACTCTGGGCACCTGCATCTCCACCTATGTGATTTTTCGGGTACCAGGTCTTCCTGGGATCCTCCCTACCCTGATGTGTGAATTTCACACGCCGTCGGGCTTAGTACTAGATGAACACTGCCATCACCTACCAAACCAACCTTCGGGTTAATTACTGTGTTTATGGTTTTATGGTTATTTACTAATTGTCGAATTTCCTTGCTACATGCAACACATTCCATTATGAAGAAGAATAAGCAAGATAATCAGTAAAATTGAAATTGTGGACTACTACATTAAGCATTATTGTGTAGCCCAAAGTTAATATATGAATATTCTGATTTTACATCAGCTGAGTTTGAATTAAGTTTTAATTTCCTGCAGTTGACGATATCAGTATAATGGTCCTGTTTATCTTCTCAATGCATAATTTAGTCCCTGATTTGAATACTTCACAGGCTTGTTTTCAATTTAAACCATAACTTTTTCTGAATGGCTGTGTAACTGACTTACATTTTTTTCTTAGCCAGGGACCCAGGCAGCTAATGCAAAGAATAATGTTGGTGAGAGTGAAGGAATGGTGAAATTTGGTTGGATAAAAGGAGTGCTTGTACGATGTCTGCTGAACATTTGGGGGGTCATGCTGTTCCTCCGTCTCTCTTGGGTTGTCGCTCAAGCTGGAATTGGTAAGTTTGCTCTGTTAGCTGTTGAATTTTATTGTTGCTTATTTATGTGCCATGATCAAATAAATGATAATTGAATGGATTTTTTATGGGCAATTAATTACTCGATTTCAATATTATCCATTAAATATAATGGCTGTTCAACAGTAAAAAAAATCTTCTTTAAATTCATTTATGATACCCAATATGTTTTTACAAAAAAGAAGTTGAATACAAAAGTAAAGCATTAGAAATTATGGTTTTCAGGCATCCTGAGAAATATTCAGTATTCATATCAAAGTTTGGCGGCACATTAGAACTGCACATCATTATATGTGTATATCTAATGACACCAATAGATCATATTATAGAACTGAGGAAGATTCAGTCATGGCACATGTATATAAGTGTACATGTGCCTGTATTGTTCATTTGGATGTACCAAGCAACTTAAAAGAACTTCATTACTTCATGGATCACATGTTCTCTGTATATATAATTTGTAACATATGGATATTTTAGCAAGTATCATGTATGTATATAGTATAGATGTATTGGCATTCTCTCTATTGCCATGCTTGGATGTTAGGAGGGCATTTGAATAACCACTGGAGACACATTGTATGTGCAATTGATGACAATTGTGCACTGTTTGGAGATACTTTAAGTATCATGTCAAATTTTTAAGTTCTTGCCGGTATTAGACCTTCATACTTGGAATCATGCTCATTGATTTTTGTTTTATATTTAAATATATCACACTCATTTTAGGATGTTAAATTTATTTCATTCTTTGTGGGGTCACTATTGAGGAATCATCTAGGTGTCAATTATAGATTATTTTTGCCTCTTTAAGTAATGTTACTTTTATGTAGGGTTTAGTTGTCAATTTTTCTGGCTGCTTCTCTCTTATTTCCACCACTGTTTTTAGCTTGAAAAATAAATATGCAAAAGAAATACTGAGCATATGTCCTTATTTGAACAAGGCCGTATTGAGATGATTCTTCAGCTCAGCATCCTGTAATTTGATAATTTTTCTGGAATGAGATTTAAAAAAATGGTAATTTGGCAGGTGGTAGCTGTGCAATAATTTTGATTGCTTCATTTGTAACATCAATGACATCTCTCTCCATGTCTGCGATATCAACAAATGGCCAAATCAAGGGAGGTAAGGCAGTTATTAACAGATACATGTGTGTGCACTGCTGTATGAATAAAAAAATAGCCATTTATTAATCATACCTATGTGTTGCAAGGAATGTCTGAGAGCACGAAAGCATGACAGCTGTGTCCTATGTTCGCAAAACTGTCCAACTGGCTGTACTATGGTTTGCAGTCCCAACTGCTTGATGTGAAAATTAATCATTTGGTCCAAAAAGAGGCCATGTGTTTTTTTGTTTAATTATCAAATAATTCATATTTCAGTTAATGATGAAATATAGTGAAAAGTCAAAAATATTAATGAATGGAGAGGATACGTATGAATACCCCAACAACGACTAGGGCTTTTTGTCTTTTCAAAATTTTTATGTACCTAGAAAAGCTGAAATTTAATATAATGAGAAATATAATTAATATGCTCTAAATTTTATCGTTTTAAAAATAAAAAATAGTTTTTTTCAAATGAAAAGGAAATATGTGTTTTTCCAACATTTTTAAAAGTTTCATTGGTCAATTCATGCATATTTGACAGTTATGTCGGTGTGATAGTATGAAAAACTGCAAGTTTACTGAACAAGGGATAAATTAGGTAGGTTTTGCTAAGCATGTGGTTAGTCTCTTTTTTAAAAGTCTGATGATGTAGGTTGAGTGGTCAAATATAATGAAAGGTAAAATATGATGGAGCAAATACGTATCTCCAAGTCTCGCAGTCAACACCATGTGCAAGTATTCAGTTGTTTAGGAAAGTAAATAGGAACTAACTAGACATAGAAAAAACACTTGCAAAAATTGATTCTTAATTTATTCTTAAAGTATTATGTGATATTTGTTGGACTCTTAGTAAAGACTCAATTTTGTAAATTTATTGAAAGATATAGCTTTATGTTAGTATGAAACTTTTATGTATTAATTTTTGTTCTTAGTTTATTGAAGGAACTTATTTAGTGCTTTGTGAACTTCAAACTAATTTAAAAGATAATTATAATGTAACATAATTGGATTACATGAGAGGGACTTATATTTTAGCTTAATTTAGTCAAAGTTGAATTAACAGATTTTAGTGAAATATCCATTAAATTTAAATTTGCTCAAATTGGTCTCTAACTTGAATTAGCTACCCTTAGTCTCTAATTTTGCTTGATATAAAAAAGAGAAAACGATTAATTTACTTACATTTGTATGGGCAAAGTCTGTGAATTATTAATCACTGAGTTTAAAAATATGTCTAAAACACTGTACGGTGAATACTGTTGGTAAATGAGCCAATGTATTCCAGGGTTAATTGAGTAATTAGGCCCTGAGTGGGCCATCTTATCTAAATATTATTTATTTCTAGTGAATACGAGCAGGTCATCATGATTAGCACCTGTAGTAATTCTGAAGTAAAAATCGTATTTTACATGCTACCAAGGTCATCCTCTCCATTAATTAGTCTCCTGACTCTCTGTCAGTATATTGTTCTGTAACGTGGGTTAGATTGCTCTTTTCCCAATGTTAATTAATTTTAGCACACTTAGTACTTAGAATTTACAGTCTCTAACGATAAATAAATATTTGCAAATGATATAAAAATGGATGTGGTTTCGAAAAGAGATGATGAGAAATATTATTTTTTAGCTGCTGATTTAATTCAAAGAGCAAATGCTTTCATTCTCAATGTTTCATTCCTACATTTACATGCTTCATTTTTCAGCCAGTTTTAGTGTGGCTGTAAGTATGCTTCCTGCAGACGCGTATACTCTGTTGATGCATAATTAAATACCGAGTCTCAAACTTTGGACTTTTTAATTGACAGCAGATATTGCCCCTTGGTGCTGTTGGATTTTGCAGCCCATAAGTGATTGCTGTAACATGCAAACTGATAATGATTACATTTTTTAATTACTTACTTTACTGAATTTTACAATAGAAATCTTCATTAAAATATGGAGCATATATATTTATACTGTGTATCTAGGTTGAATAAGTTTAGGCATTGTGAGCACTAAAAGATTGACACAAGGCATTTAACTAGTGTGTGTAAATGAGCCATGCATCGTACTCATGAGTGAGTTGTAATATGTTCACTGTTAATTTAAATTTAAGTGAGTACATTTGTAATTGATGTACCATTTCTAGTACTCCTAAAGGCCTGATGATATCATTGAACGTTTCATATTGCCGCGTTACAAGTAAATTTTGTAGCAATTTGCAAAAATGTCTAATATTTCTATAGGATTTATTTTTCCTTGCCTTATCCTTCAAAATTTCCTTTATTTGTTTACTTGATATCAGTTTGTTTTTGTAATGTTAACATAAATTGTAATTTTGCCCTTTACAGGAGAGGCAATGTTATTAATTATAGCAACCTCAGTTGTCACCACCATAACTGCTCTTTCAATGTCTGCTATTAGTACTAATGGAGAAATTAAAGGAGGTATGTGTACACTAACTTTGTGAATAATAGCTAACTATAGTAAAACATAGTTAATTTTCATATTATTGTGTTTGTCTTTTATTTTCATTTTGTGAGAGAATTTTAACCGTTAGAATATTAATTTATTTGTTACTATACTCACGTAAGCTTTGCATGTTGTCATTATACTGCTCAATGCATTGATAGAAAAGATCCATACCTGAACATTACTAAACCAAAGTTATTGTCAAATACATTCAAAATTTATAGTATGCATCATGATAGTCTCCGATGTGGAAATAAAATTAAAGAATTTCTTTCCAAATCTTGTCATGAAACTACAAGGTAGGATCAAAAAGTAGTAGGACTGAATTCATTTAAATTTTTTTATTGAACTAATCGGTACAAATCCTTAGTAGTCCTTGAAATAGCACTCTTGTGTTTCGACACAACTCGATTTCCACTGTGCGTACACCTTATGGAACTCACTTTCTGGGATCCCCCTCAGAGATGCCGTCACAGTCCCTTGGACATCTACGGAGCTGTATCGGTTTTCCTTGAATTCCCGCTTGAGCTAGGGAAAGAGGAAGAAAGCCAGCGGGAAGTGGGAAAAAAGAAAAAAGTGGGAAATTTGCACATGATTCACTTTTTGTTCATCACGCAGGACTCTTGGCACAAACTTGAGGCACACCTTTTGATTGGCCAAATCCTCGGTAATAATTTTTTGGATGCTACTGTGCGAAATCCCTAACACATCAACAATCATACCGATATTTTTGTGCTGGTCGGAGTTCAGGAGCACCTTTAATTTTGCCACATTTTCATCAATCTTTGAAGTTGATTAGCGAAGTTGGCTGGTCATCTTCAACGAGCTCCTACCCCTCCTGGAATAGCTTATGCCATTCGAACACTGTTGAGGAGTGTAATGAAATAATTGACTTTGTAATTCCACACACTTTATTTAAAAACACACGACCCAGGTTTCGACGTTGAACGTCATCATCAGGTCTGATGATGACGTTCAACGTCGAAACCTGGGTCGTGTGTTTTTAAATAAAGTGTGTGGAATTACAAAGTCAATTATTTCATTACATTTCAATATGTTATGCAAATTCCACAAAGTTACGCCTGAGACAACAAATTTTATTACTGTTGAGGAGCTCATGGCAGCATCCCAGTCGGTGTCCTTAATTATTTTGTGGGTCTCCATCACGGTTTTCCTGAGTTTGGCACAAAATTTATTTGCATAGCACTGCTCGAGATTTTTCTCCAACTTGGATCGTGACGACACTTCTTAACAGAGGTTCTTGGAAATCTACATGGTACCTCTCCGCTTGACCGCAGGGGGCTGGAAAAAATATCGGTCTCTTCGGAAGGCTTGCCACTACCACATACAGGTAATCCAACCCCCCCTTCACTCCTCCGTTTGCGCTACAGAAATTCAGTCCTTCTACTTTTTGATCCTACCATATATGTGTATTAGTTTGAAAGAGGTCTCTGTACATAATAAGAATGTTGGTGTTTCATTTTTAAGTTGACCTCTATCTACCTCATTGTCTCTCCATTATGTATGAGATACTGTTAAAATGGGGACTCTTCATTGGTGCTCACAAATTGTTCTTAAAACTTTCATCTGCACAATTATGGGGAAAAAAGCTTTCAGCTTTCTGTGAGGCATGAGAGCAGTGAGGCTTATTGTTAGCTGGAAGTTGTAAAACATGTTGGACCCACATGGAAAATGATCTTTTTGTCAATGGACAGAGTTAAGGGCCACTCCTAACTTTCCCATCACTGCTCTCTCTTCCCCTTGCCCTCTAACAAGGAATATCTTGTAGATAAAACAATGTCACCAGTCAGTTAGATATCATGGGACTGAAAGTAGGAGAGATTGGAAATGAACAGCCGAAGCAATCAGCTATCTACTGAAATGAAAAATTGAAATAATCAAGATAGACACTTAATTTTTATTTTTTATTCTGAAGACTTCATTACATAGTCATCATCCAGAGTTAATTCTCCCAGTGTTTCTTGATCTTTCAAGACCATCATTGTCGAACTCAGCAGATTATTTTGAAAACTTTTGTTTCAATCCTTAAATGACGTTATTTGTGTTGTCAAATCTCTGATCCCACAATGGTTTTTAAGTTCTGAGAATAAGAGAAAATTGACTGTGGTAGATCAGTAGAATAGGGTGGATGTGGCAAAATTTCAAAGACAAATCGCTGTGATTGCCTGTTATACCATGTTTGCTTCTGAAAAGGAGTCAGTAGTCATGAAAACCAATGGGCTAACACGTTTGACATGTGCAGTTCTTGATGAATAATTTTCCACACACTGCCGTTACAGCCTCATTCATGATCATATGGATTGATGCTTTTTAGTTCAATAGGACAAAGACCTCCACTGTCTTAACTTTGGCAGAAATGTCCGTGAGTGATGGTCTTCAACTTCTTGGACTGTTTGTGAGGGACCTGTGGCCAGTTTGAGTATTCCTTTTCCACCGTGTCCTGTGGCAGGTTATCATTTCCATAAGCAGCCATTATTTCATCGTGGATTTGCCAGCCACTGTAACCTTTCAAATGATGGAACTTAATTACAATTCGAGCCTCTATTTCTCCATAGTGTGAGTTATTTAAATCTATGGCTTGCTGAAACAAAAGAAATGAATATTAATGGCTGTAATATACCATCTTTTGTATTGTGGATTTATTAGTAGGCAGAATACATTTTATCTAGATATCTCTGTGATTTCTCAGTAAAATTTACTTAAAAATGATACCTCCATGTACATTCCACAGAAATCTCACAAAGATGCCACCAGCCAATGGGTCATATGAAAAGTCAAAAGTTACTTGTTAACATGAATTCACAGATGTGAAACAATAGGGTTTAACAGTGTTGTTAGCATTATTTTCATGGCGAGTGCTTACCATCACAATTATCAAGGGTCTTCATGGTTGTTGAGAGAAACTGTCTCATTGATTTCCCAATGGACATTTGAAAACTTAAGTTAAAATGTTTCTCTGATAAACATTAATGTAAAAAAATTGTAATCCTGTTCTTTTCAGTAATCTAGTAGATTCAATACCACACAGCAAGCACATCCACTGTGTGTCACTTATTTGGCTCAATAAATTGTTGAAAGATCCTTGATATGCACTCAAGGAAATAAACTCATTTGAAGAGGATACAAATGAACGGTTGTAGTGAAAGTAAAATGTAGACAAGAAAGGGGAAAGGTAATTAAAAAACATGGAAGGGAGAAAAGGAAGGAAAGGTAAAGGAAATAAGAAGATAAAAATTGGAGGAAGCGCTTAGAATGAGGGCAGGGATAAAACGTTGGGAAAGCACTTGGGGGAAATCAAACAAATGAAAGCAGGGGAGGTGCACAACATAGCACACAGACTTCCGAAGTGAACGCAACTGAGGTCGGGGAGCGACTGAATTTTTAGAGGTCAGACATCACCAATTGCATCATTGGTCCCTTCAAGTAATAGCTTTATATATAATAGTAAGTAGCTTTAGTGAAACAACTGACAGCTGAGGTCATTTGCACCATTAGGGTTGGATGGGAAAGAAGGAAGGGTGGAGAGAAACCCAGTGTAGGCATCAGCCTACTCTTAATGAAAGGCGCAAGCGGTCCATGGCTCAATGTCCCACCCAATGAACAGCATTCTCACTTCTCCATTAATAGTTCTCCATAAATCATCTCAAGTATAAATCAGGATACCACTGAAAAAGATCTGCTGCCACCAGGATTCAAACCCAGCCCTCTGGGGGTAAGACAGTACATTAGCCACCACACCATACCAATCCCTTTGGTCCTTCAAGTCATGTGCTAAGTCTTTCATTGCCCCAAATAACTTTGAGTCAGCCCCTTGGTCTCATAGATGTGTATTTGATAATGACACTCACAAAAGCAGATATTTCTATCATTTATTTATACTCTTTTTGGAATTGCCCAAAGATAAATGATTTTTATTACTTTTTCAGGTGGCACATATTATATGATATCCAGATCGCTCGGGCCTGAATTTGGAGGCTCAATAGGCCTAATATTTTCTTTGGCGAATGCAGTAGCATGTGCCATGTATGTTGTAGGCTTCTGTGAAGCAATGGTAGACCTTCTGGGTACATTTGAGTTGTCCATATCTGGTGATAAAGTGCATGATATTCGAATCATTGGTTCCATCACCATCATCTTGCTGTTGGGAATTGTTGTTATCGGAATGGAGTGGGAAGCCAAGGTAAGGCATTGTCATTTTTATCGAGTTGAGACTCTATTTTTCACTAGCAAAAATTTTTGTTTCTTAATTCATGTGTGATGTTGGTTTGAAAAATCCTTGCTGGAATGAAAAATGCTTTATTTTTCATAATAAACAATTTTTTCAACATACTAGCCTCCTTTTAGGCTTACGCATTTGGTTCAACACTGCTCCAGTTTGATGATCTGTTCTGAAAAATATGATTGTTTCAAACTAGTTATTTTTCCTCTATCACTTTTTTGTTTGATAAAAATCTTGGTGTGCCAACCATCTTCTTCATATTGAAGACCAATTAGTCATTCAAGGGAGGCAATTTTATGTTAGGATTTACATGTTAATGGATAATACCCCTAATTGTGCTATTTTATTGAGAGCTTTATCATTTCAACTACTCAGTAATATATATATTAATTAAATTTTGTGTATAATTTTCCTTAAAAATATAAACAACACTTTGAGAAGAAATAAATGTAAATAAGGGACTAGGCAGGGAGAGACCCCTAGGTCTATTACTATTCAAATTATTGATGCATAAAATAATGATAATAAAAACAATGGAGCATTTGAAATAATATAGAATAGATAAAACTGGCATCAGTGTTATGTGCAATGCAGATGGTGTGGTGCCTACTAATTGCAGAATATTAAAATGATCTTCAGTAAATTTAATTCCAATTAAGTAAAATGTGCAAAATCTAGTCCTTACAGTTACCTATGTATGGGTAAAACGAAGTATGTTACAATATCCCCATTTGTCAAAAATGCATTGTACAATTGGTGGCACAATACAATACAATGCCACATTGGTGACCAGCTAATTTGAATGTTGAATCTGGGGCTAAAAGAACTGATAACTGGCTGTCTAACATATTTTATATGAAGCAACAATACCTAATGCTGAATGGTAAAGAAATAAATTATGAATGAATCATGAGACCAGTAATAACATATGCCCAAGAAACATAACATGTAGTGATGAAAACAAAGCAACAGGTAAATGCAGTGGAGATTTAGGTATTAAGAAAATTCTTGGGGGCAAACACTGAGAGACAGGGTACGGAATGAGAATGTAAGGGGGGCATTTAAAATATAAACTATCAGAGTGTGCTAGTAAAACAGAAGAAGAGAATGACATAGTTGCACAGTAAAAGAAAAATAAAGATGAATAGCTATTATGCACCAAGTGGAAACAGAAGAGTAGGAAGACTGAGTAAGTGATGGAAAGACAGTATGTCAATGTAAACAAAAAACATGCTGAAAGCCTAAAAGAAGAAGATAGTTCTAGAAATTGCAGGTGCGTGTTTGATGCCTGCTCTATTAGTAATTTGAGTTAGGTTATGCACCTATATTATTGGTTGCAGCCATCATTATCAGCGACCATTTTTAAAATCATAATCATTCATAATTATTGGATATGTCTTGTAATCAGATTATTTTAACATGTTTATAAATGTAGTCAACAGAATTCTTGATAGTATCATTCTCATATTTCCTTATTTTTTTAGCACGTTTCATTAAACAATGCACTTTGGTCCTGAACATTTTCTTAGTTTGCTTTTAGGTAGTTTTTCTGTGAATGAGGTTTCTCTTTTGTGGTTACATATTTCATGATTGTAATCCCATAAGCATAGTGATATTCTTGAGATTTTTATTTGTAATCCAAAACATTGAATCTCAAGGAAAGGTCCAGTGTTATTTCTTCCCCACCAGATCTGTTTCTCTTGAGGCTGGATGTATTGAGATGGGTTATGATGTATGCGCATCATGCATGATTCATTAACTCTCCATTCCATTTCCACATTCATTCATTGCCTCTTGATGTTTTATCTGAAGTGTGTCAAATTAAATGTATCTTTTAGGCTCAATTGGTGCTTCTTGTTGTCCTGGTGGCAGCTATGTTTGATTTTATCATTGGTACTTTTATTGGGCCCCTGGATGCCGAAGAAGAATCAAAAGGCTTCATTGGTTACAGCGGTAAGCAAATGAATTTTTCTTTACTGTTACGTCTGTATTTACGTACATAATTTATAGCTAATCCTAATTACTCTTTTAGTGTTGTTTAATGTAAGCAACAAAAAAGTCAAATTGTATCGCATATAATCCCTTTTGTTATATGCCACACTCTTAGTTTTCTTATTTTTTTAAGAAATCCCTTTTGGAAATATGTAATATAGCATTTTTGCCTTATTAATTGACCACTGATCTTCATCCTTTTTGCAGTAAAATTATTCAAGGAAAACTTCTGGTCTGATTACCGGTATGCTGAAAATGTAAACCATGATTTCTTCTCAGTATTTTCCATATTCTTCCCTGCTGCAACAGGTATTCTGGCAGGTGCCAATATTTCTGGAGATCTTGCAGTGAGTAAAAATAAAAAATTATTTCTTTAAATGAATTTACCTAATTCAAATTTATTTTATTTTCAAGTGAAATGGCCTTTCCAAAGGCATACTTACCCCAATATCAGTTACATCATTAGCCTTTTTTGTGTTAATGCCAGAATTAATTGAAAGAAGCCCAGGTATGAATCCTATTGAAATGTATTAGACCTTTAAAAGTTGCTGATAATTTCAGCCAATGTTATCAGATAGCCATCATTAGCTATTTCCATTAAAAGTATTTCCTTATTAAGGTGGTGAAACATAGTGGGCCTTTACAGTATCAAAATGAAATACCTGCTGATTGGTTTAAAATTAGTGTTCCTGGCGAAGATCTCCAGGAAAGAAAATACATGGTAGAATTGATTTATTTTGGTATGGCAATGATTTGAAATTTCTAGTGTAACATAGGAAATATGTAGCTCCATCTCCATAGTGGAATTGGCTAGTTATCAGTCTATATCATTCCTCATCATGATAGAAACAAAAATTACAATAGTTTTTAGTATAAAATGTAATAAAAAGTCAGGGGATTAAAAAAGTATTATGAAACCAGGAAATATCATGGCATGTACAAAATGTATATTTTCTATCTGCCATTAATTAATCTGAATAAGCTATTGAGTGTAAATTTCAGCGATTCTGTTGTGCAGATTAAATTTCGCAATTAAAAGTTCGCAATCTCTTTTAACATGGTTATAGAGGCCCTTTTCATCAAAGAAGACTTCATTTCTTTAGCGGTAAAACAATTGGCTTGGTGTACACAACTTTCAAAATGGCTGCAGAATAAGTGTCAATTTTAGTCTGGGAATGGTGTATATTTTTGGTAAAATAAGACAAAAAAGTAGTGCTTAGATGCCTATGCATACTTGCTCTTCGTGAAACTACTATTGTTAGTAGTTTTCCAGTTAATTCAATTAGCTAAATTTCTGTTTAGAAGTTCATACATTATACTGGCTTTAAGTGATATAAAAACCATTATACACTTATTATTTCTAGAATTTTCCCTCTAGAACTGTCAGTGCATATGATGTTTCTGTCCTATCTGTTATGCATAATCTGTTGTTCTTTCAGCATTTTATTTATTTGTAGCATGTATTAGTATATTCCTTTTAATAACATCAATACATTTAAGAAACTGATCTTAATTTTGCATCCAGAATTTAACATAATTGGTTTTAATGTTACTCATCAGGATCCTCAAGGAGCTATACCAAAGGGAACACTGCTTGCAATTGTCATCACCACTGTGTCATATCTCCTATTTGCAGTAATGGCCGGTGGAACTATGGAAAGAGATGCTAGTGGCATTATCTCAGATCTCTATAATGGCACTGCATACATTTGTGCTAATCGCACCGAAAAATGTGAATGGGGACTACATAACAGTTTTCAGGTAAATGATTTATATATTTCCCTCTGGATTCAATGGCCTTTCCATATAATATTCTTTTGTTGCAATGGTATATTAAATCATGTTTGTGCAACTGAAATACGAACAACATGTGCATTGCAAGAGAGTGAGCATATATTGGAGGATTTTGATATGTAAATGCAAATAAAAATGGAGGAAATAAAATTGATGGAAAGAAAAACAAAAAAGTCCTAGCCATGGTGGGGGATGAGAAATGGTTGTTGGGAGACACTCGGAGAAGTTAGGACAAGTGGACTTAGAAAATACTGAGAGACAGTGAGATACTGAAGTGATGAATGTTTGAAAAGTGAGGTAGGAGGAGGAAAAGAATTATCTCTTCAGATGGAATTAAGGGAGGTATGGAGTATGCAGAGCTAATGGCTGGGCTATTTCAATGTTTAAGGATATTGTGTGTCATTTTAGCTAGGGCTTAGAAGTACAGCGCTATGTACTAACTCGGTCCATAAAGTACCTACCCTAACTCTGTGGACTACTGCTAATAAAATAATTGCTGAAATACAAAACATGGTGCAAATGAAATTAATGGCTGGTATTTTAACCTTGTGAAATCCAGACATAACTGAGAATTAAATTGAACTTGGTAGTATTATTATTGTGTATTCTACTTTTGAAGGTGGGTTTTGGATGGGACACAGACTAAACACATTTCTTAGCTACATCTCACAAGATACAACCTGATACCCTACACTACTTAAACATTCAATTTGCATACTTACTACCTCCCTTAATTCTGTCTAACAGGCCTATCCTTTTCCTCTTTTCCTTGCTTGCCTAATGTTCTCCCCTTCATCTTATTTTCCAACATCCCATCAACAATCAAAACTATAATTCTCCTCCATGTGAAGGGCCATAACTACCTTTCTTTCCTACTAAATACCTGTAGCTAATCTTCCTGACCTATAAATGAGGTGCACATAGAATTCTTTATAATTGAATCTCTTGATGATATAAACAGAGACATCTATTCAGTTAGGCATTTATCTAAATTGTATTTGTACAATATTGTCAATATTCAGAAGTACATTTAAAAATGAGGTGATGAGTTAAAAGAATTCTTTGTGTCTTGATGCTTGAAAATGTGCTTTCTGAGAAGGTGAAAAGGAAAAATCCTTCAGTGTTTTTTGATTTGGTCGTTGAATGGATGATTCCCTGGAAGAATGTGGTAATTATTCTGGAAATATGTTTTAGTACATTTCTTTTACTTGTTTAAATCATCTAGGATAAATAGCAAATATTTTTTCTTATGATGGTGGCTCAAATCTTTTTGCATACCTCAGGAGATTCCCCAAACCTACTTCTAATTGTCATCTATTTCTCTTTTCTTTAAGTTTGCCACATAATTCCTAGATACTATGTTTGAGTTGCACAGTGTTGATGAAAAAAAAATTGAGATTATATTTAGGTTGAGGTATAATATGAGGTACATCTCTGACTCAGTAGAATGGTTGAATAAAACTTTACTTTCCATCGCTAAAAAATGCAAATTAATCACAAGGAATGAAAAAGGAGAGTCTCTGTTTATATCTGTTGATATCATGGTATATTTACCACGTATTTCAGTTATCTGCATTTTTCCATTATCCATGCCTCATGGCGCCTCCATTAGCATGGATGATCGAGTTTACTCAACTTGAAAATATAGCATTAGTATGTTCTTCTATTGTAAATTTTATACAGGTGACCTGACACATGCAGCTAAGTTCTGATGTGTCAGCTTTTCGGACAATATGGAGATTTTGATGTAGCCATTGAGGGCATATAAATTGTAGTTTCAAATATACAGCATACATTTTGGAGTCAGTAGAGGGTCAATTGAGCTTGATAGTCAAGGCATACAACTGTGTGGTAGATCATTGCAAATAGTCTCTCGAGTGTCAGTTAAGCTTGGTAGTCATGGCGTACAACTGTGTGGTAGATCATTGCAAATCTCAATTCTTCAAACTAAATCTTCTCCCCATTTCAAAGTACTCAAGTGCTTTACCTTATATTATTCTGTTAAAAATATTATTGCAGTTTAATTGTTCATCTGTATATATGCTTATGAAGATGCCTTTGTGGCCTCCCAATGCACTTATGCCAGAGCAATTAAACAATATCGTTCAATGTAAGATGATGTTTAATTTCGTAATCCATTGCAATTCTGCGATTAATTAATGGTAAAGAGTTGCAGCCTAAATAATGGATTGATATTGGTAGAATGGACAACAACATCATAAAAAGAATCCACATGTGATATCAGAAGCTCAATGATAAAGTGCAAGATCAAGTATTATTTGAGAATGTACTATTCTTATAAAAGAATAAAATTATTTATTTCGCTTTTATATGTAAAAAAAATATTATTCAATAAATCAGTTCTTCAAAGCACTCACTATATAAACAAGTATGATTTTTTCAGTTTTATTTTCCTGTGTTTAAGGTAGTGTTTTATTATGATCTTGTTTTGCAGGTAATGGAATTGGTGTCTGCCTTTGGGCCCATAATTTACGCTGGATGTTTTGCAGCCACCTTATCATCAGCACTGGCCAGCCTTGTGTCAGCACCAAAGGTTTTCCAAGCCCTCTGCAAGGATGAGCTGTACCCATACATTACTTGGTTTGCACGTGGATATGGAAAAAACAATGAGCCAGTCAGAGGATACATATTAACATTTTTCATTGCAGTTGCTTTTATACTAATTGGTAAGATAAGATACTTGGCTATCCTTAAGTCTGGTAGAAGGGGAAAATATGCTTGCACAATAGTAATTGAATGTTTTTTTTTCCAGCTGAATTGAATGCTATTGCACCTCTTATCTCAAACTTCTTCTTGGCAGCTTATGCCCTTATAAACTTCAGTACATTCCATGCTTCCTTAATAAAGCCAATTGGATGGAGACCAACATTTAAGGTAAAGTAGCCTCTATGACTCCCTCCTCTAACCTTAGCATTTAGAAACCTAAGTGTGACTAAGCCCTGAATGTATTTCCAGTTGTTATCATCAAATATGAATGACCTATATCACACTGAGGTTTTTCGAAAGCACAAATTTTCACTTTGGATTTTTGATGATCACAAGTATTATAAAGAGCATGGTTGTAGACATTAAATTTGTTTAAGTATGAATTTTTCTTCAAGTTTTTGCATAAAATTTCTTAATTCAATCAAAATATAAAACTTATCTCTCTTGGGCTTGTTCATCAATAATTAAAACAAAGGCAGCATATCTTTTACTATTGGCGTTTGTACATTTAGGGAATTGCTAATGAAAGCAAGTTATTACACTATTTTAAATTTAATAAATTGCTTCATTATTTGTTTAGTTCATTCTAAAAATCTTCTTACTTTCCAGAAAGATATTATGGTTATTTAGCAGTGATATTAAAAGTCATTTTATGTGTTATTTAAATCTTTCTATTTAACTTCTTACAGTTCTACAATATGTGGATGAGTCTTGCTGGTGCTATACTCTGCGTCCTTGTGATGTTCATGATAAGTTGGTGGACTGCTTTGCTAACTTTGGCTGTGGTTCTTGCCTTGTACTTAATAGTCACATATAGAAAGCCAGGTAATTTTTCCCTAAAATTATGGAAGCAGGTATAAATTTTGTTTGATGGGTTAATGATGGGATGCTATAGTGTTTTGCCATAAGAATAGATTCATAGTTGTGGAATGAGTATTTGATATCTTAGATCTCATTCTTTTATATTTTTAAATCTTCTTACATAAACACAATGGGATATATCTACTTGTCATTTATAAGGAATATTGTGTAAAGGTTCGACTTTAAATATTTGTATTGGAACTAGTTTAAAAAATTCTGTTTCCTTAAGCAGCCCGATTATTATCATGGAGGTATCAGCATTGTCAAAATACATAATAATAATGCATGATTAGGTCATGGCAATCCCACCTACCATAGATATTTTTCTTTGTATATGATTATTTTTTATCATTAATTAGTTAATTTCATTGTTATTATAGTGGTGTAGCTAGAGTGATGGAGTTAGTGAGGGGTAAATGAAAATTATGTTATGCAAACCCTGCTATCAATTTTATGCTAAAACCATCATGTTAAAAATTCAATCCAACACTGAAGACTTGATGATATATAATGACACTTTCTAAGGGTGGCTGCGTAGAAATTCAGCTGACCTTTTCAGATATTTTACATCTTTATTTATTGCACAGGGCATTGGAATGGCTTTGGGATGGGGTGGGGATTTAATGAGTAGATTGGTTGATTTGAGTAAATCTGATGAGGTAGCAGGGTTTTTGAAAGTAATGGGGGACCATTTAATAAAAAAATTGGTTTGGATGTGTAAGCATGTCTTTGGATCCTTTTGTTTAGAAGAGGTTCAAAATATACCTTAAATAGATAAATTAACTGGAATGAATAAGTGGAAAAATTGATAAGGATGATGTTACCATTCTCCTAGAGAATGTGTGTTTTTGAAATTGTTAGTGATATAATGGCTATTTGTTTCATTTGTATGCCTACTGTTTTTATAAATAATAATTTGAAATTATTTAGTTCCATTAGAAGGCTCAGCACCTCTTTTAAAATCTTTAAAAGATTATGGGTGTAAAATATCCTAAATATGACCCTGAATTGAATGATTGCAGTCGTTTCAGCATATAATTGTTTTTATTTTTGTATTAACACAGCCAAAGATATGATTAGTTCATAGAATGAAGTCATCTTAAAAGATTGTATTTTCACAATGTTTTGATGAAATCATCTCCTTAATTTTTTGGCAGATGTGAATTGGGGTTCAACAACTCAGGCGCAGACATATAAAAATGCCCTTGTGTCAGTGCAACAGTTAAATAATGTTGAAGACCATGTCAAAAACTATCGACCACAAATCCTTGTTCTTTCTGGAATGCCCAACTTTAGACCGCCATTGATCGACTTTGCTTACCTAATCACCAAGAATCTTTCATTGATGATTTGTGGCCATATACTTAAGGTAAGTACTTAGATATTATTTCATTTTTAATTTGTAGTCGCTCACTTTTCAAAATGAGGCCTGAAAAAGGAAGACATGTTTAAGCATGTGAAAATGGAATTGAAGGATGGTGGAATGGATGAATTTTAAAGAATAAACTAAGTTGGAATGTCATACAATGAGCGTAATTTGTTCTCAAATCTTTCTTTTAAAGCAGAATACTACTACGTGGAACAATTTTTCGCATGTAAATTAATTTAAAATGTGTTCCATGCCAAAAAAATGAAATTATTTACAAGGTTTATTCAAAGAAAGTTATATGCACATTGTTTAGGAAGTTGGATCATCTTCATCTTCTATTGCAGAATGAAGAAACAGGGAATGAAAACTCAATTGATTGAATGAAAATAAATGGTTTATTATTTATGATACCTGCCTAATTCCTTTTCATTAGAAAGCTATTTAGAGACATTTGTTTTTGTGAGTGCTGGAAAGTTTTGTAAAAATACAACTCGGAATTATCATTAAATAAATTTCTGACTTGCATAACCACAGCCTTATTAGGGCAATGCTTCATATGCATGGTGCGATGCAAGTTTCCCATGACCTCTTCATCAAATTTAGCCTCCTCTTCTCGACTTAATACTCCATTGAAAGCTCAGAAAGTTTCTGAATGGTAAACAAGCGTTAGCATGTAATTTTCAAATTGCAGCTTGTATTGACACAAAATAACTGCATGAAGCATAAGGTGCATGGCTTTCATTGGCTTATGGCCCGGCAATGCATTACATCTTGTAATGCCCAGGGGGTAGACCAGAGGTAGCAAGTCTGCCTATGGAGCTGAAGGTCGCTGGTTCGATCCCCGTAAACGGCTATAATTTTTCAGCTTAGATAAAGTTTGTTAATGGTTTTAACAGGTTTTTTAATGGATAAATGGTTAATGAAATGAGCAACCTCACATTAACAGCAAAAATACAATTATGGTATTTTGGAACAAGGTCATGAGAAAAAGAGACTCCTGCTAAAAAGCTACCCTGAACCCATGGTGAAAGGCTGCAGTTTCACCATTAAGCACTGGCAGGGACAGACTGAGTGGGTTGGCCCAGCATGAGCTGCCACAGCTGTGGGTGATAGTGAAATTTACGGTATCGGCCGCGGTACTGTGTTGTGGAAGGCAACAGGAAACCACCACATTATTCTCCCTAGATTATGCAGCTTTGCATTCTAATAGAGTAGAATGTAGTAGCTGTAGTAAACCAATCCTAGGATTAAAATACTGATTATGATAGAAGCCAAAGCCCAGTATTCACAGTAAAAAGGGCAACCCTTCCCTACAAACCAAAATAGCTCAGATGTGAGCATGCAAACATGAAGGTTATGTTGATTTAATAAAAGATAATAAAAAATAGATAAAATATAATTTCAGGAGGTTAAGGTATCTTCAGTCAAGTTGTAGAAACAGTATTTTCCATGAAAATTTACCTCACAAATCACTCCAGGAGAGATCATATTCACAAAAGAATGATAAATTGGTTCCACAGCCTACATCTCCCAAGAGTCCACTCTCACGAATAACACACCCACAAAATTGTTCACCCCTCCAGTTGTTTGGTTGACCTTGGTGCCATCGGAGGAAACCAGTTTCTTTTAGTGGCTGACCTGTGAATAAATTGCAAGTAGGGTTAATCATTGCCCATGCTTCATTCTTTAATATTTGCTAGACAAACAAAAATTTGACAGTTAGCAACTTTTTCCCTCTAGAAGCATGCATCATGCTGAGTCCTTATGTATTCATCCTCACCATATATCGTGACAAAGTCCCGTGACCTATTTCGATCATAGAAACCAATGAACAACCATGGGCCTCCAGCTTCGCTGTGTCGTGCATATATGGTTTTGATGACTTCAGATTCTTCTTGTGAATTTAAGATTGCCAAATGTCCACCTTCTTTAATGCAAGTGGAAGATGCTTCCTGAAATGTTACCTTGCTTCCATAGTGAAACTTGTAATATCCTACCGAAGGAAATAACTCATAGTCGTGTGGCTTTGCTGGAGGAACTGCGAGAAAAAACATGATGTATTTCACCAATTGATTGATATTTTGGAATTTTGTGAGTAATTATTTCTAGGAAAAATCATTTTGTATTTTGGCTGATTTTCGATATCGTTTCGATTTGAGTTCATTTTTTGATGGGTTCTTTACCATCTAATAGAAGAATTCAATGGTATTTTTTTGAGTGATTATAACATAATAATAAGAGGGACTGTAGACATATTAAACTTATTATTGAATTAAAATTAATTATTGAATACTTGTAATTTTTTCTCAAGTATAAAGTAACATTCATATTAAACACTGATTTAACTCATTTAGATATGCTGTATATTTTTATCTACCTCTTTAAGTGTGAGCATGTGTTGTCAGTGTGTGTTGAGGTATACATCTAAAACTATTTTTATCTGTAACATTAGTCATTGAACTTTCATCCAGCTGTGTCAGGGATTTTCAAAGAAAATCACCCTAACGTGGTAGGTCACTGCTTATTCATATTATTGTTATATTGAAATAAAAAGAAAAGGTATTTACAAAAAATGAGTCACTGTCAGTGATTCCTGTTGTATGGGACGTTGTGCGACAGGGAGGAGGAAGAAAATGTTTGGCAATATGTGCTGATGTTTGAGCTATCTTTAGAGTATCTGTATCATTCCACTATTACAAAGCCAAGTGTACTGCTATTTTTATGCTAAAGTAGGAATCATTTCCATACAAATGCTTACCTATAAAGGCACCTTTGATGTGAAATTAATGAACCTCTCCTAGTTGGTTGGTACTGTGTTTAAGGCCCATTTTCCAGTTTTGGTGAGCTTGCAAGGATTCTTCATTCAGGAGAAATTGAGTTATCCAGTGACCAGTTTGGTTTTTGTGGCCCATAATGGACAACTCGAAACTTTTATGCCCTTTAGGTACTTGATTTTGTTCCATGCAGAGTTGTTGTCCTTTTGGGTTGTTCCTTAGCATTAATATTACTAATGCAATGATAAATACACTATAGGGTACAGACATGTTGTACGTAAAAAGTAAAAGTGATGTGATTCTCAAATGTATATTCATACTCTGCTTCCCTTGACACTTCAAACTATGTCTTATATATCCAGCTCTATCAGCAGATTTATGACTTTGTGTTCTCCTTTTTTAGAGTAAAGTCATTAATGTTTGGGGCAAAGTGGTGAACTGTTGTGTCATTTTTCTTGGAAATAATGATAACCTTTAATTAAATTTCTCTTGGAAAATGAATCAAAGAATGATGAATAGCTAACACAATATCCTTGGGGGTATAAAATACTTATGTATCCCTGGGCTTCATAGGATATGTTCAACTCTTTAATTTACAATTTAACCAAACTTCTCCTTCAAATTCGATTTAGGTTACCAGATCCGTTGATTTAGTCGCTGAAAGACAGCCAACTGTCTTTAATGTTGGCTGCGGGATTCACAAGTTCGACTAAATGGTTCGGTTGGAGGTGATCTCTGATTGGCTTGTAGCGATACATCGTCGGCTGTCCAGTTTTAATGTAAACTTAATTAGTACATGTATACTAGTCAGCTGGGAAACTCGAATAAAAGTCAGGAATTTCATTATTTCTTCAGAAATTCTAGGTGTCAATTTGAAAGGGAGTAATCTTTTTGAAAAACGTCTTTAACTTAGCATGTTAATTGGAAATATGATGTTAGAAGCCTGATTCCTGATGATAACTGTATAATTTTCATTTGTGAGACCAGTTTGCGTTCACTGGTCACTTCAGTGACAAATAAATCAATGAGGGATGATCCACAAAAGAAAATAATTACTTATATCCCATGCACTGGGAAGAATATTATGCAAAAATGGAAATATGAGAAAAATAAATTAGGAATAGAAATACAGTGGACCTTACACAGCAAGCATAATTTGTTCTGGAATCTTTCTCACAGAGTAAAACACTGGTTAAGCGAAACTCCTTTCCCATTTAATATAATATATAATATGACTATGCATTCCCTGTAAAAAAAAATAAAATATGTCATATGTTTTTTTGAAGAAGATAAAGAGACACTGTTTAGGATCATAAATCATCTTCATCTCTTTCTCTGTCGAGGAATATACCAACATGCTGTGTTCATTCTATTTTTTAAATGGAAAAATCCAATAATTAGGTCATCATTTATGCAACATTCCTGGTAAGAGATAGAAAGAGATGTTTTAGATCAATGGGAGATGAGATGGAAGGAAAGTAGGGATTATTAGAGTGTTAGTTATTTATTAAAAGACAGCGGAGGGAATGATAGCCAGCTGGGGGTTGCCATAATATTGAGTAAAAAAATTGGAGGAAGCGTAGTTAACATAGATCAAGCAATGGATAGAATATCACTTGGTCATTGTTCAGGTATACATTCAACCGAGCAATCAAAAAGAGGAAGAATTCGACTGGGCATCAAAGCAGTTAGAGGATGTAATAGAGTGTGTTCTTGCAGGGAAACATTTGATAGGGATGAGTGATTGGAATGCTACAGTAGGCAAAGGAAGAGATGGTGATGAGGTGGGGGACTACAGTTTAGGTACGAGGAATGATCGCGGGGAGAAAGCAGTTGAATTCTGCAGGAGACAGGGGTTAGTCACCACCAACACTTGGTTTAGACACCACAAAAGACACAGGTATACATGGAAAATGCCAGGTGACTCAGAAAGGTATCAACTAGTTTATATTATGGTTACGTACAGATTTAGGAACAACCTGACACAATTCAAACAGTTTCCAGGAAGCAGATGCGGACTCTGATGACACAACTTAATAGCTACGAGGGTTGCTATTAATATTTTGAGCCTTGACAACACTAAGTGCTTTAGGTGCCATCTGACGTTTCCATCTGAAAGTTTGACCCTTTTAACGCTAACTTTCTTCAGAGCATTTTGTCTTTTGATCCTAACTTGTGTTGTTTACGGTGACTCTAAAATTTTGTCTGAGTAAAAAAATGGTGTTAAATTGTAAACACTTTCAGGCAATGATTTTTTATGACTTTCAACGTGCATCATCAAGACAGGAGTGCATCGATCACCTTACTTCCACTTTTGGCGATGAAGCCCCATCCTTGCCACTGAAATGCTGGTATAACGAATTCCATCATGGCCACTTCGCCCAGCAACAAAAATCTTGAAGGTCATCCAAAATCAGTTGTTGTGCTAGAAAACATTGATACTGTGCCAGAACTAAGAAAAGAAAGATCGTCATGTGACTTATTGTGAGATCGAGGCATCCTTGGGGATTAGTATGACTAGCATCAATAAGATATTGCATGAAACTTTAGCTGTGAAAAAAATTTGTCCTCGTTGGATCCGTCATAATCGACATAAGCTCAAAAAGATGCTCGTGTCAATTATTGCTAAGAAATACTCAACAAATACAATCGCGATGCATCAAAAACTGTGTATAATATATACACAGGTGACGAATCTTGGATCTATACGTATTAGCCTGAAACAAAACTACAATTCACTGTATGGGTCTTCCAAGATAAGCCAATCCTGACAAAAGTGATTTGTGCACGAAGTACATCGATGCAAATAATCTCCTGTTTCTTTGGAATAACTGAACATGTGGCAACCGTACTATTAGAGTAGCGTAGAACTGTGAATTCTGAATGGTACATGAGCATTTGTTTGCCTTTTTAGCATGTATAAATTACTCCATGTTGTCTGAAGGGAATGGAGACAAAAGTAACAGTATATACAGATATCAGGTACAAGTATATAATTTACCACTTACATACCTGAATGTGGTAAAATATGTCTACCATGAAATGATTTATTTTAACAATTTTATTTATTTTCACAATAACATATTATTTCAAGAGGTTAAGGTATCTTCAGTCAAGTTGTAGAAACAGTATTTTCCATGAAAATTTACCTCACATATCACTCCAGGAGAGATCATATTCACAAAAGAATGATAAATGGTCTTCACAGCCTACATCTCCCAAGAGTCCACTCTCACGAATAACACATCCACAAAATTGTTTACCTCCCCAGTTGTTTGGTTCACCTTTATGCCATTGATGGAAACCAGTTTCTTTTAGTGGCTGACCTGTGAACAAATTGCAAGTAGGGTTAATCATTGCCCATGCTTCGTTCTTCAATATTTGCTAGACAAACAAAATTTTGAAAGTGAGCAACTTTTTCCCTCTAGAAGTATGCATCATGCTGAATCTTATGTATTAATCCTCACCATATATCGTGACAAAGTCCCGTGACCTATTTCGATCATAGAAACCAATGAACGACCATGGGCCTCC
Organism: Hetaerina americana; assembly: GCF_022747635.1. Classification (NCBI taxonomy): domain Eukaryota; kingdom Metazoa; phylum Arthropoda; class Insecta; order Odonata; family Calopterygidae; genus Hetaerina; species Hetaerina americana. The sequence goes on along the minus strand of NW_027287205.1, from coordinate 51,378,878 downwards.
AGCTTCACTGTGTCGTGTATATATGGTTTTGATGACTTCAGCTTCTTCTTGTGAGTTTATGATTGCCAAATGTCCACCTTCTTTAATGCAAATGGAAGATGCTTCCTGGAATGTTACCTTACTTCCATAGTGAAACTTGTAATATCCAACCGAAGGAAATAACTCATAGTCATGTGGCTTTGCTGGAGGAACTGTGAGAAAAAATATGATATGTTATGACAATTGATTGATGTTTTGGAATACTGTGAAAAAGAGAGAATGTTTGGCAATTTGTGGTGCTAGTGTGAGCTATCTTTAGAATATCTACATCATTCTGCTCTTGGAAAGCCAAGTATACAGTTCTTTTTATGCTACAGTGGGAATTGTTTTAATGCAAATACTTACCTATAAAGGCACCTTTGATGTGAAATGAATGGACTTCTCCCAGTTGATTGGTGCTGTGTTTAAGGCCCATTTTCCAGTTTTGGTGAGCTTGCAAGGATTCTTCATTCAGGAGAAATTGAGTTATCCAGTGACCAGTTTGGTTTTTGTGGCCCATAATGGACAACTCGAAACTTTTATTCCCTTTAGGTACTTGATTTTGTTCCATGCAGAGTTGTTGTCCCATTGGGTTTTTCCGTAGCGTTAATAATATAAATGCAAACACACATATACTATAGGATACCACCATTTTGTAGGTCCAATGTAAAATTGATGTGACTCATAAAATGTGCATTCGTACACTGCTCCCATGACACTTCACAATCTGTTCCTTATATAGACAGCTCTATCTGCAGAGTATTAGTGGTTTTCTGTTCTTTATTATTAAAGGAGAGGCATTTATTTTTGGGGGCAAAGTGGTGAACTGTTGTGCCATTTTTCTTGGAAATGACGATAACCTTTAATTTATTTTCCTCTTGGGAAGTGAATCAAAGCGTGATAACCAGCTTGCACAACTTCCTTGGGAGTTTTAGTCAAATATATCTCTCTTGACTTGATGGGAAATTTTTGCTCTTTACTTCTTGGATTTCTGACCAAACTTCTTTAAAGAACCCATGTCCATGAAGTAAGTGTACCAATGGTATATAGATGCATTACCTTGAATGGCAAGGAAGGAGTATCAGCTGGTTGCAGAGAAAGTCATGAGTGAGGGAAAGGAAATTAGTACTATTGAGGAAAAATAAGAACTTATCAAAAAAGGAATATTGAAAGCCTTAAAATAAAATATAGGAACTGTTAATACGAAAGGAAATCATGGATTAGGGATGAGATGATTGAAAGATAGATTAGAGAAGGATATGGAGGAATGTAAATACATAATTTGGTAGAATAAATTGCAAAGAGTTATTCTATTGTTTCAGGCTTCATTTCGTGGAAGTATTTAATATCCATACTAAAAAGAAAGACTCGTACTTTTCCACGTCAACGGCACCATCAACTTCCTCGACTTGACAATCACAATTAGGGATGATGGACACGAATTTGCAATTTATAGGAAACCCACTTATACAGACCACATAATTTCTAATGATTCCGCACACCACTTTTCTCACAAACACGCAGCCCTCCACTCCATGATCCACCGCCTCCTACACATCCCCCTTTCCCCCAAAAACTTCAACATTGAACTCGTGAATATCACTAATATAGCTACCAACAATGGTTACAACCCCAAACTAGTTGACCCATTACTACGGAAAAAACAAAAAGCAATAGCCATTAAAAGCATTTTCGTATCACATTCCGCAGTATCTAAAGATTTTAAGTGGTGCTCGATCCCATTTCTGGGAGATCTTTCATATTGGATTTCCAACTGCCTACCCACCTCACTCAAAGCAGCCTTCTACCCACCCATAACCCTCTCCAAACTTCTAGCCAATGGAAAAGACACCCAGGATGGCCTTCTCAAATCAGGCATTTATAAACTGAAATGCGAGGATTGCAACAGCGTATATGTCGGTCAGACCTGCAGGAATATCAAGTTTCGAGTCAAGGAACACGCAAGGTGTCACAAAAATCAGAATAACAACTCTCTCTTCGCCAAGCATTTACTAGAATTCGACCACAGCAGTGACTTTGTCCCAGAGATATTACACACACTCCCAAAAGGATTAAAAATGGATGCTCTCGAGCAATTAGAGATAAGAAGGCACTTGGTAAACCCCAACACGACACTTTGTAATGAGCAATTGTTCCCATACCCCTCCCCACTCCTCTCCGAGAAACTAGCCTGGAAATGGTCAAAACAACCCATCAACGCACCTGCGAGCCCCCACCCCTCTCAGGTCCTTCCAACCCTCCCCGCCCCCACTCTGTCCTGAGGGTATATATTCTTGCTCTGTCTGTTTTGCAAATTTGTACCTGATGATGCCGCAAGTCGGTGAAACGCGTTGTACCGTAAAATAAAATCTGTGGAAAAGTACGAGTCTTTCTTTTTAGTATGGATGCAAAGAGTTAAATAATAAGTTGAGATGGGTAGCAAATAGAGCAAAATAAGTGTGGTGGAAGATACAGTTCAAGGATATGAAAAGTTTGCAGAGGAAGAGTGAAATTGGTGTCCTAGACAAGGAGGTCGAAAGATTATCTGAAAGTAAGGAGGAATAATATGTGTTAATAGTTGGAGATAATTTTGGTAAAATACTAGTTGAAACCAAAAAGATACAAGAATATATAGGTATAAGAAGTGTACTGTAAAGGACTTAGTCCAGCAAGGTTAGATGTATAAAATGAACGTGGCAAAGATGAAGATAGCTTAGATCCTGGCTTACTCAACCCTGAGATAAAAAGGGCATTAAGGGAAAAGGTACACGTGATGCCATTTCAGGAATGAGATCACCAATAGAGAGAAACATAGAATACAATCATGATGTATATGCTTGTTTCATAGATTTTGAAAAGACATTTGATAGAGTCGATTTGGAAAAATTAATTCATGTATTGCAGAAATTAGGAGCAGATTAGAGGGTTATGAGGCTAATTGTCAAAATGTACATGCCTTAGACTGATCAGGTACGAGTGGGGGACAGAGAGTCCAGATGACCATAATAGGAAGAGGAGTTGGGCTGGGTTGTCTATTATCACTGGTGCTGTTCAACTTGTGGAGGAAATGATTTAAGAAGAATGGGAAGAACTGGAGGTAGAAATGAATGTTGGTGGGAAATTCGTGAAGTCAGTTCAGTTTGCTGATGATCAAGCTTCAGTGTCAGTCAGCCAAGGGTTTGCAAGCATTGCTGAGTACATTGGGGATTCAGTGCGATAGGTATGGGATGAGAATAAATATGAATAAAACAAATGTTATGTGATTTTCCTGGGAGACAAAGGGTAAGCTAAGCGTTTAAATAGGAGGGTAATGAGTAGAGCAGGTGGAACAGTTTAAGAATCTCAGAAGTGTTTTAGAACAAGATGGTCAAAGTATTGGGGACATAAGGAAACGAATTGTGTTGGGCAAAGAAGCTTTCAGGAGGAGTAAATAATTAATGACGGAGACGTTGAATAAGGATGTTGAAAAAAGCCTCATTCACACATTGATATGGAGCATAGTTAAAAATGGTGCGAAAACATGGTCATTGATGTTGGTTTATAGGCATAGTTTGGAGATTTTTGAAATTTTTGGTGGAGATGGTGAAGTGGACTGAAAGGAAAACAAATAAGGAGGTTATGAGCATGGTGGGAGAGAAGAGGGGATTGCTGGAAGAGGTCATAAGGAGGCAAGAAAAATGGATAAAAAGCATATTGATTGGCAGTGAAATGTTGAAGATGGTGATAGAGGGGAGGCAAATGAGGAAGGGGCTGGAGTAGAATTGGGATGTTCGATGGAGTGAAGGAAGGAAAGAAGCATACAGAGATGAAGAGGGGCATATTGTAATGTAAGAGGTTGGGTTGTGTTTTGTTAGGAGAGTCAAGATATTTATTTGGTTGTTCTGTCCATGCAAAACCAACCTTAATCATTAGATTACCCATAGTAATAATTCCTAATTCATTTTCGCTGGAAAACCTATCTAGAGACATTTACGAGGGTCATCCGGAAAGTAGTACCCGTCCGTGAAATAAAGACACAAAAGTAAATATTAACAAACATAAAAAATTTTATTTGAAAGAGGATACTTTAAACTACTTCTCAACATAATCTCCAAGCAAATTAAGGCATTTGTCATAACGTGTGACAAGTTTCTGTATTCCTGCTGCATAGTCCTTCGCCGCCAGCTCATTGAGATACGCGAGGGACCCATCTTGCACAAATTTTTGCATAATGCAGATGGTGTTTAACAATTTCATGAACAATTGTTCGAGAAACATTGGGAAAATGCTCACAGATGTCATCAATTGTGACGCGCCGATCGTTCCTCACGAATTCGTCAACTGAGCTCACCAGTTGGTCTGTAATGACAGACGGTCTCCCCGAACGCTCATCGTCGTGTGTGTTCCCCCTCCCCATGTTGAAGTTGCGACACCACCGCCGAACAGACGACTCGTCCATTACATTGTCTCCATACACCTCCTTTAATTGGCGATGAATATCACATGGGCGAACGTTTCTTGCATTGAGGAATTTAATCACTGCCCTCACTTCACAACTGGCGGCGTTCTCAATTTTTTTAAACATTGTAAACAATCACAGAAACAACACAGGCAATGCTAGCGTCACGCAACTTGGCTCAGAGAAGGCAGACAAGCCACTGAAGCTATCTGACCTCGTCCAGCGGCTACTCGCGTCGTCAGCACTTCATGCGGCACGAACGGGTACTACTTTCCGGATGACCCTCGTGTATATATATATATATACACACACACACACACACACACACACACACACGTTGAAGTTGATTGCTGATTAGCTTGCAGCAATGCATCGTAATATGTTTATTTTTATTGAAAAACTTGAATAACATATGTATACTACCCAGTTAGGAAAATCAAGAATACATTTAATTCATTAATCACATGATTTCTTCAAAAGTTTGGAATGAAATGGGAAAGGAATTCATCTATTTGATATAGTCTTGACTTTAACTAATGACTTAGGAATATGATTTTGGAATAATGATTCCTCATGATATCTTAATTTCTTTCATTTGTGACACCAGCTGTGATTACTGGTGATACCTGTGGTATACACATTGATCAAGGATGATCCACTGAAGAAATAATGAGTCATATTCCAGACGCAAGGGAGGTAATAATGCAAATATGAAGGAAAAACACGGGCATAGAAATACAGAGGAAAGTTGCACAAGAAGCATTATTAGTTCCTGCATATATCTCATAGAACAAAAAACTTGTTAAACGCGACAATTTTCCTGATTAAATTTATGTGAAATACTATAATGCATCCATTTTGAAAAAATGAATTATGTGTTGGCTTCTTTCCAAAAAATTACATGTACAAACTCTAGTATCATGATGTCTTCTATTGTCATGGAATATACCAACCTAGAATGTGAATTTAATTTTTAGGGTACTAGAAACCTCTTTAGACATTCGATTTTACTGAGACCTCAAAATTTTGTGAATGTGCAACAGAACATTGCCGTTAAATAAATTTATAACTCGCCTAGCCACTGCCTTATTGGGGGGATGCTTCTTAATGTATGAAGAAATAGTATTACATGCTTTATCATGTCCTCCACGTGGCGAAGTAATGCATTCTCTCCTGCTGTTGTATAGGTTCTCTTTGGCATGTTTTTCCAGAAGTGACCCATTTCATTACATTTATAACCCTATGGTGGTAGGTAAAACTCAGAATATATGAGGTTTTTGAGGTTGCTGGGTTTTTGGGCTTTTGAGGTTGAGTTATCTGCTTTCTTTGTGCTGGAGCTTGCTTATTCAATGTGCCTCATAATTCTGTGGATGCCGGTTCCACAAGATGGATGATATGTCAAGTCACCCACAGCTTCCCTTATATACTTATTATTCAGCTGCTGATGATCCTAGCTTCTTCGTAAAGAAGTTGGGGAAAATCAATTTTGCCTTCTCACAAATGATGTTATCCTTCAAAGCATCACCTTGCAATTACTTTCTTTTATCTATACAAGAAGTAACCTTTTAACATTGGGGAGCATAAGTAACTGTTGCATCGATATTGTTAGTACTCCCTTTGAAGCATTTATTGACCTTAATTTCTCCCTGGTCTTGATGATAGTGATAATTGTTAAGATCCACCTTTTTGATAATTGTCCATGTGCATGCTAGATCAGCCGCACTACACCTGATTCTCTCTTCTGCTTAACTTAACTTTTACTTCCATGGTTATTTATATTCTTTTATGACTGTCTCCTTGTGTATATTTATTCATTAACATATTTAGTAATATTACCATTATATTGAACTTCAAATGATAAAATCATAAATAATGTATCAAAACAAAAGTTTGAAAAAATGTGTGATCTCTAGCTACCCTGAGAAGTTAGCAGAATGGGTACTAAACCCAAACCGAAGTAGTAGGTGGTCAATCATTCCAGGATTTAACCTCATCTCATCATTTGTTATGTGAAAAGTTGCTTGTTAAGTGAATAATTTTTTTAATATTTTTGCTTATAGTACAAAGTGCAAGGTGCTCATGCAACAAGGTTCCACTGTTATTTAGACACACTGTTAATTTTAAAACCCACTCAAAATCGTACTATGAAATGTAATAATGATTGATACTGTTAATAGATTAGCACGAAATGAAAGCTGACTTAACAAATTTTGAAACAAGTGAAAGGAATTTCGGGTGAAGAGTGGAATAATGGGCACAAAAATATGAATAATAAATCTATAAAATGGTAAAAAATTGATGTAAATATGTGAAGAGGTCCATGCTTATAAGGCATCTAAAAAGCCATAATATAGAGGCATTCTTAGTAATGTGCCACACCTGAGAAGATTTATTGGCCTTCATTTATGAATATATTCTGCCTCATTTCAGTCTGTATTGCATGCCAAGTATTTTCATCTCCATCCTCTTATACATACTTCTTTTGCATCACCTGTCTATTCATCTTGGCTATGATTTACTTGCTTTCAGCTTATTGATGAAGGGAATTATGGAATTAGCATGTTTAGGGTAAATGTTAATAAAAAAATTAATTTTTGTTGCTAAATTTCTCAGTGGTGCTCCTTAATATGCAAGCTATCTAAAAATGTTAGTGATCAATTAAACATCACGGTTACTCATGCTGTGAAAAAGCCAATAAATTTTTGGAAAATTTTTAATGGTATTTTATCTATCAGGAAACTTGAAAGACTCCAAAATTTACTTCTAACTTTGATAAATGTCTCCTTGCTGACTGAAGGGAACTGTTATTTCCGAGGCAACAGGAACATAAAATATTGGAAAGAAATACACAGTGAAATGTTTACTCATGAAGTTTGCCTGTTTTATTTATTTTCATGCAATGATATAATTTCAAAAAGTTATGGCTTCCATAATGAACTTATTGAAGCAGTACATATTTTCCACAAAATTTTTCTTCACAATTCACTCCAGGAGAGGTCATATTCACAAAAGAATGATAAATTGTTTCCACAGCCTACATCTCCCAATTGTCCACTCTCACGAATAACACATCCACAAAATTCTTTACCCCCCCAGTTGTTTGGTTCACCTTTATGCCATTGATGGAAACCAGTTTCTTTTAGTGGCTGACCTGTGAATAAAATGCAAGTAGGATTGATCACTTCCCATGCTTCACTCTCCATTATGTGATAGACCAACATAGATGTTGATAGTGAGTAACTTTTTCCCCCTTCATACATGTATACATGTATTACTAATTCTTATATATTTACTCTCACCATAAATCGTGACGAAGTCCTGTGCCCTATTTCGATCATAGAAACCAATGTATGACCATGGGCCTCCAACTTCTTTGTGTCTTGCATATATGGTTTTGATGACTTCAGATTCTTCCCGTGAGTTTATGATTGCCAAATGTCCACCTTCTTTAATGCAAGTGGAAGATGCTTCCTGGAATGTTACCTTACTTCCATAGTGAAACTTGTAATATCCAACCGAAGGAAATAACTCATAGTCATGTGGCTTTGCTGGAGGAACTGTGAGAGAAAACATGGTATATTACACCAATTGATTGATATTTTGGAATTTTGTGAGTAATTATTTCTATGAACAATCATTTTGTATTTTGGTTGATTTTCGACATTGTTTCGAAAGGAGTTAATTTTTTGATGGGTCCTTACGGTCTAATGCAATTAATAATTGAAGACAGCCATTTTGAGTGATTATTTAATAGTTTAGTAGGGTAAATAGACATATAAAACAAGTTAATTGATTATTGAATACTTATAATTTTTTCTCAAATATAAAATAATTTTCGTGTTAAAAAGTGATTTAACTCATTGAGTAGTAGTTTTTAGGCAAGGCAACCGGCAGCTGAGGTCATTTGCCATTAGGGATGGATGGGTGGGAAGTGATGGAGGGTGGAGAGAAACCCAGCGTATTAGCCTACTTTTAACGAAAGGCACCAAGGGGTCCACAGTTTAATGACCCATCCTATGGGTGGCATACTCACTCAAAGTGGCCTCTCCAAAGCACCTCAAGTAGCAATCAGGATTCTACTGAAAAATATCTGCCACCGTCAAGTTTCGAATCTGTTAACTCATTGAAATATGCTGGATCTTTTATATACCTTCCTTGTGTGACCATATGTATATTGTCAGTGCATCATTCCAAACTAGTGCATGTGTGTTGAAGAATGCATTTAAAATATTTTTATCTGTAACATTAATTATTGAACTTTCATCCAGCTGTTTGAGGGCTTCTGTTTGCATGGAAAATCAACCCAACGTGGTAGATCACTGCTAATACATAATGATGTTATATGGAAATAAAAGGTAGTTGTATTTATCAAAGATGCGAGACTTCCAGTGGGTCCTTTTGTATGGGAAGTTGTGGGACAGGAAGGAGGTAAAAATGTTTCACATTTTGTGCTGATGTTAGTGTGAGAAGTCTCTGGGCAAAGCCAAATTGTAGAGCTACTTATTTATTAAAGTAGGAATTATTTCAATACAAATGCTTACCTATAAAGGCACCTTTGATGTGAAATGAATGAACCTCTCCTAGTTGGTTGGTGCTGTGTTTAAGGCCCATTTTCCAGTTTTGGTGAGCTAGCAAAGAATCTTCATTCAGAAGGAACTGAGTTATCCAGTGACCAGTTTGGTTTTTGTGGCCCATAATGGACAACTCGAAACTTTTATTGCCTTTAGGTACTTGATTTTGTTCCATGCAGAGTTGTTGTCCCATTGGGTTGTTCCTTAGCATTAATAATACTAATGCAATCACACATATACTATATGGTAAAACCATTTTGTAGGTCCAATGTAAAAGTGATGTGATTCTCAAATGTATATTCGCACTCTGCTTCCCTTGACACTTCAAACTGTGTCTTATATATTCAGCTCTATCTGTAGATTTATGACTTTGTTCTGTTCAGATTTATGATTTCTTCTTTTTTAGAGGAGAGGCATTTATTGTTGGGGTTAAAGCTGTAAGCTGTTGAACCATTTTTCTTGGAAATAAAAATCTTTAATTTATTTTCATCTTGGAAAATGAATCAAAGGATGATAACCAGCTTACACAATTTCCTTGGGAGTATAAAATACATATCTCTTGGCTCTTTAGGATTTGTTTATCTCTTTACTGTTTGCAATTCTAACCAAAGTCCATTAGGGATACCAGCCCTGTTGATTTAGTAGCCACAAGACAACCAACCAATTTTAATGCTGGTTAAGGTATTCACAAAGTTGACTAAATGGTTCAGTAGGAGCTGATCACTGATTTTCTTGTCTCAATACATCCTTCTCTGTCAATTTGTAGGGAAAATCTTTATTGGTACATGGACTCTACTCAGTCGGGGGAAAATCAAGAAAACGTCAGGAATCTCATAATTTCTGCAGAAATCCTAGGTGTTAATTTGAAAGGGAGTAATCTTTTTGAAAAAAGTCTTTAATTTGACTTGTTTATTTGGATCATGATGTTAGAAGCAATTATTCCTGACGACAACTGTATTCTTTTCATTTGTGAGACCTGTTTGTGTTTACTAGCGATATCAGTGGCACATAAATCAATGAGGGATGATTCAAAAAACAATATATTTACTCAAATTCCAGACACTAGTAGGGAAACTTTGAAAAGAGGGAGGCATGCCATATGGAAAATTGATTTGAGTGGTTACCCTGTAGTAAAATAACATGGTTCAAGATACTGTTATTTGAGCTAACCATTTGGCCTTAAATTTAGTTCTTTGTCTTTCTTAATCTATTAGGACTTTCTTGGCAGAAGCATTCTTCAGCGTAAAGAGTGTACTAAAATAGGTATTTAGGCATTGTGGCTGGGTAAAACTGTTATTTTTCTGTAGTGGGGAGGAAGAGTCAGAAAGCTTTTCAATTGGTGGAGGGGCTGATGAAATGGTAAACCTAAAATCTCATACCATATGCACTGAATGGTATAAGTAAATCTGAACACACCCAGCTTCAACCTGGATGTGAGATTTGAGTGTCCAAGCTTTCTAGGAAACTGCACATGGCACAGGGAAAGAAACTGGATTCCATAAATATGTATTTCACATGATATACGGTTTAGTACTAGGTGAACACTTTCTCTTACCTCTTAGAACAACCTTCTGGTCGATTGGTGTGGTTTTTGAGTAAACAGTAGTGTATGATATAGTGAAATTGATTAAATTTATGTTCAAATTGAATTTGAAAATATGCTGAACACCTGTAAACAATGATAGGTTTTTGATATTCTGAAAACTTTTATTTGCAGTTATGCTACTCAAAAGTGTAAGCCCAATTTTATTGGAAAATGTCATATCTGGTGTGAACTTGTGTAACATTTCAATGCTTGTATTTAGTAAAAATTATTAGTTCTGCAAAAAGAATCATTTAAACACAGCCTGAGCTTTTATGGTTCCTTCTATTTTATCTCTGTACACCTTACAAAACTTCCACCACGTGCATTATAGTAAACCATGGTAACCATCATGGTACACAATGCAGGAAGGGGAGTTAGGATATTTTCAGAGAAATGTAAGGAGTGATCATGAGGCATAATAGGGAATGAATGGAGAGCCATCTAGAGGTTAAATGAAGTGGCACATGAGATAAAAGTGATCTCATAGCATTCCCTGTGCTTTAGTTTGTAAAATTCTGAGGAAATAGCAATTATTTGTCCTTAATTCATGGAAACTTGAACTTAACCTTTTTTTATACACTCAATGGAATCTTCAAATATAACCTTTTGTGGGTATTATTTGTTAGTAAAAGAGTCTTTTGGGAAACACTGTGTTAAATATTTAGCACAACAATGTTTCCCTGGCTTACTCAAACTTATTCTAATTTTATAGTGGGCTACTGTATTTTTATCGTTAAAAGATGGTCAAAATATTTTCAACTGTCATTCTCAAAGTTGCAGACTGCTCTCACCTTATAAGACCATGGACATATGTAGAAAGTATGAAACATGGATGGTGATGTTACAACCATAACAAATTACCAATAAGTACTGCATATTTGCATATATATATATATATATATATATATATATATATATATATATATATATATATATATATATGCAATATATATATATATATGCAATAGGGGATATAAATTTGCATTCTCATAATGCAAATTTATATCCCCTCCTGAGTTGTTACCCCCTCTAGGACAATTAGGGGCTATGCAGTGTATTTTATCCATTGTATTTTCCTGTATTCATCTGTGAAGCTCCTTTAATATGATGCAATTTTGATCGTGGTAATATAAACTTCTCTGATACCGCAGGTCTCTAAAGGGAACTTTGGAATAATACATGACTCTTTTCTGTTTTTCCTGGTTAGCTTTGGTTGCACTCCTCTCTTCCAACTCAATAAGGTTTTATTTTCCTACTACATTTTTATAACTTCCCAAAAAATGAATTAAATATTCGAAATGACAGCAGTGTGCAGAGGGATAAGTAAGGACTGCACAAATAAGATGGCACATTCTGAAATTTTAGTATGTTTATTTTCCATCTGGCTCTCATTCTAGCCTGTCTTTAATATTTAAATGCTTACCCATAAGGTAGGTATGGGTTTCATCCCAATCTTTACCATTTTTTCATTCTATATCTCGGGAAGCTATTCGTGATTTCAGCCTTAATTTGCATTTGTGGATCATTTGTGAATGGTCATGTAGCTGTTGCTGTAATTGTCTCCTTTGGTACATTTCATTGATAAAAATTTTATTTGCTGAGTCAGCCAATAGTTACAATCATTGATGAGTCTATTAGAAAATCAGTGTGATAGGTATGGGATGATAATGTTTAAATAAAACAGAGGTTAAACTGTTTTTCAGGAAGAGGAAAGCTAAAAAATGGTTAGAAACCTTAGAGCTGGTGGAACAGTTTACCTATCTTGGAGATGTTCTGGACCAAAACCGTCAAAGTGGTAGGTTCATCGGGAGAAAAATTGTGTCAGGTAAAAAATCTTTCACAAGGAGGAGGGAATTGATGACACGGACATTGAATAATGATTTGAAAAAATGACTCATTAAAACTTTGATGTGGAGTATGGTTATTTACGGTTTGGAAACTTGGTCTTTGAACTAGGATGATAGTCATCGATTGGAGGTTTCTGAAATTTGGGTGTGAAGAAGGATGGAAAAGATGAAATTGACAGAAGGGAAAACAGATGAAAAAGTCCTGAGTGTGGTGGGAGAGTAGAGAGCATTGATGGGAGAAATCTGAAGGCCGCAGGAAAAGTTGATGCAGAGCATTTTGAAAGATGATGTGATGTTAAAGACTGTAATAGATGGGGGAATGTTAGGTATTCAAGGTGAGGAAAGGAAGAGAGTAGGCATGTTGGAAAGAGTGAAGGGAGGAGGGAAATTTGCTGAATTGAAGAAAGTGTTACTTTAATGTGAGGTGTCTTATTAGTTAATACTAAGGAATGTAGTGATGTTAAGGTTGTGTCCATTCATAACCTACTGAAAACAGTAGGCTAACAAATTATAAAAAGCACATTATCCATATTTCCTCAGTAGGGTTGTGCTCACTATGTTTCCATTTGTCTGAAATGAGATAGGATTCCAAGTACTTATCCTAATTTTGATAAATATTGGCCTTTTCTCAAAATACTTCATCTCTGATCAGAATTTCTTGCCAGCGTTTTAAAACCATTCATTACTAATTAGTTAATATTTTCATGCATTTCCTTTTTTTTGCTCACAGTCGGTTGTTTTTTATTTTCCCAACTCTAGAGCTGTTCATTCTTAGGTTTTTAAATGTTCCACATTTGTTTTTCATACTTTTAATTCTCAGTGAGTTTCCTTCTTCATTGGTTATCAATGGGGTATTATATTTTACCCTATCACCTATTTCAGGTATTTCATATGATTGCGTGCAGTTTAGCCTGATTGCAATCAAATCAACATACTGGATGTTTGATAAAGTTGAGTTGTACAGGTTCATTACAAATATGTCAACATGAAAAACATTGGTGTAATTAAAAATATGTCATTTTGGAAGGGTTGTGCAACAGAGGTGGTCAGTCAGACAGATTTTGCTATATATTAGAGAATGGTTAATGACAGTATAGAAAGAATTGACCAGAACCATTGTAGGCTGCATGTGACGTACGAATTGTTGCACCTCTCGAAATAAAGAAGTTGTATTACCATGTTCAGATCATTAGACCTCATCAATTTATCTTCAGTCAAGCCTTAGGATGGCCCAATGAGTTATTTATCTCTGGGTTGTGCAAATTTCAAAATGTTATTTTGAAATTCTTCATCTTTAGCAGCTTTCCAATTTAACTCACATTTTGGAAAAATTTTCTACTCCAATGCTTCTGTATTTGTCATTTTTAGTCTACTTTGGCAACCAACCCTTTGTTGATATAATCTTCCCTATTACCACTGATGAGGGCCAGCCTGCCCAGATGATCCTTTCCTAGACTTATTTTTTTTAAGGTAATCTACAGGTTAAGGTAGGTTTTTGGATGGACACAACTACCAAACAAATATTTTATTACTCCTAACAAAACACAAAATCCATCATCCTACTCTATATCAGGTCCCTCTTCATCTCTGAGTACTTTCTTCCTCCCTTCATCCCGTCCAACATCCCTATCCTGTTCCTTCCCTTTCCTCTTTTGCCCAACATTCTACCCTCTATCACAGTCTTCAACATCCCACTGCCGGTCAACACCCCCTTCATCCACTTTCCCTGCCTCCATAGGATTGCTCCCAACAAACCCCTCTCTTCGCCCACCATACCAAGTACTTCCTCATTTGTTTTCTTCTCTGTCCATTTCACCTTCTCCATTCTTCTCCACACCCACATTTCAAAAGCCTCCAATCTACGTCTATCCTCCTGCTTCAATGACCACGTTTCCGCGCCGTACATAGCTACGCTCCATATCAAAGTTTTTACGAGTCTTTTCTTAACATCCTTACTCAACGTCCCTGTCATCAACTCCCTCCTCCTTGTGAAAGCCTCTTTGCCTAGCGCAATTCTTCTCCTTACGTCCCTACTACTTTGACCGTGTTGGTCCAAAACACTACCGAGATACGTAAACTGTTCTACCTGCTCTAGATTTTGCCCTCCTATTTTAATGTTAAGCTTGGCCTTTTTCTTTCTAGAAAATCGCATAACCTTTGTTTTACTAATGTTGATTCTCATCCCATACCTGTCGCACTGAATTTCCAATTTACTCAGCAATGCTTGCAGCCCCTTGGCTGACTGACAAACTAAAGCTTGGTCATCAGCAAACCTAACTGATTTTACGAATTCCCCGCCCACTTTAATTCCTACCTCCAGTTCTTCCCACGCCTCATTAATCATTTCCTCTGCATACAGGTTGAACAGCAACGGTGATAATGGGCAACCCTGCCTTACACCCCTTCCTAACACTGCCCATCCCGACTCCCCGCTTCCCACTCGCACCTGAGCAGTCTGAGACATGTACAGGTTGCGGATTAGCCTCCTTTCCCTCCAATCTATTCCTATTTTCTGCAATATACTCATTAGTTTTTCCCAATTCACTCTATCAAAGGCTTTTTCGAAATCTACGAAACAGGCAAATACCTCCTGGTTGTGTTCTATATTCCTCTCGATTAATAATCTCATTACTGCAATGGCATCACGCGTACCTCTCCCCTTCCTAAACCCAAACTGATCATCCCCTAAGTAATCATTTGCCCTACTCTCTATCCTTTTGTTTATGATCCTCCTAGACTTATAGGCTCAATAATTTTAATGTGTACTTTTGTTCATCAAGTCAGTGAAAAAACATTGCAGACGTTGCCAGTTAAAGGCAGCAACAAAATAAACTTCAGAATATCATCAAATGCATTAAACTTATTCAGCACCAGCCAATATGTATTTAGAGAGGAGCAGGAAACATAACAATATCAAAATTTCATTTAGTGCACATTCAGCTCAAACATCTGCTACCAAGCATAAGCCTCTCTCAGCCAGGGGTGCAAAACTGTTGATTTTTTTCTATAGAGAATGATCTAGGGTCAGGAGGTAGCATATTAAACATTTTTATAATAATGTTTTCATGGGAGAGTAGGGAATTGTTTAGCCTGCATTACACTCATTATAGCCCTTCTATCTGGTATCGTACAAAGTTGCATCAGGTGTTCAGAAAATTTACCCAGAATTACCTTGTGATGCATACAGACTATGCTGTACACTTCTAGATATAGTCCGTATATAGTTGGTAAGTTAAGCACTATAATGAGATGGCTGCAAGGATCTGTTGACAAAGAAAATGTGATTACGCTAAAAACCATTTTCTAGAGGTTAAAGACTTGCCGCCCATTAGAGGCATTTTCCCAGAACTTTGATTCATTAGTTAGATGAAATTAAAATAGACACTAGTATATTATTGTAAATAACATGTAGGTGTCATCCCTCTTAAGTTTTCACCCCACAAAGACGAATTTAAAGTCTTTTTGATGTGACAAATATGTTGACTCCAGGTTAGTTTGCTATCAATGTATATTCCTTAACTAGTTGATATTTAATCAGCCAAAACTCAAATTGTGCAGAAAACACTGAATTTATATCAGTTTTTAAAACATCCATTGTGAAATACCACTTTGAGCTTAATTTTTATTAATTTTCAGTTCATTAATGTCTGAAGGACCCTTGTATCATTGCACAAGGGTCCTATTTCCTCTTCTGCATGAAACAATGACTAGGGTTGGTCTGGCCCTTAGTTGAAATAGACTGTGTCTGGAATATTGTCTAGGCTAGCTAAAATTCCTTCACATATCTCAAAAATAGTTTATCCTCAGCAGACCTCAATGAAAAGCACTCTATCTCCCTCTTCCCATAACACATGGAAGGCCGACTGTTACCTTTTTTGAATAATGGGTACCCTGTTGTCATTCAGTATAATAGAACGAAAAATTCACTATTTTTGGTTTCTTAAGTTCTAGAATGGGTGGGTCGCGGTAGTCCAGTGGGTAGAGCGTTGGACTGCTGACCGGAGGGTCCCGGGTTCGATTCCCGGGCAAGGCACTCTGGGCACCAAACTAGTGATTTTTCGGGTACCAGGTCTGGGAAACCATAACCGGCACAGGGAAAGGAACTGGCCCCCCTACCCTCATGTGTGAATTTTCACACGCCGTATAGGGCTTAGTACTGGGTGATCTCTACCATCACCTACTAAACCAACCTTAGGGTTGATTACTGTGTTTAAGTTCTAGAAAAATGTTAGTTTGTTGCTGTGCCATTTGTGCAAATGTAAATTGGTCACTTCGTTTTGTCTTGCCCATTTGTCATTAAAGGTATTCTTGTTGCTTTTTATTCCCAACCTTGGCTCCTGGCTGGTCTATTCAAATAATTTGATCAGTGTATTTTTCTCCCATCCTGCTCCTTGATTATTTCATGTAACTCCTCTGGAAGTCAGTTGTCTTCTCATTGGCATTCAGGGTGATTGCCTGTTAATAGAAGCCAATAAAAAATGCAGTGCCCTTAAAATTTCAGGGCCCTTGTGAATGAAGCACTGATAGTCACCAATTGTTTTCTCTTGCTGTGGAAGTAATATCATATTATGATTCCTTTACTTCAAAATCGTTGAATATAAATCTAAATTACATACTCTAGGCAAAATTTGAGCCCAAGGACTAGATAATCAAAATATGAGAAAGTTGGTAGCTTCATGATAAAACTCGGTCGACCATTTAAGTCAGACGGAGTGCGTCTCTGTTATGGTTTATTTGACCTTTCAACCTTTGATACTAAGTGAACTTGTCAATCTCCCTTCAGTCTTATCTGAATCATGGCCTCGAGGCCATGGCTGATATCCCAGGAGTTTCAAAGTCTGAAAACGGGAAGAGCGTATTAGTATGGAGGTCAAGGAGATGAGCATTTGTTGAAAACAAAACTGAGGCACATATCTTAATGTCCCAGTACCTTCCCTTTTTTCTCCACTTTCTTGGGAATTTTTCCAAGAAATATTTGATTTCCTAATATTTCAAGGACCAATTAATTGAGAAATGTTAAAGTAAAGATGCGCTCTAGAGAAAGAAGGCTTAATTACGAAGACACTAAATTGGTGGCATGACTTTCATATATTTTGCTAAATCAAATTAAAATATTTTGCTGATGGATTGGCAAAATATTTGATTGTTTAATTACTTCTGCTCTTCATTCTTCTCAATGTCTTCCTTTTAATAGGCTCATAATTGCTCATGAGGGAACTATGGAAAACATTAGCTATAAAATCTATCATAAATGCTATAGCGGGATAAGATGGTAAAATCTGCATTTGGTTGGATTCTTATTTGGGATTGGGCACTCGAAAGTAAATATTTAGAAACCCCTTTAGCCAAATTTTTAGCTCCCTAGGTGGCACCTATCGCAAAAAATATTATTTTTTTCAAAAATAATTTTTCCTGAGCAATCCTTTGCTTTAAAAAATCTGAAAAAATTCTTGAACATACTTTTTTATGCCCAAAAGCATTCTGATTTTTTGGATCAAAATTGAGCTCAGGAAAAATATTTGAATTTTTTAAAGAATTTTTAGGTTATGTAGGTAATTTTTGGCAAACTTCCAAATAATTATTTTTCATGAATTTTTTTCCATTCTTTTGAATGGCAGGGTTAGATTTGCTATTTTCTCTCTGGAACATCAAAATTTAAAAAAAGCAATATTTTTGTGTTTTCCCCATGTTTTTAGCCCATAAACTCAACTTCATTTCAATAAAAAATGATTTTTGTTATATTTTTCGTTATTTGTAATAGCAGGATTGGGTATTACCTCATCTATTCTCTACTACGCAATATTTTATAGTTGTAAACAAAGGGGCAGACTCACCCCGAGTAGAATCCAGTTCAGCTTTTATATTGGTTGGGCTGAGGCCTTTCAAATAAAAGTATTGTATCATTTAACGATGACCAATTTTCTCCATTTTCACAAAGTCACTGAAAACGTTCACCATTGATGGCTGCAAAACAAATACTAAACAACATGGTGTCTTCAAACTTGAAGCATATACTTTATAGATTATATACGTTCTAATACAGAAATATTTTTCAAACAACTACCACCATCTCTAGGTCAGGCCAGGTACTTATGGGACCACCCCCATAATACACTAATAGGTTCAATTCTTGATAAAATTTTTGGTTGCTCTAAGAATTGTAATTGGCAGTGGGCTAGCTCCCCTCCACAAAAAAAATGCCCATTTTCCTCCATTTGCCTCTCATACCAAACATTCTCTCCTATGTCATAGTCTTTCTAATGGATTACATATTCGTAAAAATGCAAGATATGAAATAGCTCCGACATTGTTCTTAATAGTTCTTACTGTCATCTGGTTATATTGAACAATCTTCTGTACAAGAGTAAATGTACAAATTGTTAGAAGGAATTTTTGCATTTTAGTCAGGAATGAAAAATAAATTCTCTAAAAGTTATATAATTTCAAAGAAGGATTCAGAATTCTTGTAATTATCAGATTTAAGGAAATATAGTAGGAATATAAAAACATTTAGTAAAAATCACTTCATATTTTGCTCAATCCAGGTTTTGTGCCTAATTGTGGAAACCTGGGTTATGCTGATAACATTTTGGGGTAGAAGTAATTGAATGTTTTTCTTCTCCTATTCCATAACAGAGACTTGCTAAAAACAACCTTGTATTTGTATTAACTGGGACACCTTTATAAGTCAAAAAATCACTTGATCATTGCCATGGTGATTGAAATGGTTTCATCCAAATTGCTAATAATTTTTTCTCAGCATCAAATGAAAATAGATAAGCATTACACATTATCATTTTATATTCATCATATTGGCAGGAGTACTGGGTGAGGAATTTAAGGGAAAATTAGTGTTAACTTACACTAGATTTGAGTATATATTTGTATGGTGTTGCAACATTGTCATTGAAGCTAGATGATGGATGTATATTGGAGATTTGTGATATGTGGGTGTGAAGAAGGATGGAAAATAAAACAAACGAAGAGATACTAGATATGGGGGGGGGGAGAGGAGATAATTATTGAGTGAAATCTGAAGGAGGCAGGAAAGGTATCTTCAAGCAATTTTGATTGGGGATGGGATTTTGAAGACTGTTGGAAAGGAGAATGTTAGACAAGGATGGAAGAGTGAGGAAAAGGATAATTACATTGGACAAAATGAAGGTTGGTAGAAAATAAGCAGAATCAAAGAACAGTTTAATGTAGTTTTGGGTGCATCTTGTTGGATGAAGCTAAGTAATGTAGCGATGCTCATTATGTGTCCATCTGAAACACACCTAAAATGGTGGACTGCAAAATAATAATAATTGTTTATCAATTACCGTATTTAACCATCGATAACGTGCACCTATTTATGGCGCGCATCTAGAACTTAGTAGTTATCATGAATTTGGAAAGATACCACGCGCCCTTTTTTTCATGGGTTTTTGAGATGAAATAAATAACAGTAGCAGATCTGTATAAAATAGAATGCATTTAGAAAGGCATGCTTCCAGACTAATTTGTTTTTGCGAGACTCTTCTCCAAATTATTGTGTACATAGGTATGTAAATGTTTGGTTTTTTCAATTTTCATTTTACATCACGCCCATTGTCATTTTTTTCAATCATATGAATATTTTTGTGTAGATAACGTGCACATTATCAATAAGAAAATATGGTATTTATACTGTGCACACTAGGATAACAGGACAATGCAAATGTTTTCAAATTCTCAATTTGAATATAGCAGTTAAAGTATTTAATACTGGTCTGTTGCACAGAAAGGAGTTTTTGATATAGTTTAATTTTTTTAAATATTTTTTGTTCTCCCTAAAAATATGGAGGTATGAGACACTTTTCATGAAACACATAAGGATCATTCCTGAAAATACTAATGGACTCTAAGGTTGGTTTGATGGGGGGAGGGGTAGAGTTCACTACATACATACTTAGCACTATTGGCTCACAGGTAGAGGACCACAGGCAGAAGAAGTTCTCATTTTCTCCTACAGAGCAGGTCCAAACTAGTCTGGCTTGGTTTTCAACCAAGCCCAGCATGACTCATAGTCAAGGGATTGAAATCTTGGATAAGTAGAAATGTAATGCAGATATAGCATGTGCATTACTTACATACTTTGTTTGGTCTATTAGGTGTTTGGTTCGAAAAAAGGTATGAACTAGTAATGTCCTTTTGTCATTTGTCCTTTATTTTGGGAAAAATAACTAAATGGGTGGGCAGGCCCTAAAAAATAGTCCAATTTAATATGCTTCCTCACGGAGAAGTTCTTTTTAACAAATTGAGTGAAGAACTTAAAAAAATTCTCTAGATGTCATTTTTGTGAAGATAACTCAGGAAATTTTTACTAAACTTCCTTTTCTATCAATCCAGGAGTTTTTGGAGAGTGATATTTTCTTATGTTTATTATACTCTTGTTGATGCTATTTGCTGGAGGTAATAAAACCCTCAGGAAATGCAAAATCTGAACTAAAGATTAAAATCCTAAGCCTCAAACCTTATCTGGTAGAACAGTGCACTCATCTGGGAAGTGTTTTAGATAGAAATGGACGAATTATAAGGGAATTTAAAGAATAATTGTTTTTGGAAAAGAAGTTTTTACAAAGATAAAGTGGTTGCTGATTAGGGTTATGGATAAAGCTCTTTAGAAATTGTGTATGGGTAAGGCTATGAAATTTGGTTTTTGATTTAAGTGAGTAAACATAGAATAGAGACTTTGGAAATATGTGTGTAAAATAACGGTAGAATAAAAT
The DNA here is from genome assembly GCF_022747635.1 of Hetaerina americana. Classification (NCBI taxonomy): domain Eukaryota; kingdom Metazoa; phylum Arthropoda; class Insecta; order Odonata; family Calopterygidae; genus Hetaerina; species Hetaerina americana. The sequence goes on along the minus strand of NW_027287205.1, from coordinate 51,357,669 downwards.
GGACAAAAAGGAAAGGAAACATAGAAGTGCTAGCCACGCTAGTGTTGTTTTTGGTAGATTCCTGAGTAAGGCAAGACAGGTAGATGGAGGAGTTACTTGGGTGATGTAATGCTGAAGATTTTATTTAAGGGGAGAATGTTGGGAAAGTAAGGCAGGAGAAAAAATAATGTTTAAGACAGATGGAAGGGAAGGGGAAAGTGAGTGGAGTGAAAAATGGGTTATTTTAGTGTTGATCTATTCAGTTTTATGTTAGTCAAGGCTTATTGCTAAATGTGTAGCAGTGCCTGACTCCTGGTGCCCATATAAAACAAATCTTGACTGGTAGACTTTTGTTAGCACAATAGATTGAACATCTGTGTTCCTATAAAATACTTTTTAATGAAAAATCGAAAAATTTCATTGATGTTCTCATTTGTTTGAACTGTGTAGTTATTTAGAATCCAAATGGGTTGAATAGGTTCAAAAAATATATGTATTCTTTCCACATATTGTTTATTCCATAAATACTTCTGCTGACATATTAGTAATTGCAATGGTTCCTAAAGATGTAGCACATATGAACAATCTAAAAAGTATTTTATCCCTAAAATGATTGAAAAAAGACAAGGCATCATTATTCACAAAATCATTGTTCACTCCATGCTAAATCATATTCACAGAAGAATGATAGTTTTTCTTCACAGCCTACATCTGCTAGGAATCCATCATGAAGAACACAGCCACAAAATTGAGCCCCACCAATGTTATTTGGTTCAGTTGGGTGCCATGTGGTGAATCCAGTTGAATTTAATGGTTCTCCTGTAAAATAGAAAAAAAGACCATGATATGCATCCAGAATGTATGTATGAAAAACCTGCTGGAAAATGTAATTGAGCAGTAATAAATGGGTATGTGAATGATGAAATTGAGTGAAATTAGCTAACTTCTATTATCTCTACTCATACATAGTTTCCATAACAGTCTAATTCTTGAAGGTAGCTGTAATCCAATGTTTAGTCAGCATGATTCTCATCTATCCAATTCTAATCCTGCTACAACATTAATTGTACTTGACTTTAAAGTAGTTTCTGGCCAGAAGCAATCGAATAGTTGACACATCAGTACTATAGGCTTTGTTGGTCCAATAGACTGATTTTTATTGATATCATGTACATTAAACACTATCTTTGGCTCACCAAATACTGTTACAAAGTCCCTCGACTTATTCCTGTCGTAGAAACCAACAAATGACCATGGACCTCCAGCCTTAGGATGTCTTAAATATAGAGTTTTGATGACCTTAGATTCTTCCTCAGAATTGATGATTGCTAAGTGTCCACCTTCTTTAATGCAGGTGGAAGATGCTTCCTGGAATGTTAATTTGCTTCCATGGTGAAACTTGTAGTAGCCAATGCCAGGAAATAACTCATAGTCATGTGGCTTAGGCGGGGGAACTGAAAAAAGAAAAAAAATATTTCGAATGGGTATCCTTGATGATTCTGTTAAGTCATTGTGGTGAGATGTTACCTTTTTAGAAGTTATTTCACTTAGGTTTTGGACAGTCACTGAAAAAAGTATATATTGTCATAGACTTGTGAAGTGCTGAAGCTCAACAATTACCCTAGCCTACGATATTTTCTCCTTCATTTCATCACATCCTATAGTTTTGAAAATAGTACACCCTTTTTTGCTCTGACTTGTATTAAGTTGAAACCTTTTTCAAACTGTACCATTTTACAAATTGAGTGGCCTCAGGCATGATGTGGTGGAAGTTGAACGTAATGAATAACTGGTCGCAGAACTTTTCCACTTGATGATACTTATCAAGTGGAAAAGTGCTACGATCAGTCATTCATTATACCATTTTAGTCAACCAACATGTTTTTGACCCATACTGTTGGTCATCACTCATGATCTGCCTTGATCCATGTCCCAGTGAGCCAATTGATGCTCTGACATTTTTCCAGTATGATATTACAATCTCACTTGGAAGAAGTTTCCTGATAATAAATATGAAAGTTAATTATTGATTTCTTCAATGATTTATCCGACCCACCTGTTAAAGTTCCTTTGATGTAGAGAAAATGGGTCCCTCCATAATGTTTGCTGCTGTGATTCACGTCCACTCTCCAGATGTTTTGATGAATGATGGATTCCTCACTGAGCCGAAATTGAGTAATATAGTGTCCCGATTGATTCTGGTGACCCTTTACTGAAAATTCAACTGTTTTACTTCCTTGAGCTAATCCATCTTGGCCTGGGCACTTCTGGGCGAATGGGCTGTTCTGTGAAAGTGACAATATCCATAATGTAATAAATATATAATGTGCTGTTGCCATTGTTGAACACCTTGAGTTAAAAATGTTCACAGTCCAAAATATTTCCTAAACTGTGTTTGCATTCCAGATCTCCTTTTATATACATCAACCTTCATTTTTTAAATACTTTCATTGAAATTTATTATTTTTTTAATGGGACAACAAACAAATGGACTATGACCTACTTTATTCTGTAACATGAATTCCTACCTCATCCCTATTTCCTTTTTTAAAGATCATTTAAAGCAAGATAAATGAGTTTCCAGTTCCAGACATAAGAGAAATCACTCTTAAAAATATTTGTATCATTGACTCATGAAGGTTTTCATGCTCCATTTCCTTTCCTGATTTAAATGGGGCATGCGTATCTGCCTCATGAGAAGTTTCTTACATTTCAAATTATTAGGGTTTAATCTTGGAGCTGTCATCTAGAAAGGAAAGTGACTAAATGATATTACATTTCTGATGATTTTTTTATTGAGGAGATGTCCTCATATTTGTGAATTATAGGGAAGAATATACTATTGTTTATTCTTGTGTCTAATTATATTGTAGGTACTTCGATTCTCTAACCTCTATCAGTTAATATATCACTCATTTATGCTGGTTCTGGATAGAAACTTGGTCTTTAAAGGGAGAAATGAGCTGAAATTGGGGACTTTTGACTGAAGATAATGTATGTAGAAGGGTGTAAAAATTAGGATAGTCTGAGGGATTTGTATTATGCCCAGTGGGACTGGAGAGGAAATTGGTTGATGGTAGACATTGGAGATGGTAAAGGGTAGACATGAAACTTTGGTGTTAAAGCAAGATGATAGGCCTAGATTGGAGGCTTTTGGGATGTGAATGCAAAGTATTTTGATTGACGATGGAATGCTGAGGTCTATGATATGAAGGCGTCAGGTAGTCAAGGTAGATACAGGGAATGGACAAGCATGTTGGATGAAATTAGGGAAGGCAGAAAGTATGCAGAATTGAAGAACACTTAAGCTTGTGCCTTTGGCTTAGTAGGCATTTTTTGGAACTGAGGTGTCAAGTTCTTTTGATGTGTGAATGGTGTGTAAATCCCTTCCTGGAAAAGGATCCTTGATTGCCAACTTAAAAGTGTAGCTTGTCTCAAGGAGAATTGGGGAACTGACTGCTGGAAATATAAAGTCGTTTGGTATCCCAGCTGGTCACTAGGCCCCTCCATTCTAAATCCCTTTATTTTTACTCCTTCCTTGTTTACTTCTCCTTAATTAAACTCTCGCTTATCTCAGTGTCTGTGTACTTATTACTTGTCTAAGAGTTGGGATCCTTTGAGAATGTGACAGTTAAGAATTATTGAAATTATTAATGTGTTCTGATGGAATGGTTTACTTAACACTAAAGACAATGAAGCATCTGCATTTCTGTGCTACATGGTATGAGAAATCATATAGTCATATTTCATTAAGAATTAAATATTCATTTTGAAGAAATAGAATCTCTTGGTTTACTTCAATGCCTAATTTAATTTACCTGCCATAGTTTTGACATATGTCATATTTGAGGTGTTAGGCAAGTGAGTGAACACATGTATATGTAGGCATTATATACCTGATATGGCTCAATTACCTGACACCTTGAAAATGACACTTTTGTCAAAACCATGGGGAGTTAAATAAATGTGTAAGATGCTAACTAATTTTATTTTTTTCAAAATAAACATAGAGCACTTCCATCAAGTGATACCTGAAACCATTTCTTAAAATTTTAATATTATATATATTTAAATTACCTCCTATAAATGGAGCAAAACAGACGCAGACTGTTACATGTATGTATTAATGGTCATATAGTAGTACTTTTCCACTTGTTAAAAATTGTTTTTATTGACAAAGCAGCCAGGTTTTGATGGAGCAAATCATCTTCATGTCAGGTCATAAATATGTTCCAGTTCCATCATATCATGCCTAAAAATGCATAATGTACACTTATTTGTATGATCAAGCTTCATTTATTGGAATTTTGAAGTACTATTGATGTCTGCAGATTTAGACTGTCTTATCAATTGTTTTGTGTCTTAAAACTTTTCTTTACCCTAATTATTCATTCTTTCAAATGCCCTCATTTCTCTCCTGCAATATCTTCTACCACGTTTGGATAGGTAATCACTCTATTCTGAAGCAGAAATATTGATTGACATTTCCCTTTCTTGATTTCAGGGACCAGTTCCTCAACGTGTGCACAATTCGCTAGCATATAAAGGGCAGAGTTGGCTTCGGGCGCACAGGGTCAAGGGTTTCTATAACCATGTGGATGAGGTCAATTTTGAAGATGGTGCCAAAGCACTTCTGCAAGCCTCTGGCATTGGAAAACTCCGTCCAAATATCCTCCTCATGGGATTCAAGGCTGATTGGAGGGAGTGCCCCAGGACTGATTTGATTATGTACTTCAATGTGATGCAGTAAGTTTCAGAAGCAAAATGATAATACATACATAATTCATATGACAGTTCAAAGAATGATAAAATCAGGAAAATAAATCACATGGCAGGGTGGAAAAATCTTTAATTGCTTATTTATAATAAGTCTGTTTCATATGCTAGAAATGAACTCAATGTGTATGTGGAAAGAGTTGTACATCGTTTCGTCTCCTAACTTTAAGGCTGGAGATGGCTTCTCATAATCTCACATCTAGTATAATATATTATACAAACATCTTCTAATATATCTGATTATCAATCTCAAACCATAATGAGTAATTAATTGTTCTCATTTTATTTTTAAGCCACATTAACTGAGTTTCTGGTCAATGGCTTCACTTCCTCAAGTATCTTATGATTACATTTCCTGTCATCAAAAGAATTATGATGGCAGTGATTTAAGTGTCATCAAATCCTTATCAATAATTTGCTTTCTTTTGGAATATGGAAAATGAATGTTTTGTTTTTCATTCCAAATATCTCACTCTTATATTTAAAAATAATTTATGCAAATATTATAGTGTGCTTGGCTAAGATAAGGATTAAAAAATAAATATATATATATATACATACATACGAGGGTCATCCGGAAAGTAGTACCCGTTCGTGAATTAAAGACACAAAAGTAAATATTAACAAACATAAAAAATTTTATTTGAAAGAGGATACTTTAAACTACTTCTCAACATAATCTCCAAGCAAATTAAGGTATTTGTCATAACGTGTGACAAGTTTCTGTATTCCTGCTGCATAGTCCTTCGCCGCCAGCTCATTGAGATACGCGAGGGACCCATCTTGCACAAATTTTTGCATAATGCAGATGGTGTTTAACAATTTCATGAACAATTGTTCGAGAAACATTGGGAAAATGCTCACAGATGTCATCAATTGTGACGCGCCGATCGTTCCTCACGAATTCGTCAACTGAGCTCACCAGTTGGTCTGTAATGACAGACGGTCTCCCCGAACGCTCATCGTCGTGTGTGTTCCCCCTCCCCATGTTGAAGTTGCGACACCACCGCCGAACAGACGACTCGTCCATTACATTGTCTCCATACACCTCCTTTAATTGGCGATGAATATCACATGGGCGAACGTTTCTTGCATTGAGGAATTTAATCACTGCCCTCACTTCACAACTGGCGGCGTTCTCAATTTTTTTAAACATTGTAAACAATCACAGAAACAACACAGGCAATGCTAGCGTCACGCAACTTGGCTCAGAGAAGGCAGACAAGCCACTGAAGCTATCTGACCTCGTCCAGCGGCTACTCGCGTCGTCAGCACTTCATGCGGCACGAACGGGTACTACTTTCCGGATGACCCTCGTGTGTGTGTGTGTGTGTGTGTGTATATATATATATATATACACGAGGGTCATCCGGAAAGTAGTACCCGTTCGTGCCGCATGAAGTGCTGACGACGCGAGTAGCCGCTGGACGAGGTCAGATAGCTTCAGTGGCTTGTCTGCCTTCTCTGAGCCAAGTTGCGTGACGCTAGCATTGCCTGTGTTGTTTCTGTGATTGTTTACAATGTTTAAAAAAATTGAGAACGCCGCCAGTTGTGAAGTGAGGGCAGTGATTAAATTCCTCAATGCAAGAAACGTTCGCCCATGTGATATTCATCGCCAATTAAAGGAGGTGTATGGAGACAATGTAATGGACGAGTCGTCTGTTCGGCGGTGGTGTCGCAACTTCAACATGGGGAGGGGGAACACACACGACGATGAGCGTTCGGGGAGACCGTCTGTCATTACAGACCAACTGGTGAGCTCAGTTGACGAATTCGTGAGGAACGATCGGCGCGTCACAATTGATGACATCTGTGAGCATTTTCCCAATGTTTCTCGAACAATTGTTCATGAAATTGTTAAACACCATCTGCATTATGCAAAAATTTGTGCAAGATGGGTCCCTCGCGTATCTCAATGAGCTGGCGGCGAAGGACTATGCAGCAGGAATACAGAAACTTGTCACACGTTATGACAAATGCCTTAATTTGCTTGGAGATTATGTTGAGAAGTAGTTTAAAGTATCCTCTTTCAAATAAAATTTTTTATGTTTGTTAATATTTACTTTTGTGTCTTTATTTCACGAACGGGTACTACTTTCCGGATGACCCTCGTATGTATATATATATATATATATATATATATATATGTATGTATGTATGTATGTATATGTATGGGAAATAGAAGAATGTATTCCTATACAATAGCATCAAAATGGAAGATCATATCCATTAACATATTCAGAATATTGTGAAAGTTTCCCTATTTTGAATTTTCAGCAAGGCTTTAGATTTGCACATGGCTGTGGCAATACTCCGCCTCCGTGAGGGCTTGGACTACTCCAACGAGCTGTTGGGAGCTGCCGTTGGGAAGGAAGAACCAAATGGTACTGGAGTAATGGCAAATGGAGGCAAAGGGGGTCTCGGTGTCAATGGAGCTGGAGGAGAGGGTGGCTTGGATGTGGATAAGAGCTATTTAGACACCAGAACAGGGTCACAGTGTTCATTACCTAGGAATCAATCATTTTCTCAAATGTCCCAAGGTAAGATATCAGAACTCTAATCTCTAGTTTGATTTTCTTTAGTAAGCAGATATGTTTGAAAGGCCTTGCTATTTTTCAAATACCAAGTTTACAAATATGAATTCCAGTTTGTTTTTTTCAATTCAGAAGAATGATACAAAGACCATTATTCAAAGTATGCTCCCATGCTAGTTAGGCATTTTTCCCATCTTTAGGGCGATATGTGGATACCACACTAGTAAAAATCTTTCCCTTTTGCCAAGAACCATTCATCGAGCCATTTTTTCACATCTTCATATGAATCATAGTGCTGCTGAGTGAGTGTGTGACCCATCGATATAAACAAGTGGTAATCAAAAGGAGCCATGTCTGGTGAGTAACCCACATGGGGTAGAACTTCCCAGCTTAGTCCTTCCAACATGTTGCGAACCAGTTTTGCCATATGTGATGGAGCATTGTCATGAAGAAAAATGACGTTGTGTTACCTCTTTTGATTCTGGTCTTTTTCAAGCAGCAAACGGTTCAAATCAAACAATTATTGGTAGTAGTCAGTATTAACCATTTCACCAGGTTTTAACAGCTTATAATAGACCAAACCCTTCTGGTCCCACCAAACACAGTCTTTCTGCCCCAGCAATTTGGTCTTGCGGTTAATATGGATAGTGCGCTTGGGTCTACCCATGATTTTTTCCACTTGGAATTCTCAAAATAAATCCACTTTTCATCCCCAGTAATGATACAATGCAAAAAGGACTTCCTTTAGTATTATGTGAGCAAAATTTCACATGTGTTTTATAGAGGCAGATGGATGGAGAGGTGCACCTCTCCATCTGCCTGTAGTTCAACTCTTGTGGTACCCATCTGCCAGTCTCCTGAGTATTTTCCATCTCTCTCTTATGCAATTAAAAACAGCTTGTTGACTACTGCTCAATTGCTCTGCGAGTTGTTTTTGTGTTTGTGAATGATTTTTGTCCAACAATGCTAGCAATTCCACAGCTTCGTACCTCTTTGGTGATTTTCCGTGTTCCTTGTCTGCAAAATCAAAGTCACCACTTTTGGAAAAACGAAACGATTGTTCACACATATCTTGAGATGGAGCGTGTTCACCATAAGCTGCTCAAAGTAATCAGTACAATTCAGCAGTAGTTTTCTTTAAATGAAAGTAAAAAATTAATGCTGTCCTAATGCTTTGTTTGGTATAAATTTTGACATATTTAACACAGCAACACAACACAATGCAAACACTTTTTTAATGTATCACACGTGCACATTTGATTCTTGTTGATGGCACAACAAAATGGTATAAGTGTCGAATCTTTATACCAGAAACTGCATGGGTAAACCTTCTGTTGTCTGAAATTTGCATTTCATACTGGTATACCTGGTATGTACTAAATGAGGTTTCATTGAATTAATGAAGTTGTATTTTAACATTTGAAATGACTGAATGAAAAAAATGTTTGAGGAAACTGTGTTAGTTAAGTTTATCTGAAGGATAATTAGAGATTGGTATAATAAATAAGGTATCTTGTACGGAACTACAAAGGAGCTTTATGGTAGAATTGTTGAATTTGCTTTCTTTATGGCTGTGTGTCTGGATGGAAACTCAGATCTTTTTCATTCAGATCCCAAGCAAGTTTGATAGTTCTTATTTGTTAAACAAACTGTGTACCCATTGTAACCGCTAGTGTTCATGCAAATTTAAGAACATATTTAATAATACTAGTATTTATTCATTGTTTATCAATGTTTACATGAAGAATAAGATTATTCAAAACAATACAGATATATGTGTATATGTGGACAATGCATAAAATATACAATATTCACAGCAATATATGATTATTAAGAAATACACTGATAGATTAATATGAATTTTACCAGTAGGAATTTGTACAAGTTCAGTTTCAAGGATGTGCTACTGCTAGCATGACTTTGGAAGTTTATTTGAAAGTCGCTTACCCATCTATTTTGGTCTTGGAGGTATTTTTCAGATTGATTGGAAAGAGGAACAACTCATTTTTCCTTTGTTTTGAGTAATTATGGATAGCCCAATTTTTAGGGAATGTGTTAATATCTTCCCATATTTGTACTATTGTGCACATAATAAATATACATGGTAGGGACATAAGTTTGAGAGGTACAAATGAAGGTCTGAGCAGAGGAATCCTAGAAAGGCATACTCTAAGTGAATTTTGGATAAAATTCACCAAAATATATAGAAATTGGTGCATCTTGATTAGGAGTTTGCTTTAAACATATGAACATAAGTCAGAGAGTACTCAGTCTATTTGCTAAATGGTAGACATCCCTGAAATATTCATATCTGAAAATAAATTATTAATTGTGTGCCAGGTGGCTTTGCTGAAGTTACTGTCATTGCATTTCCAATGGTTTTTTAATTTGTCCTGGACAAACACCTTTAAAGTTTTGATTATTATTATTATTTTATCATCATTATATTGTTTTAATGGACTGTGTTGCTGTGCACATTACTCCCGAGTTCTTTGAGACATTGCATGCATTATAATTCATCAGATGTTTTTCCATTAAAAGCTCTTAGAATTTCACTATAGAGTAGACATTGCAATAGCTTGACTGGCTAAAGAACTTGATTAGAAATGGAAAGATCCTGATTTGAAACAGGTAAAGCAGCATTCTCAAAGAAGTAGGAGTTAACGGTTTGCACCTGAAGTAAAGATATGAAGATAAGACTAGTGAAAACCTAGATATAGAGCATAGTTTTGTATGGTTCAGAAACTTTATCGTTGAGGCAGGAGGGAAAGTGTAGATTAGAGGCTTTTGAGATGTGGGTGGGGAGAAAATAAAATGGACAGAATTTCATTTGTGCATACTTTTGGAGTATGCGACCAATATTGGTTGGAAAGAGAAGGCAAAGGAGGGGGATCTGGTCATCAGTGTTGCACATTTTCAAGGACTAATGTCAGGGAGTCACAAAAGGGGTAAATGGTGTGGTTGGGGTGGGGAATGGAGAGTGAGGGGAGGGAACACTTAATATTTCATTTCATATGCACATGGTGTGTAAGTTGGCAATTTCAGAAAACAGGAGGGTTATTCATGGGAAGGAAAACAGTGGGGAGTGGGAGGGAAGTGCTTGGTCATTGGTCAGTATTGTATTGTCCTTGAGGTGCTGAGCTATCTTAGTGTTTTATGGGAATCATCTTCATTCATCAGGTGTGGAATATCTGGACTGAAATTTCTTTGATAGTCCCCCTCCATAAGATGTTTACTGAAGAAAGAGTGTTTGTGTTTCCTTGACTCAAGTAATCTCTTGGGTCAAGGAAACACAAACAATGTTTGTTTGTTATTGTGGCCATACTCCTTCCTGCTCTTCCAACGTACTTTACTTAACCGTCCTCACACTTAAGTGAATAAATATCATTTTTTGGGACTTGGGAATTTTATTTTAAACAATTGTTTTTAGTTTCCCTAAAGTTGTTGGAATATAATATGTGGTTATGTGCCTCTTGCTCTTAGGTTTCTTTTATATTGAATGTGCATTAACTCCTAAACATGGGAGCCTACACCACTCATTAGATTTTTGTTTTGACATAAGTGAAGAATTCCATGGAATTGCTAAATTCAAGAGTTTTTTGCTTGGTATATTCTCTACTCATATTGTGTGGTAGAACTTCTGGTTAAAATAAATTTAATCACTTCCAATTCTTTACTGTAAAATTCTTTGGGAAAAGAGATTTTCATTAATATATTGATCATCATTTGAGAGGCAGGAGAATTCTTCTAGGATTGGGGATGCCAGGATTTGGATGGGTAATGCCTTATTTGGATGTGTACAGGAGTGCATCAGAAAGTAAAGTTTGAAATCTCATTTCCAGCAGCTTTTATACTTGATTCAGCATACGATGGAAACACATTTACCATAAAACTCAAATTTCATTTATGAAACATAGACATAGTATTGACAGATAAAATGTTGACAACAATGGTTTTGTAAACTCAGTTCTACTAAAGATCTCTTTGGTATTTTCTTTCTTGGCTCCAAGATTTTGTCAAGTGGTAACTCTTTTACCTGTACCTAAGTGATGCAATATTTCTACCTACAAGAAAGCTAGTAGGCATTTGGTGAAGTACATTTGGAAGAATAGTTATTGATTTAGAAGCCATAGCCATGAGTGTCATAGCTAATTACAAAATGACTAGAAATTTTAGTCACCTGTTGCCATTCATATTTTATGAATGAAAAAAAACTTGTGAATGCATTTTCACTGGTGAGTACATTATCTGTATCTAATGCAGGAATTATTGCGACTAGGAGGGAATTAAATAAGTTGTCCTATTTTATTCTGTGTAAACACTCATAAATGTAGACATTTTACAAAGTTAGTATTTGATAAAAGCAGGATTTTTCTCTTAGTGCTTCTCTGTGTTTAACTTCTGTAATGTAAATGTTTACTCATTTGAGACATGAAGGGCTCAATCATCACTATTCAGATAAATTGGTTTCATTGAATTTTTCATCTGAATATGACTTATATATTGTTTCAATTGGTGTTCTGTGGGAGAAACTTGAATTTCACTAGTGTGATGGAAGTGTTCCTTTATCAACTTTATTTGGGCTAAGTAATATTAATCATTTTTTCTTGCATAAAGTATGTTTTATCTTAAAAGGAATATCTAATGAGTATGATAAGTTTTCATCATAAACACACAATGTTTCTCTCTATCTTAATCAATGCAAAGTCATGTATATCCTTTCCACTATATCTTACCATCAAGTGAATGAATTTAAGTGATATTTGAGTGTTTGATTATCTTTCTCTTTTCTTTCTATCCAACCCACAAAGAATTGTACAAATTTCTCAGTATAGGATTACGTCAAATAACAACTAGGGGTGAGTCTTGTATTTTACTGTACTTTGTGCCTGAATATTTCCTTCCCTATAAAGTTGCATGACAAATACGTAGATTTATAGGCCATTCCTATTTGATAATTGTTTTTTTGTTTATATACATATTTCCTTGATTTGTTAGTGCTAATTCTACCCTATGTTCTGTCAACTATGCACATCTGTTATTGATCTGGTAGAAATCTAAAGGGGAAATAAATTTCTGCATGTCTATATAGTAGGGTTTGGGTCTTGATACACATAATGTGCACTTAATTTTCACTCCCTACATATAACTGTTTGCATAACTGTCTTTGAAAGGGCTGAGGATAACCTATTGATATTATATTTGTACCTCGATGAAAGCAAGTTATAATTTTTTTAGAAATTGGATAAGTTTAAATAAAAGCTTAAGGAGCGTGTATAAATGTGGAGTATTTACAGAAATAAATATTCCATATTAGTGAGTCTTCTTCCTCTTCTTTTGAAACAGGCATTGAGTGGAATAATTTCTTTAAAATTGTTACAACTGAATACCAAGGAAAAATGGTATGCTCCAAGGCCTAAGGATGGTATTTTATAGCAATACTATGTATTCTTGTTGGGTGGAACCACAGTTCTTTACATCTGTATAAATATGTATATTTTATCTCTGATAAACGTAGATGTTCTATGGTACCAGTATGGAGAGAGAGGATGGTGAAGTAAAATCAGGACATAAAGCCTAATAAAGATCACTGTGCACTTATTAATGAGTTCATATGAGTTTTAGGTAAATTAAGCAAGCCTCCTTAGAGTACTTGTGTAATGTAATGATATTCCTGATCCTTACAGTACAGCTTACTTTAAATATATGTACCATCCATGAAAACTTTGTGAACCTTACCATGTTTTCATAATTAATTTCCTCTCCTAGTAGTTTGGATGTTGGGGACATATTTTAATTCGGTCTGAAACATTTCATGCCAATTCAACTGTATCCATTAAGCAAGAAGTGGAAATATATCCATTTTTAAAATTTGCATTCAAGTAGAATAATATTTGTGAGAATAATTTCTAATGATCAATTCCTGAATTAATGAAATGTACTTGGAAGTTGATGGGGTTTCATTTACAAATAATTTTGTTTCTTTCACTCTCAAAGGAAGAGTTTACGATTGAATTGAGAAAAATCCTGTGAATAAGAGTACAAAATTGCACTGTCAAAATACTGCATAGATTAATATCGCTCAGGGGTGTAAACTTCTACTAAGTATTGGAAATCCACTAGAAAAAAAAACCATTTAAACCCGTAAGAATTTGAAAAAGTAGCTCTTGTAGATTTGAATAGAAAGTAGGCTGGGTTTTATAATTGGTGCTTGTGTGGCCGCAGAAGACATGTATTTTTGTTCAAACTAGTTCAAACTTTTGTTCAAGATAAGTATTTTTGTTCAAACCGCAGTCATATTATTTTTCTTGTTGTCTCTTTGCATTTACAGGCAAATGAAAGAGAATTATGAAAAAATATAAGTACATATGTATATCCTTTTAATTTTTATAGACACATAACTATGTGAAATATAATGACACATATGACATTTGCATTGCCTATGAAAAGACATTAAATGCATATGAAATGAATAATTTCATAATACACCCAGTGCATACTGTGTCCTTGTCGACTATTGAAAAGTAAGATAATTTGGGGAAATTGAAAATACTTATAAATTTTAAATAATGCAATCCGCGAATAGGTGTGATCAATGCAGGAGGCTAAAGGGATATATTTGTCATTTAAACTTTAACTTCAATAATTTCCCTCACTTAGGCAACCAGAATAAATCATTTTTCCTAATGGGCACTTTGACAATCTCATTAAAATAGCTTATGGTAGTGACAGATTTTCTAAAGACACAAGTTGAGGTGCCAGAGCGTTGAGAGGGTTAGTACCACTTAATATTGAGCTATTTTGCATGATACATATTTTTTGTCACTGTGTAACTAACCAGCATTCTATGTGAGATATCTGATGAGTCATTGAGGTGATAGCAAATTTCTCTGTTATACGGTATTTCTGTTTGGTGATAGTTGTTTGTTGGAGTTATGTAATTACGCGTTGAAAATTCAGTAGACCTTTTTGTGATGATTTTATTATAATTAAAGCTACTTCTCTTGTTCGATTTATTTAAAGTATGCCCATAAAATCGCCACTAACAACCATTAATTTAGATATTGGAAAGATGAAGTGTGTTTGTGGGATTTTTCTGGGCTAGTTAAATTCAAGATTTCTTGATAACATTTCCCCAGAAGAAAACTTCTTAAAAAGTCATTTACTTTATAAGTGATTATGCTTACTTGCTTTTGATTTGCTTCATAAATATATTGAAATATTCATTTATTCATAAATAGTTTAAATTAAGTACCGAATATAAAACCGAAAAAAAAAATATAAATATAAAAAATGTTTCGAGGATTGGATCAAGCGCTGGCATAAGTGTGTTGCAGTCGATGGGGATTACTTTGAAGGGGACAATATAGATTTAGATGAATAAACTTGTATTTTTAATTTTCTGAATAAATTCCGGGAAATTTTTGATCAAGGTAGTATTCCCCATATAATATCATTTTTCATTTCATAGTGAATTTGTTGAGCATACGTTTGGATACACAGTAAATATTGATTAGTGTTGAAAGACTTGGACAAAATTCCTTGTGCCTGTATTATTTTCTCGTCGAATTGTATTTTTAAATATAGGCCATTGTTTGATAATCTTTTGTGTAAAATGTTCTCTACTAGTTTCACTGTCCGCAATGCCATGTAAATCCATTTGCCGGTATTTAGGTACCTATGTACTAAAGTGGGCAATTTCCTTTTAGGTTTTCCTTTTCAAGCTAAATTGCCATTTTTATCAACAGACTAAATAGCTTAGTAAAAATAAAGTCAATTTGTTGTTCCATATTAATTACTATTAGTTTCTGAATGTATTACTTTTATGAGGTCAAGTTATGGAAAGAAAATATCCTTTTTCCAAAGTGATTTTTGTCCAAATTAAATTCTCCCTATCTCCCAGCAGTGATCTTCTTTGAGAATTATTTCTCGAATTTGAAAAATCACAGCTACAGCTACTCTCCTAAGAAATCATACTTTGATGAAATGTAGCCATATCTGAGTATGTACTGATCATTAAGAATTGATATTGCAAGAGTCATTATTCAGTCATAAAATCCTAGCAGAGTTGTATCAGGCAAATGATTAATTCTTGAAGATTTTCTCTATTTCATTAGCTGCCCTGAATTTGAACCAGAGCTAAAGCTTAAATGTTAATGGATTTTGTCTATAGAAGTGTTAAAATTATAAATAATCACCCCCATAATTATTCATATTAGAATATTCATTGTGTAAAGCAGTCACTTGTGCATGCATGTGATAATCCCTGTGTAATTGTGAGTATAAAGTTAGAACATGTTCTCTTTACCAAGCATAATACTGTGCATAACTAAAACTAAAGTTATCTGAAGTGTATAAAGCAAAATATATAATGAAAATAATTAAGTACTGAATTATGCTTGTGTAAAATGAACCAAACTGGTGAATATTGTTGTATATCACACGCGTTGCTTCTATTTTTACAGCTAGCAGCATGAGTGATGTGTCATCTCCAGGAACACCTCGACTTGAAAGACACAAGGAAATTGAAGATGAGTCACCTAGCAACAATGCTGAAGATGGCAAAGGACAAAGGAATGAAAGCAGGACATGTGACGTGGAGGAAGGTAGAGCTGAGACGGATCGCGAAGATATTACTGAAGTATTTAAGAACAGTTTAAGGGGAAAGAAGGAAAGAAAGGAAGAAAGGATGCCAAGGACAGACCATTTAAAGTAAGCATTGTAATCCTTTGAAAGATAATAGAATATTCAATGCAAGGAACATCTGAGAAGAATTATCCATAGTAACATAAGCCCTATATTCCCAAGTCATTGGAAGTCCTCATTGAAGGAAATTTCAATCTTTTTTGAGTTATTTCACACAGAACAGAAGCAAAGTGATGGTTAAGAGTCTAGTGTTTTTCATAGACCCTCAATTTTGCCAAACTAATCTGACATGAATTGGTTTTCATGTGCAGCTTAGAATACCTAGATTACACTGGTAAGTTACACAGATACATTCGATAAGTTTGTAAAAATGTTTTACTCAGTCTTTATTTCCTCTTTGTAACTCTTCAGAATTACAGTAACCATTGCTTCATGGAACCTATTATGAACTTACAATTAGAATAGAGTGAATTGTGCTACAAAGGTGGATGTTTGCATTTTAAATCAACTCAAGATTTACATTTTGAATTAACTCCAAGCTTCTCATATTTCATTTTATTCATTGGTGATTACTCACCACTGGAGTTGATTTCCTGCTTCATTACTTTGGGCAATTGTTGCATTTTTGCATCAGCATTGGAAAGAATTGAAATAGTTTTTGACTTCTCTTTGTATTGCAGGGGACCAGGAGGAGCAGACTTGCCAAAAGAGTTACTCCATCGCATCACCCAGTTTCAGAGGAGGCAAAGAAAGGGCACAATAGATGTCTGGTGGCTCTATGATGATGGAGGTAAGCATTTGTTTGCTAAGTAATGTGAATGTCTCCTTGAGGTAGCCATTCTATTTAAGAGGTGGAACTGTTGTGGTAAAGCAATTAAAGCTGCAATATACAGTGGACATAAACCTAACAAATCTATAAATAATTGAGTCAACATGTAATAATCACGTTATTCTGAAGAATAACTTCATCATCGTGTATTACTCTGACGCGGCTCTGCAAATGAATGTGAATGCTTGGTAGCTGTGATCTAGAATTCATTTTCCATGCTGGACCTCATCCTTTGTTCAGGAGCCAAATAAAGGTATGATCAGAGTAATGACTCATCTTTCCAGATACCTTCCAAGAAGGCCTGATTGAGAGATAGCGAACAAACCTGAAGCTTTGACTTAGCTTCGATTGATTCCAAGGATAGAAATTGTGCACAGTTTATATGTTGTTTGTGCATGTTGTAATACCATAGATAATCCATCTTGTAGTCAGGGGTGGATCTAAGAGGGGGCCTTATGGAATATTTTGATCAATAATAAATCTCCCTGTCAGCAATTCTCTCCATCATGTGAAAGCTTTTTTACCTAAAGCATTTCTTCTTTGTATGTGCCTTAGCTATGAAATCTAAGTTTAATACGTAACTCAGCTTTCCTCTTTCTCCAAAACTACATAATATTTTTTTGAGGAAGAATGCGCCTAAATTAAACATTATATGTAATAGGAGTTCAGAAACAAGATGATAGAGTTATGAGATGAAAATTCTTACCTATCTTGGAAGTATTTTGGATCAAAATGGTCAAAGTAATAGGGGCGTAATAAGAAGAATTACTTCAGGCAAGGAAGCTTTCACAAGGAGGGAAATGATGACAGAGACGTTATATAGGAACGCTAGTGAAAGGTTTGAATGTCAAGCCATAGTGTCATATGATTAAATCCAAATTTTTAATATGTTTAATGTGTTATGTTAGCATCGGGCAAATATGGATATATGTTGTATCCTCAACCAAATCCTAATTTTCAAAGTCTGAATCCTTAAACTCATTTCTTATTCTTGCATCCTAGTATGTTGATGTAGGTAAGATTTAAAAAAATCACCCTCTCATTCGTGCAAATCACAGCCCTCAGATTTAACTCTATGTCATATATTAATATATAGTAATGCATCAAATTGTCAGCTTTGGCTATTAGATCAAAACTTTATGGCTTAGAAAAATAAAAATACTGTGTTAATTGCATAGGTGAGTTCCCTGGCCTATTGTCACCACATATGCAGAATATGGTGAAGTTTTCATATTCCTCTCTTGAAGTTGCTCATTTGAACAGGTGTATAAGCAACTTCAGGAGTGGAATGTGAATGCTGGTGATTTGTGATGAAAAAATGTGCCCCCAAATGATTTTAAATTGCAAGGAGCATAAGCCTTGGCACTGCGTAAACCTGCAGGCTTAGTTTTCCACTAGTCATTTTCTGGTACTTCATTTCTACAGGCATGCATTTATTTTCCCAGGTCTCACCCTTCTCCTGCCTTACATAATCAGCACAAGAAGGAATTGGTCAAGCTGTAAGTTGAGGGTATTCGCTCTTGCCAACAAGAAGGATGAATTAGATTTTGAGCAGAGAAGGTTAGTATCTTATTAATGATGTTTCCTGAAATTATGGATATATTTTATTCCCTATATAGTTGTCTACTAATGTAATCACTGTCTCTTACAGTATGGCAAGTTTGTTGGCCAAATTTCGCATTGACTACTCTGTCCTTAAAGTCATTCCTGATATAACAAAGAAGCCAAAGGAGGAAACTAAAACTTTCTTTGATGGCCTCATCAGTGATTTTGTTCAAGATAGCAATAATGATGATGACGAGGAGAATTCAGGTAAATTATTAAATTTATTTCATTTCAAGAGCCATTTTGAATTACCTATTTCTCAATATTCCTGAATATTGGATGAACTTATTTTTAGCTCTTTGTCTCATGAATAATTTAAATATAATGAAGTAATATTGCTAGTAATTTATCACTATCAAATAAGTGTTGGTAAATTTGAGCTAACTCTATTTATCAAATTGCTGAATTGAATAGCAAGTTTCATAGTAATTGCATAGCAGTTGCTCGCTGTCTATAAAACTGGCAAAGTAAGCTTTAGAAAAAAATTCTGTCCTTTTACAAGTCAGCCAAAATGTTAAGTCGTAATGCAGTTATGATAAAATTAAATTACCGCTAATTCCATGGGTATAAATTTATTAAAAGTTATTTTTTATTTATCATCAAATAAGTGTTGGTAAATTTGAGCTTAATTTCTCTGCCATCTAGCTGGCTTTATATAGCAGGTAAGGACATTATTATTAAAGCTAAGTAAAATGACTTTTCATGTTGTGAGATTGAAGAGTTTGTTATTATCATATATACTGGCCCATAAGACACACTTTTTTGTCTTAAATCAGCCTGCATCTTATGAGTCGAGGGTACACTGGTATAATTTTGGCCTATAAGCACAAGCTGATTCGCTTGAAAAATATTCAATATCAAGAATTTTTTCCTGAATGGAGCACGGAAAAAGTTGCCTTTATTATAAATTTCAATAATGTATTTGTTTTGAGTCAGCTGTAAGCTACAGAGTTTTAATATTTCATTGAAAGTGCTTGCTGAAAAAGTTCGATGATAAATCGCTAATGTGTATAATGTAGTGCATTTCATTTCATCTGGCATGGTGTTGCTGAACTTTAAATTTTATCTGCATTGGACGAATGAGAATGCTCTCACCCCTTTGTTAATGCATACCCACAATGTATCTCTCCCAATAAACTCAGTCTGCAGACATTCCACTATAAGTGGAATAAGTGTGTCACAAAGGCATACTTGTAGAAAATGGTAACTTTTAGTACAAATTTTGATGATACAGATATAGTACCAGAAACTAAGCATCATGTAGAAATTTTCAGTGATGGTTACCTCATGGGATCTTAAGAGAGATGATTGCCAATTATTATTGTATTTGAACTTGAATTTGTGAATTGTACTTCAGAACACGGAAACAAGGCAACTAAAAGGCATTGTGGCTCAGTGATGATGAATTTCTGGGATTCTATGCTGAATTCTTTCTTTTTATTAAATGGTAACGTCAAAATACTTTTTTTTCTGTCTGATCAAAGTATTTTTCATAAATTCTAACCTGAAAAATCACAGTGCATCTAATGCCCTCTGAATCTTATGGGCCAGGGAATACAGTAATTTTTTTGGAGGCCAATCTGGGTTTTTAGATAACCTGGACAATGATGAGACCAAAAAAGAAACTTTACACTTCCGCAATAAGTTTCTTTTTTACCCTCATCATGAAGGAATTCCACAAAGTTAAACCTGAAACTGTTATCTTTAACCAGGACAAGTCTCAGTTTTCTTAAAAGTTTTTCATTTTGATCACAACATTAAAAGTTGTTAATATTTAATGTTTAACTTTAAACATTTTTGTGCTCTCCATACTTTCCAATTCTCGTTTCCCTTCATTAATAATCCCTGGGAATGCCATAGTCTCTTTCAATGCAAGCAAATATGTAGGTTTACCATGCAACCAATAAGTCATTAGCTGTCAGCAAACTACATTATTTTAATCGGTATCATTTTATAAATATGAATCCATAGCAGTGATCCTATGTCAATATTCATCCTTGGCCAATCATTAGTTTTTTCCTGGTTTTATGATTGGTTTACATTTCTGACAGCATGTTCTTCTAGTCACTTGATGATAGTTCTGTTCTGGTAAGACTATAATTCCACCCTTATAAAATTGGCTGAAAAATAGAAAAAATTGTGCTTTCCATTGCTTAAAAAAACTCAAATTCATCTCTTCAACATGCAGCCATTAGCACGGATAATCGTGAGTTTACTGTGTATGTTGAAAGGGTTGCTGTATACAATGTGGGTGCCTTGTATATCAGTTTTCAACACTTTTTTTGACTCAGTTTCATGTATCATATATTATTCTGTATAATTTATTGGTCTAAAAACATTTTTTATGGGTTTGATGAACATAAAGAGGCTAGGAAATCTACTATTCAAATAGTGGAAAATTATCTGTAATAGTTATGCTTCACTTGTTTCCTTTTACCCGCAGCAACCATCACTGAAGCAGAGTTGCTAGCCATGAAAGACAAGACGAATCGCCATCTACGCTTAAGGGAGCTGTTGATAGAAAATTCAATGGAGGCCAATTTGGTGGTCATGTGAGTATACATAGAGTATATAAAGTAATTCAGAATATGCTTGTCCTTTGTGAAGTTGAATAAAGGTTAATGAGGTTAATAAACATTTCATTAGCTCACTGTGAAAATGTCATTAGCAACATCATGGGTTATCAATTTGAGGATTGTTTGGTAGCACTCGACAGTTAACATATCCTGCTCATTTAACAATCTCTTCATTCCCTTGTACTTATCTTCTTGTGCCATATTTGTCCAGTACTTGTTATAATATCATAGTTCACCTTGGCCCCCCTCTGTAATCCTTCAACTATATTCATTTTTCTGTATATTATGATCTTCTGGAACTTTTGTGCCTCAAGTCATATCCAATCTATTTCCCTCTTTTTCTTGTAAGTTTCCTCCAAAAGCTACACTCCTCATCAACTCTTCGAAGTGCTTCTTCATTTGTCACTATGTCTGTTCAATTTGCTTTCATCAGTCTTCTGTGTTGTCACATTTCCATCAATTTCAATACTGCTGTGATTCTTAACAAGCTGTATATAAGCTTACCTATAATAATAATAATAATTTTTATTTGTCCAGAGACTGCATTATACAAAAAAAATTGTACACATAGTATAGGATACGTCAATATATACAATAATACACAATGTAAATACATATGCCTATTCTAAGTTTCATGTTCCATGAAATTCCTAATAGAATAGAACAAATTCCTTTGAAGAAAAGCTCTCAATTTTCTTTTAAATAGATAAATGTTTGTGCTGGATTTCAGGTCCTCGTTTAGCTTATTAAACATAAGGAGACCCATAGATTTAGGGCCTAGTGCGGTGGTTCTAGTTCTTACGTAAGTTCGGTGCAGATCATTTTTAGACCTGGTCCCATAGTGGTGAATACCACAATTTGTGTTATACATTGAAAGGTTTACAAAGGTGTACACCAGTAATACATAGATATAAATACATGGCAAAGGTAGAATGTTCTATTTATGGAATAATGGACGACAAGGAGCATTATGCTCTGCTTTGACAATTAGCCGTACGGCTCGCTTTTGAATTTTAAATATTGTGTCTGCAAGCGGAGAAGAACCCCAGAAAAGGATACTATATACTATACAGGAGTAGATATTTGCATAATATATTGACATGAGGACATCCATTTTTACGGTAAACCTGATGCTTCTAATAAGGAAGCAAATGGTATTCAGTTTTTTGCCCAGGTGACATATATGCTCCCACCAGGACAACCGCCCGTCTAGAACTATTCCTAGGAATTTTGCATGGGGCGCTTGGGCCCTATGAAACATAAATCACACTGGCATGTTTTTAGATCAGACATTGAGCTGGAAATTGTAATTTTTAAGTTAGTTAAATTAGGATGTCTTGTTGTTTTGTCCTAAGGCGTAATAATGAAAAATTAAAGATGATTAATAACCATTATCAATTGCTTAAGTTAGATGTAAGCAAATGGTATCTTATTCGATGATAAATTGGAGTAGGACATTGGTGTATTGAATGGTTGATGTTCATTCGTTCCTTAAAGACATGTTTGAGACATGTATGGTACACATCATTGCTTGCAAATATTCCAGACAGACACAAATGCAAATGAATTTGGATTTTGGATACAAATGATAGTCACTAATAAAAAAGAAAACAATAAACACCAGCAGTTCCAATGTACATAAGAATAAAATTATTTGTCAACAGAGAGAGACATGAATTCATCCACAGTATAGAATTGATGTTCACCCAGGAATTGATTAAATTTAAATGGCTACACATTTTCTATTTCCCTTAGTTTTCTAGGTAATTCTTTCAGGAATTTGACACCATTATAACAAGTATTCTTTCAAGTAGTTCTTAGCAAACATAGCTGAGTTGTGAGTAGTTATCCTCGAGTCATTATACCATCTTCTGCTATGCCTATGTACATCAGCATTGGCTATCAAATTTAAAATGGCTTTGTTTTGCTGTACAACAATAATAGCATTGAAAATACTCTTGCAGGGATAATTTTAAATTTTAAAGTTTTTGCTCTTGGAATGTTACCTAGGATTCTGACTGGTAGTAGTAGTTTTAGGGGAGGTGACCGACAACTCAGGCAATTTGCACCATTAAGGATGGACAGGAAAGGATGAAGGGTAGGGAGAAACCCGGCATCGGTATCAGCCGACTCTTAAGGAAAGGCACCAAGGGGTCTGTAGTTTTTAGTCCCATCCGATGGGTGTTGTACTAAATTTAAAGTGCTCTCCAAAAAGCACCTCTAGTAGGGATACCATTGAAAAATGTCTTCTCCAAGAGTCGAACTTCGGCTCTCGCCGTGGGAAGTCAGTACGTTAGCCACTGCACCATCTCGATCCCCTGGATTCTGACTGCCAAGTTTTGCAGCCTAAGGAGGTGCATGAAATGATATGAGTACCCCCACAGCATTTTTATATTTCAGTCGGCGATGAATGAATGCATAATAAACTAAGGTAGCTATATCATTGTCAACCAGGTGTTAAATTTTCCTCAGTAGTTTAGAGCCTATACCAACTTTCGAGCTTATTTTACCGACATGAGTTTCTCAGGATAGTCTCATGGATATGCATCCCCAAGAATTTTGTCCCAGCAGAAGACCTAAGGTAAGGACCTATTAATCCTTAAAAGTGGGGAGACAATAATTTTTCTTTGATAGGGATGAAAGTGGATAAATAGGAGTATTGAATAAAGTATTTTGAAGTGGAAATTGTAGTATTGTGTAGTGAAAATAATAGTATTGAATTACGTAGTTTTCCCACTGTTCATGAATACCAAATTATCTTCTGTCCATTAATTCATATGATCAATGTTACTTTGAATTACTGCATGGTTTAGGTTTTTTAAGAGGTTAAGTAAGTTGTATCATTTGCATATATATAGTATGACCCATTAATAAAATGATTTGGGAGGTTGTTTATGTATAGAAGGAAAAGTAGGGGACCCAGAATAGGTCCTTGAGGGAAACTTCTCTTAACCCTCAAGGGATGAGGGATTGCAAATTATTTTGATTCAGCTGAGTATAATTTAACAATTTGTCATCTTCCTGTCAGAAAAGATTTTATCCATTGGTTGGCTTCTGATCAAGCAGTGGAATTTAGTTGGGAAGGCTGAGTGTTTGTGGCTCCATTGAAAGCATCATTAGGATTGATGAATGAAATGAACAAACGCAATGAAATTGTTGTTTGATGAGAATAAGTTATGCTGTAAATTGTTAATAAACAATATTTTCCAAAAGCATTGGTGAGGAATATCTCATGGAAAGGATGCTTACTTATTCATATAATTCACCTTTAAATGAGTCAATTTGTCAACAAACATTAGGCTCAGTTGGCACGAAACTCAGGTAACTGGGGGTCAAGCTAAGAGCAATTTTGTGTTCAGGTTGCTGTAGTTTGTACACTTTTTAAGAACTTAATAGCTTCAGTAGACTCTGCATTGCTTTTAAGTGGGTACTTTTTAGCAATTAGGAAATTATATATTTATAATGACTTAGGCTAATAATGAGGAATACCATATTAGGTGCCAGCAAGTTCTCTTAAGTCATGCTGACTGATAAAAGAAAAGCTTGCATAAATATTTTTGCCATTTAAATATTTATTTAATCAATTTTGTACTGTCACCTGCACGAAAATATGTGATTATATATCAACTATTGATTTTTGTCTTTTTTTCAGGACTCTGCCGATGCCCCGTAAAGGTGTTGTGTCAGCTCCCTTGTACATGGCCTGGTTAGAAGCGCTGACTCAAGACATGCCTCCCTTCCTTCTTGTGAGGGGAAATCAGACATCAGTGCTGACATTTTATTCATAAGAGCAGAAGAAAAGTAGCAGTGTATGGTTGGAATTAATATAAATACAGCAGGTCTGTTAATTGATCTGTAAAGTGGCCAAAAAAAAATAACTGATCTGGATCATCATTCTAGCCAAGCAGATGCAAGCATTCAGATTTAATGTCCCAAGGAAAAAAAGAAACATTCAGATATTTTGGCAATTTGCTCAGTGATCTTTAAAGGTTTCAAATAATTTATTTTCATATTGTCCCATTTTGCACCAGTTACTTACATGCTTGATTGAGGAGGATCCCTATATTTTCGTCAATAGGGAGAGTTCACGTTCAAGCCAACGAGCTCCAGTGAAGGTGTGTCTGTTTCAAAGACATTGATTGTCGCTGATGTTAGTGACAAATGGTACTTGAGCCTCCAGTGATAAACAAACTGTTTCCTTAAGAGGAAAATGTACAGGTTGTGGCCATGTGTTTTCCTGTGTGAATGTGCAACATATCAAGTTTGCACCAACTCCTTAACGGTGATGGGGTTTTTTCTATTTTAAAGGGCATTTATAAATAATTATTCATTTAATGCGTTACATTAATATTTGCTACTTTTTAGTTTGAGTGACATTATAGATGAAAATCCAGTTCCTATGGAAACGTGCACACTGTGTGAGTATTATGGAGATCATCACTCATCAGCTCTTTTAATTTATTTTATTTTGTCATTTTTTTTTTAATTTTTAAATGCTACATTTTGGGAATGTATAACCTATTTATTGAATTTATTTAATCAATCGATATGGTTTCACTATTAAATGGTGATTTATTTTTGAATGGGTTAATTTGTAGCACTAATATGCAAAATGCATGTAGATTTATCCACTATTGAGTTTTAAAAATAATGCCCATTATGTAGTAAAGCAAGATCCTACTATGTGAAGATGGAAAAATATATTTTTGATGGATAGTATCTTTAATTTATTTTTTCCTAAAAGCTTCCTGTTTGGAATCCAGTTTGTGTACAGTTCTGATATATTCATGAAAAACCTTGAAGTTTTCAGGTATATTGATTTGGTATGGAGTACTGTGAAAAGTAAGGGAATTGAAGAAAAATCCATGAAAAAATTTGTTGTAGATTTTTAACCTTGATCAACTTTGATGGAATGTGCCATAAAATATTGGTAAAAACAGATGTTTTGATGCCAAATTCCATCAAAGAAACAGAAATTTCACCTTTTTTTTTTAAGGTAATCTACCGCTTAAGGTAGGTTTTTGGATGGACACAACTACCCAACAAACATTTCATTACTCCCAACAAAACGCAAAATCCATCATCCTATTCTATATCAGGTCCCTCTTCATCTCTGAGTACTTTCTTCCTCCCTTCATCCCATCCAACATCCCTATCCTGTTCCTTCCCTTTCCTCTTTTGCCCAACATTCTACCCTCTATCACAGTCTTCAACATCCCACTGCCGGTCAACACCCCCTTCATCCACTTTTCCTGCCTCCATAGGGTTGCTCCCAACAAACCCCTCTCTTCGCCCACCATACCAAGTACTTCCTCATTTGTTTTCTTCTCGGTCCATTTCACTTTCTCTATTCTTCTCCACACCCACATTTCAAAAGCCTCCAGTCTACGTCTATCTTCCTGCTTCAATGACCATGTTTCCGCACCGTACATAGCTACGCTCCATATCAAAGTTTTTACGAGTCTTTTCTTAACATCCTTACTCAAAGTCCCTGTCATCAACTCCCTCCTCCTTGTGAAAGCCTCTTTGCCTAGCGCAATTCTTCTCCTTACGTCCCTACTACTTTGACCGTGTTGGTCCAAAACACTACCGAGATACGTAAACTGTTCTACCTGCTCTAGATTTTGCCCTCCTATTTTAATGTTAAGCTTGGCCTTTTTCTTTCTAGAAAATCGCATAACCTTTGTTTTACTAATGTTGATTCTCATCCCATACCTGTCGCACTGAATTTCCAATTCACTCAGCAATGCTTGCAGCCCCTTGGCTGACTGACAAACTAAAGCTTGGTCATCAGCAAACCTAACTGATTTTACGAATTCCCCGCCCACTTTAATTCCTACCTCCAGTTCTTCCCATGCCTCCTTAATCATTTCCTCTGCATACAGGTTGAACAGCAACGGTGATAATGGGCAACCCTGCCTTACACCCCTTCCTAACACTGCCCATCCTGACTCCCCGTTTCCCACCCGCACCTGAGCAGTCTGAGACATGTACAGGTTGCGGATTAGCCTCCTTTCCCTCCAATCTATTCCTATTTTCTGCAATATACTCATTAGTTTTTCCCAATTCACTCTATCAAACGCTTTTTCGAAATCTACGAAACAGGCAAATACCTCCTGATTATGTTCTATATTCCTCTCGATTAATAATCTCATTACTGCAATGGCATCACGCGTACCTCTCCCCTTCCTAAACCCAAACTGATCATCCACTAAGTAATCATTTGCCCTACTCTCTATCCTTTTGTTTATGATCCTGAGAACAACTTTAGCTGCGTGGGATATCAAACTAATTGTCCTATAGTCCTCACATGACGTGGCCTTTACCTTTTTCGGAATAGGAACTAAAACTGATCTCACAAAGTCTTCCGGCCAGATTCCCTCCTCATAAATACTACGGATCAGCCCATATAGCCTCTTCCTCCCACATTTTCCTAAGCATTTTAAAAGTTCCACGGGAATGTTATCTACCCCCACGGCCTTATTTAGTTTCATCTCCCTTAATGCCCTTTCTATCTCATTGTCTAGTATGCCTGGACCTAAGCTGTCTTCCTCTACGTCATTTTCTTTTTCAATGTCTGACTTTGTTGGTCTGAGTTCTTTACTATACAGTTCTTCTATATACTCCTTCCATCTCTCTTGGATCTTTCCTGCGTCAACTATTACCTTACCCGCCTTATCTCTAACTGTTAGCATAGCTCTTCCTTTCTTACTTCCCGATAACGATTTAACTTTGCTGTACAGCGCACCGATTTCACCCTTCCTCTGCAGACTTTCCATATCCTGGCACTGCGTCTTCCACCATGCTTCCTTTGCTTTATTTGTTGCCCGCCTCAATTTATTGTTCAATTCTTTGTACTTCATTTTGCCTAATTCTGTATTTACATTCTTCCATTTTCGCCGCTCATCCATCTTTGTAATCATCTCATCCGTGATCCATGGTTTCCTAGTCCTTTTAGCGTTAACGGTTCCAATAGTGTCTTTTGCGGCTTTAGACAACCCTTTCTTGATCATTTCCCATTTTTCTTCGATAGTCTTAAGCCCTTTACCATCCTCCATGATTTTCTCTACCGCCTGGTTTGTATTCCTTCCTTTTCAACCCATTTAATGCTTCTACATTTCATAACAACTAAATTGTGGTCTGAGTCCGCATCCGCTCCCGGGAAGCTGTGGGAATTTATCACACTGTTCCTAAACCTGTGTCTAACCAGGATATAATCTAGCTGATACCTTCCTGAGTCACCCGGCATTTTCCATGTATACCTGCGTCTTTTGTGGTGTCTAAACCAAGTGTTGGTGATGACTAACCCCTGTGTCCTGCAGAACTCAACTGCTTTCTCCCCGCGGTCATTCCTCGTGCCTAAACCGTAGTCCCCAACCTCATCACCATCTCTTCCTTCGCCTACCGTCGCATTCCAATCCCCCATCACTATCAAATGTTTCCCTGCAGGAACACACGCGATCATGTCCTCTAACTGATCGTATATCCTATCGATCTCTTCTTCCTTATGGTTGCTTGGTGGCATGTATACCTGAATAATAACTAAGTTCGTCGGTTCTGCTTTTATCTCTACTAGTAGTATTCTATCCGTTACCTGCTCTATGTTGACTACGCTTCTTCCTACTTCTTAATTTAATACTATGGCAACCCCTCGTTGGCTCTCGTCCCCACCGCTGTATATTATTCTATACTTATCACTCCAGTAATCCCCGCTATCTTTCCATCTCACCTCGCATAGACCTAAAATATCTATATTTCCCCTTTCCATCTCTCGCTTAACATTCTCCAATTTCCCTGTCCTCATCATTGTCCTAACATCCCACGTTCCTATTCTAACTAATTTGGTATTCTTCTCCTGCGTCTTCTGTCCTGCTGCTGCTGGTTTTCCCTTGCAAGGGTTTCGTGGGATGACGACCACGGAAGCCTTGCCTCCCCCGCTGCCGGGCACGACACACGGCCGATTGGGCCAAGCCCCGTGGTTGCCAGGACTCAAAATATCTCTATTGTCCATCATATTTTTCTTGGGAATGATAATTGAGGTGGTTTCCCGTTGCCTTCCTCAATAGTGTTTTTAACGTGACACCATCACTTACTGGCCGCCCCACTGGGGTCAGATGCCATTGCAGCCGCCTCACTGAGGAACAGACGCTGCGTGGACTACCTTTCGTCTGGCTCCTAACCTTCGACCTATCTGGCATGGGTGACCCTACCAGGAGCAATTTTTATTTCTCCCGCCAGCACAGCTCTAGGGGTCATCGGAATGCACAAGCCCTTCCACCACGTCAAGGTTGTAGTCCGGGGAGGGAAATTTCACCTTACGGTCACCATAATAGACCTTGTTAAGATATAGATAGGAATTTGTGCAAACTTCTGTAAATCATAGCTTTCTCTTCTACCTACTGGTTTGATTCTGGAACCTCTTTTATTGCATAAAATTAGTTATAAATCCTAAAATTAGGTTCATAGATAAGGGTAGAGCTCACCAATGGCATGTGAAATTCACACATCAGGGTAAGGGGTCCAGTTCCTTTCCCTCTGCTACCTATGATTTGCCAGAAAGATATTGTATCTGAAGCTTGCCAGTCAGCTGTGTGATTTTTGAAATGAGTGATGTAATCTACCCTTCTATTGGGAAATTAGGGGACTGAGAATAATACTGCTTAGAGCAGGACAGCTGTACCTCTTAGTAAAGTGTCAACCTCAGCATTTTGATTGGTTACCGCAAATTATTTTGGTAACTTTAAACCACTTATTGTACATATCCCTCCTATGGACTCATGGACTACAACCTTGACGTGGTGGAAGGGCTTGTGCATTCCAATAATACCCCTAAAGCAGTGCTGGCAATGCAATGATAATTACTCCTGTTAGGGTCACCCATGCCCGATAGGTCAAGAAAATCAATAGCCCTCCACTGAATAAACATTGCTACAAGAAAATGTTTTATGCTGCATCCAGTTTTTTCCATCGGGGCAGTCATTAGGTGTTAGATATGTCATTCCTGAAAATGTACATGAAAAACAATAATTTGATTTGGTTTAAGTCACATCAAAATAATTTGGAACCGAAGGCACTAAGCCCAATGGCACGTGGTATTCATACTACATGCTAGCCCTTTTCATTGCAATGAAATTGATGATACTTTAATGCGTTTCTCAAAATACATAAAAATCTGCACCCAATGAAATCTCAGTTCTGTTACTGCAAATGGATAGTGATGATTTCATGCATTGAAAGACCATATTACTGATTTAGTACGTGTGATCTTGAAAATATTGTGAATTCAGGGAAGGCTTAACAGATATTCACACTCACGAGATCTATTGGCTGAAAACAGTTGATTTCAGTATTTCTTTCAAATATGAGTACAGTGTTTAAAGAAATTTATTCAAATTAGAGCTGGGACAATTAGTCGCAAAACTTTCAATTGAACGAGTCACTCAAGTGATTAGGGATGAGATCAATGAGATTTAGTGAACGTTTGGGGATAGGGAATGCTTGGGACTGCTGACTGCATTGCTGACTTAAAAGGAGTCTTCCCATGACTCCAAAATGACTCAGTGACTCAAAGAACTCGCAGAGTTTACAGTGAGTGAGTGAAAGGAATGCAATTGACTGACTGCTTCAATGAATCAAAAGAAACTAGGCCTTCCATTTCTGATGAGTCCAAATGACTCGGTGGGAATCCAAAGTAACTCACTCCCAGAAAGGAAGTAATGTTGGTATTTTGACATTTGTTTATGGAGTGAGTTACGAGTAATTCGTATGTTATTACTTGAATGATGTGATGAGTTTAGGTCATGATTTTCATCTTTATTTGTTGGTTTATAATCAAAATATTTATTATTGCTGGAATAACACAGTTTAATTCATTGGATTAGCATAAATCCAAATTTCTTGATAGTTACATGTTTTTTGACAAATCAACTCAATACAGATGTAATGCCAATATTATTGTCAATATGGTGTACATAATACAGATGTAATACAATATTATAATTATAATGTTTGGTAAATTTTCGTCTAGCCTATTCATCAATTAGCAATTTATAAGGACTTGAAATTGGAAACAGAAACACATGGAAATACCCTTAAGATGAAGTAGATATCTATTCTATACAACAATAACTTTACTTTTCCCCTTGCCATGAAAAATAAACATTTAACTAGGCAAGTTAAATAATATAAAATAATGTATGCATGTAGCAAAATATATGGAAATAGTCAGTAGTACGGTACAGTGTGACCGATGGTTCTTCAGCTTACCATATTAGAAAAATACCATTTTCCAAAGAAACGTTTTAAGATAACAGCTTAATAGATTATTCATTTGCATTGAAAACCTTTTTTTCTTTAAAAAGAAATTCTCCAAAATAGCTTCAAAGATTATTGCGCAGACAAAAATTGGAAGTATTTTGGAATATACTAACTCCAAACTAACCAGTAATATACAACAAAAAGGAAACATTTTAATCTTCACAGTTATGATTCAAGAAAATCATCATTCACAATTTGTTACGGAACAATCGACTTCTTTCCTCAGTGAGAAACTGGCCTCCCTTTGAAAAAACACACTTGTAAGGCACTGAGGTGTATATCACTCAAAGACTTCTTTTCATTAACTTATAAATCCTAGGGTAGACCAGTTCCTTGCTCTTCCACCAAATAAGTGGGGTGGAGGTCCTCTCCAAGTACTGCTTGAGGTACTTGTCCACTTCAACTATTGTTGGATGTTCTTTCTTTTGGCTGGCAATGGTGGAATTAAATTCCTCTCACAATTTGTGGGGGCCTCTGTTCTTTAGGTTCTGGTGGTTCAGTAATGAGTACTTGCCTGGCTTTATTGCATAAGGCATGGTAAGCTGCCTTTGAACTCATATCTTGGGAGAAAGCATGTCTTTTAAATCTTGGGTTCTGTAAACATGCATCTCTCAATATGGAATTTATCTCCACATCTTTAAATCTCTTCTGAAGCCTCTCCAACATTTTCTCAGTTGTGGACTTCATTTCAGGCAACTCCTCATTAAAACATTTTGATGTTTGCTTAATAAAAAATGTTACAATAAAAGGAATTTGGGAAACATGTGTTGACTTCCCACAGATATATAATCTGGAAGACTAAAATTTTTATAAAATTTCTATTGTCTTTTCCAAAACAGCCCAATCCTTTTCATCTAGTATCTGAAGGTTATGACAATGTATAGCTAATGTAGAAAGGATTGGCTTCTTCACCTGAGTGCATTATTCAAACGAATAGGTGGAATTCTACCTCTTTGGCATGTCCTTTTTTTACTTTTAGTTGTTGGGAGTTTCATCTGTGTTGCTAGCTGCTTTAGGACTTCTTATGAAATGTTCAATAATACTTTAAATTTTTGTTTTTTATTTCTGATGTACCTACCTGCACCTGCACAAAATCCAGAAAGTGAGCAAAAAAAGGATTAAATTGCCACCCACATATCCTTATTGCTGATGTGACATTGGCAGAATTGTCACTCACAACAGCAACAAGTTGGTTTAAAAGAGCCCAATCTATCAAAACCCTCTTAATCTCTACAGATAAATTTTCTGAAGTGTCTCGGTCACTGTAGGGGAAGCAGTCACTTTTCAATCAATAGTAATGCACACTCCTTCTGCATCACACAAAATATTCCTAATGGAATTCTTCTCTCTTTGTAATATTTTTGGTAACAAGTTCCCTGAGAGAAAATTTCTACTGGGTAAAATATTATTGGGATTGAGCTTCTGGGTATTTTTTAAAACTTCCTCTTTTCAATTACACTGAATGGTTAAAATGGAAAAAGGACCATTAGGTCTCAATTACACCCAAATAAAGACCTCTATCTATCAATAATGATTGGTGGTCTTTCACAATGAAATGCACAATTTGCTCGCCATCTCTCTCCTCTTAGGGGTCCTCATTGGTTTGGTAGTAAACTGACCTCATGTAAGTTATAACTGTCTTTCATGTTTAGCCAGCATTATTAGTCATTAAAGGTCTGTTCAAAAAAAGATCAGACCCTATGAATAAATACATAATTTTGTTAGTTACCATTTAACCAAGCTTATTGCCTTCAAAATTCATCCCTTGGCTGCCAATACAACGCTCCCCTTTCCAAATATGGAATGCCGCCTGGAATGCTTCTTTCAGGATAGCCTAAGTTTGCAGTACAATTTTTTTGGATGTCTTCAATAGTTTCAAATTGGTATCCTTTCAAGGTGGATTTCAACTTATGGAATAGAAAAAATTCCTCTAGAGCAAGAACCAGAGAGTAGGGTGGCTGGGGGATTTCCAATGTGCTGTTTTTGGCCAAAAACTCACTAACAATCTATAGCGTGATTCTTGACCAAGTGCTACACTTTTAGAATCTAACTTATATTCCTCGTCAGAATCAGTCTTAGATCACTTAAAGCTGAATTAAGCAATTGGCATTAAAGAGCGCAGTGAGGTTCATTTTGAGTGCTATTATGTCAATAATAAATTTCAGCATTCAACTTGCATAGCCAGATTATGCATCATTCAGGCTTGTGATACTATTGACAAAATTTAATATTCTTTGGTTTGAATATTGTTAGCTTAAAATCTAATATTATTTCAGCAAATAATCATTCATTTCCCCACCTTAAAATAATAGTTTTATATTCATGAGTTTCATTTACAAAAATGTGTATGCATTAGAAGTCCAGAAATAAGCATTCATAATCTTTCTTTGCTGTACCTAAGTTATTTTTGAAGTAAATAATGTTTCAGTATTCATGCGAACCACTTCTTTCATCTAACTCGACAGTACACATGTTTGTATAATGGAACAGCAAGGCTTGGAATTGATTTCGGTGTTTAATTAATTATTACTTTATTCACCATAAGCTGGTTCAGCATGGTTTCCTAATAAAACAAAAAAAAGTCCAACAATTTTGTTGGTATATTTTAAATGACAAAAAAGGTTATTTACATTACATAGGGATATTTAACAAAAAATATTTCTTTCCATTTGGTAAGAAATTCATGCACAGAGTAAAAAGGTTTAAAAAGTAGGTACACTTAAAGCTTGAATATTTTTAAAGAAATGCTGTCAAATCTGGAGGAAGTAGGTTAAAAAATTTGTCTTCTTTATGGTATGGTTCCTCACTGCTCAAAGTAGACAATCTTGCCTCAATGTGAATATCAAGTTTAGGGCGTGTATCATGGTGATGAATATTTGGGTTTGGTTCCTGAATATGAATATTAACCTTGACAAAAAAAATTAGATTGTATGCATAAAGAGCAGCCAGTGGCATAATATGCAGTTCATGAGAATGAGGCCTGCAGGAGTGTCTTAAAGGTACGTTTGAGATAGCTCTAATGCCGTATTTCTGAACTTGAAAAATCTTTTAGCTATGGCTCTGGACACCCCAGAATGCAATGCTGTATGATAATCGAGATTGAAAATTTGAATGATAAATACATTTTTGTATATTTGAGCCTGGACTAAAAACTAAATATCTCGGCTAAAAAAGAGTTAAATTAAGTTAAGATATTAAATTGTCAATATATAAGGACCATTTTTGGGATGATTCATTCTGAACACCCAATAAATTTAGCAACATTTAGGTAATTTTAAAGAGGTTAACTCTGAGGAAGAATTTTTGCCAAAATTATGCACACTGTTTTTGTACATATATTGAGGTGTTTTGAAAACAATTTTGAAGGTATATTACTGTCACCCTCTTTTGTCATCATTAGAACGGTAGTATCATCAGCAAAAAGAATGGATTTGGCATCGAAGATAGTATCTGGCATATCACTTATGTAGAGTAAAAATAGCAAAGTAACCAGGAGAGTGTCCCTAGGAACACCCTCTTTAACCTCCTTTTCAACTGATTGGTAGTTCACTTTGTGATTTGTAGATTCAATAAGATGGGATACTTCAGCTACTTGATGTCTTCCCTGAAGATATGATCTGAACCTTTTTTTGAGATGCCCAAATAGCATATTTTTTCCTTATCAAAATCTCATGATTTACAGTGTCCAAAGCTTTAGTAAGATCAAACGCATATCTCCAGGGATATATTCATATTGTCTGCAGCATGTAGTACACTTGCAATGAATTCAGGGAGTGCAGAAGTTGTTGATTTACCTTTTCTAAAACCATTCTGTCGGTTTGGAGAAAGTGTTTTCCTAGGAAGTTCACAATATGCTTTACGATAACCTTTAAAAAAATTTTAGAAAAATTATTTGTCTTTAGTTTCCTAAATCGTTTGCATCACCCTTTTTTGAGTTAATTCTAATTAACCCTTAATCAACTTCAGGCGTGATGGAAAAAAACCTGACAGACAGGTTGCAGAGATACTCCAGAGGCTTAGTAATTTAGTGATAGAAAATTACTTTGTAAGATATATAATCTCTCGCTGAACAAAGGTTATTTGAGTATTGCTTATGCTGATAATTTCACCTCTGGTCACTGGATATAAATTTATGGAATGTGGAACTCTCTGTGGATGGGTGACAGAATCGGAAATAGAAGTTCATTCATAATTGGAAATAATTTTTCCCTGAGTCTCGGTAAAAAAAACATTAAAAGTATTTACAATGACAGTAGAATTTGATTGCACGCCACCAGTTGTCATGGGTTCACAGTTCCTGTGAGGGCTAAATTAATTTGTTTCCTTTTGTAGAATAATGCCAAGAAGTCTTGATTTTAATTTTTGATCATTAGAAGATTGTTTTGCTTTTGCCACAATATCCATAAGTAATGAACTGCATTGCTTAAATTTTTGTTTGAGAGTTTCATTTTCAGTTGTTTTGGCAAACTGATATAAATCCCTTTTTTTGCTTAAGTTGATTATTAACTTATTAGCTAGGTATGCTTTTTGTTATATGTATTTTTGACTTTGTATTTCTTAACTGGAAAATTTGTTTCAAAGTAAATGTTGCATTTGTCAAGAAATGCGACCATTTTGTTAGCTTCACCCTGAGATTAACTTTTTCAATCAAAACTTACAAGCTATAAGCCACCTTTAGTCCACAAGAAAATTTCTCTTAATGTGAGTTACAGTTTTTATATTTGCCGACTCTAACATCAAGCAAAGTCCCTTTTTGGTCTGAGAAGCCAGATTCCACGGTATTAACTTAATAATTATCTAAGTTTGTTATGACCTGATCTATTAATGTGCTGTTAATAGTAGTTTCCCTAGTTTCTTCAGTTTTTATTGCATGAACAATTAAGGAGTCCATAACTGACTGAATTTCCACTGCATATATTTAAGAAGTTTACCTTAAAGCCTCCAGATAACACAATGTGACTGGTAATGTAATAAATAATCTCCATAAATGGTTAACTTTTCTATAAAAGTATCTAAATTTCCATCAGGGGATCCAGGCAGACCAGAGTCAATTTATGTGTTGGTGTTTGAGCGATTGAAATTTCAAAATTTTTTCAATTACAGCAATGCTTAAAAATTCAATAGATTTGAAGTTAGTTCTGTGTTTAAAATTGTTGCATGTGCCTCCATTTTTAAATTCACTCCTACACAAGTAGCTTCCCAGAGAATAACCCATGATGTTAACTCGTTTAATTCAATTCTTATAAGTTTAACCAGTGTTCTGAAAAACATAGAAAATATACATATTCCGGATCACAATTTAGAAGAATGTCAACGTCACTAAGTTAGTTTTTTGTAGATGGAAGTTTCATTTCAATGTAGTCATAATTTCTTTTTAGTTTCAATACTATTTTGAACTCTTTTTTTCCTGGAGGATGCCAGGAAGTCATTCGTGGTGCTGCTGCATTCTTCCTTCCTTCTTAGAAGTCTCCAAATCCTCCAGCATCGTTTCATGTTGTCAGAAACATCCACTTGGATGTTGCCGATAGTGGGAGACTACCCCGAGGGGGGAATGATTCTGAGAAAAAAGAATGGCCTAACAGCAACATTTTCAGGCCATAAGGATCAACTTACAAACTCACCTCTATAGGAATTTTGCTTCTAGTTTCACCACTTCTAGATCACTTTTCACCAATCTCTTCAGGAATGATAGTATATATCATCCACCAAAATAGACATCGGTTGCATTTTCTAAAGGTGAATGTGGCATGTTTTTAATGTACCCCTGAAAGGACAATCACTGAGATAGCTTTCCCAAAAATGCACTTATAATGCTTTTTTCGTGAGTGCTTTTTTATAAACCCATCATTATCATTGGTGACACTTAAAGATATACTTGAACCATCTACCTCCTAATAATTGTGCTAATCACAAACTCAATGGTGTTGTTCAAATCGGCAGGGAATATGCTGCTGCCAAAAATATTTTTATTGATTGACGATAAAAGATCAATTGCCAGGACTAGGGACCAAATTAAAGACCTTAGGTTGTTTTTGTTTGTTGTTGTTAAAAGTAAATGAATAGTATTATATTTTTGCATTACATTTTACATTAGTGGGTAAATTTATCTTGGACTTTTTACAGACAGGATTTTCCAATAATGTAGCAATGGTAAATTAAATTTCTGGAATTATCCCAAAGACATCTTATACAAAAATTAAACATTCATTTTATTTGTATTTCCATGGAAAAATATAATTAGGGGCACCCTTTATATGCAAAAGCTGAAGATTTCTTATTTTTTAGAACAGGCCTGCATAGCATCATACTGCCTTAGGCGTCGTCGCAATGCTGAACCTCTATGCAGCTTGCTCCAGCCAACAGTGGTGTGGTCATGCTGTTACCACTCACCATATTGGACTAACTAAGAATCAATGCTGTCAATGCTCACCACATTGGATTGAAACGAGTAATCTATTGTGGAAGAATTTAAGCTGCGGCACATGAGTGAAATTATTCAAGACATTCAATTTTCCTGTAATGCTTTGTACTACATTCTGCCACAATAATAAAACAACTTCTGGCATTGTCACATGAATTATTTTTTTTAGATCCTCAGTATTTACTCTCAATTATAATTTTATGAATTTCCTCTGAATTGACTTTGAAAGTGACTTTTTCTCATCAGGCAGACCTTCCAAACCTTTGAGGTGGGATTTTTTATGATTTTAGAATATTGACTAGATTGGTTTGTTTACATGTTAGGCCCATTAACTAAATTAAATAAATTAGTTAACCATGGTGATCATCTGTCAGGGCAACAATAAAAATAGAATCCATATAATTTGGAAAGATATAATAAATGTACTCCTATCTATACAGGTTTAAGAAACTGCTAAATTTGAGCATTTTTTAAAGTAAAAGAATGCCTAAAGAACTACTGTTCAATCCAGTTAAAAGTTGTCTCTAGTCAGCGTCAGTAAGGAAGCAAAAGAATTTTGGGTAGAGTCTCAGGAAATATCATTTGACGTAAAAAATTAAGTCCCTCTCTACATTTTCAATGGTGAGGAATAAATGAAAAGAAAATGTCGTTAAAATAACCTAAACTTTATTGATAACATAATATTTCTCCAAATTGTTCCTTATTTTAACATATCTATTAAAATTAAAGTAAGCTATCATGTAATTTAAAAGAATAATCTCGAATCTATAAAACAACAGTGAAAACGCGGAAACGGCAATAAGGAAACGGCAATAAGGAAACGGCAAAACGCTGAAAAATCGAGATTTGTATCCGGCGAACATAATATGCTAGGAGGTATCCTCAGAGAAAGGCCCTCTTGACTCCTGCTCCTGGTGCCGCGGAAATTACCTCACACCACTCCACCAATTGCAGGTGGCCTATTGGCCTTTCCATCAAGTAGGTGGGGCCTCGACCTTCCTCAGGGAAAATCAGCCAATCATTATTTTTTCCGCTCTATAGAATGGGGGAGTGGGAGATATCACCGGATTGGCTGATGCCCTTAAATATTTTCTGTAAACTCCGCCTCCTAGTTGTTACTGCCAATGAGGTACAACCGGGTGTGGGTGAGGGAGGAGAATAAACTCATACTCCTTCCCTTCGGTGGAAGGAGTATGAGTTAAGTGGAACCTCCTACGAGGATACCTCCTTGCATGTTCTGTTCGCCGGATACTAAGTTTCTGAAACGCCGGATTTTCTGAGTCGTCTTCGATAAACCTGTAAACGTACCTCTGGTTGCCGTTGAATTTCGCCATTTTCGTGTTCATATTTGCCGCCTGATATGCAAATATTCCTTTACAATAAATGATAGATTACATTCTTCTTAATATTTCTATTCTTATTATTCTTCTTAATATTCTTATTCTTTCTCCCAGGTATACGTAATATCTCATGAAAAAGGTTCTATATATATTTATTACACAACGATTGTTGACGTCATCTGTGCGCTCGCTATTTCGTCTTCTCTAAAACGTCTCCCAAGTACATATGTATGTACTTGGTGTACCAGATCGGTTGGTTTTCCAATATTTTTATATAATTGATGCATGATGATATTGCGTTTTTTATTAATCGCCATTTCAGATCATTTTTAAAGTAATTTTAAAATTGATAATCGTTGCCAAATGAATAATACTTTTTAGTAATCGTGGGCTCCATTAGCTAGTAAAAAGTTCCGTCTAATTTATAAAAATTGAGTTGCAACAAAATATAGTTCTTAGGTTAATTTTATACTTTTACCTATTTAATATTTCCTATGTAGATAATTTTCATTCCTGCATCGGAATGATATTTGGCAACGGCAAACGTACAACAACGATGAGAACCAGATAAATCAATTTCCACAAATGCTTATTTTGCATTTATATTGTCATTTTTTCGCTGTTTACTTTTTGTTACGTTTATAAATTGTATTCAATGGAAATCGGGGACAAAAAGTCCACAGTATTTTGCCAATTTTGCTGCGTGGACTGCATTTATGATAATGACCTTAGGCTTATAACCGTTGTTTAGATTCGTGTAGAAATATACACTTTCATGGGTCTTATAACTTTTCAAATCCATGTTTTCGGGATATGATTGAGTTTGTTTTTGAGTCATAAAATCTTTTTACTTCATCTAAAAAG
The DNA here is from genome assembly GCF_022747635.1 of Hetaerina americana. NCBI lineage: Eukaryota > Metazoa > Arthropoda > Insecta > Odonata > Calopterygidae > Hetaerina > Hetaerina americana. The sequence goes on along the minus strand of NW_027287205.1, from coordinate 51,317,782 downwards.
GATTGCTAACATCGACACAGCTTTTTAAGATTTGCCGGCCTTTTTATTATCTTTTTAAATGGATCTTTGGCTATTGTTATTTATATATATATATATACACACACACACACACACACACATATATATATATATATATATATACACATATGTTTAGTAAATAGCCTACTAATAATAGGCCTGTGGCCTGTAGGCCATTTGTTTAGGGAGAGATAATATACCTTATGGAGTAATAATCTATCCCTAAAATTACTAAGCCCCTTGTGTATCTGTATCTCTGCAACCTGTCTGTTAGGTTTTTTCCATCATTCCTGAAGTTGAGTAGTTATGCCAACTCACAAAAAGGGCGAAGCAAACGATTTAGGAAACGGAAGGCAGATAAGCTTTTTCTTTGGTTTTTTAAATTTTTTGAAAAGGTTATCTTAAAACCTATTGTGAACTTCCTAGGAGAACACTTTTTCGAAACCAACAAAATGGTTTCAAAAAGTAAATGAACAACTACAGCACTCCCTGAATTCATTACAAGCATACTACGTGCTGCAGACAATATGAATATATCCCTGGAGGTATGCGTTTGATCTTACTAAAGCTTTGGACACTGTAAATCATGAGATTTTGATAAGGAAAAAATATGCTATTTGGGCATCTCAAAAAAAGGTTCAGATCATATCTTCAGGGAAGACATCAAGTAGCTGAAGTATCCCATCTTATTGAATCTACAAATCACAAAGTGAACTACCAATCAGTTGAAAAGGAGGTTAAAGAGGGTGTTCCTAGGGACACTCTCCTGGTTACTTTGCTATTTTTACTCTACATAAGTGATATGCCAGATACTATCTTCGATGCCAAATCCATTCTTTTTGCTGATGATACTACCGTTCTAATGATGACAAAAGAGGGTGACAGTAATATACCTTCAAAATTGTTTTCAAAACACCTCAATATATGTACAAAAACAGTGTGCATAATTTTGGCAAAAATTCTTCCTCAGAGTTAACCTCTTTAAAATTACCTAAATGTTGCTAAATTTATTGGGTGTTCAGAATGAATCATCCCAAAAATGGTCCTTATATATTGACAATTTAATATCTTAACTTAATTTAACTCTTTTTTAGCCGAGATATTTAGTTTTTAGTCCAGGCTCAAATATACAAAAATGTATTTATCATTCAAATTTTCAATCTCGATTATCATACAGCATTGCATTCTGGGGTGTCCAGAGCCATAGCTAAAAGATTTTTCAAGTTCAGAAATACGGCATTAGAGCTATCTCAAACGTACCTTTAAGACACTCCTGCAGGCCTCATTCCCATGAACGGCAAATTATGCCACTGGCTGCTCTTTATGCATGCAATCTAATCTTATTTGCCAAGGTTAATATTCATATTCAGGAACAAAACCTAAATATCCATTACCATGATATGCATACTTAACTTCCTCTTTAGAATTGTAAATGTGAGGACTTTGTTGGAAGTCAAACTTTTCCTGAAGTAGTAGCTTCAGAAATGTGGGGTGTGGCTATATTCAGAGAAATAATTTATGCCTAGGTAGGAATTGAGGCAAGGCTTATGTTAACCTTTTTTAAAGTGCTATGGCTTTAGGATGACTCAAGAGTGAATAGTAGTGGAGAAAACATTGAGTTTATCTAAGGAAAAAGGATTGCTTGACCTAAATGCATTGTTTAATCACATTTCTATCCATATGTATGTTACACTTTCTAATATACCTTGAAATTTGAATGGGTTTAAAAAACTTCACTTTATCAATCATACCTAGTAGATACCTGTATTGACCAATATAAAAATATAATGAGAATTTCCCATTTGTACAAAGATTTTCAACCATAAACAGTAGATAATGAAAAATTTCTACAACAATATAAAAACAATTATTGATTTTGGTATTCTACCAGTTAAGGTAGGTTTAGGAGGGACACAGTCTATACAATGAAACATTTCCTTGCCTTTTGTAACAAAACAAAATCTGACATCTGGCACTACAATAAGCCCCTCTTCTATTCCGCATACTCTTTTCCTCTCTTCATTCTGTTCCAAACATGCCTATCCTATTCCTTCCCCTTCTTCTAATGCCTAATATTTTGTTTCCTATCACAGTCTACATCATCATATTGTCATTTTAAATTCTTTCGCCTAAACCTCCACTAATGTCTACAATCTTGACGTGGTGGAACGGCTTTTGTATTCTGATGGCCCCTTGAGCTGTACAGGGTATGGCAGTTAAATATGGACAAATGAAACTTTGGTATGAAAGCAAATGTATTAAAAAAATACAAGTAAAAATGAAATTCCTTTTCCGTACAAGTAGTGGTATCTATCAAGAGTAACATTACTCAATGTAACCCCTTTCGGCTGCAAAGACCGCCTCCAATCTTATCCTGAATCAATCGCACGTACTCTTTAAAACAGCACTGACCATATTCGTGAATGCTGCTATGATAGCGTTGCGAAGAGATGCGACATTAGGGTGTCTTGTCTTATTGGTAACTCTTTCGACTACGCTGCAAACATAATAGTTGAGGGGCTTCAAGTCTGGGCTATTCCGGGGCCAGAACTCCTTTGACCAGAACATGTAAATGTTATCTGAGAGCCAGTTTTGGACTAAATGACTTGTATGAGCTGGTGCACCATCCTGTTAAAGTCATATTGTATCCCTGAGGCCACATTTACCATCCAAGGTTTCACGGCATTCTTCAAAATTTGCAAAATTCCTCTGAAATCAGCTCCTGAGCATTGACTTGAATGTGGTTTCCTAGCCGGGTTAGCAAAACCTTCCCCAGACTTCACTGTAGCACTTAGCGAAAACTGTGGCACAAAACTTAGCCACAATATCGTAAATAGTTGATCTGGGGTACCCCAAGAATCGAACTATTTCACTTGGCGAACTCCAAGCGTGAAGTTTCGACAATAGTGGCTCTTTGATTGTACTCCGCATTTGCACGTAACATCTCGTTAATTTTGAGGTTATGGCTGTTTACTAGATGCCTTTCAAGAACGTCAATCGTGACCTCCAGTGGAAGCATGATATGGCGGAAAATACAAATTTACATTCGTCTGGAGATAACCACCACACCCTGTATTCTCGCGAGCAATAATATTTTCTTCTGGTGGGGTCACCAATGTCAGATAGGTCAAAGGGTTGAAGCCAGATGAAAGGTGCCAACCAACATCTGTTCCTTGGTGAGGTGGCTGTGAAGTGGTCTGACCCCAGCGGCCACTTGAGAAGTGATGGTATCACATAAAAATACAATCCTGAGGAGAGCAATGGGGTAACCACCAATTTCCCTTTAAATCAAGTGGTTGCCTTTTTTGACTCTCTGAAAAAACATTTTGTACCCCAGCATGGTATATGCTAAATGAACAATTCTACACAGTGAATAACAATAATTGAGTTATACAGCTCATAAGCAAAGACACGATCTGCAAATATTGATAAACATAACAGTTTCAGGCCTAACTTTGTGGAATTCCTTCATGCTGAGGGCAGAAAAAGAAACTGCACTTCCGCATAAAGATTTAATATTTCACACGACCATAGTTCTGATTTTGCACATCATCAGGTGACATGCATGAAAATTTTTTTAACTTATATAGCCTGGCTTCAAGAGGGGAGTAAGGGAGAGGTAAGTTGAGTACTGGTGCAGCAACCTATTAGTGGGCTAGGAGAGGGGTGGGGGGGTGTTTGTCCCCAATGGTTTGACCCTCATTAAGGGGTCAATCGGGGATTGAAATCAAGTAGGAAAATTATGTACAACCTATAGTTAATGTTGGTGCAAAATTATTGATTGTATTTCTTTCCCTGACCTTTCATACCAATATGTTAGCAAAGGGGAACTTTGCTCAGGAATATGAAGTATTTCTAGTGATATTTCAACAGCGATAACCAAAGATATACATATACTGTTTACTTTATGACGTCTTCTCTGTGACTAGGGTACAAGGGGAGCTCTTCTGTTGAATGAAATACATCCACCTTCCTCTTTAGTCTTTACTCTCTATAGTCCCTCAGCTGGAAACCATCCAGCTTACAGGAAGTTACCAAAGTGTTCACCAAAAGTTCCCAATGAAAAGAGGCACCATGTTCATCAACAAAATACTCTGCAAGTTGCCACAAGAGTTGTGTGGCAGGTGGGTATGTTAGGGCATCAGTCATCGAAAATCCATGCACAAAAATAAAACAGCAGGGAAAAGGAGGTTAAGGGGCTTGAAATTTTAATCCTGTTGAAATATGCATACAGTCCAACTGTACACCATGAAATAGATATATTCAAACATTGTGTGGAAAAGGCCTAATCCCACAGACAGCTAATTAAGCATGTTCCTCTTCCTTCAATAATCAAGGTTTACCATAATATCTGTCAATGCACTACGAAATTTATTATTTTAATAGCCAATCACAAAATGCTAACAGTTAGGAATCTCATCATGGTGTTGCTCCTGGATACATCAAATAACTGTTTTATAGTGCATAAATCAAAGTTGGAAAAAGAAAAGAGGTAGGCTGTTTATGTATCAACATTGAAATTGGCAAATACCCTACATAAAAATCACTAAAAAGAAATATAAACTTGTAAAATGCCAGGAGATATGATTCCTAATAGAATGTATTTTGATGAATATAAGAGGAATTACAAAAACAATCACAAATACCACCCGAGTGAAGACAATATTACTATAATGATCAAATGCTATCTCATTTCAAGAAAGAGGAGAAAACCGTGCAAGAAGTATATATATTGAAGGAAAATCAAATAAGGTTGATATTCCATAGAGATTTCACAAATTTTCTTAAAATTTCCAGCAGCACCACATGTGAGAATTAACTGAACACCCTACATTTATGATTTATCTGCAATTTTTGTAAGCAGCCCTTTCAATTAAATATTAAAACTCAGTTTTTTACCACTGACCTCATCAAAATTTTGTAATAAAGGCAACCATATTCTATGCCTGATGTAAGATAAAATCCTCTACATTAAGTATTTTTCCGGTGAATCGGTTTGCGCATTAAGGTCAAAGTTATACCTGTGTATCCTATCCGGGCCCAAAAGATGTAGGCTGATTTCAGTGCATTTTGAACTAATTCTCTTCTAATCCCCAGCAGCACCACACGTGAGTATTAAAAAATAGTTCATCTTATGGGTTGGGATAAACGGTCTATCTCCAGGACAAAATTTTTTTAGAGGTATTTCACATAAAACTCAAACATAAATTATGTTATCCGTATAGATGACTTCATAAGTTAAATTTTATATTTATAAACATACTATCATAATCACCGTAGATTTTTAGCCTTCTTATGAATTATACTAGAAGTACCCACTTTTACATAGAGCACAATGTAGATGTATACCATAATAATAAAACATCACTTTTCTGCATTGAGGAATGACTGAACTAAGTATTCACCATTCTTAGTGTAACCACCTAGAAACATTTCTATTTAAAATCCATGCCAAGAGATGAGTTACGGAAAATGAATTCCTACCAGGATGAACAAGGTAGACACATCTACTATTCATTCACTCTGGGTTTGAGATACCTGCAGCAAATTCAAATAATGAAATACAATTACGACTTTTTGCAAAAAATGTGCAATTATAGATTAAAAAATTGGCTAAGAAGTAATTTTTTACACGCCGATGATTTATCATTTATATTTCACATCACCTGGAAGGATGTAAACCATTAGTTTACCTTCATGGGACAGAAACAGTGAAAATTACGAATAATAAACCAATATCCATCCATGTAAATTAGTCTAAATACCAGAATACAATAAGCCCATTCTGTCACATCTTGAAAGTGAAATCACTTTGTGCTCCTTATTTGAAGGATAAGTACATATTTCTTATTTTGCACATATATTTCTCTTTATCCTATATTGCATTAGAAGGCCCTGAAAAATGGATCAAATATTAATAATTTATATTTTAAATGAGAAACAAAAATTTAAAAAAATCAGAAAGTTTATTTGTCCCTTTTAAAAAATCAGCTTTTGTTTGTACATTTCATAGATATATTTAACACAAGTCCTTTGCCAAGAATGTAAAAGTCTTCAATGATTGCATCCAAATTCAAAATTAATTTTGATTTCTGCAGGCTCAATTTGCGGCCATTGAAGTGTGACACCTGAGAAATAACCAAATACAATTACTAGGCAAACCACACTGGAAATCCAAAAGATATAGTAAACCCTTGCTAATCTGGACTATATTGGGTTGGGGGGTTGTATATTGCAAATTTTCTCCAACCATTAAGCATAAAAATCATTCATAAATACATTTAACAAAACAATAGTTATGCAATATATATTGCGCAAATGTTATCAAATTTAAGAGCAAATCGCATGAGGAAGAACTTTAGTCATCTTCTTTTTCAGATTGCATGGTGTTTCATGAAATACCAAACTTCCAAATGAAAATTACACTTACAATTTCTCCAACAAGAGGGGCACTTTCCAATCTTATCTAATAAGAGGGTTATCTTAACTATCTTGCATTTCAATACCACTGTCACAATAGCTAATTTCAGAATATCTTTAATTACATATAATGATAAAATCAATCATTTAACCCTTTGCGGTCCAATATTTATTTCGGAATTACAACAGTCTGGTCCAAATTATTTTTGGAAAAAAAGAAATAAAACGTCAGATGCTAATGTTTTATATTTTATTGTTCATATTTGCATTTTTTTACTGCGGGTTTCCTCTTTATTATAGTGAAGCACATCGAATGATTTAATTTATTCTTTAAAATCTTTAAGCGTGTGGTATCTTTTGAAGCAATTTCCCACATGTAGTCCAGGATTACGGTCACAAGTTTCACATATATAGATTGTCTCCCTTCTTCCACCCAGCACATTTCTTTTCGAACACACAAGACAGTCTTTGTGCTTTCCCTCTGGATGCGGAACAATTATATGGAGCTTCCCATTTAGTCTCTGCTCCTTGTCTGAATCGGAAGTTCTTCCTCTCTTGGTTGCAGAAGTTCCCTGGCGGAAGTTGCCAACTAGCTCCATCAACAACTGCCTCCTGAATCTTAGGTGACTTATAGGTTTTTATTTTGAATCTTGCAGTTTTCCTGGTAAAGGATATACCCATTTATTATTGATACCTCCATGCCCCAGAAAAACAGCTTTCGCCACCACTTTAGAGTCTTTCGAAGGAAGCAGTAGGAAGAGGTATATTGATCTGCAGTGTCCACTGCGCCCATATATTTTGTATAGTGCACAACGACACTTGGCTTCTCAACCTCTTGAATCTGACAAGTTCCCTTTGCTTTCCTTGAAACAGCCTCCGAAGATGATGTGCTCTAAGTACTGAGCAAAGAAACAACGCGTTTATCTCTCCAGGAGAGGAAGAGAATATCATCTTCACTTCTAAAAGCAATTTTCTCTCCTTTCTTCAGCTTGGCCTTCTTGAAGATTTTAGGGACATCTTTCCTATTAGTAACAAGAGTCCCAGTTAGGTGGCATCCTAAGGCAGCTAACTCCTTTGCTAGGGTAGGGCTCTTGTTTTCAAACTGTGGTCATTTGGGCTTGTCGTCTCTAAGTGAATCATCCAAAAAATTTGAAAAAATCGTTTTCTGGTGAAAATTTCACTGAAAAAAGGAACTCTGGATATGAAATCTTGGGACCAATAGTCGTTCATATCTTGATGGCCAATCAACCCCATGTTTACAATAACCCCCAAAAAAGCCCACATTTCTTCTTCTGACACATCATGCCAGCTATGCCACACAGAGTATTTAGATAGTCTTTTACTTTCTATCTTCCTCCTTGCATAAATATTGGTCTCCATTATTATTTTTCTCACTAGATTTGGAGTGAAAAATAATCGAAAATAATCGAGTGGCGAACTACAGCTAGCAGGAATCTGCGGACCTTTGGTTTTCTGTCCTGTGTTATAAAATATTCTTGGAGGTTCATTGTCCTGGTGAGTAACATTCTGGTACCCAATAACATTCGAATGTTTACTTCTTTCAGTTCTACTGCAGTTCAGACTTACTACATTCTCATCACTTACCGTGCTATCAGAAACCTCACATTCACTTTCAATGACTCTAGCACGTCCCCTTGGCCTAGTAAACACTATTTCTTCATCTGATTCTGAGTCAGTAATAGCAGTGGATGGTCCAGGATCAGCTCTGTGTCTCTTACGAACCTGTCTTGTCACAATTTGATCCAAATCATTCCCGAAGTTGCAATCTTCTTCACTAGACAAATCTGCAAACTCGTCATCAACGTCACACATATAGTCATCTTCGTCACTACTATCAGCATAAATTTCTTTTCTTATCTCATCTTCATCCATTTTTGAACCACTAAAAATAAGAAGAGAGCTTGTAAATGAAATCCATAGAAATTAATCACTGGTATAAAAAACAGCGAAAACTGACTTTACTATGCATAATGTGCGCAATATTTGGAACGGAATAATAATACATTCTAATAATTAGGTAATTTTACAAAAGAACTAACCTATAGGTTGCAGAAACCTCCAAAGTTAGTTGAAAAACACTGAAAAATAATGTCAACGAACGCTCAATTGCGTCAGCTACGATCGTAAACTACGCAAAATCGAACATCACGTGTTTCATTGTATTCATATCCTTAAAAGGTATTACATCCAAGAAAGACACGCGGGAAGGTTTAAGTAGGTCTAAGAAGTACAACCAAATGACACCTGATGGTAGAACCATACTGATAAGGCGTATAAATGCCGCACGCAGCTCTGTCGAGCCTGACTCGACGTTGGACCAGATACTTACGCTGAGACTGTCGAGTCCGACTCGACGTTGGACCGCAAAGGGTTAAAGATACCTCACGTTGTTTAAAAAAATTGATGCATTCAAAAGGCTTCAAAATACATTTTACTTATATAAAAGTTAATTTAGATTGTAATTGTAAGGTGTAAACCCACAAAGAACAGGGATGCCAAATTTACACACATGTGAATATTTATTCATTTGATTATTCTTTTCAGCATGGGGAGTATATTTTTTTAATGGCATGTTAATTTGGCCACAATTTGTGATGTATATGCATGCAATTACGAATTATTTCTTTATGCAGTCAGTAAAATTGCTACGATGATTATTATAAAATTTTAAAAAGTTAGCATGAATTTAATTTAAAGCATGAGATGGCTTACCTGCAATCTAGCTAACTGAAAAAAAGAAGTCATAGCACCAGCCCTAAGAACAAATATTCTTTTATTTTATGATAAAATACCTTAACGTCCTTCTCTTCAAAAGCAGTGGGTTTCCATAATACACCAATGAAATTTCCTCCATAGCAGTCATAAAAAAACAGAGCAAAATCACTGTAGCTCTCCTGAAATATTAAGGAGAAAAACATTTTAAAATGTCAAAAAAGAAATTTGAAACTAAAAACATAAATTTTTCAATTATTGACCAACTCATTACTATGCAGGCCATATAAATACTCAAGATGTACCATTCTGTTACACCTGAACTCCATCAATTTTTTGTACTCAAATGTATCTATCACCTGGGTATGCTTTTACAATGTACATTGGCCCATGTAAATAGCAAAAATAATGACTGGGGTCTAAGGATCAATTCCAAAGTCACTGCATACAATAGAAGCTGGCATTTCAGTTTGATGCATCCAGCACAATGTATTAGCGGGATAACTTTGGATGGCAGACCTTTTGCTCTAATGCTGCTACATTTATGTTTCATATTTTTCCCATCAACTTCACATAGACAACTGTGCATTTTTTCAGTCAAAATCTGCCTTTGAGCAACATGTCTTTCCATGGTAGAATATACAAGCACAAGTCTCACTTCCAATATAAAAAAATGGTTGTACTTGCTCCATTTTGATAACACTGACACTAAAATTTTCAAAACAAATATCATTATAAATGTGTTATATGCTAAAAAATAAAATCTAAAATTATTATTCTCGTAATCATTCCCTTTTAACCACACACTACAACAATTGCTTTACAGCTATTAACCTAATTGAAATATAGTTAGAATTAATTTTGATTTTTTACACCAAAAAGTGTCTTTCAACATACACTAGTTTTGGGTATTTTGTCATTTGATTGTTCATTTTTCTTTGGTTGAACATGCGAAAAAGGTGACCAAAATGTGCTAATAAGGGCAAAGGAATATCGAGGAGTGTCCTTATGAGAGAGATAGAGAGAAGTGTGTATTTCTTCCCTCATCCCCTTTTAATTCAGAAGGAATGTCTATTGCCAAGAGGAGGGAGTGAACTCCCACCAACCCACTCTGGAGGAAAGGGATAAATAATAGACTAACAGATCAGGAAGTTGTGGGCAGGATGCTGTACATGCGATTGAGAGGAATTAATATGAAACCAATGTCAGCGATACAAATATTCTTCCTCCTCAAATCCTGATTTATTTGAGGATTGTCAGTCAATCTAAGAATAGATACATAAAAAATATTTTTAAACTAAGAGCATCAATTATCTGTCTAAACTTTCCCCTGATTCAATATGTCATTTTTTCAACAATCTTATGAATAATACCATTAGAAAATTTTAAATACGTTTGCAAGAAGATTCCTGGCACATCTATTTTCATTTCATAGATCTATGGAAGTTAGAATTAGCAATTACCTCCAATTCTTTCAAAAATAACTGCACAGGGTCAAAGGCAACTGGAGGGAGGGCTCCTTCCAAAAAAACAGTCGACACAAGTGGGCGATTTCCCTCATCCTTTTTCTTGGCAAAAACAGGATCCACAGCTTCTTTTAAGCGTGGAACCATTTGAGGATGCAAGTGCAGCACCAGGTCATAAGGCGCCAATGGGGGTCTAAATATCTGCTGCTCAGAGAAATAAGTATTAGCTTTAGAAATAAACTCACAGTAAAATTATATTTATACACACAACATGTATGATAAAAAATAGTATCTCTGATTAGCATTCATTGAATAAATTTGCAACATGGAGATTGATGGCTTTTTACCAGTTATCAAAATACTTATTTAAGCATATTTTGCAGATGAATTTTCCCAATTTTGATTTTATTACCCTTAGTTGATTCCTTCAACTCAATCAGAACACTGCAAGATTACACCCTTCAGCAAGGACTTTATATTCTTAAAAATGAACTTTGCAGTGTTGTTTCCGAACACAAGCATGGGTTAAAACTAACTTCTTATTGAAGGCCAATGCCTACCTATATGTGCCATTTTACAGGGAAGAGACATGGTTTTGCATGCTCACAGAGCCAATTATTTAAGATTTCATTTTATCAGGTGAATGTTACTGATTCAATAATGGCAAATTTATAATTTCACATATTATTATTGATACTTGTATCATATATTTTTGCACTTGAAATAATATTCTTTAACCGATTGTGCTGCTCAATGAAAAAACGCTGATTGTCAGTACCTGAAATTAAAAAAAAAGTAATTCTTCCTTAAATAAAATAGCTCTTCAATAGCTCATCTTTAAATAAAATTTTATCAATACTAAATTTAACCTCTAATTTCCATTCACCACATTTTCTGATTATTTCTGTCACAGCAAATATTGCCATTATGTTACAACATTGATAAATGCACCAATTTCACCAGATAATTAGATATTCAAGTGACATCCTTTGATTGATTAACCTCAAATCCATTTCAAATCCAAAGCCTTATGATTGACGTAGTAATTCAGCACTTGATTGGTCAAAATCATTAGATGACCAGAAAAACAACAGAAATATAAAACTATAAAGTTAAATAAGCAAGTGAAGTTTTAAAGTGAAATTTAGAATGAGTGAAATTTATGATATTATCAACTCATAACAAACTCATTTATTTAGAGAAAAAAATTGTCAATAATGACAGCAGGAAATCTGCACACACTGCAAATCTATCTGTGCAAGGGGAAATTTCACAGATTCTCCAACAAATACTGCTAATTTTGTGAAGGCTTGCATTCAAGCCAGCTATTTTATCACATTATTTGTAATTTATTTATATCAGTTAAGGTCAGTTTTAGATGGGCATGGACTAACACAGTTAACATTTTTAAGTCTACATTACATGACACCTTGACAACCCATACTACAATTAACACTTAATTAATTTATTACCCAGTCTTCAGTATTCTATCGCCAATCAAAATGCTCTGCATCTATCTTTCTTAACTTCTTTGAATATCTCCCATCAAAACTTTCTCCAGTCCCATCATGCCTAGTACTTCTTCATTTGCTTATCTTTCCATCTATTTAACCTTTTCTATCCTTCATCCACATCTCAAAAGACTGCCAAATCCTTGCCCACCATCTTGCTTCAATGACAATGCTTCCTCACCATGAAAAACCACGCTTCATATAAAAATTTTAACAAGTTTTTTCTAAACATCCTTTAAGTACCCGTTTTCAGTTACCTCCAAATTATGAAAGCTTCTTTTCCTAATGCAACACTTATTCTTGCTGTCAGCACTACTTTGAGCATTTTGGCCCCAAACACCACCAAGATGTGAAAACTGTTCCACCAGCTCAAGTTTATCACCTCCAATTAAAACATTTTAGTCTTCCTCTTTCTAAAAAAACATGACAATCTTTGTTTGGTTTACATTGGCGCAAATGATGAACATCAGAATAAAACTATAAATCCACACGAAAAGTAAAATTCAATGCAATTTTAGGTTCACTGCATTGCAGCATAATCAGGCAAACCTGCCTATTGATACCTGCCTGGTGATACTGCACTGCAGTGAAACCTGGGTTGCATTTAAGTTTATTTTTCATGTGGAATCACAAAGTTTTATTTTTAAATTATTCATCATGGAACAATTCCAAAAAGTTACAAAGGTAAGGGGAAAGAGGAAACAATAGGGAAAGAATATCTATGACTTTGTATTCTTTTAAACATTCATAACATATTTAATACTATGGAGTGTAACCAATGACTGCAAGTACATCAGTCCCTTACCAAGTACAAGTGAAGTTTGTAACTTTTCTGTAGCAAAACATAACCCACCTAATGAGAATGATTTTACCAGATTAGCCCCCGGTGTAAGGAGATAATGAGAAACACAGTACAGACTGGAGAGAACTCTCATATTAGGAGCTATCATGCTTTAAAACACAGAAAGAATCAGGATAATAATACACTGCCAAAAGGGAGTCTTGTGCAGTATTATGTGGTAACACGGAAGGTATAAGTAAAATTAATAAATTTTGCGATCAGTCATCTTGCAAAGGAGTATGAGAACATACCCTAAATTTGCCATGTGTAATAGGAACACTCTTTCCTCATTTCTGTTCACATATCCATGATAATGCATTACACTTTCTATCTTTAGATCATATTAAAAACCATAACCAATAAAAATTGCATAGACAAAGCTCTATTAAAGTTTATGCATGTATCACAAGGGCAATGATATAGTGGGAGTAAAGAACTTAGTAAAAAAAAGTCTTGCAACAAACCTTAAAACCCACTAGACTTCTGGTGTATAATTTGGCTTCTATGACTTGAAGTGATTGCTGCGCCAACTGGGCTAGTCGGATAAGAACCTGAACTGAGGGTGCCTCTCTCGTCCAATGGTCACCAGTATGGTTGTAGGGTGTTGCAATGACCAAAGGTGGAAGGCTAGTCCTTTCCATGCTCCCAAAACTATTTTCAACACCCAACACATCTTGCCCTTAAAGTTAAAAAACATATTCAGATTATGATCAGGCTAGCACACCAATTAATATCATAACACAAAATTTGAAATACATGAACAATTAACAATAATTTTTGAAATTCAATGCATTTCAGTCTGGCCATTTAAGGAAAAATTAATGATAAGCATAAATTGATCATCGATTAACTGTTGTGGTGTGTAAAATAATGAATTTGTGCACAGCTAGAGTCACTTAAGTATAGGTAACTATCTTGATAAATTTTACCATGATTTTTGATAGTGCCATACTGTAACTTGAAACCTATCTCCTGTTTTGAATCACATTTATTTATTAGGATTGCCCTATTTTTCCATTGCTTTAACAAAGCAGTGATAGTGGCCACTGGAATACATTTCAATTATTTAATTACATGCATATTTGACATACCGTGTGTTTGGGACAGGGAAATGAGGAGTGTTAATAATGATAATGTGAATAAAAACTTATTTTTGGCATTCATAGAAGGAATGGGAATTGATTATGATGGTACATATTGAACACTCATAGAATATTAAAATAAAAATTACATATAGCATCAAATTATGCCATGAATGCATAATTTGAAGTGGAAAGTAATGATAACAAAAATAACTATGATTTTTCCCTGGCTGTAGAATTTATTTTGGTAATTAATATTTAGTATATTTGGCAGTGGTAGTAACCCTAGCTTTCTAAGAAATTTGCACAACAATCAAAAGTGATCCAATGTCTGAGACCAAAGCTAAGTCATGTAATCACAAATCTAAAAGAGTCACCATTTTAAATATAAACCAAGAAAACACAGGCACATTCCATATTCTACTGTCTCATTTCCAAAGCTTACAACCCAGAGATCACGGATTCAATTCCAGCCTTCGTAAAATTTCCTCCCACCCATGATTTTGACGCTTGTGGTAGTTCTTGTTGTTATTTCATGTTTATATTCCATTGTAAAAGGCTGAAACTAGCCTGTTTTTGAATCACTACTACATAAATAAAATAAAATATATACATGACTAACATGGTGGAAATCCTTCATGATGAAAGAGGACACTTGGCTTTCCTACAGAGAATTTTTTTACTACAACCTAGGTTTCATTACAGCATAACATATTCAGTACCCGAAGATATTATGCTGCACTGAAACATCGGTCGTAATAAAAAAAATTCTATATGGAAAAGCAAAGTGTCTTCTTTCATTATTCAAAATAAATAATATCTTCATACCTTAAAGCCCTTAAAAATTTTGAATATAAGAGACTGCCTTGGTGGCCTAATTGGTTAAGGCACACTGCTGGCTATTGAGGGGATCTAGGTTCGAGTCTTCATCAAGGAAAATAATTTTTATATGGTGAAAATTCCTGCTTTCCAGGTTATTAGACTGATCACATTTGAATTCAAATACATATTTTTTTAAAAATGCTAATAGCTGAGAAATAAAGATGAAGTATACACAACTCACTGCTCATTTCCTCATTAAAATTTAAAATGAGTAGATGTGAGGACCAATCACAAGTTGCAAGAAGGTTGAGAAATCGAAGAAAGGCGGCTTGAGGCTGGTTTGGCGCAATGAGTGGCTCCGGGGAAAGAAACAATGATGCCACTAGGAGCTCAACACAAATCTCTGGGAGGTGCTGATCAGACAGAAGAAGATGTGATGCAACCCACCGCTTTGCAAGGCAGCAAGCAGAACCATATGCCCCAAAACTTTGTTGTAGTCTGTACAAAAAAATATTACAAATATAAGAATTAAATAGACATGAAATTAGTATTAATTCATCATTGAAAGATGTGAGAATCTGTTTTTATTATTTACTTATTTAAATTCTAATTAAACTCACAGAAAGAACTTATTTAAAACAATGTGGTCCACTGCTGACCGAGGCAGGAAAAACTCACCCATGCAAAGCACTACTTAATTTAGGTAGATGAATTGTTTTCTTCTCTAAAGCAACAGCCTCTTCAGTGGATTTATATTTGATCATGCCATCTGTGTCTCTGTATTCCTTCATAAGGGATATTTCACGGGGACATGATAAATATATCCTGAACACATAGCCATCCTGGAAATGATGATGAGGTACCCATT
This sequence comes from Hetaerina americana, assembly GCF_022747635.1. Classification (NCBI taxonomy): domain Eukaryota; kingdom Metazoa; phylum Arthropoda; class Insecta; order Odonata; family Calopterygidae; genus Hetaerina; species Hetaerina americana. The sequence continues at coordinate 51,302,021 of NW_027287205.1, read as the reverse complement.
ACACATATATAATTGGCGACCATACAATCGGAAAGCACTTTAAAACCTTCCATGAATGAGACAATATCATTGAAAAAATATCGTATTGGATTCAGGTAAATACTTCTGAAATGAAACAGAAGAAAAGATGTGAAATAACTACTCACTTGATACACATCTATAAATTCTGTGTATGCTTGAACCACTAGTTTAAACTGTTCTCTTAATGAATCAGCAATTTTAATGTGAAATGCTGCCTTGACACGGCGAATAGCATCTAGAGTGCTAGGCCACTTACTGCTGACACCCAACTGAATGATCACTGTAACAGAAATAAAATGAACAGGAAAGTAAAGGTTATGAATAACTAAATAATACATATTAACATTTTAAAATAAACTATTCATAAATACCACTTTAATAACCAAAATGTTCTTTTAATATATTTATGTGTGGCATGATATTTCACAATTCAATGGTAATTAATGCTACAGGAGTTACCAGGGTCACAATGACAATGCCTAAATAAGCGGTCATTTATTGGCCAATCTGCCTATTTCATTTTATTCTCATTTGGCTATACATTGAGTTCCAATTCAGATATTAAAAAGATGGCTTTATGCCATCAATATGAAATAAATAGAAGGTAATTGAAAATGTATGCAACATTTCTTTTAGAAGCTAAAATTTAGTAATCATTGCTAATGTTCTCGCTTGTGTGACATTCATTAATGCAAGATGATAGCCCGACTAAATCCATAATAATTCTTGACAAAATTGTATACATGCCCATGAAAATCACTGACACTAGGAGATAAGACAGCCTGAAAAATTTATCATCGAACAAGGGAATTCAGGGATTTGGCAGATACCAATTTAATGCAGGGGATATCTTACACTGTTGTAATGAATCAAAGTATTCCTCAACAAAAAGCATAATGATAAAAACTTAAACGACTATTGCTGTATCCTTGTGCTGCAGTAGTAGTCTAGTTTGCTCTTTACCTTCCACTGCAGTCACCTAATCTACTTAATAAACAAGGTCACACTAGGTCACTGTGTTTCAGACGCCCACCAAAACCATCCTTGTTTTAATGGGTTGTAATTTTTATTATAAATGATAAATTGGAAGGAGCTGGAGTACATAGGGAACAAAGTATAGGTACACTGGAATGAAAAACATTATGAATCTTGAAAGTCCTTTAAGAGCAAGTACAAACAACATGGCTTGGAAATAATACAGGTATACCCAGTAAATATTCTGGAAATTGCATCCCACTTGCTTAAATCCAATGCCACTACTCAGGTTAAACGTGAAATGAATCACCTTTAAAGGACTAATAGTCTTACCTTCAACATGTGGTAACCACTGGGACACTTCACCACTTTCACCATTTATTAGTTTGTAGTTTTTTGTCATTTTCTTCTGATCCTTCCCAAAATATGACCCAGGCAAACCATTTGAAGGCATGGGCGCAAACGGATCTGTATAACGATTTGATGAAGACAGGCCAACGACAGAGGTCACATCTAGTGGCAGTCCTTTAAGTTGCCTAAGCTTGGATGATAGGTTATCTGTGGCACGTACAACTGCCAAACACTCCTCCTCATTGGCTACAACTAATGAGTTAGCACGCCTAATCAAACTCTCCATTTGATCTGCAAAATACTGCCAAGAGCTTCCCTCTTCAAGATTCAATGACTTCAAGATATGGCTAACTGCAACCTTGCAAACCATTCTTCTCTGAACCATTTTGGCATCAGAATTGCCCCACAACACAGCCTCCCGTACACTTCCATCTTGGAATCTCCTAAGCTCTGCCTTAGTGCCCCAAAAACGTTGGAATTCCTGAGCCTGAAAGAGGAATGACACTAAGTTAAAGCCATGAATGTTACTTGGAGAACTGAAGAGTTTATTTCTTCCGGAAATACCACAAGACCAATAATTCACCCTGTTTATAGTACCTCAGAAGTATTGGCCAATGGACCCTTTTCAATGACATCAAATGCACTCTCAGGATTTAGTCTTATGCCCAAAGCTAACCCCTGGAATGATGGTGGTGGTTCCTCAGAGACATCCCACAACTTTGGAGGCGATAACTTCTCAGCAATAATAGTCGTCCTTCTCCCTATCGCTCCTGATACTTTTGCTAAAATAAGTTTTAATGCTAATGGTGACCAATGGACACCATAATCCAAAAGCTCTCCTTTTGATGAATGCTTCTGGACTATTTTTTCTAGCTGTGAAGAGTTGTGAAAGCTGAAAAGGAGAAGCTAAGAATATTATAAGTCATATCTCAATAATAATATTTAGAATGATATTGCTCTCCAGATTTCCAGAGATGCTTCAACTCAGTGTGTAGAGACAAATCTTATGATGACACTTTAATGCCCTCTTTGCCACCAGGTGGATCAAGTATGGAACTAATCCCGAACTTATTGAATGGAGTGCCTCCTTTTGTCATTTTTTAAGTCTGTTTGGAGGCATTGAATCCACAGAAACTTCCTGAATAATTGCCTTTAAAAACTTTGTTGATTAGTTATGACCATATACGTGAAAGGGGTGCTCTTGGAGAGGGGTGAAAAATCAGATTGGCAGAAATGAGCACTTTGAAGGAGCTTTTTTTCTGTGAAATTCTGCAAATCCTTCACAGAAACTTTTTGAGTTGATTACCAAGGCTAATGGTAAGGATGCTATAAAATGTAATGCACGTTATGAGTGGTTTACCCAGTTCAAAAAGGGGTGGGAATCAGTGGAAGATGACGAGAGTTCCTCGTCTGCCTAACCTGATTACAGCAGACCAGAAACAACATCGAGTTCAAGTATGTCAAAAACTGTTTGATCAAGCTAAAGAGGATGGAACCTTCTCGTCTTGTATCATAACAGGTGATGAGTCATGGGTTTATGGACGACATCGAAACATAAGTGCAACTTTCACAATGGATCGGTGAAACATCAACCACCCCTCCCCAAATAATCTCGACAAGTTAGCTTGAAAGTCAAGGTCATGTTGACTGTTTTTTTTTCAATGACAAGGGGGTTAGGTATCACGAATACCGAAAAATGCAAAGATAGTAGAAAAATTGAGAGTAGGAGATACTGAGAGAATGTTGAATGTTATAATAGAATGGAGAATGTAAGATAAGTATGGTTGATGAAGGGAATTAGTAGGCTTTTTGGATGGCTTGAAGGGAGGAAGAAGGCACAAAGAATGAGGAATGAAATAGTGTTCAAAAGGAAGTCCAGATAATATGAGGGCGATTCGAAAAGTATGGTCTCCTATTTTTTTTCATGAAAAATCAAATTTATTCTCAACTTTGTGTACATTGCAGGAGAGGCTGGGCATTTAGCTATTTTTCTACATAGTCGCTTTGACGATCAATCACTTTTGGCATCCTTATAACCACCTTTTTAATACCAGCATCATACCTTACTCCTGCAGCATCATGATGCAAAATGATGATCATGAAGCCAACTGATGACTGCTTCTCGCACTTCCTTGTCTGACTTAAATTTCTGTCCTCCAAGGTGTTTTTTGCGAGCGGGAAACAAGTGATAGTCGCTCGGGGCAACGTCCAAGCTGTAAGGAGGGTGGTTGATGATATCCCAGCTGAATTGATTGAGTAGGGTGATCGTTTGATGTGACACATGTGGATGAGCATTGTTATGATGCCAACACCCTCCTTGGGTGAGATACCTTGCTGAAACCGAGGACCTTTGACACAATATTCTGCACGGAGAAGTAGCCACTCTCTTCATTAAGGCCTTCCTTTATCTTATAAAGGGCAGTTCTCCGGTTATTGCGCACCTTCTCATCAATTGGAACCACCATTGATTCTGGCAAACTTGGCTGCCCCGACCGATGCTCATCCTGGACGTTTTCCCGGCCATCAAAAAAACTCCCTGCACCATTTCCGCAAGTTTTTGATGTCCATACACTTTCACTAAATGGCGATGAATTTATATTGGAGAAGTAGTCGTCAGTTGGCTTCGCGACACAGCGGGAGAAAGGTGGGATGCCGGTATGAAAAAGCTGCTTACAAGGATGCAAAAAGTGATTGATTGTCAAGGCGACTATGTAGAACAATAGCTAAATGCTCAACCTTTCCAACAATGCACGCTATGTTGAGAATAAATTTGATTTTTCATGAAAAAAAATAGGAGACCTTATTTTTTAAACCGCCCTCGTACTAAGTATAAAATAATAGTTTTCAGGAACATTTAAAACTAACCTTTAATAGCTAAATTACCTGGTAGCATATGTAACCAAGTTTAGATATTACAGCTGGTGCTAAAATATAGGAGTCATTTCAGTAAATAAATGATTCTGGTATGAAATTCAGGCACAATGGCTTCAAAAGAACTTACATTCTGTATGCATGCAGTTATGCTTATATTTGGATTGAAAATTATTAAATCATACCACAAGCTGCTTCTTAGCTTCCTTTGTGAACACAAGTTATACTAATCTTGCCCATTTTATGGGTGAGCCACTACACATAATTAAATTGTGATAGGAACACACAATTATAAGCAATAACTATAATATAATAATTTATGTGTAATATAATACTTATTATAAATAATTAAAAGTGATCCACTACACACATTTAAATTGCAATACACACATAATAGAAATAAGTATATGCATAAGGACATAAATTTACTCACCTAATCATTTGATCAAATTGTCGATAAAAAGGGATTTTTGTCATGAATAGAGCTTGGAAGCTATTTAAATTAGGATTGTCAAGGCATTTTACAGCAAGATGACATTCTTGATTTAGCTGAAAAACAACATAAAAAGGATAAAATATTAAACTGAAAAGATTAATGCAGATTACTAATTACCCATAAAAATTAGCCGACATTATAGCAAAAACGTTTTACATTATGCCTTGCAAAAAATCCATTTGACTTCAGAAAAAACAAGGAGCAAGAGAGGAAATACTTAGCTGGGGAGTACTGACAATGATATACACAAATCAGCCATCATATATGGCAGTCATGGACTTTAACAGCATGATATGGAACTAAATGTTCAAGATGACTAGCTAACTAGGAGTGCTTGGAATGGACTGCAATAACAGTAGAATAATCCATTACCTCCACAAGAATAAGGTTACAACCATGAGAATGAAAAACAAATGAAAATAGAAGCCAAAATAAAGAAAGGAGTTAAGGTAAGTGATGAAGAAATTAATACACTCCTGTTACTGATGGTATCATAGTAGCTGCAGGAATGTGACAGGACCTGCTAGCAACTCTGAATGCTATGAATCAAGTACTTCAGGAAAATAATATGAGCATCAACAAGAAGTACACTAAAAGAGGTGTTTGGCAAATTGGGATCTGTTGTCTTTCTTTGTGAAAAGATAGAATAAAGATAAGAATAAGATAGAATCTGCCCTCAGCAGAGAAGAACTTTGGATCAACAACAACTGAAAAGATGATAAGAACTTGGTGAAGACAGGAAGAGGAACTACAAAAAGCTATTCACAGTAAACACAACCTGCAGCATGGGATTGCAAAATGGCCAGATCTAGAAGAATAATAACATTCTTGGATATGAAGAAGAAATTTAAAAATTTGGAAGTCTGGAGATTTTGAAGTGAAACCTACAGGAGGGAGGGAGAAGCCTAGCATTTAACAGATTTGTTAATGGGTCAAAACCTCATGGAATGCTGTGAAATGTCAGTCATAAAATCATTTAAGAATTATGAAAGTAGTTGATGTCACAAAGGAAAATTTGTTACACAAAGAATAAAGTTTCTGAAAGAGAGGCTTCAAATGATTCTTCATATGACATATTTAGAGATGAAGTTCTGCATTTTGGGATATGCAGTGAAAAGGTAGCCCTTAGCTACAATGTTCTCTAGATACATTTTTAAAGACATAAATTACTACAACATTGGAATGACGAATTATAATGGACATTCATGAAAAAGTATAAATTTCTTTCTTTAAAAAGTCTATAAAAAGGGAGTTTTAAACACCGGAAAATACAGTCATTAAAATTTACATTAATAGTCATATTATATCATTACCTAAGGGAATTTGACTTTGTAAAAATTACTTGGGGATTTAGTTTATCAGTTGTAATATGATAAAGCAGTAAAAGTTCCATTTATCTAATTATATACTCTAAGAATTATAATTAATCCCTATTTGCGTGGATTTGTTTCTATAACATCAGGCAAAAACTTTTCACCCTATCATAAATCTACAAGATGTAAAATATACAAATTTAATTTCAATAAATTGCTCCCAAGGGTAGAAGTACCATATGTACAATATGGGAAGTAATGGGTCAACAAGGCAAGCAATAAAAAACTAATCAATAACTTACTCTCATAAATGTCGATTTTGACACACTTGCACAAAGATTGTTGTATCCCGTTGCATCCAAAAATACCACGTCAAAATGCTGATGAAAATTTTCGATGGGTAATGAATTATTCACTTTCATTGCTTGAGCTAAGGAAATGCCATTGGTTGTCCAATCTGATGCAGCTAGAAAGGAGGAATAGACAGTGTATAACAATAAGAAGGACATTAAAACCCATATGTTCCAGATATCTCTGGTTAAAATGCATATTAAGGGTTATATACTTGAAACTTACCAAGACAATTCCATGTAGTTCTCACAACTTGGTAACTGCTCATCACATTACTTATCCGTCTCTCTTTGGCAAGATAGACAATATACATGGCCATTATGTATGCACTGAAAGCTCCATAACCCTGCAAGTTAATCAGTTTCAATAATATAGCAGGAGATATCACAATGGCAACCTGTATACTCCCATGCATAAGCACATATGCGCAAACAAATAAGTAAAGATTTAACAGGATTAAGTCATTTCATCATAATCTTCTCTAAACCTCAATTAGTGTGTATCAATTAGGAACTGGAAAGGTGCCATTTGTGGAGGCAGTACCTTACGCAGCCATCAATCAACCATTGAAGAGATCTAGAGTCATATCCTGACACAGCTAAATGACTTTTTCATTGTGAATCTCCATCCATAAGAGTATAAATTTTTTTCTACTAATGACAATGATTGACTCACAAAATCCACCTCTTTTCAGAATAAATACTTTTCTAGTCTACATAGATATTATGCTTTCTCAAGTTTATCTCTTGTATGTGTTGCAAAGAGAAGAATAAAGAAATTTATCCTGAGATTATCTATTCAATGCCATACCTTAAGTAATTATGTGGCATTATTGCATCATGAACTGACGACTCTTATCACAAGGACTAGGGACAGTTATTCTCTCAAAATGTTATAAACTTCAGTAGAATGCTATGTATCCATGAGATAATTTATTCTTTTATTTATTGCTTCCTATAATATTTCAAACAGTGCATTGCTTATTTATAATGCAAGAAACACATGACATTCTTCTTTTGTATAGTCCAACACTCAATTTAAACACGAGAACCAAAGTAGCAATCTGATCCACTGATCGAATGAGGGTGGTAGTATTACGTTAGAAAAACATAAACACTTCACAAAAAAAGGCAAACATAATTTGGTGTTCCTAAGAGTAAATGAACTTGTAATTATCATGGTTCAGAGGAAAATAAAGAATAAGGCAACTTTACCTCACAAATGTTAGGAGCTAACTAATATTCTTTGTGGTATATGATATTACTCCAGTAATGTAGGTGGTCCCTAGACAGAAAATGAAGGTTTTCACCTGATTTCATACAGAGGACAAGTATTTGAGGGGATCCTAAAATACTAAGCAAATCGATTCATATCTTGCAAATCAAGTTTCTGAAATAATGAGGACATAAAAATAAAAAGATTAAAACTTTTATCAATAAACTTTTGACTTTGCAATAAATCAACCACTTTTTTAACACAAGGGTGGCATTATCAAGGTAAAATTCAGGCATAGTGATCTCATATTTAGACCAAATACTCAATACCCCAACAGAACATTCACCAATCTTGAATATTGGAGTAAGTGTCGGATTGTTGTGTGAATTTTCCTTTCATGACACTGCTGAAACTATTGTTCCTGTATTAACTTATGGGAGGAAAGTTACTTGTTTTATCCTCATATGAAAATTGAAATAAAATATTTTTACAATGTTATGCTTGAGACGTTATCCTCTTTTTGAGAGCCTTCAAAAATGGAGTAGTAGAAGGGTGGTTCAATAAGTACCTGTGTTTGACGACAAAGGGCGCTCCTGAGGGAAGTTTATGTTATCATCGTGTGCTGCCATCTATCGAACGACGGTGAAACATATTTCAGACTGATTTAAAGGTTAGTTTGGATTTGGCAACCATTCAAGTAAGACGCGTTTCATGATTTTCGCTAAGATGGAAAAAGAGCAGTATCGTTCGGTAATTCGCTTTTTGTTTTTCGATGGGAAGAATAAGAGGAGACAAAAGCAAAGTTGGATGTTGTTTATGGGGACACTTCGCCATCTATGACCACAATTAGATATTGGTTCAACGAATTTAAATGTGGGCAAACATCTGATTTTGATGAGGAGCAACCAGGACGACCGGCAGACGTGGTAACTAAGGAAATCATTCAAAAAGTCCACGCCACGATTCTCTCTGATGGATGAACGAAAGTGTGCGAAGTAGCAGAAGACTTGGGTGTGTCAACCGGAATGGCAATTAATGTTTTACATGATAAGTTGGTGATGAAAAAATTGTCGGCCCGATGGGTGCCGCGATTACTCACGGAGGACAACAAGCTGATCCGGCTGTCAACTTCGAAGCAGTGTTTGCAGCAATTTAAGCGAGATCCGAAGGTGTTTCTTCGTCGAGTTATCACTGTTGATAAAACCCTGAGTCATCATTACACACCAGAAACTAAGTAACAATCATAACAATGGATTTCTCCCGTTGAATCTGCTCCAAAGAAGGCGAAGATGGTCCGAATGGCCGGAAAGGTCATGGTGATGGTTTTTTGGGATGCAAATGGCGTCATCCTCATGGATTTTTTAGAAAAAGGAAGAACGATCACTGGGAATTCCTACAGTGAGTTATTGGTCCGCTCTGACAAAAATTTGAAGGAGACACTGCTGAATTTGGCGAAAAAGAAGGTGCTGTTTCACCACGATAACGCACCAGCACATTCTTCTGGAGTTGTCCCTGCCAAACTGCATGAACTACGTTATGAATTGCTGCCGCACCCCCTGTATTTATCCGCTCTAGCTCCCAGCGACTTTTTTTTATTCCCTAACATGAAGAAATGGCTAGTGGGAAAAAAATTTAGCTCAAACGAGGAAGTTATCGCCGAGACAGAGGCGTATTTTGGAGAGTTCGACAAATCCTATTTTTTGGAGGGGTTAAAAAAAATGGTCGAAACGTTGGGAGAAGTGCATCTTTCTAAAAGGGGACTATGCTGAAAAATAAAAAATGTTTTTGAAAAAATGGTTTCATCATTTCTAATACGGGTACTTATTAAACCACCCTCGTACGTGGCTTACTTAATGTAACAAGAAAAAAATGTATGAACATTACGTTTTCATATCCATGCCTAGGCAACCAAACAGAAACATACAAATGCATTTGCGTAGAAATAATAAACTGTCTATCATGAGGGTCGAAAACTATCATAAAAAAGAATAAATTAAGTCCCCATTATATAAACTTGAGCACTAAGACAAACAAACATTACACCCAGTGTCCTGCATAGGAAAATTTTGGCAACATAAATTTTTTTCAATGCAACCAAAGATATTTAAATGAATTACAAAGGGCACATGTCATGTTCATGCCATAGAAATAATGAAGTAATTTTAATGGTTTCAGAGGTCTATGATAAGTTATTTGATGCAAGAGTTATCTTTGATGTGATACAGGTAATTATTAAATTACCAAAAATATATAAGCATGAGTAATGGATATCACACAACTTACCTCATCCAGTTCTCGTTGATGAAGCCATATCTTCAGCAGCTTTATTCCATCCTTCAAGTTTTGATTATTTAACAGGGCCTCATTAAGAACCTTTTCATTGTCATGAACAGTCAGGTCAATTAAAATACTACTATTGTAATATGGGGTTGAATGATCACATTCAGTTTCTGAAATAAAACTATATGAATTAGAAGCACAACAATTTTTCATGCACATAAAAAATATGCTGGAAAATTATAATGAAATGCATAACAAAAACAAATGCAATAGTGATAATAGCAAGTATTTATCTAATGAAATGCCAGCAAAGCAAAAGCAACATAACGGCACAGGAGAGGACCAAATTATGTACGAGTAGCTAACGGAGGGACTTGGAATGTTAGGAAGTTGTTGAGGCCACAGAAATTAGAAAATATGATGTGAGTGATGGAGAGAAAAAATTAGGATACTTTAAGGCATTGCAAGGTAAGAGGGAAGGATAGTAGGCATTACTGGAGTGATAAGTATAGAGTAATGTAATACAGAAGGGAAGAGATTCAGTGAGGCATGGTAATATTTAACAAAAAGATAAGAAGCATAGTAAACATAGAGCAAGTGGCTAGTAATATATTATTTGTAGAAGTATATTCTGAACCAATGAACTTAGCCACTGATTACGCCTACATACCACCATACAATCATATGGAGAGAGAGGTTGAGTTGTACGATAATCAGAAGAAATAACTAAGGGTCTTCCTAAAAGGAAACATTTCATAGTGAAGTAGGCAACTATAGTTTATGGACAACGAATGACATATGGTTGAGAAAATAGAACGTAGAAGCAATAACTAATACCATAAGAAATAAGTATCAGCAGGCAGTAGAGGAAATCATGAGTGAGGAAAGGGAGCTCGGTAATATGGATAGGAACATATCAAAAAAGGGATATCAAATTCTGAAAACGAAAAATTGAAGGAAAAGGAAATCATTGATTACAGATGAGATGATTAAAAAGATAGATGAGATAAGGAAATGGAAAAATGTAAACTAAGTGTTAGGCAGAAAGACCTATATAATAAGCTAAGGTGGGAAACTTTGAGCCAAAAAGTGTGGGGTAAGTTAAAGTGCAAGGATATGGAAAGTTTGTCAAGGAAGGGTGAATTTGGTGCACTATAAAGGAAGGAGAAATTGCCATCACAAAGTATGACGGGAAAACCCATACATAAAAGATAAGTCAGGAAATTTGACTGAACCAGCAAAGACTCTAGAGAGATGAAAGATATATATAGGGTATTCCTATAGTACCCCAATAACTATATTGGCCAGACACATTAGACCAGAAATCTTAGACATAGAAAAAGACTATGACATGGATGAGGACAATTTCAGTCCAAGCATACTTAACGGCAAGACAGCAAAGTATTTAGGAAATTGAATTCAAACAAGGTTGAGAAGGTAGCCAACATTCCCATAAAAAACTTAGGATGTTAGTATAAAATCAGATCAAGATCTAGGGACTAACTTGCAGCATTTATAAAGAAGTAATCTGGCTGGAAGATTTCACCAGGCCAGTGTTACTTCCTATTCCAAAAAAAAGAGAAAGGAATTCACATGAGAAGACTATTCAACTAAAAGTTTGATTTAGATGCCATATTACTAATGAGATCACTAATACGAGGGGAGGCTGAAAAGTAATGCACACATGCTTGTAGACCACACAAAAACAAATAGCAAGATTGGGCAAATAATACATTCAAGCACAATTCTTAAGTTTCTACATATTTATTTATTTTTCAACATAGTCACCACTAAGGCTAACACATTTCTCCCAACGTGTAACAAGTTTTTTCATTCCATCACTGAAAAACTCTTCTTACTTTTCTCAAATCCAGAACTTGACAGCTGCTTTCACCTCATCATCCAAGGTGTAATGATTACCCTTGAGGTGTCTCTTGAGTTGAGGAAAAAAATAAAAATTGCAAGGTGCAAGATCGGGGGAATAAGAAGGGTGTGGAATTGGTTGATATTTCAGGTTTCATAGAGCCTCTCCATGTATGTGCGAGGTGTGGGGACAAGGGTTGTCATGTTGCAAGATTATTGGTGTCAGGCTGCCTTTAACACGATAAACTCGACGTCGGAGGTGTTTTCAAGTCTGAATATACTGAGAAGAATTTACTGTTGCCCCTCATTCCAGAAAATCAGTCTCACAAACTAGGCAAGCATCCCAAAACACAGTCAAAAGAAGTTTCATCAACAATTATGGCTTTTCCAGGCTCGCAACCACCAAATTTTACTACCCATCAATTTACAGTAGACCTATCAACAGCATCATCACCATAAAAAGCCTTTCAACAACGATGAATCTCTGTAGGAGGTCACTTATTCAGCCGTTAAAAATTTGCCAACAGCATGCTATTTAGCTTGCGTTGACATAGTGTTAGAACACATCTCAATACTTCCGCTTCTCAAAATACACTGGATGAATGTAATGACCTCAAACCTGTCCATGCATGTTGAGGGGGAATGTTACTTCCACATGCTACCAGGAGTGCTTCTGAAGGTCATTTTGTTTGTGGTCTACAAGCATGTGTACATTAGTTTTCAGCCTACCCTCGGGTAAAAGAACCTAGAATATAATTAGAATGAAAATATCTGTTCCATAGATTTTGAAAAGGCACTCATATAAGTGCATTGTAGAGAAATAATGAATGGAGAGTTGGATATAGCAATAGATCGAAGGGTAAGGAGACATCCACAACCAGTACATGTCACGGACTGCTCAGGTGCAAGTGGTGGATGGAGAGTCAGGAAAGGCACTGTTAAGAAGAGGGGTCACTTTTGCTTTTGAATGTATATGTGAAAGAAGTGGTTTGAAGAGGCATGGGAATAACTGGAGATAGGAATGAAAGTCGGTGGACGATTCGTAAAATAAATTGGGTTTGCTGATGACCAAGCTCTAGTTTGTCAATAAAATTGTCTGAGGCGTCACTTTGTGGAAGCGATTCATATCGGAAAAGAAAGAAATACTTGGTTGTTCCACATATATTTTATTAACACGACCTAGGTTTCGACTTACAAAGTCATCATCAGGTGATCACCTGATGATGACTTTGTAAGTCGAAACCTAGGTCGTGTTAATAAAATATATGTGGAACAACCAAGTATTTCTTTCTTTTCCTCTAGTTTGTCAGTCAGCCAAGGGGTTGCAAGCATTGTTGAGTGAATTGGAAATTCAGCGCAATAGACGTGGGATGAGGTTTAAAGGTAATAAAACATAGGTTATGTGATTTTCCAGAAGGAGAAAGGCTAAGATCAACATTAAAATAGGAGGGCAAAAACTAGTGCAGGTGGAACAGTTTCAAAGTGAAGAACAGAACATATCTCGAAGTGTTTTGGAGCAAAATGGTCAAAGTAAGAACACGCATTGCATTACACAAAGAAGCTTTCACAGGGAGGAGTGATTAGATGACACAGATGGTGAGTAAGGATGTCAATAAATGGTTCATTAAAGCTTTAATTTGTAAGGAGCGTGATTTAATACAGCACGGATATCGTCATTGAAGCAGGAAGATAGGCATACACTGGAGGGTTTTGCTTTGAGGCTGATCAGCATATTACAATTAAGTATAGTAATGCTACACCTTTTAATTTCAAACTATTATTATGCCTTTAAGTAAACTGAATATGACACCCAAATAATAAGACTTAACATTGAAATTTTCCTTACCTTTACTGCTTTCTTCAGTAATGTCACAGTTATTTCGTACATTACTTCTTGAAGGTGAAAAAAGATAATGCTTGAAACAAGTAGATGGGGGTGCTGCATGAATAACCACTGTAACATGCTTTCCTAATTTTCCCACAGGTTTAACATTAAGTAGAGGCCTTAATGGGTTATCATAACTATATTGGAATCTCATATCCTCGACAAGCATTGAGTCCTGAAGTTTGCTAGCCACATAAGTCAAGTAAAGGGCCCTTTTGTAGGAATATTTATGATTCAAAGAATCACTGCGCTGGAAACATTTCTGTGGATCCATGAATTATTGGTATTAGCTGACACTCACTTCTGAATACTTCTAATCATTTAGAGATGCTTATACTTGACCAAGGTAATCAAATCAAAATTGATCTAACAAAAAATGAAAGTATAAAGATAGGAAAAACTCATTACCTGTGGCATATGAAGAAGTAAATCTATCTTTACATTAGGTCCAACACAGCAACCTGCCTCATAAGAGCCTATCACCTTAACATTAGTCGGCTTCACAAATTGGAAAACGCCTTTTACGTCCGACAGCGATTGCATGAAAGGCAACTTTACCTTTAGCTTCTTCATCCACTTTCCACAAGATATCTAGAAAATGCAGATATTGCTAACATGAGCCAAAATTAATTACGGGAGTTAAAAGGTAAATCATATTGAAATGAACAGAAATAGCAATTTTAACAAACTAATGATCACCTGCTTGGGTTCCGGAGACTCTATACCATCGAAAAATGCTACGGCCTTATGAAGCCATTCTTTGAATAAAGAAACATATCGATCTTTAATTTTGATTTCGGAAAACATTTCTTCAATCTGAAAAATGAACAAACTATTGTTATGTAGCCTATCTACAACCCTATTAATGACGAATACACGAAGATTACCTGCAACCTGAAGAGATTTGAGTGAAATAAATTTTCTGTCTCCCTCAACTGATTGAGTTCCTCATTGGTGGGAGGCTTCAGCATATCTTTTTTTGGCAGTTTCTTCTTTTTCTTGGGTGTGTCATTGTTCTCCTGAAAGTTATCAATTAACTGATAAAATTTGTCCCAATGGTACACATCAATTAACGGTGGCATAAGCATGTATTACCTGGTGTAGCTTCGTCTTCTTTCCTAGGTAATCATGAACAACACTATCTTCAGCTTTTTGGCGTCCTGCCTCAGAAATCTGAGCCCATTTAAGTAAATAAATAAAAAAAGTTGAGATAAACGACCAATATCCACTTAAAATAAGGCTGAAATAGGTAAAAACAGTAGCGCGCAGAATACGATAAGTAAAAACGTATAACGACCACTAGGTTAAGCAGTAACTTAGAAAAAACTCATGCTATTAAATCCTTTTTTTAATTTCCAAGCCCCTTACTCATAATCACATTTCACTTTCCTGTGGCTTCCTCAATACTTACATTTTTGCGCTTCATGATCGAAAGTCCAAGGAATACAGCCAAAACTTAATTTTTAACGACCTTTCACTTAATAACACATGTAATCCATGTGTCACATTGATACCATGTGCGCAGCCATGATTTGAAGGAACAGTTGAATTCGGAAATAACGTGAAATTGGTATCCAATAGGAACACTGCAAGTGTATAACCTGAATGACGTAATTATCTCCACGTTGGAACCAAAACAAAGTGACAAATGTCGGCTTATTCTAATAATTAATTACAGGAAAAACGTGACGAATAGTGACATATTGAGTAATGGAAAATGCCAATGAAGTATGTTAGTCTTTGAATAATTCTGAAAGTCATCACCTCTCGTCTGGTACGTTTTCAATTTAAATTTGTCAAATCTGTAATCGAACCAGAGCATTTTTGAAGAAATTGATGCATTAATACCCTTTAAATATTACATAAGTATCGTTCATTGGAATCTAACGATAAGGATTTTCAATTTTGTCATTAAGTCACCACAATTTAACGTACAATTGACCTTAATGATTCGGTGCGCCGTTGCATTATGCTGATTCAAAAAAGGCGTGCCACGTAGATATAATTTTTCAAAACTAAGAATTATATTGTGTTGAATTTCTTGTAGTAAACCCACTACTTTTTGTTTTTATAGGTGAATAAATTTCTGGAATTGGTTGCATAATAAATGTCAACATGTCGAATTTATATTCGACAGATTTAAGTCTGATAGACTTCGTTTTCGATAAGCAAGATGATTTATCCTTTGGAAATAAGGATAGCATTATGATGAGTGAAGATTATTGCAAGCCTGATGTTATTGACCTAGCGCTAAGGAGTACAGGTGTTAATTTTGTGAGTAAATGCTTGTTCTGTATGTTGTAAAGCTTTATTGTTTTTGCCTTTTTAGGATAGTGAAGATTTTCTTTCCCATTGCAGTAGTATTTATATGTTATAAAATAAGAAAAAATGAAACTTCCCCCATTCATATGGATTCAGTAGTAGGCAATTGTATCCATTCTGGCTGTAACCCAGAATGTTAAAATGGGTCAGCTTGGTCATCCAAACATAGACCTTGTCTCGGGGGTTGCAACTTCTATCTACCCGTCGACAGTTTACCGTTAAAATATTATTGGTATTTGGCGTTCAACTTTTTTTTAGGTGAAATTTATGTATTTTGAATCTTATGATTAGTATTTGTTGGCTAATTTTTATTAGGGTGTTGAATGAACGTGATTGTTTGGACATGCTGCGTATCCTCATTTGATTGATAAATTATTTTTTATTGCTAGGGGGCCGATTTGTTCGAGTCAATCCTTGACGACAATGTTAAAATGGAAACTTCCCAGTGTTTGGAAGAGGTCGTAGGCGGTATGGATGAATTTTGTGATCTCACAGCCCTGCCCAGTAGTTCATCGGACAGCGGCCTTTCCTCAAGTGACCTAAGCTTTGATCAACAGCTTTCACCACTTTTACTACCTGGAGAAGAAGATCCTCTCTATCAAAGTGTGACTGCAAGTGATGGAGGAGATATTTCAGAGTTGGGAAGCCCTTCTTCAGTGAATTTGACCGATTGTTCTGATGTTGATACAGACTTTACATCTTCGACAGCTCCCCTTGTAAAAGTGCTAGATGTATCAAATATGGGCGAGGTCTTGGTGGAAGATAATCAGGCCATTATTAACATGAGTAAGTTGTTCGCGACGTTTTATTTTACTGCCTTAATTCTATAAAGGATTGTTCAGAATTTTGCTATTTTAAAGGTTGTACCGGGTGATAGAGTTGAAAATGTATTTTTCTTGATGATTGTCGATTGGAGCATACTATTATTATATTTATTTCTTAAAGTACGCTGTTTAGTATTAAATACACTTAAAATAATCAAAGGCTGTGATTGGGACCTCCTTTTGGTGTTTATTGGAGTGGGCTTATATGGGTGTAATTGTCTCACAGCATCATGAAGTTAAGTGAGTTTGATAAACTACCACTGCTCTGGGCAAACCATTTTTGCTACCATCAACTTATTCATATCCTGGGCATGTGTTTTAGTTGTTATGTTACTGTAAATTCTCTGCACAAGTCATGTGCATTAGAGAGAAACAACCCAAGTCATTTGAAAATGATTTGTATTTTATTTTTTATTTAGCACAAGTTATGTTTCTTATGTGATATCATGAGCCATTATGTTTGCTGTTGTTGGATTTGGAGTGAAGAAAAATTCTAATGAGTGACCATATTGGAATTTTATTTCAGAAGTGGTGACATCCGACTCGAAAAGAAGTGGTGGGGCCATCAGTAAGTCTAGGCGGCTCCACACTGGAAGTAACAGGGTGGTGCAACGAATATCAGCAAGCTCTGGATCTAATCCAAGATCCATTCTCCTCCCAGTTAGCATCAAAGATGGTAGTGGGGGCGGTCAAGTTAAAACCATTAAGGTAATAACGTCAGGAGGATCTTTACCTGCCAATATCCAAGCACTCCTGTCTGGTATAAGGTCTGGGGGTATGGGTGCAAGCAACACCCTACTTGCTGGACTAAATCGTGTACAATCTGTGCAGTCTTCAAAAACTGGTGCATCTGAGAGTGATGCCAAAATTGAAGGAGGAAGCAGTGGATATCCCCGGCTAGAACTCAGTCGTAAGTACTCTTACATCAGGTTAAAGTTTAAGTGCTCTAACAGATAAGGTCATTTTACGGTGAGGGTATAATTCTGCTCTTATAATTCCCTGGCAGGACTGCAGTATACATAACTGTAATGGTGTTAAAATTGTGTGTTTTGGTGATTCATACATAAATTCTCCAGCTTACTGGGAAAGTTGTGTTCATGTTAAATTAATCTGTTCATATTTAATTCTCTGAGGTTTTGATAATTATTATTTTGATGTAATTTTTTTGTTTCACACAATAGCATTCATGTGACAAAGTTAATTCTAAAAGAAAAATGTAGCAATGATAGACTTGTCCTGTATTTGCTGTACAAATTTATGTTCCGTTGAAATTCTTGCATTGCCCCCAGAAAATGTATTCATTGTAGCAGACCTCAATGTTGTTATTCCTAAATCTGAAAATAATGGATGTGATCAAATGACTGTCCAAGTGAAGTGGTCACATCTTATTGCTGTAATGTATTCCTTATTTAAAGATTCTAATTTCAGTGAGTTGAATGGAAAACTTATTTTTAAATCCTCATTATATTTATAAATATTGAAAAAAGATTGATAGGTGAATATTTCTGAAAAAAGTGTCATCAATATCTTTTCAAAATTGCTTTCTCAGCTTTGGTTGTTTAAATGGTGTAATGATGATGACTATTTTTTGAAGGCTATTGTGGCAGTGTTTTTTAAAAAAATACTCTACTTGTGTAACCGTAGAATCCTGGAAACTGAGGTTTTGAACAATGAATAAATACTCGTATGCACCATGAGACTGTATTTAGTATTAAGAATAATTCTTTCAATGTATTTCCCATGATGACTAACAGCAGTAATGGCAACGTAAGTCATAATTCCAGAAGTACTAGGATTAGATGAAATGTGGTACAGAAATCATCAGATGACTCCAAATCGAAAGGTTCATGCAACTCAGATAGCCAATAGTGCTCAGGATACAATGAGCTTAGATTTGCAACAGTGCATTTCTGGGTAGTTTCTAGCCAGTGAAATTTATGGTTTCATGCTTCACTTCTTGGAAGTATTTGATATCGCTATTGAAACATTTTTTACTTGCCCACAGGCTTTAATATGTATATTCCACTGACTCCCTCCCCTCTGTCTAAACCTCCCCTCAGCATATATATCTCAGTGCTGCATGAAAACGAAGTTTGTACCTGATGACACTGCAAGTCAATGTAACACATTGTTTCTTATAATAAAGTCTGTGGTACATCTACATAATACCCCGCAAGCCGCCGCAAGGGCGTGTGGCGGGGGGTGTTAGGTCGCCAACCGTAAAAAGGAAAAATAACACATGCAAAAAAAAACAACACGGAAAATTACACCCACAGTAGCGCACACACTCATGCAAAAATCTCTTCATCCAATACTCATGCAAACACATATACCGCAAAACAACTAAAAAACTGCACCCCGTGATGCAGCACGAAAGCCATCCTACAACACGGAAGCCAGGACACAACAAGCAAGAAATTGAAACACCTCATGAAAATGCACCACGAAACACTACCCCCAAAGAGTCTGTAAAAGGCAGGGAATGCGACCCAACGTTGCAGGTAGCAAAAATTTGCCCCGCGGAGAGGGACGAGGGACTGAAAGGGAAACTTAAAAACAGATGAACAGGGCACTAATTAGGTAATTCGGAAAGAATGGGTTATTATAGCAAAACACATAAGGTTAGTGGAAGAGCATGCATTTAAGTAGAACTAATTATTTTTTAGACGCTGAGGGTGGCAAGTGGAATTTTTGCTATCTATAACCCTGCAGTTGCTATCCCGTATTGTCCGTGGGAAGAAGGAGTCCTTGAGTTCTGGCATCTATTTCCCGAATTTTATATGCATGATCCAAGCGACCAATGTATGTAGGAGTACGAATAATTTGCGAGACCTCGGTGCTGAAACATGCGGATCTAAATTTATTTAATAATTTCAATCTTGCATTGAATCGTCTCTCAGCCAATGATTCCCACCCCAAATCCATGAGCATTTCGGTGACGCTTTGCGTTTTATCGTAGGAATTTTTTACAAAATGGGCTGCCCGGCGTTGAACCTTCTCAATTTCCCGAATGAGACCTTTTTCACTCGGATCCCACACGCTGCATGCGTATTCTAAATGAGGCCTTACAAGAGCGTGGTAACAACGTTCCTTGACCTTCGAGTCACTTTTGCCGACAATGCGTCTAATGAATCCCAATTTTTTATATGCTTGACCGCAGACTTTACGTATGTGAGTCCCCCAAGTTAAGTCTTTTGTGAATGTGACACCTAGGTATTTTACCGTATCAACTACTGCTAGGTCACCTCCAGCTAATTTGTTTTTGTAAAGTAATCTGATCATTTTGGTAAAGTGCATCTGATGGATACCAGTGAAATTTGTTTACAAATGGTGCAATATCTATTATCATAATCTGCTGGAGAAATTATTTTATTTTGTGGAACATTCTTATTTCCCATCTTTCACAGTATGAAAGAGTTCCACCAAGTGATGCCATTCCATTAAAGTCAGTTTGCAATTACGAGGGTCATCCGGAAAGTAGTACCCGTTCGTGAAATAAAGACACAAAAGTAAATATTAACAAACATAAAAAATTTTATTTGAAAGAGGATACTTTAAACTACTTCTCAACATAATCTCCAAGCAAATTAAGGCATTTGTCATAACGTGTGACAAGTTTCTGTATTCCTGCTGCATAGTCCTTCGCCGCCAGCTCATTGAGATACGCGAGGGACCCATCTTGCACAAATTTTTGCATAATGCAGATGGTGTTTAACAATTTCATGAACAATTGTTCGAGAAACATTGGGAAAATGCTCACAGATGTCATCAATTGTGACGCGCCGATCGTTCCTCACGAATTCGTCAACTGAGCTCACCAGTTGGTCTGTAATGACAGACGGTCTCCCCGAACGCTCATCGTCGTGTGTGTTCCCCCTCCCCATGTTGAAGTTGCGACACCACCGCCGAACAGACGACTCGTCCATTACATTGTCTCCATACACCTCCTTTAATTGGCGATGAATATCACATGGGCGAACGTTTCTTGCATTGAGGAATTTAATCACTGCCCTCACTTCACAACTGGCGGCGTTCTCAATTTTTTTAAACATTGTAAACAATCACAGAAACAACACAGGCAATGCTAGCGCCACGCAACTTGGCTCAGAGAAGGCAGACAAGCCACTGAAGCTATCTGACCTCGTCCAGCGGCTACTCGCGTCGTCAGCACTTCATGCGGCACGAACGGGTACTACTTTCCGGATGACCCTCGTACATACAGGCATGTTTGAAGACACTCAATTTTTGAAAGCTTTATTGTAGTATTTGTTTTATTAATGTCACTTTTACCGAATGATTGCGCATGTTAATGTAACATCTTTGAATTTTTTTGTTCCAATACCGACAATATGAGTAGAAATTATTCAGTAATATCTACTGTGGAAGAAGACACACACAGAATTATTTATAAGGAATTTGGAACTGTAGATATTTTTGGGACAGCATTACAAAAACAGTCAAATGAGGACACTTAATCTTGGTCAGCCAGCCAAGGGGTTGCAAGCATAGGTGAGTGAATTGGAAATTCAGTGCGATAGATATGGGATTAGAATCAAAATAAATAAAACAAAGGTTATATGTTTACCGGAAAGACAAAGGCTAAGCTCAACATTAAAATAGGAGGGCAAAAACTAGAGCAGGTGTAACAGTTAACATATCTGAGAAATGTGTTTTGGACCAAAATGATCAAAGTAATAGGGATGTAAGGAGAAGAATTGCACTAGGCTAAGAGACTTTCACCAGAGGGATGGAGTTGATAGTAGGGTTGCTGATTAAGGTTATTAAGAAGGCTTGTTAAAACTTTGATATGGAGCATAGTTAAGTACGTTGTGGAGATATGGTCATTAAAGCAGGATGATAGACGTAGACTGGAGGCTTTTGAAATGTGGGATAGGAGAAGGATGAAGGTGAAGTGGACAAAAGGAAAACGAGGTGGTACGGGGTATTGTGGAGGAGGAGAGGAG
This sequence comes from Hetaerina americana, assembly GCF_022747635.1. Taxonomy (NCBI): domain Eukaryota; kingdom Metazoa; phylum Arthropoda; class Insecta; order Odonata; family Calopterygidae; genus Hetaerina; species Hetaerina americana. Next base: position 51,280,290 of record NW_027287205.1, on the reverse strand, counting down.
ATTGTTGGGATAAATCATTAGTAGACAGGAAAAATGGATGAATAGCGTATTGATCGGCAGTGGGATGTTGAAGACTTAGAGGGGAGAATGTCAGGCAAATGAGGAAGGGGCAGAAATAGAATAGGAATGTTTGATGTAATTAAGGGAGGAAGGAAGTACACAGAGATGAAGAGGGACTTTGCTATATGTAATAGGATGTTGGGTTTTGCTTTTGTTTGGAGAGACAAAAATATTTGGTTGTTTTGTCCATCCAAAACATACCTTAATTGGTAGATTAAATTTAATAATAATTCAATGAGTTGCCTACTTACCAAGTTTCATTAGAGGACAATGGCTTGCTGGTGGATTAGTTTCATATGAGTGTATCTAATGTAAACGTTCTTTCTTCATTTTATCAAGCTTCTCACCCAACGTATCACAAAAAATTCAGGGAAATGGCATCATCTACAGATAGAAAAGAATTATTTTATCAGTAACAAATCGAGATAAGTAGGTAACTTTTGGTATCCATTTTAGGATGCATAAATCATGTAGTGGGTTTTTGATGGACCATTCAAACTTATGAAAACAAATTTCTTTCAGAGGAGGAGCAGCGTTTGCTGAAAAAGGAAGGAATTACATTACCTAAATACTATCCCTTAACAAAGCATGAAGAAAGAGAACTTAAGAGAATAAGGCGTAAAATAAGGAACAAGATATCTGCCCAAGATTCACGCAAGAGAAAGAAGGAATATGTGGATGGTCTTGAAGATAGGTAAGTTGGTACAAACGTATATCATGATATATAGTTTTAAATGTTGTGCTTGTGAATTTGAATTTTTGTTTATTGTACATGAATCAAAATAGTTTTTAGTTAACCACAGTTATTTTCCTGTTGACTTTAAGAATAAATGGCACCATATCCTTTTCTTCCCCCTAATTTATGTAAATTTATTAGATGACAAGCTCATTTGGGCTGTATTGCAGGGTAAAGCGGTGCACAGATGAAAATGCAATACTGCAGCGGCGTATCAAGCAACTTCAAATGCAAAACCAGTCTCTATCATCACAAATCCGACGACTACAGGGTCTAGTGGGGAGGCGAAGGAAAGCAAGTGGGGAATCCACAGAAGCCAGCAACTCAAGCAGTACTTCAAGTGCCTCTTCATCCTCACTTACATCCAATGCCCTGACTGCAAAGAATGCACAACCTCTAACATGTCTCATGGTGCTTCTTCTATCTGTAGCCCTTATTCTGGTGCCTAACTTACGACCAACTGAAGAAAGAGGAAGCAGTTCCAACTCCTTAAGCCTGCCTAACTTCAAATTGCCTCCAGTAGCAGGTTGGTTCAGCCCTATGCATGGATGCGTATAAATAAATGTTAGATTATATGAGGTCTGTTCAAATATTTTCCAAACATTTTTATTGCAAAACATTCTTCAATTACAAATTATTGGTCAGGGTCCCTTCCGAAGTAGTCTTCTCCCCAATGTATACGTTTATCCCAACGGTGTTTCCATTTTTTGAAATAGTCTTGGAATACTTCTTCTATCTATGGAATGGAGGCAAATATTTTTCCTTTGAGTGGTGTTTTTAGTTTGGGAAACAGGAAAACAGTCATGAGACCAGGCCTGGTGAGTCAGGTGGCACAATGGTCTTGTTTTTGGCTAAAAACTAATGAGTTCTGGGAGACGAATGAGCCGGCACATTGCCGAGGTGAAAAAACAACTTGCCGCTCCTCCAAAGTTTGGGCCATTTTTGCCTTATTCGCTCTCTCATACGTTTCATAACCCCCAGGTAGTACTCAGTGTTGACTGTCTGGCCGTTAGGTAGGTATTCGTTATATAAAACCCACTTTGGGTCGAAAAAACAGTATCAATATCACCTTGACATTCGAGCGAACTTGTCAAGATTTTTTGGAGTGGGAGGATTTTTCACCCATCCATTGTGAAGATTGCACTTTTGTTTTGATGTCATACTCATCACCTGTTATGATTGTGGACATGAAGGTTTCATCCTCTTCAGCGCGTTCTAACAGTTTCTAGCAGACTTGAACTGGATGTTGTTTCTGGTCTGCTGTCATCAGGTGAGGCATGAATTTGGCAGCAACTCGTTGAATCCTCAATATTGCTTTCAGGATTTCATAGTAGGAACCAGTATAGATTTAACATTCTTCTCTAAGTTCTTTGACAGTCGCAAGTCGATTTGCACTAACAAGATTGTTCACTTTCTTGATGTGGGGATCATCAATCAAAGTTGATGTTCTTCTGGAATGCTTGTCTTCTTCCACTGATCGCCACCCCTTTTGAACCAGGTAGCATTATGTTACATCCTCTCATATGAGATTATAACATTTGTCATAAAATTTGTATTTACCAAAACATCCTATATTGTAAAGGAAGCACTGAGTTCTATGATACAAAGTCAAGCATCTGGTTCTAGAAAAAAAACCTTTTTGCTGCCCCTTTTTTGAATTATTAACAACTATTATCAATCAGTACATTTCATAGAATCCTCAACCCATCCCTTAGTTATATCAACTCAAAATTTTCCATGTAGGATTTCCAGTTCCATGCAGAATATTACTGAACAAAGCTGCTTCAAAGAGCTAATGTCTGTGGAGCAGAGTTTTCACCGCATTCCACGAACAACCCTTCATGTAAACGGCCATAAATAATCAACAAAACGGAATACAAACAAAGTGGTTAAAATGCAACAATTTCACTGTAAAAATCATTCGCCAGGACCAGAATCCTAGTCAAGGCGAATAATTTTTACTCTCTGACATTGTTGCATTGAAATGCATACTAGCAGATGACTCCGTTAAAAGTCATTGTTGCGGCATCTCCTGCAATTTCTTGGAATTTGTGAAAGTGGTTGAAGCTAAATGGTGGAGCAATATGCATTAAATTAATATCTTGTGCAATTACTTACATGTATTATAAGTTTGCTGAAAGTACTTATGGGCTTCGCAAATAGTGCTTGACTAATAATTGGTAAACATGCTGGAGGCAGCAATACTGTAGCCTCTGGTTTGGAGTAACATATGCAAAACCATGAGCAGCAAATGAAAGTTGGATTCTTTTGTTACATTTTGGTTCGGACAGTCCTGATGGACAATTTATATTTTTATTATTGCTTGTCCTCAGAGGTAGCCTTCTATTAAGAGATACTATTCTCTATTGAACCCTTACTTTATGATATACTCTGGGAATAACTACTCACATAATAATCAATCTTTACACTGGATAGCCCTTATTTGATATGGTACTCCTCACTGCCCATGCAACAATGGAAATAAAAATTAATCATTCGTCAAAAAAGTTCATATTAGTTTGAGCATGAGGAGGCTAATTTAATCCCTAATTTTTTTAGTCATTACCACATACTGGAAGGTGTAAATCTTCATCAAAGCCCCATTTTCTTGATCTTCATTTGTTAATCAACCTTTACTATGGCGCTTCCTGAGAAGTTTTGAAAAATGAGATTTTAATGTTTTTGCTTGTGAAAGTCATCAATGTACATTTCTCTTCCAGGCCGTTCAAGAACACTTTTATACAAGCAGACTCCGATTGATGACATATCATCCTTCTCTGTGGAAGATGAGGCTGTTGAGGCTGACGTGAACATGTCAGTTTCAGAAGAAGAGGAACTGTTAAAACTCCTTGAGCAAGATGAAGAAATGAATGTCGATCATTGGGGCAGTTCAACAAAGTTTACTGCCCCAATACAGAAATCTCATTGGGACCATGATTATGGTCCTCCATCTAAGCAGCCTCGTATATTAGATCCTGATCATCCTGTACCATCTCCTGATCAATTCCATTCAGCATCATCACCTGATGATGATGGTGAATGGCCATCAGGGTCTATGGCATCAATGCTGTCTTTGGATAATGGTGAGGAGATAATACCTTTGGAAGCAAGAAATAATAGATCAAGTGATGAAACTGCACGTTCTGTCGTCCTTCAGGTTCAGGAAGGACTCTAATTGTGTTTGAATTGATTTGGATATGATTTGGTGTAATTTTTATGGCATGATAAGAGATCAGAAAGCCAATTGGAAACTTTAATATATTGGCTTGCACCTTGAAAGTTATCTGCTAAGTCACCCTATTAAATCATAGGTCATCTTTTATTCAAAAGATGCACAATATTGCAGCTTGTGTGTTGCTGTAAATGTCATGGGGCATTATTATGAATAGCAGTTGGAAATTTTTCACCAACAGTTCTTGGCACATCAAGAATTTCCTGTGAATATTAATGTTTGGCATGAAGTATGTAATTTCAAGATTTCCATAGGGAAGCATCGAGTCTTATTTTCTGTCAAATGGTGTGAGCTTCCATGGAAATCTAAACCATATAATGATAAAGCATTTTTAACTATTCCTACCACTTTCACTCTTCTTTAAGTAGTGAACAGGCATATGTGTAAAAGATTGTTATTATGCAAAGTATGACCATTGAGGCAATCTAGTGCTGAACTTTGGTTTTGTGATATAAGTAGTGTATTACATGAAATGTATGCAAATCTTATGATATCTAGTTTAGGATGAGTTATTATAAGAAATATTGCATTCTAGATTATCTTGCAGAGATTATGGTGCTTTATAACTGACATCTTCAAATGGAACTAAATATGTTGATGTGCTAAATGGGGTTAGAATGAGATCACAGGGTTGTTGATTTTTAAAATAAAGGAGTGGGATTGTGGAAAGGCTCTTAAATTTATGTATAGATCTCCTTCATCTTTTTATTCTCTACCTTGAGGCATTTTATGGAATAGAATGTTAAAAAAATGCTGAGATAATAAATGCCTGAAAATAACATTTTTTTAAAGAGTTTATTTCATTTGAGAAATAAAATATTTTACATAATCCTATGAGTTTCTCACTATAAAAGCAGCAGTCCTCACATTGTACACAAAGGGGAAAATGTGACAAATTAAATATGGCAACACTGGCTCAAAATGATACTTGATAGGCTAAACATTGGACCCCTCTGTAATAAGAAAAACTGTAACACCTGGACAGACTGAAGAATAGCTGAAGTTTTGGATAATCACAGAGATAACTAAATGCCAAAGAACAACAGATTCTTCACTATGTACACAATTCAACATCTTTTAAATAAAATTACAGCACACAACCAAGTGGCACTGAATTCGCTGTCTCTGCCATGCAAAGTACAACAAAGGAAATGCCAATCCCAAACACACTCAGCAGTCAATGTGATTCCATCCTCTTCAAACCTCACCCAGCCCCAAAAGTCTACCTTCAACCTATTTGCTCGTCATTTGATAGAGCCTAGGGTCCAGAAGGATTTAAGTACGCGGCTAAGGAGTCTTGAAGATGTTATCAACCCAAATCAGGAGGGAAGATAAATCAAGGAGCGACTAGATTAAGAGCTCCTATTTAATTCACAATTAAGATAGTAAAATCTTTACCAACGAAGATCTCCCATAATAAACAGTGGTAAACCTTTAAATTCTCACTGGATTTTAGACACTTAAAAATATGTTTGGTGAGATATATGAGTGGCCACCAGAATGTCACAAAGGATTATTAAAAAACAAATGCTTTATTTAAAGTTCACATTCACAAATGACCATAAAGTATCATCCTTCCAGGATTTACTTTTCATGGTAATATACCAGTTAACAATATGCAGGAGTGAGATCCGCTATGCCTGATGTCACCTCAAATTCTAACCATACATGAGTGATTAATAACCAACTGTCTGCATGTTAAAGATAAATTTTCTTTAGGCATACATAAGGAGTTTCCAAACCAACTGACCATGCATCCATTTTTATTTAAAAAAAGGAAATTCCAAGGCAGATGATAACCTCCATACATGTAAAAATAAGGCTGAGAGCCCCAATTCCAAGCTATAAATCTAATTAAAAGCCTAAATTTACATGCTGGGTAGCCAAGGTCAATGGCACTTGACCCTGCCTCAAGTCTAACCAAAGTCCATCTGTCAAAGTGAGCAGCTAATTCGGTTCAATAGAGACGGAGTAGTGGCACTGGAATGGCTTGTGAATGGTTGCAAATAGAACATTTCAGGGAAGGAGGTTTGAAATTAATTCACAGAAGCATGGCTACTCCTCCATGGTACAAAAGCAAAAAATTCCCAATTGGGCAACGTGCACCCAATACCCAACATGATACAAGTATTCTGACCAGGTGCCAGTTCAAACTTTAGTGAGGAATAAAGAGCATGGAGGCATTCCTGCAGACCCATTACAAAACAATTACATTGGATGAGGGACACATTATATTCATATATTTCAGTCAAACTCGACAGACATGCAGACTTCACATACTCGCACATTCACACATATATGAATGCACAACCCTCATGAAAAAACCTACATCCCAGCTTCTGTGTTTACATGTGACCCACCTTAGCATTATCTGTAAAACCTTGCTCCAGCCACTAGAAGACAGAAGCAACAAACAAAGAGAGTTTAAAACACAACTGAGGCAATCAGACTTTTGAGATGAATACACATCAGGATGGCGATCATGAAGTTGAACATTATATCATGGGATTTTTCTCTTGCTTCCTAGAATAAGATAGTATCATAATATTGCATTACATTACATATTGATACCAATTCAAAGCAAATTCCTGAAAACATAATAACTGCATCTCAGTTAACATTTGAAAATTGTCTGCAAAATAAACGTGAAAGTACACCAGCATGGTGGTTACAGAAAGACCCAGTTCATGGCATGCAACTAATTTTTTGGAGTGATGTTTGACAAAAAAATTTTCCAATCCCCAACAAAATGATATAAATTCCACCGGATATGAATCTGAAGTACACCCAAGTTTTATAGTATGCTTTCCAGTGCTCTATACTTTATAGTGTTTAAAGGTACACACATCTCAGCTTTGTAAAAATATTAAAACCTGAAATAGAGCCGCCATCATTACTAGTCATCCATCTTTCGATCGCCACCCTGGACCACTTCATTTAAAATGAGAGGACAGGGTAAAAGTGCAATCCTTTGCAATGTAGCACATTCACATAGCAGGAAGTTCCAGATTTTGATAGACCACAAAATAAATTTAACATATCTGCCTTTGAACAGCTAATAAACTCAATTAACAGAGGAGCATTTTCAATCCTTCAAGCAGTCTCTGATTAAAAAACCTATAAAACTACAAATGCTCCTGATTCTCTCTTATGCTTATTGATTCAATTCAACCCACACAAGAAACAAAGCACATTCAATATTAAGTTCAACTGTCTCTTTTCCATACTGGCTCCGTCAATGCCCCAGAGGTATAGGAGTTAATAAGGCCTGTCATCTTCTTGGAGAAAAGGTCCACGCCAGCTTTACCCACATTATATTCCCTTTTTCTTTTTACATCATGAACTAGTGAAATACACATTTTCCTTTCAACTAAAAAGGTGGAGGAGGCAAGGTAAGAAATGTCATATCTCAACATAAACACAGATTGTAGGATGAGGGTTGACAATAATCACAGAAATGTGTTATAATAATAATAATAATTAGCCACCATTTTACAACTGACCAAGTCAATTGGGGTGAGAGGTCTGTAGAATCTGCGTGTCAGTCTTCTGGATCAGTCTTCTCACTTGTTGACCATTAAATACAGCAGTTATGGTTGGATGGATTAAGATCATTTGGAACACGTCACAACCTTCCCACCATCCATCTTGGAGCAACAAGAGAAAAGTAAACAGCCAGAAATGTCTTCTGCAGAACCCTCCCTTGCAAATCACCTCTTACATAGCCAACCATCTTCTCCTTAGCCAGGACTTTTTTTAATGGGAGATAAAAATCACCTAGCTGGCAAACAACACATTCACACAAAAACTGAGAGGGTGGAGTCATCCACAAACATCCTTCAAAACCAATACCACAAATGATGGCAAACAATCAATGGCATTCAAGAGGCTGAAGAAAAATGATAAGGTTCCTCAGCACACCCCCAGGGGGAGATGCATTTACACCCACTTTTCAGTTGATATAATTGGCACACTTGAAATTTACCACCACCTCAAAACCATCAACTCCTTGAATCATTCAGGAAACCAACCACTTTCTTAGATTAATATTCCTGCCTGAACTAAACCCCCCCCCCACTAAAACTCGCTCTAAATGAACTTCATTCCTTCTTTACACATTCCAATTTCACAATGCACATTGGCCTATTTTTCTCAATTTTTTTACATTGGTCCACACACGCTCACACAAATCTCTTTCAGACACATCAACATTTTTATTTGTCCAGCTCCTCTCTCCCTTTCCTTGATTTTTGATAAAAGGAACATTAAAAGACATGCACATCCTTCAGCTTAATTACACAATTTATACATCTTTTCCTCACTTCTCATTTACATGCAAGCATGACTTCTTTGCATAACTTTTTTATTTTTCTCCCCCTTGACAATGCTTGTGAATTGGAGACATTTGATTTTTTTAGTTTTCCTTGTTTGATAGTCTTGTCATATATTTACTTTTAACATATATGGAATAAGGTTTTTAGTTGAACATCTCCTAGGTGACAAACGTCAATGCCCCAGCAATGACTCTGACGGGTAATTGACAGCATATGGTTGAGTGGGGGGTATAATGTAATTGGGCAAACGTCACATCAGACAGGTCCATCACGTCATCCTCCCCTGTGATGTACCCCCAGGGGTAGAGCATTCCCGAGGTGGTGGGGGAGATGGGGGATTGGACCTCTGGTGTCGAGCAATTTGATGGTGTACATGGGCACGGCCTGAGACTCCCGATGGGTCACCTGTAGGCTGACTTCCTGCATGCGTGGCTGCTGGGGGCAGTGGAGGGTTGAGAATGCTGTCATGTGAGTTGGACTGCGAGGCGCGCAAGAGGGTTACAGCTTCCCGCTCAGGACTACACTGCACAACTGCTAGTCACTTCTGTCGACCAGACTTCTTCTTCTTCCGTTTAAAGAAACAGCAACACCTAATGGCAGAGAGCATACATGTAAACAACCATTTGATTCACTGCAACATAATACAAGGTTCATAATTTGTAACTGAATAAAAATTAGTAAATTCACTTGAAGGAAGTAAATGTAATTTTCACAAAAAGGCCATGGGTTTAACATGCTACAACAAAGGAATAAAATAGGGGGTTACTAAGCTAGCAAATTATTCCCATTAACATTTAGTTTAATGTACAAAACAGATATTTAACCACAAAGCAATACAATTATGTCCATGGATTTTAACTGGCCACATCTGTTAGATAAACATCGCTCAGATTCTGATGTAGGCACTCTTAAGCATACTATCCCATTTTTATGAAAGAATTGAAGTCTGATTCTCAATTCACTAAAAATTTTATTACATAGTCATTTCCAATTTCTCAGAGCATTTATTGCAAGCTAGCATTACATACTGATTGGACTTACCTTTCTAAAATTCTCCCACTGGCCCTACAGTGAGATAAAAAAGAGAATAGAATTTGGTCTCCAACCCCAGAAAAGGTGGGACAATTCTACTAAAAAATAATTCTTACCAAATAGCCTACTTTCATTTGGCGAGATGATTAATCAAACCATAGAATTAAAATGGAACTTTCAAAATTGTTTAGAAGTGGAAACAAAAATTTATCATTCAAAATTTAGCAATTATACCTAGTTAATTTTGACTGTATCCAATTAGCATGAAAGGATATAATTTGAGATATCTAACAAATAATTGCACATTTACTATTTTCCCTTCATAAAGACATTCGGTAAAAAATTAATAATACACATATTCCATACGTTCATTAATCAGGATGGCCAAATAAACTGAAATTTTTTAATTTGCCAATTTCTCTAAGATTTGCATACCAAAAATAACAATTTCCTGGGCATATTACACCAGAAAAACTTTATGGTTTCTCCTGAGTAGTAGCCTTGGCCAGAACTCCAGGTAAGAAATTAACAAAGGAGGGTTACTAAAAAGTTTAAACTTATGACAAAGAAACACTTATTTGAAATGGCAAACATCTGGTTACTTTCACGTGTCAACCTTAAAAAAAAATGGAAAATCATACTCATTTCATGAACACAAGATCTGATGTAAGTTATTAAGCTCCAGCATACTATTTTACCCTACATTTAATTGGATATTTATTGATAAACAACTTTGAGGAAGATATTTAGATTCCCAGACTTTTTCCTAAACTTCTTCAGGAATGTCGCCCAATTGAGACCATCCTGATTTAATCATTGGATACTATCAACTAGGAAGGATAGATCTTCCACAAGGAACCATTCTTGGACCCTTGCTTTTTTTTCTGTTTATAAACGATATTATTAAAGGCATTTCAAATTGCAATCATCACCTTTATGCCGATGATTTACAAATATATCACCATTCTCGCCTTCAAGACCTACCTATAATTATTAACGAAATTAATTCAGATCTTGCTGCTTTGTCACTATGGGGAGTAAAAAATGTATTGATAAACTACCACCACTAACATTGCAAGGATCTATCACACCATACCTAAGGACAGTAAATAATTTAGGCGTAACCATTAATGAAACGTTATCCTGAACTGATCATGCAATTGCTATCCGCAGAAAAATAAACTCATCCTTGCATTCACTGAAAAGGTTAAAGCACATTGCTCCCCCTTCCTAAAAGATGCTTTTTGTGTCCTCTTTTCTCAAACCCCACTTTGATTACTGTGATGTAGTACACCAAGACCTTTCAGGCAAACTGAAAATCAAGCTCCAGAGGACCCATAATTCCTGTGTGTGGTTCATATGTGATCTTAGAAAATACAATCATATTTCTGATTCATTTACTAGAATATCCTGGTTAAAGCTAGAAGGCCTCAGGCATTTACATATTCTTTCAATTTTCTACAGAATACTTTCAAGCCACACACCTAAATATCTATACAAAAATTTCCTCTTCATCCGCTCAATCCACAACAGAAATACTAGGGGTAATAATAAACTTCTTGTCCCACACCGTCGCACGGAAATCTATCACAAATCTTTTCATGTTACACCATGCCGTCTGGAAAACCTGGATGTCATCCACTTACAGTATGAAGATTGTTTGCAAGAAATCCCACTACAACATTACATATTATAATACTACTACAATATTATAATACCACTAATATTGTAGAAAGTTGGTTCGCTTAACGCAGACATCATGTGAATAACTCTTAACCTTACATTACACTCCAAACCATACTGTGAAGATATGGAAATGCACAATTAAATCAACACAAGGAATTCATCTCCCTGCACACTGTTCACAGTCAAAACTGTTAAGAACAGAAAAAAGGCTATTCAGAATACTTGAAAACTAAACTCAGTAAATTTTTTTTAAGACATGTAATAAGTTCACAAATTTCCATAACAAAGAAGTCAAAATTAGGACACAAAACTTTAGGCTTTCTAAGCATGAGAAAAATAGCAATGCAATGCTAAAATTACAGCTGAGAGTTATCTATTGGAGATTCCTTATCAATTGTGTTCAACTTTTCATAAAATTTCAAGTGTCTGTTTCATTTCCAATGCCTTTTTGTTTCAATATTTTCAAATAAATATAAATTGATAGTCAAGTGAAAAAATATGCTAAACAAAGGGAATTAAACAATTATTTCAAATTACTTTTAAAAAAACCAGGCCAGGAACACAAACACCTATTATACTATACAATTAAGATTACCTAACTGCCAGCAGCTAATCCACTGATGAAAACATGCCTTACTAATCATTTTATCAGTAAAACCAAATTCAGCAATACACTGAGTATCAATGTTAAAACTGTCAAAAGTGAACGAAACTATGGAGTTATAAAACAGGTAATCAAAGTCTTAAAAGAGAAGCATAAATCAATCCAGGAAGCACTCAAAGAGAGATGAAAGAATACAGAGGAGATATAATTGAACACTAAGTCAGCAAGAGTAAACAGAGAATGCAACACAGCCAGCATAGGTTCAGGCATAATGATTTCAAAATAGAAAAAGACTTAAAGGAAATAAAACTTGGAGGTGGGAATAAAACGACTTATCAGTTTAGGATTATGTGGAAGAAAGTGTTTTTATGGAGTAATTTGTAGTATTTATGAAGGATGAAGTTAGATAGAAGATTTAATCAGATTAGTGTTAGTTCCCATCCTAAAAAAGGTGCAAGGACTATGGAATGATAAGTTTTATTTTGCCTATAGCAAAATTGGTACTTAAAATCACCAATTAGATGATGGAGAGGATGGCAAATGAATACTGAAACGAGAATCATGGAAGAACAAGTAGCACTAAATGAGTTTAGTAGCCAAAAGACCCAAATAAATTTATCACTACAAATATTAAATGCTCAAGGTGCAGTTTACTGCCTTAAGATTTGCCTGCAAAGTAATTCAGCAGGAAAAAGGTCAAGATTTACCATCCACAGTGATCTAAGAAAGAATAAAATGGTGACTCATCGACTTGGACTTAGATGTAGAAGATTATTGCATTGTTCAGAAAATAAAATTCTACTATCCACCTTCAGGTGTAAAATGAGCATTTTAGATAAAATAAGAGTTAATAACCAGATGAAATAAATGTTTTAGTTTTTTCTTTGTGCCCCCTTATCTTTTGCTATCACCAGTCAGCACATGGCAACATTTTAGAATACAAAGGCTTTGCATTAGATGCTAACATTTACAAAATATCAATCAATACATTATGAACATATGCTTCTATTTTGCTAACATATATTCCTTAGCTCTATAGTTGGATGAAAGTTTTTCATAGCTACCAAAATGTTTGTAAATTTTGAAAGATACATCTGAACCATAAATTGTAACCATTTAAGGTACTTTTATGAAATAAAAATATCAATATCGGCACTTCTAGCATTTCCAGCATAAACATCATGAAGCATTTACATTCTAATTCTTGTGCTTTACAGTATTCAGTTCAAATAGAAAATATAATGTTTCTACATGAAATTACCATCATTACTGAGATAGCCAGCTAAAAATTACTCACATTATTAAAATATTCCTACCCGTGTAATAAAAATAATAATTATATGAATGCAAAACATGCCACGACAGTAACTTTTAATGGAGTCATCCACTAATATGCATTAAAATGCCAAAATTTTAAAGAGTAAAAATCATTTACCAGTCCAATCAAGGTTTATCATTTTTACACTTTGAAATTTCTGCATTTGAATCACATAACTGTATTCAAATGAACAAGAAAACACTATTAATAGTGTCCCCCTTTGAAATGCTTACATTAGTCGCATTACACACCAAAAGCAATGGCTGTACTAATCTGAAAGTCAGCTAAAAATTGATTAGAATCATCATCAGTGATATTAAGTGCACTAAAATGAGTTTTTTAGAATATAATACACACTCATTATATTAAGATTCTACTATATTGAGAACCACACACAACATGCATTAAAAGAAGAAAAATATTTATCAATTACCTAATTTAAGCTTCACAGAATATTCAAATAGTTTAATGTCGTCACAATGCTTTAATATTGCTGCTACCAATTTTCAAATTCCAAACACATTTACTTTTCAAAACATTTAGAGGATCTTGTGGCAGGTAGTATTAAGATTCCAGTAATTTTGGAAATTTGTTAATTTGATTTCATGTCTTAAAGACTACAATATACATTAGTTTAGTTTTGAAGTGGTTTAAATAGTCTCATGTTTTCTAATGTTATGGCCGTTAATTTTTTAGCTAGGAAAATTAGAAAATAATAATGAATTTATGTACAGTTACAGCATTGGTGAGGTATATCTTTTTGGTAATAAAGGAATGCTTACTTAGTTTCATCCACAATTTCAACTTCCTGCTGAGCAGTAATTGGAGTGTTAGAATGTCCAGCTGTTGGGTCATCATTGGCAAGCTCACCATTGGTAGAGCTCACAACCTATAATTAAAATAATAAACTTTAGTAAAAAATAAGCAAAAATACAGTTAATCATACTCTAAAAAAACTATAAGAAAGCAAAAACATCAAAATAAATTTATTTTCTATCATCCATTATTCAGACATGTACAATTTCCAATTACTAAAGGTCATATCTCGCATCCAAAAATTTAATAAGTCATCCATTAAAAGTTTCCTCTCAAAGGAAACGTGATTAAATTCTCCATCTGGCAGCATTAAATGCAAATCTTATTTTCCAACTTATAAGTGCAATAAGCGTAAAATACTGGGGAAATTAATTTTAAACTAGTGATGAATGAACTGAGGAAAAAGAATTACAATTAAATCAGAGAGATGTGAACATTAACAGGAAGAGGATAAAATAAGAAATATGATATTTACTGTGAAAACCATTACATTGAGGTGCATTTAAGGAACTGGCAGGTGGCAATCAGTAATAATTAAGAGATTATTGTAGCTACATTTTCTCAGTAAAAGGATACAGCCTCACTCACAAAATATAACCATTAACTACATAGTAATAATAATTTCATAACATAGGGTCATGTCATAGATATTATCATGAACACACATACAAATACATAAACATTACAGAACACAATTATATATATCAAAACTTATGCCCCAAAAATTCACACAAATGTATGTTTTACACTCCAGGATAATCTTTAGCTTTCTTTTATGAAGTGAGGTTAGCGATGAAGTTAGACTGAAGCTGATAAAATAACTCACCTGAACTGATCCATGTCTATCTGCAGGAGTCAAGTTCCCAATTGCATTGGTAGGCTGCTTCATCTCAGGCCATGATTTGCCCACAACACCACCAGGTTGCTGCAAAATAATAAAAACATTACATCTATTTGAATTTGAATATCAAAGCAAGTCAAAAGCACACCCCAACAAAAAAAATTCTCACTTGAGACTGAGATATTAATAACACTCAAATGTATTGGCAGCTTCATTATAAAAATGACAACTTTCAAGTTTTATTGTCCGAGAAATATTTATTGAATCCATTTTCATGAACTGTGAATTAAATACTGTGCAATCAAAATAGTTACACCAGCTCGATAGAAAGTAATACCACTGTTAATCTTAGCAGATCATTCGATTAAATGACCATATAAACAAATTTTCCATTATTATTTTTGTTCTTAATCATGGAAAAGTGGTGTAGGTTCAATTAATAAAGTTACATAAGCTTGATCATATTTTTCACATTACATTACATTATTCCAAGAAAAATAAAATCTTTTAGTCTTAAAATGAATCAATCTTGTTAAATTCAGAATAAAATTACAACATTCATATTTATAACATCTTTAATTTTACATGAACCTTCTCAACTCTATTACTCACTGAACCTGCTTAATAGCAGAGATATACAAATATAAATTCAGAGGAAATGATCACTTACAGATTTTGAGGGCATCAATAGCAAATTTAAAATTAAATTTGAAATAAAATAAAACATTCAATTAGATGAAATAGCACCACACACAAGAATAACAAGCATTTCTTGCCAACTGAACTTCAAGTACCACTCTAGAAGGGATTTCTTCAATTTTGTAGGCAATAGCTTTAACTTTTATCTTCAACATGATAATATTGCCTTAACTTAATTTTCCACATCTAAGATTTCTGAAATAAGAAAATTGAGCTTCTACTTCAATGACTACTGTCATGATGATAGGAAAAGAGGTTATTTCAAACAATAAGAATGTTTTAGATGCAAGTTTTGTGAATGTCAAAATGGATCCATATATACAATAACTGGTAGAATCATTAACATTTTGGGAAATTAAAGAATAATTAGCACAAAATCTGACCTTTTAACATTTTGATTCGAAAACCTTTTATAGAACTAATGCAATAAAAAAACTACATAACCCAAAAAATTACCAGGTAATAAACTTCACTCAGTCATAGCATGAGCTTATGATAAAAAAATCAATATTCAAGAAAGGAAAAACTGGATGAGTCATGAATTTCAAAGCACTATCAGACCCTGAAAGAATTTATGCCAAACTTTAATACTAATATTTTCTGCTCAAGAACCAAAAATTAAAGCAACACTTAAAAATAAAGATTGTTCTCACATGAAATGAACAATGCATTTATAATATTTCACTGAAATACCTTGGCGGCTGTTGGATGTCTGTCTCTGTTGGGTGACATGACTATCTCATGAGTTGTTTGTAAAGAGCCAACAGGAGTGGACTGAAAAATTAAGGATAAGGATATGTTTAAATTTACCAAACTGGGACAACATTTACCTACAAATCATTTATTTAATTACTAATTGTCATTAGTAGCACAATTACCATAAATATAATGAACTTATCCCTTATGAAGCCAAGCTTAACACAAATTTCAACAGAAGTGTATTAATGTGACTCAGATAACAACAAAAAGCTCAAAAACAAACGTCCATAAACATTTATTTTAAGGACAGATTAACAAAGGTTCACTTAACTTCTACAGTCATTTATATTAATAGCATGAACAAGGACACACTTATAGATGACTATATGACAATAATTACCAGGATCAATCATCCGTATTCACTGCTCTTAATGGATTGAAATAATAACAGTACACTTAATAGAATACTGAGAGAGAGAACAATACTAGAAATAAGTTTTTTAACAAGATACATTTCATAATTCTCTTCACAATAATAACATAATAATAATGCAACATAATACTTAAATACTTTAAATACACATCTAAATTAATCAAAACAAAAATGATAGATTTGGCAAGATCAGCTAGTTAAAGGGAAGAATTCCAAAAAGTCACCAACCTTGTCCGATTTAGTTTTCCCGACATGCGATGGAGGAGCATTCCTTATTTGTCGAAGGACATGAAAGTTAGGCGGCTAGTGGCAAAAGCAGCATGCAAGACAAGTAAATATGCAGAGATTTAAAAATATCAGGGCAACATTCTTCATATGAATGTCAGCATCAACAACATACCGCCACATGCAAACAATGCACACACACAAGCGCTCACACAAAGGGGAGTACAAGCACACAAAAAAGGTCTTTTTCTCTCATTTCGAAGGAAATTTAATAGGCACAAAAGGTTAGTTTTTCCAAAAGTGACAAAAGATTTATGAAGTCAAGAATTGTTACACCTTTGACTAAATACCAGGTTAAGATCTTTAAGGATTGATAAAAAATTTGCTTCTGAAAAATTAGTACAGTAAGCAAGCATCTCTTCAGGCAACATGCTCCCATGCCAAAGTCTTGAAAAATTTGCTTAACGCATAGAGTGCCAGGAACAACATACCATCGTTTTTCCTGTCCAATCAAATTCTCCATCATCCACATAGCCTTTTTTCTCAAATAAGTCGTGGAAGAGTTTTCTAAGGTACTCATAATCTGGAGTTTCAAAGAAGTCTAGTCGTCTCACATATCGCAGGTATGTTGCCATTTCCTCTGTAAACAAGGTATTATAAAAGTTGCACCAATAAAATCACAGATATTACAGCATATGTGCATAACCAAAGATTTTTATAAGGAAGAATCCCTCAACATTTTAAGGTAGCAAAAATATAATTGATCATGAAGGTTGAGCTGAGGTTACAATAAAAATTAAATGAATTTTTAAATGTTCATTCATTATTTGCCAATAAAAGATACTAGGTGTTATTTATGAAAAAGATATCAATAAAAACCAGTGCAATTTCATAGGACTAAATACACAGCATGGTATAAAAGATACTATTTCCCATAACACTTGTTTCAAAAAATCACCCTAAATCTGAGCCTGTGACAATGCTGCAACATGGATCAGTTTAGACTGAACCAAAATCGTCAACATGTCAAGATACTACTTATTAAATTCCAACATATATACCTTGTTTGATAGCATATTAAACATAGTAATTTCCAGAATAATGTCTCAAAAATCACCTCCTAGTCCTATATGAGAATATGAGCCTTGCACAGGAATATATTTTCTTCAATGCTCACTACTGTAGGCTACTTTTATCCCAGCTGTTCTGCAAGTACAGCTTAGCCAGACTCGGAAATATTATCAATTACTTAAATTATGCCAGGTTCTTGTTACTATTACTGGTACCACGATCGATTTATAAGGTGAAAAGTTGATATATTAGCTACGGCAAAAATTTTTCTTTCCGGGAAATGCCCTTTGGAAATGGTGGTGTCCCTTAAACGCTGTCTAATTGGGTATTCGAAAATATATTTTTTTAAGATTTCTCTTTGTACACTAAAATGTATTTCTTTCCTTTGATCAACCACCTCAGTAACTTTTTTGATACTGTGCCACAGTTGAAAAATGTCAAGGTTATGAAATTTCCATTGGTGAAAAGTTGGCTAAAAGACGTCACTTAACAATATGGACGTAATCAGAGATGACACGTGAGCTGATATATATATATATATATATATATATATATATATATATATATATGTATATATATATATATATATATATATATGAAGATGCAACAGGTATGCTTACATCATAAATTGTAGGTATTTTTTTTCTTTCAACCATTACACATTATTTCTTTTATAATTGTGGATAGATAAAGCTAATCTAAGTTTTGTTTTTTTCTAGAACCAGATGCTTGATTTTGTATCATGGAACTCACTGCTTCCTTTACAACATAGGATGTTTTCGTAAATACAAAATTTATGACAAATGTTATAATCTAATATGATAGGATGTAATGCAACATCATGCATGTTATGAGTTTTACCTGGTTCAAAAGGGGTGGCAATCAGTGGAAGAAGGCGAGAATTCCAGAAGAACATCAACATTGAATGATGAACCCCAAATCAAGAAAGTGAACGATCTTGTGAGTACAAATTGACTTTTGACAGTAAGAGAACTTGCAGAAGAGTGTTGAATCTATATTGTTCCTCCTATGTAATCCTGATTTCAATACTGAGGATTCAACGAGTTGCCGCCAAATTCATGCCTCACCTGATGACAGCAGACCAGAAACAATATCCAGTTCAAGTCTGCTAGAAACTGTTTGAACGAGCTGAAGAAAATGAAACCTTCATGTCCAGGATCATAACAGGTGTTGAGTATGGCATCAAAACTTTAGTGCAATCTTCACAATGGATGGGTGAAACACCCTCCCGCTCCAAAAAAGGGGAACAAGTTCGCTCAAATGTCAAGGTGATATTGCAAAAACAGCCCTAGTTTGGAGGAGCGGTGAATGGTCTTTCCACCATAACAACCCTTGCCTTAGAACTCATCCAGTTTTTAGGCAAAACAAGACCGGTGTGCTTCCCCAACCACCCTAATCACCAGATGTGACCCCCAAGTGACTTTTTTCCTGTTCCCCATACTAAAAACCTAGGTCAGAGGAAAATGATTTGCTACAATTTCAGAGAAAGAGAAAAATTCGACGGAATATCTTATGAGCATTCCAGAAGAATCCTTCTAGGAATGTTTCAAAAAATGGAAAAACCATTAGGGATAAGTGTATACAGGATTGTGTGTTGAGGAGGAGACTACTTTGAAGGGGACCCTGACCACTGATTCTTTAGTAAAGTATGCTTTTGTAATAAAGTTCGAGAACTTTTTAAAGAGACCTCACATCTTTAAATATACAAGTATAGATCAAGTCAGCAGTACTAAATACCTTTTCTTTGGCAACATTAATATTTTACAACTGATGCTCATATACAGGTAACTGAATGACTGGCTCAACCTCAGGATCTTAAAATTTGTTTCTTATTTCAATTTCTGTTATTTTTCCAAGATTTTCAGCAATACAACATATTAGGCAAACAAACTCATTATGGAAAATAATGAAAAGAGGTTCACCGTATGCTAATTTTAACCTCCTCCTTTCGAGTTCCTTGAGATAAACCCAAAACTCAGTTATACAATGTTTACAAATAATGCTGGGACATTTTTGAAAGTAGACCAGTTCAACTGATTTTATTTTGCTTTCAAGGCTGGCTATCAAACAGATGGTTAGTAAATTTTGTGAAGATACATCATGAGAGTAGTTCTCATTTTAACTAAAAAATTATAGGGCTTCAAAGCAATGTTAAGAACTCACTGCAAACTGTTTTGAAGCTTCATGAAATGTTTAATGAATACATTACGATTGCAATGTCTTCGATATCTTATTTAACAGAACATAAATTTTAGCCAATAAGCAATAGATATATGACACACAGTACCTCTGTATTACAACATGAAATTACAAAATAATCATGAAAACAATCAACTGATCATTTGAATCACTTCTTGATCTATGGTGATAATGGTCGATAACTGACATAAATCTAATTACTAATAAAAAAGGAAAGGGCTTTGAAAAATTCTAACCTGAAAACATATGCATTGAGGGAAAACTTATAAAATTACTTCTTAATGAAAAGAGACTTAAATGACAGATATATACATTTTCATATTGCATACAGTTAGAACAATTACCAGGATTTTTAAAAATACTTATAACATATAAACTTTTTTTACACTGGTAATATGTATCGTTTTAAAAAATAGTTTTTCAACTTACCCGGATGACCCTCACAAAGAATTTCGATGGGAGTGGCACGTTTGGTGTCTCCTATTTTTTGGTACCTTTCTTTCAGTGTATCAGCCTTTAGACCTTGCCATGGCAAACTCCCTCGAAGGAAATACATAAACATATGACCAAGGGCCTCTAGGTCATCTCTACGGCTTTGTTCTGATGATACAAGCAAAAGGAGAAAACATTAACAATGGCTCAAAAAATATTATTTTCACAGGCTTGTAAATGGGTGGGCCAAAAAACATTTCTTATTGAAAAAAGTTAAAGTTTGAAACAAAATATTAATAAAATAATATAAAATGGTCCTCACCTAGCACTATATTCATCATTGTTAACGTTTTTCAAACAAATTCCAGATACCTAAATTTAACATAGTGTAATTTAATATGGGATACAATGATAATCGGGAAAAGCACAGAAAAATCCATTTGAACAGAGGAAAACATTATTACCAGAGTTCGATTAAGCATTATGAACATCATATTATTAGGATAGTACATCGCCTATATTGGGTAAGGATGTTAAGAAAAGATTCGTTACAACTTTGACGAACTAGGAGAAGCATTGCGCTAGGCAAAGAGGCTTTCACAAGGAGGAGGGAGTTGATGACAAGGACGTTGAGTAAGGATATTAAGAAAAGACTCGTAAAAACTTTGATATGGAGCGTAGCTATGTCCTGCCCAGAAACGTGGGTGTGGAGAAGAATGGAGAAGGTGAAATGGACAGAAAAGAAAACAAATGAGGAAGTACTTGGTATGGTGGGCGAAGAGAGGGGTTTGTTGGGAGAAATCCTTTGGAGGCAGGAAAAGTGTATAAAGGAAAAGTGTATACATTGGCCGGCAGTGGGATGTTGAAAACCATAATAGAGGGGAGAATGTTAGGCAAACGAGGAAAGGGAAAGAACAGGATAGGGATGTTAGACAGGATGAAGGGAGGAAGAAAGTACTCAGAGATGAAGAGGGACCTGATATAGAGTAGAATGCTGGATTTTGTGTTTTTTTTAGGAGTCACAAAATGTTTTATTTAGTAGCTGTGTCCATCCAAAAACCTACCTTAACCGATAGATTACCTAATAATAATAACATTGTCTACATGCCATCAATTTAACTAAATATTTTAAGTATTTTCATGCAATTAGTAAATTTCAAAATAGAATAAAATACAATATTCTTACTCAAAAGAGCCCTAAATTTACATCACTATCACTGGCCTTTGAACAATTATGCAAATTTTCAATTTTAGTTATAGGATGGTCACATCTGTATTCCATTCATAAGTTTTAAAAACTTTTTTAAATCCCATGTTTAATACTTGGAAATTCACTGCAGCAGTTTGCCACTGTATTCATTCGGAGTTATTCTCAAAACTGAATAATATCTAGCGATACCTATGGTTTCCATTCATCACTTTCCACCCACCATCACTGTCATTTTCCACCATTAATACAATATTTGAAAGAAAAAATATTTGTAGCACTTCCTCTGTGATTTCCAGCAATTTCATGGAAATGATTTATTAGCTGTAAAAAGCCATTTTAAATAATATAATTTTTATATACGCATATAATTATATGTACACACACATACACCAAGGGTTGGCCACTGATTCGGTATACGATTGAGTATCATTAGTATGTGTTTCTCCGTGCTTTTGTTCACTAGTGCTATCTTGCTTCTCGGTTTAAATTATACATGTATTTGTATGTATAAATGTATGTGTGTGAGGGTAAAAGAGACCTTCGAGTCCCCATTGTTCAGACTAGAATTCCACAGCTTGGACTAGAAACCTATATTCTTCAAGTTAGTAGATGGGCACATATAACAAATAGTATATCACATATGACAAACAATATAAGTAAAAGCATGCAGTTGTAATTTTGACTTACCTTTCCCTAAATGTGTATTAATACTCATGTACCTAGCAGTTCCCGTGAGGCTCTTATGTTCCCGGTATGGAATATGTTTGTTGGTTTCTAGGTCTATATACTCCTTTGCTAAACCAAAATCTGGAAAAAGAAATAATTTTTATGATACAGAGATAAAAATATTTAGCAGAAACTAAAAAAATTGACAGCAGTGGCCATAATGGAATTATATACACACCGATAATATGTATGACTTTGTCCTTCTTGGTGGTACTCCTTCCTATGAGAAAATTTTCAGGCTTTACATCTCTATAGATGAGGTGTCTTGAATGAACATATTCTATCCTATGGAGCTGCAATCAATATGAGAGAGAATCATTAGTTACTAAATAAAACAGTTGTTTTTCCATATAAATATACACGAACAATATTTAAGAAACAACTTATCAGAATTTTGAAAAGCAAAAGGCACATGTTTTTTTGTGAACCCCAATTTCCAAGATTTCAAGTAATAAAAATGATATAGATAAATATATTGAATTGGTACATATTAGAAGGGGTTTTTCCAATTTTTTATTCATCAAAATTATCACAAAATTCTATCTGGAGAAAAATATAATATTACTTTGATTACTATATTTCTATTACATGCTAGTAAAACAAAATATAAAAGAAAAAAACATTCACAAGATTTTCACTAAGTACAACACTATGTGATTGTTATGAAATGCATGACTTCACTTGCATGTAAATAAAAATGCTTGGATGTGACTACATATATGGCAATTTCTTAATAGATTAAATATGAATTTACTGAGTAGTAGTAGTAGTAGTTTTGAGGGGAGGCGACCGACAGCTGAGGTCATTTGCGCCATAGGGGATGGATAGGAAAGGATGAAGAGTGGAGAGAAACCCGGCGTCGGCATTAGCCTACTCTTTACGAAAGGCGCCAAGGGGTCCGCAGCTTAACGTCCCATCCGACGGACGGCGTACTGACTCAAAGTGCCCTCCACAAAGCACCTCAAGTAGGGATCGAGATACCTCTGAAAAATATTCAACACCGCCGGGATTTGAACCCGGGCCCTCTGGGTAGGAAGCCAGTACGCTAGCCCCCGCACCATCTCGATCCCCAAATTTACTGAGCATCAATGAAATAGTCTTCTGCTTAAATAACTAACTCACTATCATATTATACAATGGTAAATAACTAGCTTAATCCCAGAGCATAAAAAAAAAAAAAAAACTAGCAGCAGATTCAGGGTGCAGCATGAATTCGAGACGAGACTAGACCGGTCTAATTGAAGGAAATTTGCCTTTATAATCAGAAATACTTTCATTGCACAACTTGATGGCTAGCAACTGAAAAACTATGATAACTGAAATAAATAGAACAAGTCGCACAATAAATGGATTTCATAATAATGCTATCTACCTCACATGATTGCCAACTTCCCGAAAATAGTACTAAATTCAGGTTTTTTTTAACAGGAAGACTCAAATCTCCAATGATTTTGTTTTACCGGTTCATACACTAATTAAATAAAATAATAAAGATATTATTTATTACACTGAATGCCACACAGCATGCTGCTATAATTATCACTGACATAGCATTAGAATTTACACATCTATTAATATGTGCATACAATATGATGGGGTGATGGCAAGTGATTCCAAATTCTGCAGCTTGCTTTGCAATGCTACTGCTTTTCATAAATTAAATACTATCATAAGTATCCAAGATTTTGAGAACACGTCAAGCAACTATGCCAAGAATTAGAGAATTAAAAAAATGTTATGATTGTCCACATGGGATCATCTTATTTGGGTTTCTGAATTATACTATGACCAGTTTAAAATGAAACATAAAAACATAATGCACTGGTAGAAATGATAATTCTAATTCATAGTGCAAGTAATGCTTGCTATTACATAAAACAAAGAATATATAATGGAGTAACTATGGAATTTTAATCATAATATGCCATGCTTCTGGACATTTATTAGATAATTATAATGGAAAGCTTTCATTCAGCAATCAATTCAACTAACTATATA
The DNA here is from genome assembly GCF_022747635.1 of Hetaerina americana. Taxonomy (NCBI): domain Eukaryota; kingdom Metazoa; phylum Arthropoda; class Insecta; order Odonata; family Calopterygidae; genus Hetaerina; species Hetaerina americana. The sequence continues at coordinate 51,255,918 of NW_027287205.1, read as the reverse complement.
CAACCAAAATAAACAAAAATATTGGTGCAAGACTACCAGCCCTGGAAAATCTGAATTTTATTTATCTATTTTATTAACATAACTTCATTTAAAATCTGTAATTACTATTGCCTATCTACACCATCTACAATTCCCCAAAAGCAATTCGATGACATTTTCTCATAATTTCACATCAAACTTCCAACATTTTAAGGCAAAAATTGTTCAAATGGTGGATTTCTGGTCAAATTTCTATGAAAACATTTGAATACAAAATAAAAAGTCTACCAAAAGCCTACACTTGGATGCAGTTACAAAATTAATAAAAAAATGAGATTTTTCTTAAGATGTACATCAACCGATCAGGTAGCTGGTTACCCACTTTAATTGGTGTTGCGATAGTTTTCCAGCATTCATCTGATGCTTCCTAGGTGTTATTTTGGTCGTTCTGTTTCTATTAAATCCCACTCAGTAATAAGTGCTCCCCACAAAGCATATCAAGGAGGGATACGGATACCACTGTAAAAAATGCAATCTCCAGGTTTCATACCTGGGCCCTCAGGGTGGGAAGCCAATATTACCCACAGCATCATCCTGATCCCCTCCCACTCAGGCCCCACTGTCTAAATCAGTCATTAAAATGGTGCTTACTGCTGCAGGTGGGCAACAAAAATATTTTATATGTTATCAGAAAAAGATTTCTTTAGGTAGACCTAAACACCACTGTGCTGCGAGCAATGTTTGCTTATCAATAGAGAGGGACAACAAATGTGGCCCAACCAAAATCGCCGAGATAGCGTGTAATCATCATATTTTTACTTGCCAAAATAAAGACTCAGAAGCCCACGCTTTGGTGCATAATCAAAATGAAAATAATGGCCGAGCGAAAAATCACATCAAAAACCTCATAAGTTGTGGAGGAAGCAGTTCATACTCATGAATTCATGTCGTTTCATTTAAAAGAAACGTCATTTCACTGCGATTTTTGAATTATTATTTTCATCAATGATATCTAAATACTCCTAATTTCCAGGAATTTTAACGATTCTACCGGGCGTATCGAAGCAAACATTAAAATCCTCCCCGACTTTTAACAGCATTCCAATGCTTTCTCATCTCGCAGCATTCCTGGTTCGAATACCTAAGGGACCAATCACGTTCGATTGGTCCGGCTGGTACCACGTAGTACGAAGAGAGAGGAACACAAAAAAATCCTATCCTGATTAAAAATCAATGAAATGGTGCTTCTGCACGTATCTGCGTGATAAACAAATGCGGGGGAGCACGGGCCGAAACGGGGATAAGCACAAACGGAACGGGAGCACAAGAGGGAGTGAGAGGGGGAAAATGGGGTTGGGGGAGCATTTCCTGATGGCGCTTCCCGAAAATGGACGACGATCTAGGACGACCCATTGCGGAGTTCCGCACGCTTTATTTAGCAAAACGGGGCGCGAGGGAAAGTGAAATCCCAGCACTTTGAATGGATGGGGACGTGAAATGATACGAACGTATTTATCCCAGCCCCCGGTGCGCGTGGGAAGGCGGAAGAGGATAGAGGAATCGAGCAGAAAATTCCACGAGAGAAGTTTACCTTCTCCAGTCAAGTCCGACGACGGGAAATGATCTTACGACAGAATACATGAATGACTACCTACCCTTAGCCAAACGGGTACAATGAATACATCGTCACGACACGGGCGGGGGTGGGGGGAGGGCATTGTTAATCGTTATTAACACAATGAGTAACAAATACGCTACCATCGTCATCAACACTTCGCACTATGAAACAACGCGATTCCACGCGCTTCCTCGAATTACTGGAGCAGACTTTCAATTTCCGAGAACGCTAACCGCACCTCAGATGAAAATAGCGTTAAGTGTAGCGACTACACACAAAAATAGCCATTATTCCGTCCATCGCTAATCCACGCTAAAATCTGTGGAAATTAGAGACGTGAAAGCGGCTCACAGAAACTCGACGCGACGGCAAGATTGATTTAATCGAAGATTCCAACTTTTTTTACTAACGTCTACCTTAATCATAAAACGATTCAAGTGCCTTCTGTTTATAAAAAACAAGCAACAGTAACAAATTAAATGATAAAAACTGAGTTCTTGAGGCTTCAATGATTGCTGAGATAAGGACTCGATGTAGGCAATAGGTGTTATAATAGCAACAACAGCAATGTATACATGATAAGTTAATTAGCGACAAAATACGTCAAAGAGAGAAAACTGCCGCTAACAATCAATTCTGCTTAGTTCCTTAGGCATAGGATTTTGTGATTGCAAAAAAGAATGGAAGGTTTTTGTCAACTTTCTTACATTATATTTTTGATGTATCACCGAGAAGAAATTTATGAGTGTACGGACATTATATGAAAAAATATTGCCGCAAATGAATTTTTGGGAATCCAAGTAGGGTGGATTGCCGCCAATGCGAGTAACGACTTTAAATGGCACATCTGTCTCCATAAACGTGGAAACACTTTTTTTTAATTACTCCCGATTCGTATTCCCTTATCAGTCGACGGTATCGGTAAGTCAGTTTTCAAAGTTAAAACAATATTTACGTCCATATACAAGGAAGCTTTGTAGTAACAGTGACGTGCCAAAGAGGCGTTCCCTAATAAAAAGAAACTGCTAAAATTTTCGATTTCAATCGCCCCGGAATAATAAAAAAAATGCCACCAAAAATAGCGTTGAGCCCTTCTACCGTCCTTAAATCAATTGAGACCTTCGCTACAATAATAGCCTTTGCCCACCTAATGCATAGATAACTAGAAAAAGGTCTGTGAAATTTACATGCTCTACAGATTAGCACGTCGAGCGATGTGGTGCTCTTTGTGCATGAGACATAGAACCTTTCCCCGACAAACTGGTTCGTCTCTATTTAGCCGGCCAAGGAGACAGTGCAGTGAAATCGCGGTATGCCATTTCACTATACCAAAGGTATTACACACAATTATTAAAAAAATTTGGCTCTCTTGGATGCATACTAACGTTGTATTTGTTAAATACCATCAAAAGCATTTCTATCAAGAGTGAATGAACGGATCCTGGCGAAGCGCAATGGGATTCGTTGTGTGACGACGCGTTCGAATTAGGAAAAACATTCATGTTTTTAATGAGCCCTAACAATGTGGGCCTTAATTGACCAACTCGGTCTGGACTTAGACATGACAACATTTTTACTGTACCGCAGAATTCTCATGTATTACTATCAAGGAGCATTCATAAAGTGATAACTGAAAATGGTATTGTAATTTTGTTGCATCTGTAGCCCGCTAAGTCGTTATTTACAATATGCAAGCCTGTGAGCTTTGGAAAAATGCAAAATATACCTCCGAAGGTACAGGTTTGTGGAACTGAAAAATACGCAATCACTTCATTTGAGATACATAAAATATCCGAAAAAAAATAATCAGAGGAAATTCGACGTCATCTCAATTCCACCGACAAAACAAAAACGATCAAAATATAACATACTAATTGCAGAGAACACCTCAATTTTATAAAATACTTAAAAGCGTAGTTTCTGAGAAATTAAATTTCATATCCATCCTGCTTCATCGAATTTTTTAGTTTTAACAATTATTCGCAATAGTACGAGGTCTTTCCTCTATTAATTGAAGTATATCCAGTACACTTTTTCAAAGTATCTTTGAATGCACATGATGAATGACTAATCATGCTGGGCGACAGCGGGTAACACTAATCGCAGACAAGACTTTCCATTCCAATCGAAATATCCGCGAACGAAATAACTGCGAGCAAAGTGAATATTTTCCTCAAGGAGTAACCGACATGCTGTCTATACTGTAAGGAACAAGTCATTTGAAAACATGGATTATTTAATCAAGTGATGCAGCAAACTTTGCTCATGACTGACATTATTCCTTGTTTACAGGCAGGTGTTTACTTTTCCAACTGAGGATTTAAAATCCCTCTAATTTTTAAAGAGTCAGAATATTTCTAACGAAACTTCACGATCGATAGGGATCTAGAGATTGGGTATCCAGTACTATCACCTTTTGATTGTGAATACCAATCTGCCACTAGAGCTATAGATCAGGAGGTGCGAAATTTGACGAGGAAACCAGAACTATTCACTCTGAAGTAGACGTCGAATCTTCCTATCCTAAACGTCCATTTCCTCATCCCGATGATGGAGAGGAAGTGTTACGGGATTATGTGCAGATTGGAGACTGAATTGAATGAAATGGAGAGAATATGAAATATTTTAAGAATGATGAGATATAAAAAGTTTCACAAGACGGTTTCACGGTTTCTACACCTTGGTGTGCGTGCTGAGCGATCGGATTTTGAACCCTTTCACATGAACGACCAGCCGAATTTCCATGATAGAACATTGTTGTCAATTACAGCAAATTTCCACTGGATCATTCCACTGCCGCCGACACCCTTCGACATATCAAGTATAAAATTGATAGCAAAATGAAAGCTGGCTCCGTGATATGGGGTGAAATACGGTTAACAATCACTTCGAATTGATCATAATAACCTCCTTTAAAACTAGAATAAGAAAGGCATGTTAGTTATGCAGAAAACTTCCTAAATAGACAATGATTAACTAATCCTGAAAACTAATGCAACACAATTTTAAGATATGAGGCATAAACAGCACTTCTACGGTCAGTCATACAATTAATTAGCTTATCGAAATATATTTTGAGATGTTGCGTAAAAAGGACCCAATTCTGCACATTACAGTATTTACAGATGTTTGAGACCAGATTCAGATTTTAGTAAAAGTATTGGCTTACGAAAGTTTTAACTGTAATGACTATCATGGGAAGAATCATGGCTTTCCAAAAATTTACCGACGGACAGTTTGATTCCCTAAACTCCGGAAGTCAGAATAACAAAATGAAAACAGTATGAGTGATGATTAGTTATACACCATTATTCATTCGTTTATTTATTTAGGTTTTTGTTTTTAATAAATGTCGAATGATATGCAGGGATACATCATTTTTTAAATTCTTAATACGGAAACCGGCAGGTCGACTTAGCAATTTATTAACTTGAAATTTTTCAGACCGGAAGGTAGCATTTGCATTTTAATAACTCGAAAGTATTTTATGCTTAACAAGCAAAATAAAATGCTATGCTCACAATAAGTATGAAACTTTCCATTAATAAATAAATCAGATCTACGTATCGTGTTTTTGAAAAGCCTGTGTGCTACCGACTTCGCTAAATTTCTCAGGAAATTAGGAAAGGTATAGAAATAATTTAAGAATACTACCTTGATCAAAAGGTTCCCGGAATAACCACCGTGTGGCGCTCCCATCGTTCCGATTTGAGTTCTGTTTTTTTTGTTAAATTGGTACATCTGTTGTTGATATTCCCTTTAAATCTTAGTGTCATAACTTGACATTTGCAAAAGTTACGGTCGGTTTTCGGTATGTCCATCAGTGCTTCCTGCGATTTTTCCATTACTTCCTCTCGGCTGCTAAAACGCGTTCCCCGTAATGGTTTTTTAACTCGATTGAACAGAAAGAAGTCACAGGGAGCCAAATCAGGTGAATTCGGTGGCTGTTGGATGGTATTTGTTGCATTTTTCGTCAAAAAATTACGAATAATGATAGCACTGTGCGACGGTGCGTTATCATAGTGCAAAATCCACGAGTTTTCTGCCCACATTTCTGGTCTCTTTCGGCGAATTGCTTCACGCAAACGTCTCATAACGCCCAAATAATACTCTTTGTTTACTGTCTGGCCTTCTGGCAAAAATTCATGATGCACTACACCGTTGTAATCCATGAAAACCGTCAGCATTGCCTTCTTTTTTGACTGAAAACGACGTGGTTTTTTTGGTCTCGGCTCATTTGGTGAACGCCATTCACTTGCCTGATGTCTGGATTGCGTGTCGTACTCATAAACCCACGTCTCGTCTCCAGTAATGATCCTTTTGATGAATGTGGGATCGGATTCAGCCTCGTAAATCATGTCTTTTTGCGACGTCAACACGGTCTCTTTTTTGCATGAAATTGAGGTCTTTTGGCACCAACTTTGCTGCTACACGACGGAAACCCAAATCATTAACCACAATGTCTTGGGCGGATCCATAGGCAATGTTCAAGTCCTCCGCTATTTCTCTGATGGTTAATTTGCGGTTATTGACCAACATTTCTTTTACGTTATCAATTTTTTCACCGACTTTCGATGTCGATGGTCTGCTACTGCGTTCATCATCTTCGATTGACTCACGACCACTTCTGAACCGCTCGTGCCACTGGTAAACGACCGTTTTTTTTAGAGAATCGTTGCCGAAACACTTTTCCAACATTTCCAACGTCCGTGCGCCACTAAATCCGTTTTTTACGCAAAATTTAATACAAGTTCGTTGTTGCAAATTTAAATCCATTTCTGCAATTGTAAAAAATCGCCAACACACACAGAGATAGATGTACTCTTGGCTACGTAACTTTTGCAAATGTCAAGTTATGACACTAAGATTTAAAGGGAATATCAACAACAGATGTACCAATTTAACAAAAAAAAACAGAACTCAAATCGGAACGATGGGAGCGCCACACGGTGGTTATTCCGGGAACTTTTTGTTCAAGGTAGTATTACGATTACATCGTATCGAGGCAATAGTTTGCAAAAACCTATTCGCACTCCTTTACATTGGTTTCTCGAGTTAGATCAATAATTAGTAAACTGGCCAGGCTGAACACAGAAAATGGCGGTAAGAACTTTCCTTTTGTCCCACTGGTTTCACAAGTTATCTCTTGATAAACAATGCAGTTTGAAGCCAAGGCCAAACAACGAGATATCAGTAAAGAGAACCGTGTTTTCGTCCACTAAATTTCGTGCTTGAATGATGAGTTTAATTTATATTTTATACGCGTCCTAGTTAGAATTTCGGTATACGACCTGAATCTTGACCACAACGATGAAGACCTAAATCCAAGGGCTAAAAACGACAGAAATACAAGATTTCACTAGCACAGTGGGGGTGATTCCAGTAAATACTTACTAAATCCAAAAATGCTCGGGTTCTGTTCGGCGCGTTGACTGATATACTGGCTTACAGGAATAGAATGTTATTACCACAACATCTGGGATCGGTTTTCAACAGTTATAATTATCATCGAAACTGATATCTCCAATTGCGCGATAAAATACCCCTTAGACCGTGAAGATGTGGCGTCCTGAACGACTTTCATGTACATTACTTTGAAATAGTGGCACCATTATAGTACACAGCCTGACATCCGGTTTTTCTCCACCTATCCCATTTTCCGAACTCCAATAGCTTTTATTTTAGAGAAAATATGCTATGAAATTCGGACGGTATCAGGGATAACTAAGGCAGTGTCTTATTTTATTCTCTGTTTCCTTTCTTTTACCTTTCATTATAGCATTATTTTCCTCAATGGTGAGGATATAAATAAAAATACACACTACACACATGTGCGTATGTAAATTTTCCTCCTCCCTTGCTATTTCAGAATTCCCCCACATTGCCTCTCAGCATCTTCTGTATCCATTTGCCCTTTGTCTTCACAGTTTACTCCATCGAAAAATCACATACTAAGAATGAACAGAAACATAAATCCAACAAAAACAATTTAAATAAGGTTTATCATCAGTCTATGATGATAAACCTTATTATGATAACATGATTAAAAATAAATAGAAAGGACATTGCAATCAGTATACTGATAATTAGTATAGTACGCCCAGAATTACTAGAGTAATGGATTGATGCACAGACGTTTTCAGATTTTTACCGGATAAAATGTTTTACCATTTTTGCCAATCAGAGATCCATTGATGAGACCTTATCCATTTGCAAATTTACTATCAAACCGCCCCATTATTAGCAGATAGATTACCAAGTCTCACTAAAAAGACGTTACACGATAAAGGTGAATGAATCTAGCTCTTACACGCGCGACTAGGAAACTGCATCGCTAAGCCAAACCATTTAAATTACAAATTTATATTATAAAATTACATCAATCCTAATTACATCGATGAATTTCTTGGGGATTGCACGAGTACTTCGAGAACATTAACTCCCTGAATTTTCAGGGTCACTGTACAATTTCCTAAGCTTTTCCATCTTCTCCACTCCAGAGGTAACCATGACCAATGTACAAACTATAATGATCATTACATTAAAATTAAATTATTACGTTAATTCCCATACATTCACATTACCTATTTCAGCATTTAGGGCCACTGTCAAGGTATTTTTTACAATTTCAGACCAGTTCGTGGCATTGTTCGATGTCCATATTAATTGAGTTTGTGATTTTCCACAGACTTAATTTCACAGTATAACGCGTTTCATCGACTTGCGGCATCATCATGTTCCTTTTATATACCTTTGATAATGGCACACAGATCCGAAACCAAAGTCGGTCAAGTAACTAAAGCGTGGAAATTTAGCGAGTGATTTTGATTCATCATAATGAACGTAAAACATTTCCACAGAGTAACGGCTAATATCATTTCTTGTAATGATAAAATGAAGTCGATATATCATGGGTTAATAGAGCTATCAATATTTTACAATAGGTTTCGTAATAAAACTTATCACAACAAATACACGATCATACCATGATAAACGAGAAGGATAATTATTATTAGCAAAGCACTCTGTTAATTTTTCGCACCACAATTCATTCCCAAAACCCTAATAAACTAGGTCACTTCACGAGTGACTATCTACGCTAAGAGACCGTAAATAGAAGACCTGAAAAGAATCAATCAAAAGGGATAAGCTGATTTAAAATAGTCGATTCAGTTCTTTTAAGTGTATTATTATAACTTTATAGCAGCTTCCTCCACCGATTTCTTTGATCAATTAAGCGAACCATCAAGTTGTTTTTTCACATCGGAGTAAGTTCGAAGTTTCGAATGATTTATCTCCAGGTTAGCGACGATTTTCCGACGCGTGTAAAATGGAGGGCATGTACATATCTAAACTTTCACAGGAACATATCTACATTTTCATTTTCCCTTGTGCGATGAGATGGAAATCGCACGGTGATCGCGAATTGTGCTTGGGGAAAAATCAATTCTTCCCGAGGAGAAATATCTGACCCATTTCCCTACATAACTGGGGTATGATTAAACATACAATACCGTGCCTTATTAGAACGATTTGCGCTCCTTATCTTTTAAGATGAAACAAATTCGGTTAGTTGAATATAATATATACGAGTTTGGAGGGGCGACACCCGCTCAACGAGCCTATTTGACCCAAAAACCATTGAAGGCAAGGATGTAACAATCGGTAGCCACATTTAAAGGTGTTTTAATGATGATATGTCAATGTGCATAGTGCCATGATAACTTATCAGGCTTAGAGCAACTATCTCTCTCTGAATTTGTTAAATGACAAACTTTACGGTCGTCCATATGTGCTGGATGTATTTTCAGCGCCGAGGTTTGTGGATGTCCCTAGCATTTGCACAGCACTAAATTTCCCAGCCATGCGAATGACAAATCTCAGTGTCCTAAAACAGGAAATGTATACGCTACGAGGGTGTTTTTTACTAATTTGGTTTTATACATTTAACTGACGAATAACTGTCAGTTTAAACGAAGAACACACTCTAATGTGAGCAGTTAAGCGCACTATAATAAAAATTCAGCAGCTTCCACTTTAAGGAATCATCACATAAATTGTAGGCAATTTCAACAAGTGTTGGGGGAATGATATAATAGGTTTATATAATTTGAAATTGTAAAATAAAAGATGAAATATCTTGCATAATTTGCATGCGGGTCTCTTTGGAGATGATGTGGAAAATTTATTTTTAGCCCCATTGTACCACGGTAGGAGAGATCATGACAATAATCTTAGCGAGCTCTAGCGTAGAATGGATAGATTTAAAATGCCATTTTCCCCCACAAACGATAAGGGATAAAAATAACCATAAGCAACCGCACTAGGTGAAACAATACTTTTCTATGTTCTTCCCAAGTTGTCTAAAATGTCATAATTATCATATAACCTCAGTTATTTGTAATTGTTATTACGTAACTCGTCTCCCAAGCGTATTTCACAATTATATACCGCATTTCAGGCATCTGTAGTTAACATTATCTGCATTCTTCGAATTACTTTACATATGAATTGAAACAATTAAAATTTTTCATTTTTTATGTTGCATGCCGGGTGAGGCCAGCCCAGCACCCCACACCCAGTAGAATGCTAACCAATAATTAAGAGACTGCGTAGCAACTGAGCCCGCCGTTTAAATGTATTTCCTTGTCTTCTCAGTTTAGTCAGTGGAGTAGTTGCGAACATTATTATACCCATTACGTGCATAACGGACATTGCAGGAATAGAGTCCGGTCGCCCCCATTCCATGCGCCCTCTTGGTGAATCGTGGGGTGCTATGTCGCATATGTGGAAGTAGTGAAATGGAAGTGGAGTAGAAAAGTGGCTTGCAGGGTCCATGTAGATGTAGAACTAATGGAGCATTCAAGAGACTTTTTGAAAACTTGTTTGAAAGAATCGAGGCACCCCGGGGATGAAAAGGACGCTTCATGAGGTGCTGAAGCGTGCCTCCACTATCGCTTCCTTCAGAAATTTGAACGTGTCCGAGTGAACGCGTTGGGTCATCTCTGAAACGAGCCTCACCTCGAAACCATCGACTTGAAAACGTTTGACGGAGCGAACGAATGCCTCCTTCGGCGGAAGAAATAAGCTCCTCCTTCCTTCCTCTCGACAAGGTCGTCCCTCAAACTAATATCGACGATCAAGATAGAAGCACCACCGAGAAGGAAACGGGCCCCAAAAAAAGTTTCTGGGGAGAAAAATGAGCCGTTAGCCACGAGAAATGAATGGTTCTCCTCCCTCAAGAAGAAAAGGCGACGGTGGATGTTGAGGGAGGGAGAGACGAGAGAGGGAGTTGGGGTTATTCTGTGACGCATAGCGGCTGCGACAGGAAGTGAGCTAACGACCTTGCAAAAGGGAGGGGAACCACCTGGCTTGGGGTGCGTGAGATTCGCATCTTTGAAGGGCAACGAAAGGGTATGGTGAGGAGGGAAAAAGGGAGGAAGGGGGTGGTCGATGGGAAGTAGGAAATGTGGAGCTCGGGCAAAACGGGAAGGGATTGGGGGAGATACTGAGGGGACTCGTCGAGGGCTGTGCGATATTCATTCTCGAATATCGATCGCCGACTGAAACGAAATATCGAGGTGGTGATAGTTATTAAGTATACTTCTACATCTGCAAAATATCCCGCAGTCAAAGAGGGGGGGGGGATGCATCTGTTAGGATCCAGTCTTCAGTAACTGAATGGATAAGTGTTCGAGGTTAGTAATTCGCAGCTAGGTTTATCGGTCATAGTTTTTTCGTTGCTTAACTTTTTTGTTGTGATCGCGCATAGTGCGAGGAAATGGAAGAGTCCTTCAATCTACTGGTGATGCAGACTGTCTCCCTTATTTTATCCAAGAGGTCCAACCTTTATTTAAAAAAAATGTATCATTATTATCTAATTAAACAAATTAAAAATGCTTCAATACACGGTCTTATATTATGGTCTACCGATACAGAATGAAAAAGATTGATTCAGTGCACATCAAACTTTCTGTTGGAGCCATCTTCAACAAAATAGTGAATATATGCAAGGCAAGCTGTCAAAGAAAATAGCTATTTGAGTACACAATAGTGGTTGGGTTTCTGGCAGCAAATGTATCAATATAAAATAGGAGACATCCATAAGTGTCGGAAAGCAAAACAAAGGTTCTTTCTCTTAGCTTTGCTCGATATATATTTACGTTAACGCGGTTCTTGGGTGGGATAACTGAAAATTAATCAGTACGTGGGTTAAATTTGAAGAGAAATGACAACAGGAATAAACAGACGTAACCGTCGAACACCTTGTGATAAAGTCGGGAGCGAGCTGAAGCCCATGGCCACATCACAGATTAATCATTTTGGGATATGGCGGTTCACCCTTCCTGCTTGACTTCCAACAAACGAGAACGGGGTTGAAAGCTTACTCTGAACACACTTCTGATTGTTGTGTCTCACACGAAAGGCTCTGAAAACTATTCCATTAACTTTTGGACGAGTAAATAGTTTTTTTTCGGGAGAGGGGTAAGGTGCGAGTCCAATGATCTTGAAGTAGTTGGTACGATTTATGTATGGTTGAAGCATGCTTTGCAAATGGTTGAAATCAGAGATTAATAAAATATTTTTCAAAATTAAATTGTGCGTCAAAGACACCTCTGAGTAAACCCCACACACTCATACTGGAGCCATGAAACTTATATCATTCGATCCGGCACCGTATTAACTTTCATAATCCGTCGCACTTTTCCCACTTAACTCTTGATGGCGGGAGGTTAGATTCGAATTACCTAATGTCTACAATGTATTTGTAAAATTTTCAATCTCTTTTCGAAACTTGTGTTCTCCTGATAGACAATGGGAGACAAATATGAGTACATAGAAAAATCGAGCGTCACGAGAACGAATTTCTGGGAGTTACAATTACTGGGACGAAATGGTTTAATTTGGAGATTAAAAAACAGTAGGGTGTCGTTATAAAAGGTCAATTTATATCCCAAAAAGTATTTTATCAATAAATTTACATACTTTTAATTTACTGCTTTCCCGTTTTCTTTTCTTAACTTTTGAGGACTCCTTTGTAGTAAATTCCACACCAACCCAGGGAGTCACGGCGTATGGTTTTGCCAACATCAAACTGCTATTTATCAAAATATTTCGCACTAGACATATAATAAGTGGTTTGCATCGAATATACATGAGTTCAACTTCCATAGTACTTGGGCGCGTGAGGGTGACACGCCCAAATTTTCGCAACAGTTGACCTCCTCCACTTCAGAACAAAAAGCAGACGTATCCGCAATATATCCCCCGGAAGGAGCAACGAGACACCCTCGGAGGACGAGTGCGGTTCAGTTGGGTGGCGGCGGCGAATTGCGGCGTCCCACCCGATGGGGGGAATAACCGACTGAGCCCGGCGCTGATACTTGGGCACGGTCATCTCTTGTCGGGCTTCAACACCTGAGTTAATGGCATTAACGGCACACAAAAAAACCCTGGAGCCTTCCCGTTCTGCCACTCTCCTTTGCCCTCCACTCACTCCGAAAGCTCCACCCGCGCGGTCGATGGAATCGTTACTCCCCGTGGTCAGGGAGGGGAGAGTAAGTAGGATCTATCCAAAGGGGGAAGGGGAAGAGGAGCAGGTAAAATGCCTGCATGGGAAGAGTCGATATACTCAGATTGGCTTATGTAATCGCTTTTAGAGAATATTTTTCAGAATTTTGCACAAAGTATCCCCCCCACCCCATACCTGTAAAGCGTTCCCTTTTTTCCGGCGATGCGTCGAACATTTAATATTTATCGCTTTTTTTACACCCTTTAGGCAGGACAATCGATACGTTGGCGATTCAATGAACGTATCCCCTCCCGAATCGAAAGGGTAGTTCTTTAGGGTTCTATATTTATAGGGGGGAAGGGTGTGGGTGTACATAAGACTGCAGTCGATTACTTTCTCAAATGGCACCTCAATTGGACTAGAAATCATATCCTAGGTGGATTGGGAAACGTCAGATGATCGTCCCTCAATTCTACTTTCACCAAAGTCAACTAAAGAGAATTTTTTTGTGTACAGTTGACAGCTACTTATTTTGACTCTTCCTAGTCAGAAGAGAACAAATTCGAGAGATAAACCAAACACTGGTCAGAGCAATAACAAATTGTATCCCTTTATTGTAATTCTTCAAAGGGCAGTCGTTAGAATTCATGAGAGAATACCAAATATTAACAGCGAAATTTTGTGGCCGCGTAAAACAAACCATAAATAACAACAACATGAAGGCTATTAATCAAAGATATCCCGGCTATCTTATATCCTATATTTGGTCTTAAGGTGAGAACAATGAATTTGAAGAAATCGCTAATAGTCGGTTGGAATTTTCCATTCGCAGTTCCAAAATTTTTAATCGCCAAGGGCAAACAAACTGATATGAATAACTTTTCGACATACACTTAAAAACTACGACGTGCGTTTTCAGAACTACGATTTTGATACTGTTCTTTTATACACTGCCGTTTTCTTTGTCTTCCTTTCCCTTTCTGCTTCAGTAAATACTACGTATGTACATGGTTCAATCGGGATTCCCAGAAAAACTTGCGTGACGGGAACGCTTTTGGGATTCACTGAGGATAACGATTTCATTTTGACCACCAGGCGAGGGGAGTCATCAATACGCCGACATGCTTGTCCCCAAAAAAGAATGCGTACTGCTTCAAGTAATTTATCCGACCAATAAGATAGCATCACCGTGAGGTCGGTAATTTTTTTATGATACGAGGCACTACGGAAGGTACCACCCCGCGTTTTTGTTTAATTTCGTCGACGACGTCTCACTCTAATTGCAAGTTATACTGACATCCACGGTGCCTACCTGCTTAAGCAAACGCTGTTACTCCTGATGCTGCATCCAGCCCACGAGTCTCCTAAGATGAAAGTCGAGACCGAGAACACTCACGAGGATTCAAATGAACTGAGTGTTCCACCAGGGTTTAAATGAGGATAACATGGCTTGATTATGGGCGGTACATTAATTTTCAACTCTAATTAAAACATGATGCAAAATGCGTCGCTCATGAATTCCACAGCGGAGTCAACTTGGAGTCATCTCCAAATAGCGCGAAGTGTGACTTTAATATCCATTAACTATCCTCGGTTCTCACGTTGGCATTTCTGCATAGATATTACTCCGAAGAGGAAGTAATCCTACAATCCCGCTAACCACCAACGCATCGTTCACCTTCAGAAAGCACACCTCAGAGAAAATCAATACCCTCTCTTGAAAACTTGAGCGTTTATCAATTTCAACCATTTCCATGGAAGAAATGTAAGGTCAAGCCACGTCATCAGGACGATGATATCTCTACATCCATGGAAAATTACAAAATAATCCCGATTTCGCAAACACCACACAGAAAAAATCGAGCAAAGGAGCAAAAATCTGCAGTTTTCGTCATCGACATCTTACTGCTTTCATGAAAACACGGGACAAATCGAGCACTGAAGCAAACTAGGATTTATTTGTCAACAACAAATCGGATCTCACCTCCCGTTTCAATTGAGGCCAGCCAGTAGCTCGGAAAGGGAGCTAAGGCGGCGAGAGGATTAAACGCGGATTGCACTCCAAATGGATCTTATTGTGCCCTTCCTCTAAGCCCTAGGACAAGCCACCGGGAATAAATTGAATGCCGAAGAAAGGCGACAACCAACTCACCGCTCAGCCACACCAATCCCGAGGGTTTCCCGTTGATGGCGCGCCACTAAATTCCAGGAAAAACGTGCAAACACGCGCAGAGAACGAAACCCTAGGAAGGCGATCACCATGTCTTTAATGGAATTTACAGGGACCCTGCTAATTAGTTTTATTGCTATGCGAATCGCTTTGGTCCAGCGACCATAGAATAAGGTTGGAGCTTGCGAACTTCCCTCCCCATAGACATGTACCGGCTTAATTAATCATTCCACACGCGATGCGAAATCACGACAGGATGTTAGAGGTATTGATACGGTTATCGCTGAAACCTATCCATCTCTCGCTTCGGCCAGTTTCCGCAGATCCGAGCAAATCGCGTCAAATTTGCACACGGTGCGAAATTGACGCAACTTGCGAACTCGCACACTGTGCACAGCTCACAGCCTCCCAAAAACAATTCCTCGACAAAAATACGCGTGACATATTTTGGCACCCTACAAAATTAGAATGAAATGCGATTGATTATAATTTATTTTCATTATCCTATCAATCAGCTTCACAAAACCCTGTGACCAAAAGAAACCCTTGCCCATCTAAACATCTCTAAAATATTGGAATGATGTCCCTTGAAACAACCTATGAAACAAATGTTAGCTTTATCATCCAAAAATGTTTTACTACGCCGAAAGACCATTGTGCAACGTGAAGCAGAGTGGGGATACAAAACCATTATATTTGGCACTCATTACTCCCGATTCAAATCCCACTGGACCATTTGCCACAAGTTTGAGAAAGAGGCATGACCTTAGTTCACGAGTTACTCGGTTTTACATTTCCTCATCAATTGTTTCGAGCAAATACCATTGAAATATGCTTTTGCTTACATGGAACTTATGCTTTTCCGTTACTCAGGAGTGTAGGCATCTATAAAAAGCTCCCATAGTAAATTAATGATAATCCAGCATTTGAAGACATATTATTATTGATGATCCAAATAAAAATGAATAGAAAAACAGAGTGAAAATTTCTCCGGTGAAAATTTCTCAAACAGTGTATGGTTTGGCGAGACCTTGCCACAGAGGAGACTAGGAAGTCAATTACACGAAAAATATGGAAAAATAAATTAAATATACTCCGAAGCGTAATCAAAGCTCTAACAAGACCACTCTGGCGGCACGAACAAACCCCCCCACTTCGAAATCTTAACCGTCTCCCATGACTGAGATGGCATGCGCCGACAATAAGAACGCGCCACTTGATCAGCGATTTTAAGGGGGCATCCTTCCCAGCGCCAGTTCTGGAGCACAGTAATTCTTACTGTGCTCCGATTGAAACGCTACCTGGGTCGGCGTGGGAGTCCAGACACAAAATGTTTATAGCCCGAACGCTGCCCCGGGCATATTTACGAGGCTGCTGACCCGTGCAGCTTGCAAATTCGTGGTATCTTCCAAGGCCATCATCATCATCCCTTTTAAACTCGCTGGACTACCGAAGCCCGCAGAAATGAAAAGAATTGTTAGAGCCTTCACTTTTGGGGAAACTGCCGAAATCATCGGTAAAGGCGAACTAAACGTAGCACAAATAATCACGGAATTATGCGCAGTGCATCTTTATCTTTTAAATGTGAAATACAGGACAGCTCTATTCTATAGCTACCAACAGTTCCCAGAGTGGAAATCTATGGGTAACATGATATTAGGTTAGTGAAGGCGTCAACGTGTATGAACGAAAAAGCATGTCAAAGTCGAAAGAACCACAGGGTAATACTTTGCGGGAGCGGTTTTCCACCTTAGCGTATTAAAGCAATGGGTATGTATGTTTTGGTGAAACATGAGGGAACCCTAGCGCGGAACCTCAATTTCATCAAAAAACTTACGGTTCAGAGAGGGAAGAAAACAAATTGAAATAAATTCTCGCACAAGGAGGTTTAAGTGGCAAACAAGTAAAAATTCAGGATCTAGGACCCAATTAAAATGGTTTCAGGAAACCCACGTCTGCCTTGCACGCATCCAACATCTATTCCCTTAGACGGTTAAATACAAGTATCTCATAATACTGCTCTCCAGCCGAGTCTCTGAATTGCTCTTTTAGAGAGATTTTGAGAACTTGATTGCATGGTACATTGTGATATTTTAAGCACTGTGAGATCCACCTTATGCGATTATCAACTCAGACAGATTCCGCTACCAGAAGAAAACAAAGCACAAACCTAAAAATTCTAATATCTGCTAAATAATGCCAATTCCTATATTCCTTTCAAGAAAGGCTGATATGTAATCGGTGCTTCTCTCGGAGTAATTCTTGGGTCAGAATAACTATTAGGGATTTTAATTTGATGAGTTCGGGCTCAAATTGAAACCTATAAAACGTACGGTCTTTCAGCCACTAAATAAGTGCCAGGTATATCGTAATTTAAATAGATCGGATACATTTCGGGAGAGTGGTACCTGTGACTGGCCTGCATCATGTTGTTACCGACGTCATTCGCCAACAGAACGTCCCAAAAAACATAAAGAAAAAATACGACACAATTCAAGTGCGCGAACGGATAAAAACTACTGCGACAGAGAATCATAAAAGACGGTTGTTGACTGTGGTTCGGGTTGAGGAGGTGTAAATGTGCTACCTCTATTGCGTAACGCCATATATTTGACCTATTTTCGTCTACATCGATACACTACTCCTAAAACCATCGCACGGACGTGTGGTGGGGGGTGTTAGGGTCCCCAGCCGCTCTATTTCCACTTCACTACTTCCACATCTTCTCGTACACATGGTACCCCGCGATCCACCCGAAGAGCGCGTGGAAGGGAGCACCATTCATTCAATATCCGTTATACATACTACGAATATTGGCTGTTGGCAACTAATCCACTGAATGTACTAAGAAGACAAATTAGGAAACCCATTAAATTATTGATCATATTGTTTAAATTAATTCAACCCAGCTAAATATCTGTATCAAAATTTCTTTCCACTTTCAGTTGACAATTCATCAGAACTTCAATTCCATCGAAAAATACTAATTCGCCATGTAAATTCATAATTCTACACCGGCTGAATTCATCGACTTGTTTCCCGCATGCTCGTCGAAAAGGGGTTGCAAGTGGCCTTTTGCATCCGATGCACAAACAGCCGACAACGATAAACACGATACATCATGCTCTTGACCAGTTTCACAGCGTGGAGCGCACGCCCTGCAAGGCGTTAAGTCCTAAATCTTGCCT
The DNA here is from genome assembly GCF_022747635.1 of Hetaerina americana. Lineage (NCBI taxonomy): Eukaryota > Metazoa > Arthropoda > Insecta > Odonata > Calopterygidae > Hetaerina > Hetaerina americana. Next base: position 51,237,451 of record NW_027287205.1, on the reverse strand, counting down.
CACTCACCTCATCAACTATATACGAGGGTTACTATTTATATTTTGAGACTTGACAACACTTAGTGCTTCAGTCTCAGTATCTTAAATTTCCATCTGAAAGTTTGACCCTTTTAACGCTAACTTTCTCCATAACATGTTGTCGTTTGATCATAACTTGTGTTGTCTACAGCGACTCAAAAATTTTGTCTTAACGAAAAAATTGAGTTAACTCGTGAAAACTTTCGTGCGATGATTTCTTACGACTTTCGACGTGAATTATCAAGACAGGAGTGTATCGATCAACTTCCTTCCACTTTTGGCGATAAAGCCCCATCCTTTGCCACTGTGAACCGCTGGCATTACAAATTCCACCATGGCCGCCGTTCGCTCAGCGACGAAAGTCGTGAAGGTGGTCTAAAATCAGTAGTGCCAGAAAACATTGATGCTGCGCAAGAACTAGTAAAGCAAGATCGTCATGCGACTTATCGTGAGAGTTAGGCATCCTTGGGGATTAGTATGACTAGCATCAATAAGATGGGACTTCAGCCGTGAAAAAAATTTGCCCGCGATGGATCCGTCATAATTTGGCAAAAGCTCAAAAAGATGCACGTGTCAATTGGTGCAAAGAAATGCTCAACAAATACAATCGCGGTGAATCAAGAGTTGTGTATAACATCTAAACAGGTGACGAATCTTGGATCTATGCGTATGAGTCCGAAACAAACAAGCAATCCACTGAATGCGTCTTCCAAGACGAGCCAAATCCGACAAAAGTGATTCGTGGTGAAATACGGAAAAAGAAGCGGCAACGAAGGATCATTCTTCATCATGACAATGCAAGCTCTCACAGATCAGCTGAAACAACTACCTATTTGACAGACAAAACGTCGAATTGATGGGTCATCCTCCTTACAGCCCTAATTTAGCACCAAATGACTTCTTTTTATTCTCGTTTATCGAGAAAAAATTGCGTGGCCAACGTTTTTCGGCGCCTGAAACAGCCGTTGATGCATTCAAACATGTTTGGGAGGTAACTCCATCGGAGTGGAAAAAGTGTTACGAAAATTGGTTCAAGCGCAAGCAAAAGTCTACTGATTATCATGGAAAATACTTCGAAAAACAATGAAGCAATTTTCAACAATAAATTACTGCGTTATTATTAGGCTGAAAATATAAATAGCAACCCTTGTAGTAAAAAATAACCAATGGCATCTTAATTTTTATTCAATGAAGGAAATCCAGCTAAAAAACATTTTCACCAACGTTCCTTTTTTACTTAAAGTTCCCTTTTTTATTGTACTTCTTTGAAAACTTATTTGCTATTGTGCGCGAGGGAACGTTTAAAATCTTTTGAATTGCACTAATGGCGCATAATAAGAAAAAGTTTGGGAAGCACTACTACAAAAGAGGACTAAAAAACAACTCTGTGAGATTCTAATTCACGATCCACAACTTAACATTGAACACGGTAACAAAACCATCGCTTGGTACCCAATCGACGGATATTTCGGAATTCTGGAATCACAAAAACTCTCGTGTAATTAAATGAGCAGGTGCCATCCTATACATTTACTCACAATTGTATCATTTAATTCATTAAATTGGGCGATGAGCATCAAATGTACAGCCTAAGGCTTAGGAAATGAATACTGCCTCTATGGAATTGCAATAAACCGGACCAACTCGTAACTCAGCAACTAAGATATTCGACGTACAACGTTTGATCTTGTTCGAAGCTATTCTTCAAAATGGGAGAATTCGACCACGTCTCAATACGAGGCCTTTAGTGAACGATACCCATGCGCAAAAACCAACCAATCACAGACTTCGTTCCGTCAAAAACGTCTTAATTTTTAAATAGCAGAACTTAAGAAAATATTAACATGCGCACACTGCTTCTGACATGTTTATCGATTAATTCATGAATGGATTCACGCAAACATTTACTGTGACTAACATCATTCTACGGCATTGTAATTGTAATTACAATGCGCCAAACGAAGTTGGAAAAAGCGGTGACCTTCCGTGGGAACTGTGTTAGATTCCCAGAGTTATCAGACCTTTAAGTGGTATCCTGATCCTTCCTTACGCTGGGTGTGGAGAACACTCTAAATAAAGCTCTCCGTTTAGAGAACCATTCTTTTTTCAGCTATCACGGAATAGTCTTCAACTTCTAGTGCAGCACTCAGTTCCGTCCGATGGAACGTTAAGATGTGATTCTTTCGGAGTCTTTCGTTTGGAGTTCTACATCAGACTTCTCTCGGCCATTACTGCTCTTCCTGATTCCTACCTAGCCCCACTTTTTCATCTCTTCCACACGCCACAAATGGCCTCGGCCGCCTAACCTCAAGACGACGCGCCGCCACCCCAAGAGCGAGACCAATACCCCCTTAGTAGTCTACTTGAGATAGCAGTTAAAGATTATTTTTCGGTAAGGTGTAAAAGCCGAATAAGTTTGGCTTCCAATGGCCTTGACCCCATTGTCAATGATCTCATATTTTTTCGAATGGAGCCACTATTTTCATTTTTGCAGTATTAAAATATAAAATAACTGTTTTCTTAATAAATTAAATTATTCGAAATTGCTTCTCTAGGATGTAAGAGGATAGGTAGAAGAGGGGAAAAGTCCTAATCTCGTTCCAAATAAGAGAGAATTATCAATTCAAAAATTTTTCTAAAGACATTAGCCATTTAGTCGCATATGTTTTCATGAAAAAATCGACACCGAAAGTAATGGGAAGAGAGTGAAGAGATTACATTAACATTAAAGCCTGAACACCATTACAAAGACGCAGGCATCAGGAGAACGACAACAGCACCATAATGCACGAATATAATGGATGGTGGATGATTGAGTCAGTATAATGAGAAAAGTAAGGCGGCGATACCATCGGCTCTAGTGCAAGGGTAAAACGAGAATTAATACCTAATAGGGCGTCTATTTCTCTTATACCATCTGAGAAATGTTGTTAGACAATGAAGGAAACGACAATCTAAGAGAATCGATTCCGAGAGAGGCTGCTGGGATCTCGTAGAAGTCTCTTTCGGTGGTCATCGGAAATCGCGTGGGAGGAGCTGCCGGTCTGGGCAAAGCTCGATTGCGTCATGCTCACAGGAGCGGCTTCCAGCGCAAAATGGCGAATATATTCGAGAAAGTTACGCAAATTGGGGCAATGCTGCATCCATAGATCCATAGAACGGAACTCGAAGGCAGATCCAAGCAGCTTAACGATGAGAATGATTCCGATATATTCATGAAATTTCCCTTATTACCATAATGCTGTGGCCAAATGCTGCACGGATTGCAAACATTAGATAGTTTTCACTAATTTATGCATTTCCCACGCGTATCAGTAATTTTAAACGTTTCTTGTCCTCATTCGATTGCTGAGAACAGAAGGTATTCGTAAATGACAGCGACCGGTATTTATTATTACACTCCTAAAAACCCATAAACACAGTAAACCACCCGAAGGTCGGTTTGGTAGGTAATGGTAGAGTTCACCCAGTACTAAGCCCGACGGCCTGTGCAATTCACACATCAGATGAGGAGGGCCAGTTCCTTTCCCTCTAACACTCTTTGGAACGTAAATTTTACCAAGAAAATGTGATATTGCTAAGTGAATAATAATGTTACAGGCATTTATTTTACCTTATTGCGAGTCACCTCATTTAATCTCCCAAGAAAATATATTGTCCTGCGAATAATTGACTTATTTTGGCAGTCCGCTCAGAGATACCAAAGTAAAACTGCAAACTACTTATTACTTATCGACCCAGCATAAAATGCACGGACAATGACAAATTATAAGTACTTAACCGTTTATCTCATGGTGGAATTGCTTCGGAATTGATCCTCTAGAATAATTCGCCTGTTCTAGTATCTTTATATCTTACTGCTTTCTTTTTTCAGTAAAATTTTCCCAAGCGGATTACAACCATAATTCAAGAAGATTGAAAAAGTAATGACGAAACAGAATGTTCTTCCGAAACATAATAACATGAAAGTTGCACTTAATTTTTTTTAATAATTTCCCACATCTCTTGCATTTTGAATGCGAGTCTAGTGGGAGATTCCACCTCATATATTTACCCTCACCCCTCTGCAGCATCCTAGAATCATAAAATAGCTATAGGCCCGATGATAAGAGAGATAAGGTTTCTTTCGACGATCCGCCAACTATTAAGCGCTCCATTCAACCCACGCATCATCGCAGTCTGGCTAATAGGGTCTCATGCTCAATTGGCGAGGGGGACAATTAAAAAAAAAAAAATTCAAGGTAATGGAAAATTTCCCGAGCAGGTCATTCAATCAACGGCTATCATCCCGATTTCAAAGACGGCGCCACCCACGAGCTCTCTCTCTCAAACTTCCTCTTGCTCCCGGAACGCCACTGAAGCAGGATAAAAACGACCCCATATCCAGCCTATTCAAAGTACGCCATTCGTTCAAAGCATCGAAAGGACGAATATAGAGGGCCTGAATCGCGCATAAACTTCAAAGAAAGACACTCAAAAAGAAGAATGGTCGAGAATAGACCTCAACGCAGTCTCCTTTCTTTCCCAGATGAAGGGGACTGCGTATACACCCGCCCTCCTCACCACACATCACTCAGTATCAGGAATTTGCTCAGGACTTTTCCTTGTTATAACTCTCGGTAAAATTCACCTATTTGACATCGGAAGCTTTCCCAAGCATGACGAACAGGGTTTTGAACTGAAAATAAGCAACACTCAAGGTGTATGCTTTGACAGCGATCAATTTTCACAACTTTTTGAGAGATTCCTCACTCACCGTATGAAGGGATTCCTTACGAAATCATTACTACAAGGAAATGGTACCATTGGCGTGCCGAAGAGAGAAATAATTAAAACGAAGATAGCTAGATTTATGGACGAGTAAAATGTTAGGGTGAGCTCAATATTTTTAACAAATATTTACAAGTCAAAATTTGTTATCGAATAATAATTACTTTAGGCAATGTATCTTTTATTTGGTGGAAGGAACTGATGATGAGTAAGCCAGCGTATTTTCTTTATTTCCGCGATGACCCAGGCGTCATTGGGTGACAGGGACACAATAAGTAAGGGAAAAGTGACGGAGAAATTCCAAAATATCCCAAAATTAAGTAGTATTCCATGATGCTTCAAGGGTTTAGTGCATGCAATAGCTGTTTCCGATTTTCTAGACGCGTGGCCAATCTGAGGATATATTGATATTTTTATGGAGGAAGCACAAATTCACCTAAGTTAAATTAATGCCGCAACAAGTAATATCGCCCCTTAAATGAGATACCGCAATTTTTCCAGGCGTTATAGTAGATATCCTCGACCGCTAATGCATTTATCATTAATATCATTACATCCGTTTCTGTGGTATTCGAAAGAAGTGAAAAGAACAACTCTGATGTTTTGCTAGCGACAGAAATAGAAAAGCTAGGCAAATACGAATTTGGTAACCGTAAAAAACTGCATTCATATTTACTCGAGTTTACAAGGGAGGGCTAACGGTACTAAAATATTCATTAATAAAACCATTAAAATTTAATACGTTACAATGCTTAAATGTTCTTTGGTTTTCAAGTACATCAAAAAGATATTGACTACTCACATTATTGTAGGCATTGGGAAACAAATGATTTTTATCCAACGGAAAAAGAGAATAGCCTTCACGGTATCATTTCATGCATACAGGAAGAGATTTTCACCGCTGAGGTTATTTCCGCACCATATCCATTTTAACCGTTAATCAATAATCATCTAACTACTTAAATAAAAAAAATCTTTTGCTACGGGTCAAAATTCCGGAGAACGTAGAACGCTTCACCGCATTGCTATATCGCAGATGTAAAATGTGATATTTAGACGCGCGTACTATGATAACGTTGAATTTTTATCTGTATGTTTATCGTATATATATATATATATATATATATATATATATATATATATATATATATATATATATATATATATACACACACACACACATACATACACATACATACACGTATGTTTATGAAAGAGGCATATGACATAAAATTCATTACACCTAAACTATTATTGGAAGCTCTAATTATTCCACGATAGGTCTCTTAATATATCAGGATAGCCTGACTACAAAACAACCAGTTAAACATCGGAATTATGTGAAGTTCAAAAAGAAATAAAAGTCGCTATGCTCTCTCTAGGAACCTTGGAACCGTCTAGCACGACATTGAATTACCGTACTCCAATAGCCTGGGATGCGTCGCCGTCCGCAAGGCCTGCGATGTCAGCCCACGGCGTGATCATCCCTTCGCTCGCGGATCTGGTCGTCACAGGGTTATGGGCTACCGAGCCGCCTCAATACCTAGCTCCGGAGCGGAATATTTCGAATTCGAGCAAAGCGATACCAGAGAGTGAACCGAGCGCGACCGAGCGGTAAGAGGAGGAGGCAGGTGGACTACGATATAAATTTATAAAAGAATAAATGGAGAGTTTAGAGGGGGAGGTTGCTACAAAAATTGCGGACAGACTTTGAGAGCAGCGCCACGGCAGTTTTTCCACACACACGCAGGCTGACAATGAACACAGATGACGCCGGGAAGAGTGAAGGAGGGGGAGGAAAGAGGGGAAAAAGGTGGGTGAGAGGGGGTTAGAAAGCGGAGGGGAGGCGCCGGAGCGGGTTGCCATGGCAACGAGAGGTGAATGAAACGGAGAGGGTCGGAGTGAGGGGGGAAAGGAAGGAAGAGACGGAGGGGAGTAGGGTGGGAAAGGGGAACTGTGCGCCCGGCACATGGGGAGGATGGAGAAGAGAGGCGGGGGGAGACCGGTGCATGTGGGTGGGTCATAAAGAGGGGAGGCGAGCAGGTGAGGGGAAGGAGGAGAGGGGCGCCGCGAATGACGGCTGGGCAAGGAGAAAGAGAACGTGCGAAGGGCACCCGAGGGTGGGGTGACCAGGCGTCCCGATGACCCCAGATTTGCCCCGGATTTTTTGGGCGTTTTCACACTTGCACGCAAAAAATGCTTTCGATGGATGGCTGTTTCCATGCTTGTCCGTCTCTGCGAAGAAATTCCTGGGAACCGGAAGAAGGGTGCGGGATAAATATGTACGAAATGTTAACATCGGATGAATTATGAAGTCGGAACTATCACAAATACTGTGCGGGGTTTTTGGAATTCTGAAGTGTCCCGGATCGGGAAAGGAGCAGTATTATTAAGAGACTGCATACACCGGAATGCAGTAGAGGCACCGAAAAGAGCAATTAACGTTAGTTCCTTCTCAATCAATTCATCAGGTGAATTATTTGAAGTATTCATATTTCGTGGTTAAATAATAATTAAACCATATCTTGGAGACACACTAAATAGATTTTCGTAGAAACCAACACAATTACCAATACTGTAGAAGGCATTATCTAGAAAAATATTGACATATACACATAAGAATTATATATTTGCATACGGGAGCGCCGATAAATGTTTAATAGATTTTGAATTGCAGATATTTACACACAACACCTGAGAGATTTGCTACTCCCCAGGCATACTGAGAACGACAGGGTTATTTCAACTCAGGGGAAATATCCGTGACTGCCCCTTTATCAAGAAATACTGTTTATATAATGATAAACTGGATGAATTCCCGCTATAATCTCGGTATTATTTTGCAAAAAAATTTCAGATATAAATTTTATATGGACAAAAATACCGTAAGTGAATTTACTTCAACGGCTTGCAATCTTATTGCATAAAACTCTCTCGCTGTAGTGGTAGGGATGTCATCTGAACGGGTATATCACATTAAAACAGAGGCATTGGATATGAGAAAATTATCAGCTAGATGGCCGCGAATCTTGACACAGGATCACAAACACATCACAAAGGAATTTTTCGAACTCTGTTTGACCCGTTTTAAGAGCAATCAACAAGATTTTCAGCGACGATTTGTGACCGCAGATGAAACTTGGGTCCACTACTATACCCCGGAGACAAAACAGCAGTCAAAACAGTGGAAACGTGTTGATTCACCACTGCCAAAGAAAGCAAAAGCATTACGGTCACCAGGAAAGGTGATGGCTTCAGTTTTCTGGGATGTGAAAGGGATTCTGCTGATATTCCCACTGTGTAAGCAATTACTGGAAAATACTACGCTAACCTACTGGACCAACTACAGCAAAAGATACAAGGAAAAAAGCCAGGTTTGGCAAGGAAGAAATTCATCTTCCATCAAGAAAATGCACGCCCACACACAAGTGTCGTTTCCAAGGTAAATATACGTGATATAAGATAGGATTTATTGCCACAGCCGCTTTATTCGCCCGATTTGACCGCATCAGATTTCCATCTCTTCCCCAGGCTCAACATTTTCCTCGGTGGACGGAGATTCTCTTCAAGCAAAGCACTAACAGCCGAAGTAGACGGGTATTTTGCAGATTGAAGGAATCTAATTTTTTAGATGGGATTAAGACATTGGAACATCACTGGGCCAAGTTCATCAGTGTACAGGGAGACTATATTAAAAAATAAAAAAATTTCACCGAGGTAAGTCGTTTATGTCTTTCCCATTCCGAGAAGTTTTCTAATTTCCCTCGGAGTCATTTGAGATATAAATTGAAAAACTCGAAATATCCATCCATGTATAAAATAACGTATCCAAAATATTGCAAAGGAAAAGAATTTTATTCTATGATTGCGTAACCTGACATGACATAGTCACCTAATTAAGTCATGACAGATAATTTTGCACGAGTAAAAAGTACCTACTAGGAAGGAAAAAGTGGCACACGTTATCATGAGGTACAATGAATTACAAAGGTGTTTTGCACCGACTTATACATTACCAGAATTGTGACCACCCATGAGGTTAATGGAACGCTTTTTAATGCGTGAGCACGTCTATTCGGTATCTGCACAACTGTCAAGCAATGCTGTTCATCTGCATACGTGTATAACTACTTCCAAACAAATACATACTAACTACCGTTTTCAATGAGTAATTTAAGACCAAAAGGTAGTCTTTCTGAGGGGGCACCTTTGCGGAACTTATTTCCACTTCTAAACTTGAGTAGTGAAATGATTTATTGACAACATCGTTGTAGGTACATAAACGACGTCCTTGCAAAATCTTCCTCGGGTTTGGATACTGAAGAATTATTTTCTAGACCAAGTTTTAACGGTATGCCCCAGGTTTTTTTCTAATACGAGAGGCAGTGAGCGCGCGGGGAGAATGAACTAATGGAAGGGATAAAAATATCAATTGCGCAAGGGAAGCAAGAGGGTAAGAAAAGGTCCGGGTTGCGGAAGAGCGAAGAGCAGTGGAATACGTTCATCAGATCAGGAGTAGACACCTTGAAGAGGAGCAAGACACGATAATTTTGTCACAAGGGTATCGCCTGTCCTCATACAAACGTTTCCCCAGCGTCACCAAATCAATAGACTCGGAAGCGTAGGTCAAGGAACAAAATAACGGGGCAGTGAGCAGGCCTCATAGACCCTATGTCCTTTCAGGTGAATCAGTCTTTGATTACAGCCGTGCGGTGACGTTAACCATAGCCCGATCAAACCTTCCGTATGGGAACAATAGAGGATATCAGTCGGACATTCAGGGGTTGCGTTTCAACGAGAGATGGCAAAGCACCCCGGACGCCGATCGACGAAATGAATACCGGCCAATGGACCAGGACCCGACATCCTCCTCCCGCCACAGCATCTGTTCGGAAAAAAAGATTATTGGCTAAAACCTAGTGAACCGATTATCGCGAGGGTCACCCGGGATGGACTTCCATAAAACGCCTTTCAGGATATATCCCTGGGGTCCAAGGGTCGAATAAAACTTGAGATTCATTTCAGGCGTTTGAAGGTCGATGCGTTCATAACACGCTGAATGGCCGAGAATAATCTAGCAGCAAGAGATTTACTCCAAGGAACGTACACTAAAGATAAAACCAAGCACTAGTAATCGATGCGCTCTAAATTTTAAGGCACATATAACACAAGTCGAAACAGGCGTAAACGTCCGTAATTAGGTGGAAACAAGAGTAAAAGGCTTCGCGATTTCGTTTTACGAAACGCCATTTCGGCCACATCCATTGAACTTAGTCCTCAAAAATATGAACGTGATTTGCAATTTCTATCAACAGAAAAAACTGTTCATCAAATGAACGCGACAGATTTTTGTCTTAAGCAGACAATTAACTGAAAAATTACTGAAACTACTAAATGGCCAATACATGTAAGGACTTTTCATGAGATGGAAACCAGATTATCTAAGTTAAAACAGTTAGGCTTCGAAAGAATAAATAATGAAATCTAACGTAGATGGTTCACCGTAAAATAAAAGTGAACATTACTAATACGAAGTAAAGTGACCATTAAGTCCACAAGCTGTACCACTGATGTCTTCCAGAATTATTCTACCAGCTGCAAAGGCATTCACTCATGTGACCAAGGACGTGAGATAACACTAATATTCAGACACGGAAATGCAGCAGAGTGGTCACTGGGAGTTTTAAGAAACTACATTCACATGAGTCATAGTGGTCGATGACTTCATTCTACGTGCTCCCATGCCATAAGGCACCATCTAGTAGATATTCATGATTTCGAAACCGCGAACTTTGAATTTAAAAGCCATCATATTACCGACCTAGAGCTCATTAAAGTTTTTGCCTCCGCTAAATTAATTAATCAGACTCAAAACTCGAGGAAAATATTGGCTAATTTAAATTGTATTTTGGTATCATACATACTTTTCCGTCTATTTTTATGATTTTTTGATCGTTTATACTAGCCTTACTAAAAAGCGTGTACAATTTTTACCGTGACTTCGAATGCGGATCAGCAATTGAAACCTTAAGGAGAGTCATCTCCTTTCAGGGAAACACCGATAAGGTTCGATCGGCGAAATGGTTAAGTGTTCCCATTTAAGTTTTCCATCGTATCCCATTCATTCAAACGCCGGCATCGAGGAGAACTAGCGAGGAGCACCCAAATAATGAGAAGGAATAACCGCAGGACAAGGATATACCGCCGACACGTCTTTGTGGAACTGTTGAATCGCATGAATCACCATTTCGTCGCCCTGAAAAACATCGAAGATTAAAGGAATGGGAGAGGACAGTTTTTATAAAATTAGATCCAGAAAGCATTAGGATCCGGAGTTGAGGGAGGGAAGTAGGCGTATCCTACAGGCAATGAAAACAGGAAGGGACTACTGGCTGCTCTTCCGCGCGGAATCTTAATCTACTCTCGCGCTCCTGGCCAGGTATTTCCGTAGCCATGCGGTCGTTCACCACTCACGGTCAACCGACGAAGCGCTCCGCCAAGTCCGAAGCGGCCGAGTGCCAAATAACGAAGACGGTGATACAAAGGCGTCTGTCAAGGATTTCAACAGTGCCCCCGCACTTGAGTGCCCGCATGGAGAAGTTTTATTCTCCCCCGTCTTTTATACGAAGGAATTGGCAATTTCCCGGGAATTGTAAATTTCAGTTCAATCCCCCAGAATAGCCTGGGTGTAGGGGAAAAATGTATCGAAAATTACATGCGCTTATGAAACAATTTCATTTGTCTTTCGCTGACTGTATATGCAGCGATCCTTTCACAATGAAATTCCGATGAAATTCTACGGTAAATTATATCAGGTAGTGTTCCCGTTCCACAGAAGAATACACTATAATTAATGGATCAGTTCAAATACTAGATTTAATGGACTATCAGATTAGGCGCTGATTATTTCACACAGGCATATCTTTCTAGTGAGGGACATGTTCACTCCTCGAAGCTGTGAACTGTGAACAAAAGTGTCAGCGCAGCCGCAGAATTTTCAATGTTTCCTTTGATCGAAATCTCTCACAACTTAATCCCGCGTGGACGAGCGAATGCACACAATTATTTTAATAAAATGAAGATGCACCAATGATATAAGAAATTTTTGCTTCAAATTATAGCTGCCAAGTTTTTTATGACATAAGGAGAAGATGGAATATTTATCTGCCGATCACTAGTGTTCGGTCATAAATTAGTTAGTTACAGACTACGCAATTTCGAGTGGGCGAGAGACTCTTAAGAGGAACATCCACCCAATCAATTTCACATGATTTCCACATCAAATGAGTATTCAGACTAAATGTTATCCCAGATGTTTATTAAAGCAATCACAACACCATTCAGAGTAGTCCCATGAACAAAAATCACAGAGCTATATTCATATGAGAAAGCGTTCGAATTCGCTGACACTGGATTAGTCAGAAATAGCGTTACACTCTATGGCAGACTGGGTCGTTTTTATCTAGAGGAGGTGAGTTAAAAACACGGATTAAATACAATCTCAACAGCAACGACGTGGCACAAAGCATTTTGCCTTTCCAAAATCATTTCCTCCCTTCCCCGATTAATAAGACAGAAATTGAAAGTAACAAGCTGAATGTCAAAAACAAACATAATTAATGCGGACCTCCCTACTCATTCTGGTAGAAAATTACTACCCCTGTTATGACTCATGATCACACTGAAAATGTCCTAATGAAATGACCTAAGACACAAGTTATTAACTTCAAAAACACAAATAATTCTCATGACATCGAATTCCGGTTGAAATGAGAGAGGACAACGCAAAAAGTTGAATGACAAGCTTCTTCGAGAACTGTTAAAAATGCATATTCCTAAGAAGAAAAGCGGGCTTAACAAACAACTATACGAGAACAGGGTTACATCATTCACTTAAGAGGAAAATATTTTGAAAACTCACGTTTCAGGTAAGCTAACCTATTACTTTCATGGGGGATGAATTCGGCTAAACGTTTCTTAATTGGTTGGCTGGCTCGTGACAGGTGAAACTTGAACCGTGACCTTTAATGTATGCGACTATTACTGGTCCAGAAATACAATTGCCCGCAAAATAACACTAAGGAGACTATAAAAAAGTAGTAAGGAGAGAGTAACCCGGAGAAAAATTGATTAACCATGAATCTTGAGGAGCAACCGCAGCTTGCCAAGGAATGTTTCGGGATATCCTCCAGATGAAAAAAAAGTACAAGAAAACTCGCTAAATACCAGCGCCACCGGAGGAAGTTGCTCACTGATATGATGCCACGAATTCAACTCCGCAAAACCGGTCGCCATCCGCCGCTGAGTGAATGAACTACTACTTGTGAAAACATTCCATTACACAAAAAATACCAGTGTTAGGGCTAATCCGTTGAGAAACCACTTTCGGGGAAACAACTCATTATTAACCTGAATCATCATTATTACCCTATTAGAGAGCAGTCGACTATGTATTCTACCTACTAGGGGTCGGCAACCTGCGACTCGCGGGCCGTATTTGGTCGGCCCGCTAAGTCTTTCAGGATAGATACCCTCTTGGATTCTAATAGGAATACTATTTATTTAACTGTGGAAAGCTAATGGCGGGAGTGGTATACCACTCGCCTAACACTTCAGAACAAGGCAGTCGGGACAGGGACCAAACAGAATGTCGCCGACACATGTAGATTTTCGTCCGCCCCTGAAAATTATGCAGGGTTTCAAAAATGTCTTCAAAGGCACCTACACCTCTTCTTGGAGAGTATTGATTCCCTAGCTCTTAAGCTGCCTCCCTTTACGCGATGCTACAATGTCATTCCATTTTCAGTTCATTCTTTACTCCTTCACACCAGCTACATGGACCTACATGCTTCTACATTTGGAATTATTGAGCAACCACTCAATGGGTAAACCCAGTTTTGTTTTATTCGATTCTTTTCCACCAAAATTTCTACTTATTATTAGAAAATAACTGCGGGGCTCTTAAACCAGTAAATCAATAATTTATAGGAAATAACAATGAAAAAAACCCAAGACACACACCTATGTACAAAGACTAGGAATGCGTTCCGACTACGGACTATTGACCGGAAGCAAGGAATGGGACAAAATGAAAGCTAAAAAAAAGATTGGTAGCCAAAAGCCAAATAAGGTCACATGAACATTCAAACACGGCCGCGGTGCACAGAGTAAATAAACGCACATACACAATGACAAGGCTATGATGCAATCTAGCACATTAACGAAAATGGTACTTACGAGTTGCGTCGCTACCAACAAAACCGTCTTGAGTGAAAACCTCCTCCCGCAGAGGTCGAACAGGTCTTCCAAACTTGGTCCTAACAACTCCATAACTAAAGCGTTGTATTTCCCGCAAGGCCCAAAGTAGAACACTTCGGGTATGCCCTCTGTAGCGCCAAGCGCAAGGGACGGCGCGAGGTCGAGATAGGCAAGGGAGATTTTTTTGAGGCGGAGAGATTGGTTTGGATGGTTTGAGAGGGGAGGAGAGGGAATGGGGAGAAAGAAAGAGAAAAATAAACATTATGAAAAGGATCACATACATAATCCGGTCAAAAAATTGACACATTACATAATCAAAACAAAACAACTCTTCCACTCGTTGTTAACAAAACAGGCACGTAGACCGTTCAGCCAGGCAGACTCTTCAGACTCCTCTGCGGCCGCGACACTAACTTGCATTGAAAAAAAATCATCGACACAGAACTTCAAACAAAAGCGTGCGATATAGGAGAAAAGGAGGCGACGGCGGGGCTGCTCAGCAAGGCGTGATTATTACTTAGGGGCGGAGGGGTGATTAATAAGTAGGTGGAGTAGTGCCAGGAATGCTTCGAACAGGTAGAGGGAGGGGGGGGCAGAAAAAACCGTTGGACGCTCCTAAAAACGCTGCTGTCGAGCGCGTCAGGGGGTTGTGAGCAATAATCCAGTTCTATCAAATATTATGAATGGAAAAATCCTCATGAGTGACGCCGAACTGAGTGGGTTTATGAAAAGAAATAAACATGAATGGCACCGGATGCGAAGGCGGACTAACCTCCGCAAGATACGACCCCAATGTCCACGACAAAGGGAAAACGCAATTGAGTTTGGGCTTGTTCTACGAACTTGAGTTTTGGATAAGATGAATATTTTATTTGGTCGAAAAGACATACATTGTTTCTTTCTTAAATGGGTGAACGGCGAATTTAATTCCATAGCTATTCATTTTATAAGTTATCATGATTTTATAGGCAAAAAAATTTCAAACTTTCTAGATAAAAATAAGAGCGAACACAACTTATGTTACGTATGTCGAAAAATAGTAGCCGAGTGCTGAAATTGGAAAGCTAACAGCAGACGGACATACGCCACAGCTATTGAAAGACTATGGTAATATGCCGAATCATGTCAACCTGTGAAACAAACTAGCATTTTTGAAACAACAATATTATGGACTGTTTAAGATTTCAATCCTCATATTTCAGAATCTCCAATCATTTAATTTTTCCCCGAATCAACAATTTCCATGGCTTGCAAGTAATTAGAGTGACAGGTTTTTTTTGAGGTTTTTTCAAGTCTTAATCATTGCTCGCTCAAACAATTTAAATCGAAACCCTAGGGTTCATAAGCTACACTCAACAGGAAAACACGCGAAAGTTATTTTTCGGACACGATTTGATTGGGTGGCCAACCCTATATCTAATATAATAGTGCATTACAACAACGGAGTAAGAAGTGAGAATATAACACAAAGAGAGGAAGATGGGAAGAAGTGAGTAGCACCAGCAGGAACGCTGTAATCGATCTCAACAAAACTAAGCCGGTGGAAGGAAAAGCGTTATAAGAGTGAGTGAACATGGAACTTAAAACACAAACGCAAGACAAAGCCAAGAAAATTAGGAATGAGTCACATGGCATTCAAGAACAAAACTTGCTGAATATATACAAAAGGGAAGGCACTCAAGAGAATAATTAGTAAGAAATTTGTGGTCACATTAACACGCTAATTAAAAACGCAATTTTCTTAATGAAGGTAAAAATGAACAGCTGTGATCATGGCACCAATTTCCTTTCATTAGTATATAATCAAAGTACACTTAAAAACTGATTTCGCTGCACGACTAAATCATGATGGGGTACAATTCGGGAGCGAAGATTTTCCAATCAGGGACGGAGACAAACTGCTAATCGTGAAACCTTTCATAAGCTAAACCCGAATTGGAGACTTTTTAATACCCTTTTTCACTACCCCACGTACACTTTTCCCTTGCACATTGATCGCTTGAATATACAACACTAAAGGACGAAGTGGATTGCGCTGCGCATGACGGACTAAAGACGAAAAATCAGGAGAGACAGGATATAAGTTTGTTGGAAGATGGTGAGGTCAAAGTCAAGAAAATTTTCCTTTCCCAACTGCGGCGCTCAGCGAGACACCGAATCATATTTCCCCCCAAAATAAGACGAGAGTATTTTTACCAAATTTACCACATTTTGCCAAGATCTGGTTTTATAAAGGAATATTATTTCGCGCGTACACATTTGAACGAGAACAACACAATATATTCTTTATTACCTTTCTATTCTAACGGGTAGCTTACGGAGTACACATAGGCTTTACATTGTCATTGAAAACTTTCAAGGAATTCCTTAGCACCTCTGCTCAACATAAATAACCTCTCCCCAACACGGAATACTCCTTCAGTTCCTCATACTTCTTGCTTATCCACCCCTTTGCATTGTCCCTAAGCCCTCATCTAACATCCTCCTTTCTACAAATATCACAACCCCTTCACTTTGTAATACAACTTCCTATCTCTTCCATCCAATGTTTATGTCTTCTTCAAATTACCCACAACTTACCGTTTACTAAGAAACATTTGTCCATTAGCCTTCATTTCTCTATAGTCTCACGATAAAATGCTAAGGTATCCAATATTACACTAACACTTTATTTACACTATTATTTAGAACACCGGGAATTGTCGTCCAATTTCAACTGATTTCTTTTTTAATTTTGTGAAATCCTAATTCTTTACTACTACGCTCGTTTTCCAAAATACTGCTAAAATGTTTTACCCTCCGTCTCTTCCAATCTCTTCTCCCCTACTTTATACCATTGCACTTAGTCATGATAAATCAAAAGATTGAGCGCGTTTCATTAATTGATGGCAGGAAAAGCACAATGTAAATTAGCGGTGGCTGAAATAGTTAACTCACAGGCATCAAACATAGGGAAATGGAAATAACTACGGCCTCAATTAGATGTCATAACAAAACAGCAGGGAAGACAAAAGACAAAACCTATGAAGTCATCCTTCCGGTTTAAATATGAACACAGCCGATAAGAAGGCCTCAATTAAAATGACCGTTAGCGCCACTATCTCGAAAATAACCCATTTCCTTTCATTAAAGAGATCATTGGAAAACAACAATTATACCATTTGAAATCTTTTTCATATCTAAGAAAAGAGAAAGATATTTAAAAAAGCTGATTATTTTAGTGTTTGAGTTAAAGCCATTTTGAACGAGAATAAATAATAGGAGGAACACAGAAGAGAACAAGCAAAAAACTTAGTAATTCAAACATGAAATACTACCTTGATCAAAAAGTTCCCGGAATAACCACCGTGTGGCGCTCCCATCGTTCCGATTTGAGTTCTGTTTTTTTTGTTAAATTGGTACATCTGTTGTTGATATTCCCTTTAAATCTTAGTGTCATAACTTGACATTTCCAAAAGTTACGTAGCCAAGAGTACATCTATCTCTGTGTGTGTTGGCGATTTTTTACAATTTCAGAAATGGATTTAAATTTGCAACAACGAACTTGTATTAAATTTTGCGTAAAAAACGGATTTAGTGGCGCACGGACGTTGGAAATGTTGGAAAAGTGTTTCGGCAACGATTCTCTAAAAAAAACGGTCGTTTACCAGTGGCACGAGCGGTTCAGAAGTGGTCGTGAGTCAATCGAAGATGATGAACGCAGTGGCAGACCATCGACATCGAAAGTCGGTGAAAAAATTGATAAAGTAAAAGAAATGTTGGTCAATAACCGCAAATTAACCATCAGAGAAATAGCGGAGGACTTGAACATTGCCTATGGATCCGCCCAAGACATTGTGGTTAATGATTTGGGTTTCCGTCGTGTAGCAGCAAAGTTGGTGCCAAAAGACCTCAATTTCATGCAAAAAAGAGACCGTGTTGACGTCGCAAAAGACATGATTTGCGAGGCTGAATCCGATCCCACATTCATCAAAAGGATCATTACTGGAGACGAGACGTGGGTTTATGAGTACGACACGCAATCCAGACATCAGGCAAGTGAATGGCGTTCACCAAATGAGCCGAGACCAAAAAAACCACGTCGTTTTCAGTCAAAAAAGAAGGCAATGCTGACGGTTTTCATGGATTACAACGGTGTAGTGCATCATGAATTTTTGCCAGAAGGCCAGACAGTAAACAAAGAGTATTATTTGGGCGTTATGAGACGTTTGCGTGAAGCAATTCGCCGAAAGAGACCAGAAATGTGGGCAGAAAACTCGTGGATTTTGCACCATGATAACGCACCGTCGCACAGTGCTATCATTATTCGTAATTTTTTGACGAAAAATGCAACAAATACCATCCAACAGCCACCGAATTCACCTGATTTGGCTCCCTGTGACTTCTTTCTGTTCAATCGAGTTAAAAAACCATTACGGGGAACGCGTTTTAGCAGCCGAGAGGAAGTAATGGAAAAATCGCAGGAAGCACTGATGGACATACCGAAAACCGACCGTAACTTTTGCAAATGTCAAGTTATGACACTAAGATTTAAAGGGAATATCAACAACAGATGTACCAATTTAACAAAAAAAACAGAACTCAAATCGGAACGATGGGAGCGCCACACGGTGGTTATTCCGGGAACTTTTTGATCAAGGTAGTATGTGAGGTTGAATGAAAGTAGCGTGCATTTATTGACCAATGCTTTAGATGCATTCAAAATGATTAAAAGAAGGAAAGTATGATTAAAATTAATCGGGTTCAAAAGGAGAATGGAAATGGAAATAACATAAGACAAGACAGCTAGAGGTTGAATACGTCCTCGGGAATTGTGGTCCAACAAAAGGAAATTAATCCTTCCATGATGCATTGTCTTGACATAGATATCTTCACTCTGCGTAAGTACCAATTAGGTGAATCTTGCCGCATTGTATGCCTGAACAACTGCGACATGTGGACTATGGTTTAGAAAGTTCCGATGCTTTCAATTACGATGTTCGACGTTCATGCGACATCTCACTCCGATACAGAGCAGAAATAAAAAATGCGGTATGATTTGGGCCATATGACTTCATTTCCGATCTCATCAATTCCTGTGTTGATATACACGTACAATGTAGGAGGTTGTGCGTTTTAAATCAGCATCCTGTCATGACTAGCCATATGTCATTTCATGTCTCCTATTGATATCACAGAATCAATAAGTTGGATTCTTTTGCGATACGCAAATAAGAGATGAAGTAAAATAAATATCGCTAATAAAAGTATTCGAAAAAGTAAAAGCAGACTGGCAGAAGCAGAAGTTACTCGTAAAATTAAGGACGAACATGAAGAGTGCTTCCATGTGAACTGAATTCGACTTACAGTATTCTCCCAAACACGGTATTTTTCCGAAAGTAAAATGATTGACATTGAATCAACTCAATGTAAGTCTTCATCCCCGTGCTTCGTTATTAAGACTACCACTTGAGTTATTTTCACAACTTGAAATTCCACACACATCATTTTTAAGATAAGGGACCAATGACTAACGTTTTCCGACGGCAATCAACAGCTAATTCCAACGAAATTGCAATCATGCCAAACTTACCTCAAGTGAAGAAGCAAAATCATTTTATGGAGCACCATTAATTCTGGTAAAAAATATATGAACCAGTCAAAAAAAAACCTACACAGCTTATTTTATTTGGACGTACTGCCAACTTCGATCGAATCCAGCTTACATATAGCTACTAACATCAGGAGTAAACGTAAAATATTCTTTCAAACAAGTTTCCGGGGGGTTAATAAATGCTGTTTTTTAACGTAGTGTAGGAAAGAATGTTATGAAGGTTGAGAAACGTTGACTTGTACTATTTTTAGGCTCTATTTGGATTAGACGTCCAGTTAGAGCGATATAACGCTCATTCGTGAAATTAAGTTGACTCGAAGTACTCGTAGAGAACGACAAACAATTTTTTTCCAAGAAGGGCCATCGAAGTTGAACAGGACTAGAACGAGTGATAGATAATAATCGTTAACACCACTAGTTCCAATCACCAGACAATCTCCGCAACCTCATTTCAATTATCATTATTGCCAGTACCGCCGGGCTTTTGGCATAAGCATGCTGTAACCTGAGTAACGAACGTTCGTAGAGCATACAAATGGTGCACAGTCTTGCCGCGAATACCATTAACGCTAAACAGAAGATGCTAGATGGTTGTAGAAGCTGGCTGCACATTGGACATGGTTCACACACTAATATATAACCGATGAACTTCACACGCTACGAAAATACAAACCGGCTAGAGCTTTTGAATCATCAAATAAATTTAGCTTTCTTTTTAGATGTACCTAAATAAATCTCATAACTTCACCGAGTGATTTAATAAGCTCTATTGTTAAGTCCCATTTAAATTTAATGGCAATTTGAATTTCGCGAATTTATTTCACCGTTCTCATCTACCAGTCTTACAGCGACCTCTTCGCCCTTTGTCACAACCGATCCTCGGGAAGGGTAAACATCATAAAAACCTAGTCCCGCCCAGCACCACAGGTTTACGCGCAAGACCAACTGGTTACACCGACACCATCCCACATAAGTGGCCCAAGATTTGGGCGGGATGGATCTGGCGTGAGTCCCTGCAAACGCGCGCCTCGCCCACTCGAGAGCCCAATTCCTGTGGCCGGGTCCCGAAGGGCTTTCGAATGCTTTTAAATGCCATGGTGAGCCCGGATCGAGCCCGCAACGATACGCGGCGAATTTCCACACAACATTCCGAGTGCATTGTCGCGAGGGGCAAGATAATTGGGCATTCACTCGCAAGAAGTGAGTAGAAAATGCTATAAGAGTGGGGCTCCAGAAACTTGATTAGTTAACGCATGCACGCACCAATTTCATTCCTTTTCAAGAGCTTCCTTCAACGTTTCAAATTAACTCATAGTATTCTTTGGCTGACATCCCCGCTTATGTTGCCAGTTTCAAATATCTACTTCTACAAGCGTATGCCATAAATACATAGAATACGTAAGCCTTTATTAAATCCATTCTTTGATAGATAACGATCTTGAATATCGTTTGAAAAGTTATCCATACTATAACAATACCTATCGTTTTGGTTCCAGTGAAGAGCATGACACACTTTTGTGCGACAAAAAGTTACAATACATGAATTAAATCCCAAGCCTGGTTTTTTTCACGTTCTGTACCAGCCATTCATTAACAAATCTTCAAGTACAATCAGTCGACACAGAACAAACATTTTCTCGTAGAACCATACATCGATAAAAAATTGTCATAAACACACGAGAAAGGGTTATCTACCTGTAAAATTGGAAAAAATCGAGATAAAAGATCGAGGAAGGGAGAGATCAACTTCGATACTGAGGGAATATTAAAACTCAGAACAACTATAGAGCAGCTTTGGATGACATTGACAATATAATGGACCCACAGTGATACACGTAACCATAGTGATAAAATAATGGGAACCATCGACTGATTAGATAGCTATTTTATGAGAGGTTTATAACATTAAGTACGCATGTAAACGTTTACGGCAAAGATCCTAAAAAACATTAATTATCACTCAATAATTTTAGGGTAGCAATTGTTACTAAAGCCTTATATGGTAGGCATTCGATTCTGCAATTACATGTAGAGCGTCTATTTAGTAAACAGTGATGGTCATTGAGAGTAAGGGCTGCAGAAATCGATTTTTCCGTCCAGGAGAAAATTTGCCACGATATAATAAAGCCTTCAACAGAATATGCGATTCAGGGACTCAAAATTACTTAAAACGTCTCGGTTGATGAATGTGGAGGAGAAATACTTCCGCTAATTGAAACTTTCCATCCTCTATTGGGGTAGTAGTTTTGAGGGGAGGCGACCGACAGCTAAGGTCATTTGCGCCATAGGGGATGGATAGGAAAGGATGAAGGGTGGAGAGAAACCCGGCGTCGGCATTAGCCTACTCTTTACGAAAGGCGCCAAGGGGTCCGCAGTTTAACGTCCCATCCGACGGACGGCGTACTCACTCAAAGTGCCCTCCACAAAGCACCTCAAGTAGGGATCGAGATACCTCTGAAAAATATTCAACACCGCCGGGATTTGAACCCGCGCCCTCATGGTGGGAAGCCAGTACCTTAGCCCCCGCACCATCTCGATCCCCACCATCCTCTATTATCGACTCCATGCATGCTTAGCTTTTCTGACATAAACTCCACTCCTTTGAAAGCAAAATGTTGAGATAAATAACGACATAAATAGAGAAAGAAAAATACACCTTCACTGGATATTACTGCTCCAATCTCGAATTCGAACGAATATTGACGAATGGTCCTTATAGTAAAAACCACATAAGAAGGATTCGATCCACTGGCAGAGTTTGAACAGCAGTGATTAGCTATTTAAACTATACCATGATATACGAGATCGCACAGCGGTTATTTAACTAGTCCGGTCCAAATCGGTAGCTAACGCTGGTTAAACAGAAAAAAAGCGAAAAGAAAAGAGGAAGAGTTTTCACAGTGGGTAACATTATTTTCTCCGTCATTAAGAAACAAATCTTTGCTTTTCGCAAAAAAATACATGACGCTTGATTTCGTATTGATTACGGGTAAGTTTATAAATTAAGCTGACGAAAGAAATCGAAATGATAAACGAATACGTCTTTTTCGGGAAAAGTATGTACAACATAAATGCGTTCCGAAGACGCTGTGGGATTCTGGCACAGCACTTCCACCGAAATAAACGCAGCACCAAAGTGCAGTGAAGGGAAACGAACGTCAAGGCCATCTTCCAAAATTGAAATTCGGGCTCCTTCGTGAAGAGGAAGGACGAGTGAGATGATCCTCAACGATTGTAAGTACTCAATCCAATTCTCCATGCTAAGGAGCATGAACCGATGAGGAGACCGAATGGGGGAGGGTGGCGAGAAGGGCCAAGGGTACCCAACGGGGGAGGCCTTCGTTCACGCAGGCCATTAGGAAGATTGAGGGGGACAGTTTGGGATTCGGAGAGTGGGCTCGGAGGCGGATGACCACGGCAATCATCGCGCATGCATTCAACACATTGGGCGTCTGTCAACTCTGGGAGGACGAGAAGAGGAAGAGGCTTTGGAAGAATCCCTTCTCGTTCAAAGCCTGGGGAGAGCGACGACAGTTGGGAGGAGAAAGCCTAGTCGCTTAAGCACATTTCGCGAGATCAACTCTACCCTCCATTGCGTACGCAAAAACAACAGTTAACGGCACTCTAGGTCCGATTCAAAGTTAATCCTAGCGAAGTCATCGAGATGGAAACCGGTTAGCGATGGCCCATATCCATTTGCGCGGTGCGAGGGATACTACAGGGCCAACACCATCAGTATGCTGCACTAGTTCAATTACGGGGTAGAAAATAAACATTGAAGCAAGGTTACGTATGCCCTGGAGATATTTATAGCGCATTGATAAAATATGTAAATGCTGATTTTAGAGGACTTATAATTTAGGTGTTTTTGCCGTTTCCGTATTTAATGCAATGGAAAAAGAGCAGCTAAACACCTGTAGTTAAGAACTGCTTACGCATGCATTGTACGCGCGGGAGGATCATTTGCTACCGAAGCTTGTCGATACCCAACTTTTCTTAGGTACCGCAATGGCGAGACCTGCTTCACTTATTTTATTAAAGCATAAGACAAAAACTTAACCCACTATATAAATTACCCACGAGATCCGACAACTAAACGGAAAGTTTGACTGTTACATCGGAACATGGCAAAAAGACCAGAACAATTTCATTGGCCACGTTTACAGACAGCAAAAACAGAGAAGAGAAAGAAAATTATCCAAACAAGCAATACAAAAGCGACTTGAGGTACATGACACAAAAGCAGTTCCTTTGAATCGAGGTGACGATGAGAGACGGGGTTCAATCAACTGACTGGGTGCGAAATAAAACTAGACAGGTCATCTCAACTTGGCTTGATGATAGGATAAACCCAAACCCGTAGGTGCGGCCTACTTGGCCATTGGCTTGACCGAATGGAGACCGCTCTTTTTTTGAGACTCCTTGGCTACTTTATAACGACGATAAGTAATTTCGCTGGCGCACAATTGCCCCCGGAAGTCTAGGCGTCGTTCCAATCGCATAACCTCGGCGAAGAATCAGGTGCCGAAGGCCAGCAAAGAATTTTGAAATATACATTTTTACACCATTTCTGGAACAACAACAAAAAGGTGCTTGGATTCTTTTTCCATTGCTACAATATCCATGGTACCTAAACCTAGAAGGCATATTTGAAAACAAGCAAATGGAGAATAAAACTTTCCCAGGTCACATCAATCATTTTCGAGTCAAAACATGGTCATAACAACCCTCCAGAGTACTTGAACGAGCAAATAATACAATTATGCTTCCATAAAGGAATACTTCCATACATAAGTACGTGATAGAAACACCCTCGAAATTTTGACTGCAGAATTTTCTCAATAGATCTCCTGTTTGCAGGTAATTTGTCTTGGATTGTGCAGTTATTTTTCATGCGGTCACGCATATTGAATGAGATTATCATATCCACAGACCCTATTTCTACCCGGGAAGGAGAAAATAACCGACAAATCATGTCACATTACAACTAATAGCTCAAGAGCACCCACACCGGCGTCCTCGCAAGCTAAAAATAAAAAGCACCTATGATGATAACAACAAAGTAGTGACAACACTACATGGCAAAAAAGATTTGACATTGAAAAATCGTCAGCTCGACCCGAGAACAAAGGAGTTTTCATGGCTTACCAACACGACGAAGGGAAGCTAGCAAAATATCGACGATAAGGAGAAAATATTTTTACAGCCGAAGATTAGAGGAAATTTTTTCTAGCGCACTAGAAGACCGAAGAATCGGTGGATTCTCAATAGAAACGTTAAATTATCTACTGGAACTAAATACGCAAGGATTGGATAAGGAAAAATCCGAAGCACTGGACATTCACTCTTGAGGCGAGGCACTTAAATGGGAACCTATCAATCGCGGAATACAACTTTTTTACCGCTGGCAACATCAATTAAAGCAGCTCCGTAATTTTGGGGCGTGAAGGGATAGAATTCATACAGACTAGAACGACAATTATTGATTCATAAAGCCACAGCAATTCAATAAAACGAGAAACGGGAAAATGAACTTAACCGATTTTAGTCGATAATGGGGTACCGCCCACGAGTTGGCATGCGTCATAAAAGTTGGCAGCTGTTTCACGCACGCTCATTAAAAACACCGGAACAATCAACCAACTTGTTTCCGGGATAAATGCATGAAATTTCCTGGCATTGTACTTCTCAAGATAGTGTAAATAGAGCAGAAGTAAAAGATAATCGCACAATTCTTTTGCTGTTCGTTACAAAATGCGTTTAATAACAATTGCCAATTCATATCGTGAGATAAAAATGTAGGCCAAGAAAAAATAGATGACGGAAAATTCAGTGGCTTATGTAATCCTCACTTCCTAAATGAACGGGAAAAATAAAAGAAACCTCCTAATTTATATTTCAACCTTCATAGAAACTGCAAGTCGAAAATTTTTCATCTTTTCAGGTTAGCGTCAAAACTGCCGAACATTAAGAACGGATTGACTTCAAATAACATTACTTCGTCTATTTCTTCGCTGCCACCTCAAAATGAAGGCTAATCCGTAATTTGACAATTCATGTTCTACTGTAAGGTATTCATGGCTGATTTCATTGACGAAAGCAAACAAGGTTATCTTAATGACGAAACAATTTACCAACCAATTTAAAAGTAATTCATTTTAAGACGATTAATAACATTAATGACGGAAACGAACAAATACTCATGATTGCAAGACAAGACGAAGAAATTAAAAACTTTTCCCAGAGACGAAGAGATGAGAGCTATTATGAAGGATTTTGGTGAGGACGTGCTTTTCCTTTTACACCCGAACGGTTCATGTGGAAACAGTCAAAATATTTAAACAAGCACACTTTTAGGATTACAAGGGACAAATGCAACACATAGTTAAGTATTTTCTTCAAATTCTTAGGGCAAAGGAAGCGCCTGAATTCTAAAGGTTTCTCATATCCGCACGTCGTAGATCAGCGTGAATTACTTTATTTTGACTCTTTTCCGCCCCTTCTCCCACACAAAAACGGACCTAGAACGATTACTGAAACACCACACTCTCACGTCATTGCCAACACCACCGGAACAACAGGAAGCACGAAATATGACCAACACTAACCACATCGATAATAATGTGTACACTATACCACGAAATGTACCCATGTACATTCCGATTCCCGTCGTTGCAGAATTTGCGAACTTGAAGGTGGCTGAAAAATGACGTGGGTACGATTTGATTCAAATAAACGGCGGAAGGGATCTGGACCCAATGCGATCCAGAGTATCCACCACTTCGAATAACGAAGATAAAATCAAAAGTTTATGACCTTACTTCACGGAAGTCTACCAGAATTAAAACCTTTGTTCTATTAAGGAGAATCATGTTCTCCACCATTCAACGTTCGTGTGCTATTCTCTTCCATTTAACCCGATTCCTCGTATACATTGGCCAGAAATATAAGTTTTTCATCCTGCATGCTAAATAACCCAAAATACATCCCTCAGCTCTTGTGTCAGGTTTCTAGCCGGAAGGTTCTCATTTTGTTCGCCCATTCCTACGCCGCTACAGGTTACATAAGTGCTCTGGTCGTCTTTCACCACTAATTTTCCCTGGGAGAGTTTAACTCTTTTCCTCAGACTTACATAAACAGAGTACACTAAGAGTAGCGTTCAAACACTGCAGCCGCGTTCGGTGATGAATGCTAAAATTCTAAGGAAATGTACCATGCATTTGATTCTGAACGAGGCTTGAGGGTGAAGGGTTTCCTAAATCTTGATAACAGTATATAAAAACAACTAGGAAAGTAAAATTATATCCATTTCATTAAATATGAGCTAGCCGAAGGAGAACCTAATAAAATGACCTCATTTGTAAACCATTATAATGCGGTAAAAATAGTGCTCGCGTATGAAAATTTGTCACGCGAGTCTTAAACCCCTCTACGATGTACTTTTATGCCAATTGGCCCACAAAACCTCATACGAGTTCGTTAACTTCGGCCAATCATCCACAGAATATAATTTATTTGTAATTTAAAAGAAAATACAAAGGGAAAATACCGATTCACGTAAATCAATTTACAACCGTTTCACTCATCTGATCAAGTCCACAACACGCTCCATTCCGGGTCTGTATCAAATCACAAATAAATCAATGCTGCCACCCAGAGAGATAATTAGAAGCTACGAGGAGTCACATCCAATTAACTTAAAGATTCCTTTTCTCAGTCACAATTTAATGTACGTCGTTCGCCCGACGGGGTAGTCAACGGACGCCATCGACCACATCATCTTTAAAATAACTCACCCGATGAGTGTTACTTACTATCTGTTGGGCGATCATTAGAACAGTTTTCAAGGAAAATCTGCGATTACACAAAACGAAGAGGTCTTCAAGGCTTGGTCCAAGAAGCTCGAGGACCATGGCGTTGTATCGTCCACCGCAGGTGCCGTAGTGATACGTTCTCGGAACTCCCTCTATAAAACAACAGCAGGTGACGTGTTCGCACGCCGTGAGACGGATTGCAGGGCAACAGGAGGGAGGAAAAAAGAGAGAGAGATGAGCCTCTCGACAACTTGCATGAAAAATTTACTCTTGCGAGGGCTCGGGGGGGATGGATAAAGAAAATAACCCTCCCTGCCCCCTCGAGGAACACGGAACGGCGGAAGTAGACTTCAAGACACAAAACACAAGTAATTTAAAAAAAAAATGAATGCAGGAGAAACAAAACCAAATTCAAGAGCCACAGGAACCTTAAGAGAAATGGTCGGAGGAAAAAAAGCACACGTATGAAAGCATGCAAAAAATTAAAGGGGGCTCCAGTGCTGAAAAAAATTCAGGTGCGGAAGGGAGGAATGATTTCGGGAAGGGTTAGATAAAATGACGGCGACGGAGGGTTCGGGCGCTGTGTCGCGTACACCATGGGAAGGTTTGAGAAACATGGTTTGGAGGAGGGAGGGTGAGGGGAAGAGGAAAAAAGGGGAAAGAAAAAAGCTGTCAAGTGCTGGAGGGTGAAAAGAGGTGGAAGACGAATGGATAACATGACGGATCGAATGAGTTCTTTTACCCTGGATTTCGTAAATGGAAAGGGAGAGAGGGTTGCTGAATGGGAAGCTGTTTGGACAGTGGGGTCGTGAACCAGACACAAAACGACAGGAAGCGTGCTTGGATGCTTGGTTCTGAATGTTTAGCAAGAGTAAAAAGATTCGCTGGTGATCACGTAACGAGAACATTAAATTCTCAAGGAAGGCGAGATATGGCCGGGATCACTTGCGCCAATGGGGCAATAGAAGTGGATGATTAGGGGAAAGGATAGAACTTCAGAGAAAGAGCGGAGAGAAACCCGGCGTCAGTAGTTTTTTACCTGAGCACTGCACTCTCGAGTTTCTTCACCCGGCACCCAGTAAGGGATTGTGATGCCCATTAAGAAAAATCAGCCTTCAACACGATTTGAAACAGCGCTAGAGTGCTTCACGTTAGAATACCCATTACTTTCGACAAAACGTGACGCACGCCTTAGCTAGCTGGAAATAGACAGCACCTAACTAGTAACTGAAACAGTTTCTGGCGTCACTTGGTGGAAATTCTTCACATTGAAATTAAATTTAAAATACTTCGCCTTTCCACATAAACCACTTTTATTACTACCTAGGTTTCGTTATGGTATAACATCATCAGGTCACCAGGTGACCTGATGATGTTATACCATAACGAAACCTAGGCAGTAATAAAAGTGGTTTATGTGGAAAGGCGAAGTATTTTAAATTTAATTTCAACCTAACTAGTAAAGATCTAACATTTGAAACAAAGATACAATAAGACAAAACTTACTTGCCATTGGCCGAACTGATTTCGCGTGAGGCTTTTGGGTGTACGAGTATGAACAAACATGTAGCCTTGAGATCCTTCTAATGTGTATCACCCCTGGGAAGCTACCTATTTACGTCAGGTTTAGTCTCATTAGCAACCGATCTCTGCCTTTGGGAAAATCCAAATAAAAAAGCCGGTTAACACCTCAACGGATTGTTTTCGATAGGAGATTGGTATGCGGGACGCACAGTAACGACAATATTTGTCTTCCATCGGATTATATCACAACATTCAAATGGGTATTTAAAAATATAGCCACCTTTCTGTTGGTTTTTGAGACTCATCTTTATTGAAGTCACACACTTTCACACCCAATCGCTCGTGAAAGAGGGAATACGAAATTTCAAAAATGCAAGACAGGTGCATCCAGGGTATTTGGCGATGGAATCATGAAGACTGCGATAAAGGGAGACTTTAGGGCAAGCAAGGAAATAGATAGGTTTGTTAGGCGGAATGAAGAGGAAGGAAGCATGTGGAATTGAAGAAGGGATTATTGTAGGGTAGGATGACAGGTTTTGGTGTAGTTGAGGTTCAGAAATGCAGTGGTGGTTAGTTATGTCCAGCCAGAATCTACCTTAACCGGTACAGTACCATTAACAAATATCTTTCTGAGAAACCTCAGGCTGTACAAGGAAAGTACCTGTCACCCCCTCCCCTGATGTATGAATTTCACACGCCTTATACGACTTACCACGAGGTACGACCTCCCCTCATATATAAAACCAGCCTTCAGTTGTGGCTTTGCATCACCGATTACCAAGTACTTCAGACACCATGCCAATAAGGGACTAGTTAAAACTCATATTTTTAGGACTGAACCAAACGCAGTGCAAGGCGGTAGAGGGTATTGGTTCCTCAATTACGAAACAGAGGGAAAAGCGAGAGGGTGACAGCATATTTTTGCCTGAGTATAGCACACGCTATACTCAGGCAAAATTGAACTAGGGAGCATTTCAACCACTCCACTGTGCGTGAGGCCACCCGTGTAGAGTGGGCTCGCTGAAGTGGAGGCCGTAAGAGTCAAGCAGCAAATATTAAGGATTACACAACTTTACGGGGGTGTCGAGCCGGCGTTATTTTTTGTGGCGGGAAGGAAAGGATGGTGGAAAAAACGGATTAATTCTGTTGGTGTCCACAATATGACGACCATTCACGAAGTGAACAACATCTAAAAGCCTAACATATGCGAAGTATGGCATCCATTGCAAACGACATGATGAGCCTGTCTCTTGAAATGGATTTTAAATGACGAGCAAGACACGAATACAACGCAAACAAGGCGGGCGAATGAAATTATAGGTGGCATGACAGTAAACATCGTAGGACACAGAAAAAGCTTTAAAACGTTGGAATGGGCTTCTCGTTAGTTTTCAAAAAATTGCAAAATCAATTTCCCTCCACCGTGGCTGTAAAAGATACGACACAGCATTTTAATTTCGAGAGCTAGTTCCAATCAATGAGCGGACGTAAATTGTGGAAAGAATTCACTCTTGATGGCCATTGTGTGATTAAACAGGGTTTAAAACTAAATGAAATTTTCAGGGCGATACTAAAAATTTAAGCATAGAAATGGATGATATGGATTCCGCCCACTGATGGTACCGAGATGCCACGTTTTTCCTTCTTTTTTTAAACGGGCACGGACAAGGACATTCAAAATGAATTGCACAGAATTTCGAACGTAGTTGCACAACGTTTCGGCAAAGTAAACTCCGATTTGTTGATATTTGCTTAAAAGAGAAGCAGATAAATTATCAAGCCTTCGATATCTTCTTTATCATACCGCGACCCCATTTGGCAACAAAATACAGAAGATTCGCGGAATGGTCGTCTTCTACCATGCACAATTAAGCTATCGATCAGAAGGGAAGATTACCAATCTCCTGAGATTGAATGGCCGAGGTTAAAAAGGATGCAAAGGCTAATTTAATAAAAGAGTAACAATCAAATAAAGTAAATCCGGATGGTGAAATTGTAAGAAAATGTTCATGTGAATGTCTCAACGCATAGGGAGACGATAAATTTCGTCGCCATTGTCGACTGGACGCACAAGCCCTTTTACACGATTTTGAAACGCGTTGCCTCGCGTTTTTTATGCCGTTTAAATTATCCCAAATGCTCCTCAATATAACATTACATTAAGCAAGCTGTAATGAATCATCACCATCATCACCGATATTCTACCGAATGAAGATAGGTCTTCCATGGTTCCCATTAAGTATCGATTGTTACCATTTGCGTAGATGTTTTTATTAACCTTATATTACTTTCAACTTCAAATTGTCACACTTTTTACCTGCCTTCCCGGAAACCTCCCCTCTCTTCCCACCATATTTACATTTCGGGAAAAGTCCTACTGTTCAACTTAACCATCCCAATCTTGGCTATCGCCCCTCAAATACGACTATCCTCTTACCATAAGGCTTTGGTTTTACATCCATTCAGCGTTTCCCTTCAAATAAATGTTTTCACCGATTTTTTGTCGCTGTCTTCAATTCTCCTCTTTCATAAAATATTTCCAATTCCATACTCCTTTTATTCCATTGGCGAACCCACCCACCCGCTCTGGTTTAAGTATCACGTATATCCTCCTGACTTTAATGTTTATCTTTATCTCCCTTCTCCTTGAAAAAGTTATTACTTTTTCGGATGTTTAATGTTTAGCCAATAAAATGAGTAACTCAACTAAAACATTTCTTCTTTTAGAATATCTGCACGTCGCCACCTCCAACGCAACGGTCCCGAAGATTGGTTTTCTATTTGACAATTGGGTTCACCTCGTACTAAGGTTCCCTGGCTTATGAACCACACATCAGGGGAAGTGAGAAAGCCCCTATCATTTTCGCCCGCGGTCTCCCATCAAGGAATGGCAACCGAAAAATAAAACTCCTCGAGTGAAAACAGGAGTATTCAGAATCACACGGATTCCGAGTTCTCAGGTCACCCTCAAGCTTCATGTCTTAAAACATTTGATCCTTCCTAGTTCCGAGGCATTACTGGCCGACTGCTTAGCGAGATAAACAACTGTCTTACTCTAAAGTTTTAAAACGGACTGACTAACGCTGTCGCCCTTGGAAATGAGGACCATTCCGCAGAAGACTTGTATTTACCTATATCCCGATGGTCGAGGTAATACTTTCGAAGCTCGCGTGAATGAAGTCACAACACGATGCAAGGGTGAGGAATGGATATGGGTAGTTAACAGAACATAATCATTGAAAGGAATGAGACGCATAGAATCTTCAGTGTTGAGTGCATTGAAAAAAAATAGGCACTAAAGATAGGACAAGAGGATGAAGGGGGATTTGGGGTCATATGAGAACGAAAACGATCACATGTCAGCCAGCGGGGTGAGATGGGATTCAAGGAAGGAAGAAGGGAAAGTGCGCGAAATGCGAGACCATTGGCCCGTCAAAACGCCATCGCACGAGGGAAACTAGAATTATGCCCCCCGCAAATCGAGCGGAGAAGGAATAAAAACAACGCGGCGGTCGTGAAAACGAATGCGCACGCTCCTAGATATCTCGAGAGGGGAAAAAAATTTGCTGGTTGGGGGGGAGGGCAAAGGGGGGTGGGACATATTCTGGGGGAGAACGTGGATGGAGGGTGGCGTGAGGGAGATCGTCACGCCCTCCTTTTTTCATGAATCGAATCCACCACCTGCTGGTCCTCCAATATCGCTCCCCACCACCCCCTGCATCATCATGATCCCTCCCTGCTTTCACGGAGTCCATCGGCGCCCGGGGAGCGAGACGTTAAAAAGGAGCGGAAGCCGCCGACACCTACGTGGAGACCGTAAGGTAAGGAGAACATTTCCAGACGTCCGGAGAGTAAAACCGGGACGTGGAAAACGTAGAGCGGACATGATGCCGGACGTTCGTAAACCCAAGGAAAGGATTTTTTTTACAGATAAAGCCTATCCACTCGGACTGGTTTTGCGGAAAACACCCCGTGGTTAGGAGGTCTCCCACGAAGAAATTGTTTCTTGACCCTGTACCCAAAAATAACCCTACCAAGTCTGAAAATCGATGAGCAAAACTGACGAGGGAACCACTAAGGAAAATAAATGTAGCGCGACCAATTTCGAATCTGCATGCTCCCTACACTCGCACATTGAAAAGTAGCTCCCAGTTGGTTATGATAATTGCACTAAATTTTACATAATTTACAATTATAATATAAAATGAAATGGAATTTTTACGACAATTATTTAAAATTATCTTCTCAATATTTACCCAGCAACAAAACTAATGACAACGTAATAATCAATTTATTTACTATGGTATTGATTGGAGAATACTGATGGAATTATTTATTTCTTAAATAATCAAGGCCAAGCGTATAAGAAATAAATCAAGATAAACAGTGCCTAACGGGAAAGGAGTATAGAGTTGGGACAACAGCGTTGGTAGAGAAAGTGGTTTCTGAAGTTACAATGAAGCAGCCAAGCGATTGAGGAGGTGAAGGAAGAATAAACAGGAAATTGGAGGGGGAGAGCGAGCAGGAGAATACCTATTAATCGACTGCAATACGTCGAGGATGTTACGCATTGCCAGAAAATAACGACGGCCGCACTCAATGAGTTAAAAAATAGCAAGAAAAATCCAATTTTGATATTTTATTCTACGAGCAAGGTTTCAAGACGAGATCATTTATAGAATAAGCATTTCCAGCTATTTTCTACCTCTTCCCCCTTTCCGTAAAAATCCGCAATATATGAACCTCCACCCCCTTTCATGAAATAATAAGCGCTATCATCAATATCAAATGCACCTTTTTCTCCACAATAAGAAAGAAGTGCATTTCGGGTCGCTGGAAGCGTTTCCCACAAAAAACTTATGAATTCAATCAAGTGTTGCACACAAAAAGTACACTAGCTTGAAATGCAACAATTTTTACTGCAGTGATTTCAGAATATATAATTAAATGAACATAGAAAATATTTCAATGGGTGATAATTGCTTAAATGATTATGAAATGAGTTTAATTGGTGAATATATTCACAATATCTTATTTGGCTCTCAAGAATTAATACATTTCTTTCTTCATAAACAATCGCTGAAATATTGCAACATATCTTTAGAAATATATGTCTTAAACCCTCCTCCCACCCGATTAGTAACCAGAGTTTAAAAAAGACGAGCAATCTTACTTTCTAAATGGAACATTTCCACGAAAATAAATCCCCAAAGTTCAAACAAAGTCATTCACGACATCATGAGATGGTTTCTTTACCTTTTCTGTCCTTCGTACTCCAGGACCGGTGTTCGCCTTTGACCTAATCCCAACAGCATACAGTTTGCGGCATCTTTAATGAACCCATTGTATACGCTGTCAGTAAGATACCGTACTCCGAATAACAAATCTGCACGGCTCGTAGAATTTCTCCTTCGCAAAATCAACTAATAACTTGCGACAGGAACTATACAGCATGTTACGGATCAATTTATATCAAAGTTCAACGAAAGAGACATTCCGAGTCTCGGGGATCACCAGGGAGTTCAAATAACCTTGGCTGAGAAACCCTTGCAAAACCATTACACACTTCTATGTATATAGTATTAGACACACAAAGACATATGTTATCCTCGGGTGCGATAACTTATCTGACCGAGAACGAATCGTTTAACCGACCAGGATTTTGGTTCTATCGCATGAATGGGAGAGTAACGGAAACCGCAGGACTTAAAGATTTCT
The DNA here is from genome assembly GCF_022747635.1 of Hetaerina americana. Lineage (NCBI taxonomy): Eukaryota > Metazoa > Arthropoda > Insecta > Odonata > Calopterygidae > Hetaerina > Hetaerina americana. The sequence goes on along the minus strand of NW_027287205.1, from coordinate 51,202,756 downwards.
ATAAATTCCTTTAGCGTTTTCCAGCGATCCACGCTTGTAGTCACCCTGCCAACCCTAAAGCAACAATCCCGAGTTTTAAAAAAATCTCGTACTTCCTTCTCTTGTCCCAAAAGGGAGCTACCCACCGCACATCATTCGCACGGTGGCAAAGGCAAAGCAAAGACTTAAGAAGGGATGTGTGGGGCTAACAGCGCCGATCCCCCCCGCCCGCCCCCGCACATTCTACGAATCTCCCCCCCCCCAGGACCCCCGCATCAACTACCAGGCCGCAACCGCCTCCTTCCGCTGCCGGCCAAATGGAAACTCCCGCCAAGAATTACCTCTGGGGAAGGAAGTCGAGGAATGAAGAGGAGAATGAGGAAGGAAAACTTCCACCACTTAAAAACACGCGCACACGCCGCGGGAGCGAAAGATGAATAAAGAAAAGATACGGAGGATCTAAATATATATCCACCTGAAAGGAGGTGAAGTTAAAAAAAATATATTTTCAGAACTCCGAGGGAGGACGGGTTTAGGAAGGGGTATGGGGGGAAGGGCAGGGAGGATGGGATAGGGTGTAAACATGAGGAGACGTTTTGGGAGATTGAAGAAGACTAATGAATACCAAAGGGCCGACTGAAAGGGGCTCAGCAAACGGGGGTAAGAAAATAATGGGAGAGACTTTTACGTCATACACGACGCTCCGAACGTGAAGATCTGCTTTAGATGCCGCCTGTGCTAATCCTACAAAAAACAGTATCAGATTTGAGCCGGAGAAAATTTCATTATTCATACCAAGTGGGAGGTTTTTATCTTCACAAAATAAAGCAACATGCTATATAACATGCTACCGTGGTTTTAGACTGCAAAAAAGAGTGTAGAATCAATGAAAGACAACTGCACAGGCATACACATGACCCTATAATATTGCACTAGAGTTTTGGACAGAAAAAATAAACATTAGTAATATAAATTTAAAATTAGGTAAACTTTCCTAAAAAGAAAAATGTCAGACACACTTATATAATATAAAACCATTCCATGCAGAAACAAAAACAATACACGCATAATAATACACTAGAAGAGAATAATAAAAAAGACAGCACAATAGTGGCCCCATGATTATCCGCTGTTGAATGCATTTCAGCAATTATATTAAGGACAGAACGAACACAAGTTATCATGGAAAATTAAAATGAGGTCACAAATGGCCTTGGGGAGATGTCATAATGATACCACCCGATTGGAATCTGTCATCACTGGATTTAGTATTCTAATGAATAGATGGATAAAATTCTCGAGAATTGCCTGGGTGATAAAAGCTAACTGGCACGACCTCATTATAAAACCCCTTCCCACACTCTGCGAGCATACAAGCAATTGTGCGTCAGCTGTAAAATACGTATCGCTGTCGACAAAAGACGTGGCCCATTCATACGCAGCATCTCACGGGAGCAAAATATTGATCAAAGGAATGAATGAGAATAGAATGCATTGTTGATGCTTTGAGGAGAAGATTGGCTTTCCGTATTTACTCTCACATGATATACACAGGTAAGTACGAATACACAATATAGGAACTCATCACATTCGAATATCTTATATTCTTCTATGTCTCCCGCCTTTCCATCAATGTGCTTTCATACGACTTCACAAGGCTTCTCATTTTTCTACAATCGGGGAAAACCTTTACAATGAAAAACGTGAGGATTGTACAAAAGGTGGAGGAGCGATTCATTTTAACCGGGAATTGAAGTCTGTTTGAAGCATTCCGACTCAATTTTCTTAAGTGCATCATAATCACTTTCGAATAGAAGCGGACTACTACAACTTTAATTAACAAATACTAAATAAACAAGTACTCTTCAAAAAAACTTGGTCATATTGATTGCTATTATTACTATATAATAAATTCAAGGGATATAATATCAGTGAAATTATTTTAGCCACCCTCCCAATGAATGCATCGAAATTCATTCACATTCATTGGATTATGACCTATTAAGGTTGACGCTGGCAATTTACTGGTGTATTGACTGGCAGCACAAACTTTACATTTCACAAATATAAGAAAGATCTTAAATATGAGAATTAAGAAACAAATTAAGGAAACTTTCCAGCAACTTATCTTGGATATTATGGGCATATTTTGAGTGTATATTTTCTCGGATACCATAGACATCTGAGAAATTTTAAAATGATTGAAGTACAATGGGACAATTGACCAAAGAGCCATTTCATTTAGTCAGCAAATGAGTCTAATTGAAGGTCGCTCCAATTACACCCCCACTCTATAACAGCTGGACGACCAATCTTTCCCACGATGGCAATTAAAAGAAAAAGAAGAGTGAAGCACGAAATACGAAGACCCCCAAAAGCTTCCTTCCCGCTCGACGTTTTACTCTCTCACGGCGGATGCACCAGATTTTTCCACGTTGACCATACGCCACCTCCAAACGCCCTTCCCGTGCCTCGAAAGAAATTCGATGAGCCGGGGAGAAATGCTATATAGGGGAGGCAAATGCATACACCAACCCTTCACCGCATGAAGGGGAAATGACACGAAAAAAATCCCCCTCCTGTTTGCCCGAGGGAAACAAGACCGTGCCTGAAGACGCATGATATCCGGCGAGCTATGGGAAAAGCACAGGTCGATGTACGGGGCAAGACGAAGAAAGGAAAGGGGAGCATGGGGAAAGGCCTCCCAAAGAGGGTGGGAGCTGAGAGAGAGAAAGGGGGAGAGAGGGAGGGAGGAAGTCTGGCGACTGGTTCTGGAGGGAGAGGTGAGTCCTCTCTTAGCTGTCTTCCGCTCGCGGAAGACGCAACAGGTGGATGAAGGGGAGGGGAAGGCGGCAATTGAGAGGAGCGGAGGGGAAGTGGGAGGGAAAAGGGGGGGGGCGAAGGGAATGCTCCTCCATCACATGTTTCTTATCGCGCGCCGACGCCCCATCACCCGAGCGCATAATATTACTCAAAGGAAAAAGGGCACCCGATGGATGTTTCCGTGATGACTCTATCCGCGATGGTATCAGATGCCGCACCCCTACATAAAGTAAAATGACACTGGCGAACAGTGGCCACGATCGCCTTTTCAGCAGAACAGTAATGATTTTCCAAAATCAATAGCAGGTTTGCCAAAAAACTTAACCCGTGATACGCTCAACATATCATTCCAACTGCAATATATTAACCATAAACACGATAATCAACCCGAAGGTCGGTTTGGTAGGCGATGGTAGAGTTCACCCAGTACTAAGCCCAACGGCGTGTGAAATTCACACATCAGGGTAGGGGGGGCCAGTGCCTTCCCCTGTGCCGGATATAGCTTGCCAGGAAGATCTGGTACCCGAAAAATCGCATAGCTAAGGTGGAGCTGCAGACGCGCAGAGAGATTTGCCCAGGGATCAAACCCGGGCCCTCCAGTAGTCCAACACTCTACCCCTGGACTACGGCGACCCATCACCAATATATGAATATGAATACATATCCAAGCACGATCGTCACCAAGGAAATTTTTATGATTTAACATCTTTCCAACATTAGACGTCCTATGAAAATCCCATGGTAACGACGCTGCGGTGGCCTGTGTACTGACTTCCGACCCGGAGGGACCTGGTTCGATACCCGGCGGTGGCAAATTTTTCGATTGTATCCAGATCCTCACTTGGGTGTCAAGTGGAGAGCATTTGAAGAGTGGAGTGCGCCTCCCGTCAGATGAGTGGTTAAAATGGGGACCCCTTGGCGTTTTTTGTTAAGGGTAGGCCAACGCCGACGTAGGGTTTCTCTCGACCCTTAATCCCCCATTATCTGAACATCCTACCCCGACTTAATCATTACCAACTATTCTTAACGACGCTAATGACCTCAGCCGTCGGTCAACTATATAAAATACTCCTGCCCCCGCAAAGAAACATTGAATGCATTTATTTCAATTAACGATATCAATTGTTGAACGAAGGATATTTTTGAGACTACAGCTTTGGCAACAGAGTAAAATGACGATGTTCGCGTTGACTTTCTATATCGCCTTCTTTCTGGATTTTAAAAATAATGAGCCCACTTTTACTCGGATGCCGAGGTCAATGATGCCGAGTGATTTCCACTGTCACCCAAAGAACCGAGAAGTCTAGAATTTGCCACTTTTTCAACTTTGCAGATACTGGGCATTATTTCATGTGCGCGCGCTGTCAGAAGGCGCGCATGGCTCGCAATCCATCAAAACTAGGAGCAGTATATGTTAGGTGGTGACACGCAGTGACCAGTTGAATTAGGTATGCGAAAAACGGTTATTTGCTATTTCGTGAAAACGCTTAGTTACATACATCATAAACAGATGCGACAATTATACTCGTTCCACGAAAGGTGGAGCGAGTGTAGAGGGTCAACGCTGACTCTCAAGCACAATCTACCATCCTAAGACGATTTAGAATGTAAAGGTCATCGCAATGGCAATGGGGTAAAAAGTGAAAGCATTTATGAGAACACTACATTCACGTTGGGAGAAAAGCCAAAATATTCCCAAAAGGAGAACAGGTTGAACTTCGGTTAGAACTACAGTACACCATTGCCATAAAAGGTTACTGTATTGACGATGATTCGGTTCGCCGAGGACGATTATGCTGGTTCTAAGGATTATATAAAACCATAACCACAGTAATCAACCGTAAGGTCGGTTTGGTGGGTGATGGTAGAGTTCACCCAATACTAAGCCCGACGGCGAGTGAAATTCACACATTAGGTTGGGGGTGGGGGAGGGTAACTTCCTTTCTCCGTGCCGCTATGGTTTCCTAGGCAGATCTGGATCGATTCATATATATATTTTGTAATTAAATACGACATCAAGGACCTGGGAGTTGTCCGAAGGGCCAGCTTTCGAGTAAAAGGGGCCAGAACTGGTAAAACTGCTAAACAAAGCAGAGCTTGAATAACCAAGGACACCGAAATTCATTTCGAAATTGTAATGGGTGGATTTAAAATATATCATCAGAAATAAGTGCCATAACCTTAGCGCCAGGGTAAAGCCTGAATGATATGTGGATTCCAAAGCTGAGTTAGGAATGTCACAGACCCCTCAGCGTCTAACCTAGTGATAGTTACGAGTATTAGAAGAGATGGCTGACTTAGAGGCAAGGACTAGGTAGGTGATTGAGCAGGTGGCATTGACGGAAATTGAGTAATGGTGGATAACATTCAGTTTTCTGCCTACCTTTCCTGAAGGCACCAGAAGATAAACAGCACTCAAGGCAAGACACCATTCAGTCTTAGGTTGAGAGCATAATACAAGGACGCTGCACCGTGGCAGATAATACTGCGACTTTTAAAATTCTACCTATTCCTAAAATAAGCACCCATTACTCATGGTTACAATCAATTTCTCGAGCTTCCACGACTCACAAAAATTGCCAATGCCACTTTAAATGAGCTTAAGAACAGGAGTTTCAGAAGAGCTTAAGAAGTGTTTCGTGAATTTAAAAAAAAGCTTGAAACAATTGCATCAGCAAGGACCCTCGAGAAATCGATATGAACACCACCACACTCACAGACTAGACATTAGACTAGACACAAATTAGACACGCTAATCCAAACATTTCAACCGAGGTAAATTAATCAATATAGGAAAAGCACATCGATCATTTTCCCTAAAGAGAAGGTACTGAAATTAACTCAATGAAACTTGCAGAGTATTCTAATTAAGGATCAATATTAACTGCTCGTAATTACACTCAGCCGGGCAAGTTTCGTAGAAATGTTAAAAAATTATTTTCAAAATGTTCGTTTTTTCAATTATTCCTACAATCCACTGTTTTGACATGATTAGGTTTCATCAAGTCTTTTTCATCATTAGGTTTAATCGACCCGTCAAAAATCAACAAATATTGACATTAATAACATAAATAGACCTCTGCTAAGTTTGGAATTACGTCATACCCTACAGGTCATCAGGACATGTGGAATCGGTGGGTATCACAATCGCCAAAGTATACCTGATCCATAAACAAGACAAATACAAGATTGATTATACCTTCCGCAATTTTACCACAAGCAACCTAAACACGGTTCTCAGGATCATAAACATACACAAAAGGATAGAGAGTAGGGCAAATGATTACTTAGGGGATGATCAGTTTGGGTTTAGGAAGGGGAGAGGTACGCGTGATGCCATTGCAGTAATGAGATTATTAATCGAGAGGAATATAGAACACAACCTGGAGGTATTTGCCTGTTTCGTAGATTTCGAAAAAGCGTTTGATAGAGTGAATTGGGAAAAACTAATGAGTATATTGCAGAAAATAGGAATAGATTAGAGGGAAAGGGGGCTAATCTGCAACCTGTACATGTCTCAGACTGCTCAGGTGCGGGTGGGAAACGGGGAGTCCGGATGGGCAGTGTTAGGAAGGGGGGTAAGGCTGGGTTGCCCATTATCACCGTTGCTGTTCAACCTGTATGCAGAGGAAATGATCAAAGAGGCATGGGAAGAACTGGAGGTAGGAATGAAAGTGGGCGGGGAATTCGTAAAATCAGTTAGGTTTGCTCATGACCAAGCTTTAGTTTGTCAGGCAGCCAAGGGTTTGCAAGCTTGCTTAGTGAATTGGAAATTCAGTGCGACAGGTATGGGATGAGAATCAATATTAATAAAAAAAAGGTTATGCGATTTTCTAGAAAGAAAAAGGCTAAGCTAAACATTAAAATAGAAGGGCAAAAACTAGAGCAGGTAGAACAGTTTACGTACCTCGGTAGTGTTTTGGACCAACACGGTCAAAGTAGTAGGGACGTAAGGTGAAGAATTGCGCTATGCAAAGAGGCTTCCACAAGGAGGAGGGAGTTGATGACAGGGACGTTGAGTAAGGATGTTAAGAAAAGACTCGTAAAAACTTTGATATGGAGCGTAGCTATGTACGGTGCGGAAACGTGGTCATTGAAGCAGGAGGATACGCGTAGACTGGAGGCTTTTGAAATGTGGGTGTGGAGAAGAATGGAGAAGGTGAAATGGACTGAGAAGAAAACAAATGAGGAAGTACTTGGTATGGTGGGCGAAGAGAGGGGTTTTTTGGGAGAAATCCTATGGAGGCAGGAAAAGTGGATGAAGGGGGTATTGACCGGCAGCGGGCTGTTGAAGACCGTAATTGAGGGGAGAATGTTAGGCAAACGAGGAAAGGGAAAGAACAGGATAGGGATGTTGGACGGGATGAAGGGAGGAAGAAAGTACTCGGAGATGAAGAGGGACCTGATGTAGAATAGGATGCTGGATTTTGTATTTTGTGTTTTGTTAGGAGTCACAAAATGTTTTATTTATTAGTTGTTTGCCCATCCAAAAACCTACCTTAACCGGTAGATTACCTAATAATAATAACCTCAAAACGATTAATTTAAAATGGTTATAACAGGATTTCAGCTTCACCATTAACAATTTAAAAAACACGATTGCCGACCCCGGTGGCGGCGGGGTAACGTCCTCGTCTGCCATTCCAAGGGTCGCGGGTTCGATTTCCGCCTGGGTGACTTTCCCTCCATCTAGGGCTTGGGTGTTTGTAAATGTGACCATTGTTATCGTTGTTAATAGTTCGATGTAAAGGCCAAAATGTGCTGTTTTCGGACTTATACTGAATAAATAAATAAGTGGCAATAGCATTATTTCTCAGCTATGCAGACCAACTAAACCAACACTTACACTCACACACCTTCATTACGCACGTATGAAATATTGATATGAAATTAGAGCTGAAAAATTCCTTGGAGATAGAATTTCATTCGAGTTTCTCATTTGGAAAAAACAAATATGGGCACCAGTGGTGTTATGAGTGTCTTAAGAATATTTAATATCGCACCAGAATCAATACGGTTTAAGGTCACTGGTAAAAAAATGAATGACATGCCCAGACGCAAGAGAACATTACGCATTTACCCGGAATCGTGCACCGACCATGAAAACTCTCGCCACAGTAAACTCTCGCAGTTTACAACAGCTCTCTAAAGACGACCCTGCATGCCCGGGACACTATGTATCACCATCACGCAAAACTTAAGTCACAGATATCCAGCTCTCCTTTCCACACCATCGTCGCCATTCCAAATATCGCCTTTTTTCAAATGCCACCGGCCGCAGCCGTATTCTCAAACTGCGGAAAATTTTCGCTTTTGCAGAGAAAATAACGATCGCTCCTCTCTTGCCTCGGAAAATGTCAAAGGCACTAAGTGAGCATCTGGGTCATTCTCAGCGGAAATATCTTACTCCATGAGCCCCGAATGAGCATCGAGTAAACGTCATTTGCATACAGAAACATCGCAACGACTCAGAACAGAATGGTTAAATGTCAAAAGGGAATGAAAAATCAAATGCTTTGTTTTTTGGAGGAAGAATGACGACTAGGCAATTTCACAACACCAACCACCGGCGGCGAGGTACCAACACGTCCAAGGCTGTCAAGTTACGTAGCAAACCCCTCTTAAAATTATTTAAATTTAATCAAAAGTCATTAAATAATAACAAATGCCAGGCATAAAGACCAGTCTAGCAATGGCCATATAAATGAATATGTCCTACAGTTTCCTAACACTAAAAAGGCCAAATTTTTCATTTTACTTCGTACATACAGGGTACGGCGTTTAAATCCGGGCAAGCACGAGCTTCCTCAAATGAGATTTCCCGAATTAGAGAATATTCCCGGTTAGCGAATATTCCCCAGACTTCTCCGAAGCGTTATACTTAGCTACAATATCGTAAACAGTTGATCTGGGGTACCAGAAGAATCTACCTATTTAGAAATACAACGCTCAGCACGAACACTTTCGAAAATAGCGGCTCTTGGATTGTAGTCCGCACTTGTCCGCAAAATCACGGCCATTTAGAGATTATGACTGTTTACTAGATGCCTATAGCTTTCAAGAATGGCAGTCGCGACCCTCCAGTGGAACTACGATATGGCGGGAAATTCGAATTGAACTTTGTCCGGATTTAAGCGTCGCACCCAGTATACGCACTTTATGAGTACAAAGATTTCATGCAATGAAACGTAGGAACTCTGGAAAGTAAGAATTTTTGCACTAGACATCCCTCATCCATCCTAGACATCATTTCATCGACTTTTAATAAAATTGTATATAAAATGTTTTAATGGACCTTTTATCAAATATTTACAAGAAACTTAACCGAAATGAAAGATATCCCTCATATGAATAATGGGATTTGAACGCCATGTCCGATTCGTTACTATGTATTCAACATTTTTCTTAGCAATAATAAATCTCGATTTTATATACATCAAATGTTTACTAGGCTTGCGCTCATCGCACTGTTTCGAAAGGTATATTCACAAAACACGAATTGGGTGGTTCATGGCCTCCGCTTCCATGATTCTTGATTCGCAAAGTGAAGTTTGGTTTATCGATCAATTGGCCTTACGGAAATGATTGAAATCTATTCCTACCAGTGCAGTTTACACCGCGAATTCACCAGGATTCGGAACGTCCAAGATTCCAGAATGCAAGGAACATGCAAATACAGAAAATCCAACAATAGATACGAGAAAATCGCGGAAAAACATGTGGGGGAGCGGGAAAGAAGTGATGAGGAAGTGGGTCAGGATGCTCCGAAGAAAAGAACGACAAAACGAGCTAAATGAGAGAGTGGCGGCAGGATGTCACTGCTGTGACGAATGATTTGGTGCGTTCATTGGATGAAAAGTTTTGAGGGAAACCGAGGCTTTGCAACTTCCGAACTAGCAGCATTTTTTTGTTTCAAGTTTCTTACTTCAAGGAATTTTTACAGTCCAACAATAAAAAACAAACATCTTCCGGGATCTTCGCTGCAGTACTAAGAACAAGGAGATGCTTTAGGGTCAAATTGAGACAGTTGGTTCGACGTGTGTGACCCACATCATTCCAGAATTAAGGACTCGGGTCTTTGCCGAGAATGCATTCTGACTCTTTAACTTAAAGTGAACCATTTCGAAGGATCCATGTCAATTAGGAAGGTCGTATACCTCGTTATTTCGGTCAAGGGAAAAATTCTATCCACTAAAGTCTCAAGGAACAATGACATATATTATCACAATCATGTACAGTTAATCCTTGACAAATATGCCCTGCGAGTTAAAAACGAACGTACGCCAATCTGAAGTACTACGATTATGCACACTTCGACAACGCCACACTCCAACGGCGATGATTAATCAGTTGATTTTGGATGGAATAACTGAATCATTTGTCATGTCTACAGAATAGACCTGCAGCAAGTTATGAACACATCTTTTTTTACTTCAGACGATTTCTTGCCAGTGGTTCGATGGACTGAGGACGATGAGCCGAATGAGGAGACGTTCAGAGATGGCACAAGTCCCAAACGACTGATTTCAATGGAGGGAATTCAGACGCTTGAGCCAAGATCGTCAAATGTCTTACTTCCAAGGACTCACATCGAGAAGTACATAGTTCCAAGCATGTTGAGCAGGAGAAAACAACATTATTGACTGAAAACCTACAGAATTACGAATGTAAAAGAATTTTTGGATGCGTCTCGTGATTATACTAACATGTCAATTTTCTCCTTCAGAGGCTCACGTAATCCTAATAAATATAATTTTCAATCACTTTCATTCAGCATCACCATTATTTGACCCTAAGCGTAAAATGTAATCAAAGTTTATATGTTATCAACGAGGTGGGAATTCTACTTAAGAGTTGCCATTTTTATGCATTGGACAGTAGCAACTTTCGCGGCTTCGTTTCGCCATTTTAAAATGGGGCATGATTCCAAAAACGTCTGAGTATAGACAAATTAAGTCAAGTCTCTCAAGAGTTGGGGGAAGTGTTTTTGGAAACTATGGGGAAAAGTGAGGGAAGGGAATCCAACAAGCTGAGGAGAAGTTTAAGATGGGAGGAAGATGACAGTTGGAGGGTCATTGGTGGGAGGGTTAATGGAATAGAGAGACGGAAAGAGGAGAAAGGCGTCTGGTAGAGGGCTGGGGTGGGTGGAGGGCGCGGAGAGAGTGGCCGGGACGCGGGGGAGAAGCTGGGGTGGGTGGCCAGAGGGAGGAGTTACTAACCCTCCCACCGCCTCAGCCAACTCCCGTAATTGCATTAAATCGACGTGGGGGGGAGGGATGGCAGCGGCGTCATATACGCGTCGACCCCGTACCTTCGCGCCCCCAGTCCTCCTCCCCTTCCCGCCGACTGGAGCCCGCGGGCCCCCTTCATCCAGCCCCCACCTCCCTTTCTTCGCCGTCATCCCCCGCCTCCTCCACCTACGTGGACACGTGCCCCCCCCCAATCCCTCCCACGCGAACCGAGAAACGATCGATTCTTCCAAAGAAGCCGCCCGGCCCACGACCGCACGTGGGTTTATTTCCACGCACCGCCGGCGTCCGTGGAATCGAGAAGCCGTCGAAATTCGCGTTTAATTGGTAACACGTCAATCTTGATTCTCTTAAAGAACTACTTAACCTGCTTCCCAGGGGATACGATGGACTCGGCACCGAACGTTAACTAGGGTTGTGACATGTTTTACTACTTTTGTGGAAGCTATATCGCGGCGTGCTAACACTTCACGTGTCAAACCTTACAACACCTTGTCTGATGGGAGGTGAATTTTAATTTGGACTAACACTGAAATATATTCCTCCGGAAACGAGAGATAGAAACGGAGAAGTGAATATATCTTCTGCTTCTCCGACTAGCCCCGATTTCAAATATTACATCTCCTAAATTACGTGAAGGCCTATCTTGACAATTGAGTTATCTTTCGAACCTTTATCCCAAATTCTTACGCCATCACATTAAATGGAATATAAGCTTCGGAGAAATACTTAACGATTTTAGCGTTTTCCACATGCTGCCGCTGACCTTCCTAACATAATATGTATGAATAATAGTAAAGATGTATTTTAACTTCAATACGAGCCTCGTAAAGCCTTGGGCGAAGTTGATTTAGGCTTAATTTCACAAAATGCTGCCCAACTGTGAAATTTGGGATAAAGGTTCGAAATCTCTTTTGAATTGCTACGATCCTAAATGAAATATCAAAATTAAGCTACGATCCTAAATCTATTATCATTAGCTTTCCTAATTAAGAAGGGCTACATTTATGCCGATGATCAAGAATTCTAATGCATTCCTCGTAGACAGTTACACTTTTCTGCATAAGGATATTCATTCCCTTAACATCTGGAGAAAAAATATTTTTATCAAAAGTAGTCCTGCGTACAAAATTGGAAGGAAGTTAGTTGAAGGGAACTTTTCTGTGAAAATATCCTTGGTGGGGATTTTTTCACCGAAAAAACTATTAAGATGCAGTAAAAAGCATTGGCGAATGAAAAATAAGTGTTTGCTCAAAACTTTAACTTCCGTTTCACAAAGCAATATTTCATCATGGGCATCTAGATCATTGGATTTAATACGAGATTTTTCTTGCACAAGACTGCTCTTTGATGCTACCGTGCTCTGGTTCGACCAATACTGGATTCATGACTTTGGCTCGGAAATCTGCTATGATAACAAATACCCTCACAAAAGAAAGAGTGAAACGTCAATTCGATAAATTTCTGCGTAGTAGGGAAAAAATTCCTTTCGAAAGAATTAACATTCCAAGCTCAACAAAAAATCCTAATGCTTCTTCTTGGACGAGATTTTGCCGCGGTTGATTTTTTTTTGGCCTCAAGAAAGGCTCAAGTACGCATGCATGCTCCATAAAAACGAGTAATTATGACATTCTTGCTCCCGACATGACCATTTTCAATTTTCGTTCACTCTCAGAAGATGCATGGAGCCAAAAAAAAATTTTACGATTCGCCAATTGCCTAAGAATATCATATTTTTACTCGCAGCCTTCGAAGGAAAATACTACAGGATATTTTAACCATTCAGACTGTGAAACACTTTCTTATTTACCCCAATTATTTTTTTAATAAACCAGACTTGATGACAGTAACTATCACTTGATAACCAAATAAGACATTTGCTGTTTCGACGAGTTCTGTTAATCATTAAAGTTTTCGGGGAAACCTGTATGAGTTCAATAAAAATTGTTCGAAGGCCCTTGGTTCACTGGAATGGGAATACGTCAACCGACAAGTGAACGCCCCACATCTTATCGTCGTCTAAATCGATGTCATTGTTGCACGGGGAAAGAGACTTATGAAATGACTCGGATTATATATGAGCGGAGAAACTGGGAGAGCTCATTGCCCTTCATAATGAACGGAAGGATACCCATAGCATCCTTGCTCTAACGAAACACTTCGGGTGGTTCACCGCGGGACCCCGATTAGCCAGCCACTTGTGGCTCACCATCAATTCTAAAGGAGCCTAAGCACCAGAATCAACACAAATGCCCGTGGTTGAACTTGTACCGGGGATCGGGTCAACAGTTGAGAGCTTTCCCTGTTAATCACACCATCAAGAGTGTGGTTAATTCATTTTTCTGATTTAAAGGATTTACACTCAATTCAGTTAGCATATTCCAGCAGTGTTTGGACCATTATCGTCAACGCAGTGGAGAAGAAAAACTAAGAACAGCATTGGGTAAAGAAGCTTTCACTAAAACGAGGGTATTGATGACAGGAAGACTTGGATATGTGACATGTTTTTTGTACGGCACGTGAACATGGTCGTTTAAGCAAGACGATAGGAGGCTTTTAAGATATGGGTGAGGAGAAGGATGAAAAAGGTAAAATTACGGAGAAAAAGAACGAAGAAGAAATAGGCATCCAAGAAGGCTTCTCCACGGTGGTGGAGAAGGCTGCCAGCAAAATCCAAAGAAGGCAGGAAATATGGATGCAGAGTATTTTAATAGGGAATAGAATGTTGAAGGCTGTGATAGATAATAGGACTATAGGAAGGCTACGTAGGGCGAGAAAAAGCACAGGCATGTCGGACGGAATGAAGAGGGGAGGATTGTATACGGAATTCAATAAGGGATTAATGTAGTATGGGGCGTAAGGGTGTGTCTTGTTAGGCGGAGTTCAGGAAAATATAAATGCTCCGCTTGTGTCAATCCAAAGCTTAACTTAGAAGGCAGACTATCAATAATAATAACATGAAATTCTCAAACTACAATCACCAGTTTGAACAGCATTCGCAAAATTTGGCAATTTTCACGTCCCATATGCATAAGCAGGGTTAACATCTTTAATTTCTGAATAAGAATTCTGATACCCGAGCGTTTGTCCCTAAAATTTAGTAATTACAAGAATATTTTTTCGTTTTTCTGATTATTAAGAGTAGTATGGATAGGTTAAGGACGGATCCTGGCACTACACACTACTGTAATCCTAATCCCTAGCCAAGATGACACAAAATATCCTAAGACCCCATTCTACAATAACTCATTATTTTAGGTCCATATACGTACTTTCTATCTCCCTTACTCTCATCCAAAATGGCTATTCTTGCCTCCCTCCATTACCTTCTGCAGCATCCCGTTGCTTCTCAGAATCTCCTGAACCCTCTTTTCCTGCCTTCATCGAATCTCTCTTAACAACCGTCACTTACATTTTATTTAAAAAATTGAATACACAAAAACTACATTACTCACTTCAATGAAATGTGGTATTCAACAAATTGCGTTTAGAGGGCATACAATAAGTAATTAACACACAAAATCAAGATGCGGATTTAGGCGGTTTGGCTGGAAAGAAATCCAAATTAATTTCGAAATTGTATTCCAAATTTGACTGATGTGGACAAAATTGTGGAGTCGCATCATAGGGTCGAGGTCGGCCTGCTAAAGCAAGACACAATCGCTAAGATTTTTCAGGGCATAAGAATTAAAAGGGAAATGCCGAGCTATCCCAAGGAAGAAGGGCCTTGCCCCCTGAACTGTTTTCTTGGCGCATGAAATCAGAGGCGTGATGGGATTTCACAGGCCATCAGTCTTGATCGGGTTTCATTTCCACCACGCTCCCTATCAAAACAACTTAAGAGGTTGATGGACCTTTCCCGACTCACAGTGATTTCGTCCCTAATTAGAAATCGATCTATATGATGCGCGAGTTAGCAAATACTTGAATCATAAACTGAAAACAATAAAACTAAAAATTATACATGAAACCTATTGTCCCAGGAGTATTTCTTCAAGAAAATAATTCACATAAATGTACAAATCTTCATGTAGAAGCTACCGAATGAAGAATTTCGAATTCGACTCAAATAAAATTTTAATCTAATACAAAAATGACAAAATTTATGCGGTGGACTCCCACATTTATTTCGAGCCAACGTCCATTGTCGTAAAACAAAAATGACAGCCATGAACTCGACTCGACATATAGACCACAGTTTGGATGGAATTCGTTAAGTGGATTATACTGTCAGGTGATTTATATTCACGGCTTGAGGGGCTGGTCTCTTCGCGCTGACCGCGTCGAGCCATAATAGTTGGATATACGAAAGATATTGATGAAACAATTACACGCAATTTCGTCAATAAAAACTAAAATTAAATCTACAACACTCCAATGCTCTGGAAATTGATTTTTAAAAACAAAATACAATTCTATCCTCCGCCTTCCTAGTTTTGAATGTTGAAGTTAGCTGCATGATAGATGGAGAAAAGGATAGAAAAAGAATTGGTATTTTTGGATGGAATGAAGAGAAGCGTGAATTATGCGGAATCAAACAAGGATGTAATTAGTGGTGTCGGATGTCAGGTAGTGTTCCTTAGGAGAAGCAAGGAAATATATCGTTGTTCAGTTGTGTCATCCAAAACCTACCTTATCGATTGACTATCAGATAACAATAAATGTCATATTTATTGTGGTTAATTTCTTACACATCGAAGATGGTAAAACAAGTTGGGGTTCCTTAAGTTATTTTTTGAAATGCCCAAGTCACTAAGTAGATCACTAATTCATCCACAATTGCTTTGGAATGCAATGGAACAGCTAATTTTCTGCCTAGTCTGCAGTTACTAAAAATAAAGACAACATACATATAATTATGAAACCAACATAAGCAAACGCCGACACACTAACCTTTCAACACAAGTAAAAGATGCAATGCCAATACCCAAAAAGACATATTTTCATTTGAAGTCCTAGAAGTAAATCCAAATTACTCGGCAAGCCAATTACCTCTAATTGTATCATGTGCTTGCATAGCATTCGCGCAGGTTACTCACTCAAGCGCTAATGAGTGGAACTTTGCCAACCGACGCTGAACGCAATGTTCTAATTACCGGTCGGACTAGTTTCCCATGCACCTGTTCGGAAAGAAGATCTGGGTTCAAATCCAAGTCACTTGCAATCATTTTTTCATCGCGAATTTACTCCCCGACCTACCCATAAGAATAGTGACTTACACCGATGCACTTGTGACTCGTTACAAAATCTGTTGGGGCATTTACCTCAGTATCGATGATCACTGAACATGGTCGTAAGTTAATATAGGATTTAACCCCACGCAACAGAACCACAGTTTGGCATTTTCGGGTTCTAAAATGTGTTCAAAATGGTAATTGAATCGTCTCCTCCGACTACAACAATTTAATTAAAGGTGATGGTGAGAGGAAAGGACCTCTAAGGAAGTGAGGCCGAAAGAGATGATTTAGATGGCAGTCAATGGATAAATATGTACATGGCTAACGAATTTATTCTGTCCTCACCTTCTGTTGAGAGAGTACTGTCAGCTACACATACGAAATATTTCGAGAGGAGCGAAGCCTAGGCACTGGAATATCACTTGGTGATGTTGGCAAGTTTACCACCAGCTGACAATGGCTGCCGTTATACAATGATGGTGGATCGGCGAGGGGAAAAATGAGTAAATCTATCCCTATGATTCCCCTCGATACGCACGACACAGTCGCAGATTTCCCACGGAAAATGGACATCATACACGATGACCGCGAAATTCGAGGTATAGCACGTACACGCATCCAATGGAATTTTCCACTTGGTTCTATTCTGCTTCGCGGAACACGTGCGGCAACGGATGTCCCAAGTTACGCCCGCACACTGGGTTACAATATAATTCCTACGACTGTATTTTTTCTTCAAAAGTAATACTTCCTATCCCACCAAATTAGGAAGTAGAGGAGTTTTCAATAATTTCGGACAGACACCCAGGTTTCTGCTTCAAACAATTTTCACGTCGCCATTAATTTAAATGTGGTACGTGAATACTAAAACAATGGTAGCTCTTCCCACTTCTTGTTCACTCGTCAATATGGAAATGCCTTCAACTGAGCATGTTAACTACTTCTATATATTCTGGTGAAAAAAATATTTTGTCTCGACTACTTAAGTTATGCTTACAACGACGAATACCATAAAAAATGCTAATCCTAATTACACAATAACATTGACAAAACGGGGCAAACGCCACTTTTTAGGGGAGCTGTGCTTCCAGAAAAAACATAAAATCTTATAACAAAAACATTTCACTCTCTTGCCAGAAACATTTTATCTAACCCTCCTAACCGACGAGCGTGAAATTTTTGACCAGACAAATTATATAAGAAAAACATCTGGAGACCCACATGAATAAACTAAACTGACGAACACAAACAGTTTCGTCCCAAGGACACTCAGGAAGCAAGAGAACCTAAGGATCAACTTAGGAATCGGGTCTAAATTCGCCGGATATTATACACATGAAAATAACTCTTTTTATGTGCAACGCGAACACACTCAGAGAATCAATTTATATAACTTTTTACATTATTTTGTTCTTTCAACTGCGTACATACTCATATGCACACAGAAACCTGCGCTAACTCATACATACTGTATTATCGACCCACTCCTGTCGTCGCACCCGCCACCGAGTCAGCGAAGGGCCAACTATCCCATCCCCTCACCTCTTACGTTCCCGTCCCATCTCCCCTTAAACTCCGTCTAACAACATCGATCGAAGTAGAGTATTTTTACAATCCCGACCGCGTCCCAAGTCCACGACACCCCACATAAAGGTTTGACCCAACATAAGAGAGAGAGAGAGGGGGGTGGGGGCAGCCCACAAAATTCAGCCACCACTTACGAAAGTTGAGCGAAATTTCAATCAAGTCCGAAGCCTCTCTCTCTCTCTCTCTCTCTCCTTCATGCGGCAGTGCCCCCCCCCCCCTTAGAGGGCAGGATGGGATAACCCGAAGGCTGGAGTTTTCTGTTGGTCGTGATGAGATGCAGTCCGCCCAACACAAACACTCCATGCTGCCGACGAACCTTCCCACCCACCAAAACAATTAAGCGTCCCCCTCCCCGCGACACTGCCGCGGCGCCCACTTTTCTCCCCTTCCATACCCTGCATGCCTAACTTCCTCGAGTCGAGTCCTTGCGGGAATTTCCGCGCTCACTAACGAAAGCAATGGAATTCCTGAAACTTCAATCTGATATCCCAAGGACTAATATTCACCTCCACCGACGGCGGGAAATTGACGCCCGAGAGGAAGGGCGCATGGTCGTAAATGAGTAAAGGGGTGACGCGGCTGGACTAGCACATCGCTGAGCGAGAACTTACATGCAGCTAACTAACGCCACCTCTCTCCCCAGACAATCCCCCCAGGAATCAACGTCCAAGCACATAATGCGCTTCAAATTTAACATTATTTTGCCTCGCATAACAAAAGCCACGGCACTCTTTCGCTCATTCGCACGTAATACGAATGCCGTGAGTCGGAGCAAATGTCCTGCCAAGTGGAATGTTTCTTAGTGAAAGGAATCTTTTTTGATTTCATGCGAACGCCATTCAACACGGTGAAGATATAGTGTCATTACTCGCCGTGGTATTTTTATCAGTTATCAGCTTCTGACTGTATAAGAGCATGTTCTTCGCGTCCAACAGTTTATGAGCTATCAAAGATGCGATCCAACATGGGATATCAATATCAACTTGATACCAACAACAAGGCGACTTATTTCCATTGACTAACAATTTTTAATGTTGCCGACATTTTCCTTATTGTTTAATTCCGAAATTAGGCCTTCCTACACATGGCTCTAAATGACAAACATTCTAGGAGAGATCTAAAAAACGCCAAGTAATACCTTCCCTAAACTTTTTCATCGGAGTATTTCCCCACTAATTTTATCAATCTGAATTTCTTTGATGTAACTCCGTAGATGTTTTTATAACCATTTTCCTCCATTTAAGGTCCGAAATTAGAGCAACTCACAATTATTTCACTACCATTTTTCAATAGTTGGCTATGCTAATGTCTGCCCTTCCAAGCCACGGGGTGTAAAGGTGAATGGAATTGGTTTCCCTTATATGCATTAACATGAGCTTCTACAGATTTAAATGGAGGCACAACTCATGACATCAGACCAGGCTGATGTTTTTGAGATCGTTAAAAAGAGCCTCACGGTCTATTTTATTCCTTACATCTCGATATACGGCCATACTGTCGGGGAATACTCTTCAAATTGCTGATAATTTTATCATTAATATCTTTGACAAAAATGAGAAAAAGATGGGGACCGATCATGTTTCCTTCCATCTCCGTTACGTACTGTTGAACGAGTAGTGATATACAAAATACGAGAGGGTTTAGAAAACGTCGCAGATCAGATTAGGGTGCTGTCGCTCGGCGCTGAACGTTCCGTTAAGTCGCCATACGTGCCATCAACATTATGTGGGCGGCCGAAGGGAACACCATTTCAGTTCACGCCTAAAAGAAGGCATCCCTTAAATAAAAGCAGAGATGGAAAAGCGGCGACAAAACGATTTTTCCCCACGGGCATTGAATCTGTAAGGAATGCCATTCGGCTGAAATCCGTGAAGAAGATAAATCACGAATGCCTTTCGCGCCTAGGTATATCAGTTGTCGACAGCTGACTCCGGGTGTCTCTCCCGACCGTGTCCAAAAAATCTTCACGCGCACGTCTGTCCGATTGGCCACAAGTTTTACCAACGGAAGTAACCTCAACATAGCTCGAAATTGCTGATGGCTAAACGAATGCAGGGGCACCCCTGAATTTGCAGGGGCACCCCTGCAAATCCTGCTGTCACAAAAGCCCGAGAAGAGTGAACATGAGGAAACCATATCCGTCAGCCAGCAGATGAAACACGAAAATGTGGAAAGCGAGGCGAAGATGTAGCTTTTCGGTTGCTCTCGAACAAATATGCGGCTTCCATTTCCATTACGTCACTGTTGAGAGCAGCATTTCCGAGGTTTCCCCATTCTCTTCCCTGAAGGAGGAAAAGAGTGCGCTTGACGGCGGCGACAACCGAAACGATGTTTCCGGGCTCGAAATCTGGCCGAATGACGGAAATGCGAGGACCGAGAGAGCAAACACCAACAATGGCAAGTTATCTCGCAAATACGTAAAACCAAAAGCTTTCTTCAAGAAGTGACAACCGGATAAAAACGAACGAAAACATCATCGACCACATATGGATGAATCAAATCTCCGCAAGAAATGTTCTAACAACTGAGTCATATCACACAGGGTAACTCACGTTTGCGCGTATCTCAACCCTAGTAAAGCAGTAGCAATTATTGAGGTACATGATGCATACCCACACGGTTGGGCACGGGCATCATGACCTCGGCACCGTAAAATCCATTACCGATGAGATTATAGCCCGGTTAAGAACGGTTAAACGGCAAGCTCGTTATTCATTTGACAAAATAGGCTAACGTTTTAATCAATAGGTCTTTCTTTTCGATTGAGACCTCCTAGAGCTTATTGCACTAAAATAGTACGAAGATGGTACCTAAAACAAGAACGTTACAAAAACTTCATAAGCAGTGATAATCAGGTTCCATGAAATCCATACTTCAAGATGTCACACATGCAGAAACAAATGGCTTTCTTTATTCATCTTTTAGATAGTCATCATATTGCGCCCACGCGTGCATCTGAAGGAAAGTCTCTCCCGCCAATCCCAAAAATTAGTAATGACAAATCAAATTTAAAAGACATATTTTCAAGTACTTTTTGAGACGTTGATGGGCTCATTAATTCGAGACTTTGGTTGGCAGTGAAGGACATGTTTTACATGGTAAGAACAGTACAAGTCTCAATTAAACTTATTTAGAAAACCCCGAACCGTCCTCAAGGAGGTGTGGCAAGGGGAGTTAGTTTAACATACGAGTTTCTCTCTCTGTCACAGTAGTGAACAAACAGTACAAGGGAATCGACAGACACACTAATATTTTATTACTATCGTTTGGCCTGAAAATGAGATGTGGGAATGAAATTATTTCCTTAGTCCCGCATGAAATATTGCAAGAGGCGCGCACTGCATTAGAGAGGTTTTACAGAATTCCTGAGCACCTGCTCGAACTCAACGGCAAGGGTATTATATTCGCCTTTTCCTCCAAGGCGTTCTCACTCATTTTAGAATTTGCTGTGAATTAGGAAATTTATGAAGCGCTACTATCGCTCGACTTTCACTTGTCGTACTGCCGTATCCTCGAATGAATATTTTAGATCATAGAAATGTACACATAAAAAATTGATATCGCAAAATTCATTGGTTTCAGGCTCAACTTAGAGAAATTCACGATCTCTGAATGAGTAAACTTAGCAAATTTTCACAGCAAATAAAAACAACCAGTGTCGACGCATTGCCGACATCATCTAGTACTAAATAAAGGTATTGTGAAAATATATAAGTTTAGCCATTCAATTGTCTTGCAATTCGACAACGTTTAAAATTGTCTACCAATGCGCGACTGAGAAAACTAAAAGAAAAGACATTATCGTGCCAATAATCATTAGCCTACTAAGCCATTTTCAAAAACACTGGCACTCTTTTTTTTAATTTTTGAAGTTATTCGGTTTACACATACATCAAACCTAAATTATTTAATCCGCGCAGTTTAAACTATTTCCCTTAATTTGAGCAAAGTAAAATTACCTCGTAATAATAGCGTTGGTTTTTCAATGTTTCGACCATCAAGGTTGCGTCTATTTCAAAGTTTATTAAAGATTATTTTTTTTTTAATTTTCTGACTTTTCCAACAAAACATTCATCCTATTTCTAAGGTCGACAAATTGATGTACGCACCTCACAACGTATTTTACGATAAAAAAGACGCCGAAATTTTCTCAGTTTTCATTTTCTTATTAATTTTCTCCGAGTTTTTTACATTATCCTTGGCCGCCAGCAGTGTTTCTCACCCGGAGATATTCTCCCTCGTCAGAGCACTTCACTGTGGGTCGTATTATTGGAACCCAGATCGAACCATCGATGAAATTCCTAACACACATCCCCGGAAACCATATTCGTGGGCCACATGGAAGGGCCTGGCGGCGAGTGATTAGGCCCGAAATCGAATAACATTTTATGTAGACTCCTTACAGGAAGTCTAATTGCCCTGGATATCAAGCAGTTGTTTCGTTTACTCACTCTCCGGCCGCACCTCGGGTGCCATTTGAGAAAAATAATGATGGATGGCAAACTTTGGCTCGACACCACAGGATGAAGCAAAAGTCAATCCCCACTGCCTGGGCCCATACGCATAATCTGGTGGTGGCATTTAAGAAATTAAAATGCCCCCATCCCCCAATAGACAAAATGTCCTGCTCCACATTCCTAAACCTATTTTATCAGCAAAGCCACACCCTTCCCTGCTTTAACCTACCTCTCCTTCTTCCATCTCCCGCCCGCCTTAATTCAATTCCCTAGGAGGGGAATGGGTGAGGGCGGGAGGGTCGGGGAATTTGGGTTTCCGGGCTCTTTCGCACCGCACAACCGAACACCAGGATGGAGTGGGGAAAGAGCGAACATGGATGAGGGGGTAGGTTGGGAAGGGGTGAGAGGGGAAGAGAAGGGGACGTGACGTTAAAAAGACTGGCGAATTTGCGAACAGGAGGGAGAGAGTAAGGGGAGGCCGGGTTCGCTCGCCTCGAATCAATTCGCTATGTTTTTTGACATCCGCTCCCAACGACTGCAAATTGATTCGTTTATTTAAGAGACGCGACTGAGGTGGGAGGCGGCGGAGGGAGGTGGGGGGGGAGAAAGGAGGGGGACGCTACTCAATTTACGTCCCAAAAATTGCCGCCAATGCCACTACCAAACCATTCACGGCGAACGCCTCAGAGGGCGGAGGGGAATTTTCGCGGAAGTGATGCCATTTTAAAAAAATAAATAAAACTTTCACGCGTGGGGCTGATCGATGTAACCGGCATGCAACTGCGATGGGAAAACTAAATCGGAAGAGAAACTGCCACCAAATTGAATTTGGGCGATAACAGCAAACCACGCCGTCGACTTCGGCAGATGAAAAGAAATGAGAGATGCTTTTTTTTGCAACCGCATCGCTTCAAAATAAACTCGCGCAACGTCTGTTTTGCCATAGGATATGACTTGTAAGACATGCGAAGCCATGTAAAACGAAACTTAGGTCCATTTTCAGGTTAATCCGATAATGCACACACACGTCCATATCCTTCAACCCGTTTAACATTCAAATCAGGCAGGGTAAACAAGTTTCAATTAAGCTCGAGGTAATGATAGTAAACAAGCCACCATTTAGGTTGTTTGATGAGACATAATCCATAGACCTTATTTCTTCTATACACACAGTCCTCTCCTTGCATACTTCTTCCGCTTCTGCCATACTAATTGCTTGTTTTATGTGCTCTTCAGCGCCTAATTCCTCTGATTTGATAATACCAGAGCAAGTATTACGGAATG
The DNA here is from genome assembly GCF_022747635.1 of Hetaerina americana. Lineage (NCBI taxonomy): Eukaryota > Metazoa > Arthropoda > Insecta > Odonata > Calopterygidae > Hetaerina > Hetaerina americana. The sequence goes on along the minus strand of NW_027287205.1, from coordinate 51,179,200 downwards.
TTTCAGAGATGATAAAAAAAGAGCTCGACCGTTTTTGACACTGACCTTGGTTTTACGACGCAATGCCGAAGACGTCACCATAACGTAATTATATTTTCGAGTGACCTCATTATCAATTAGGCCACAGATTTCCTGAAACTAAACGCCACCACATTCCTGGCGCTATATTTCCACGGATAAAGACTCCACAATATCCATACCAACATGTAGGTTTTCACTTAATGCTTTGTCATCAGAAATTGATGGTTGGACTTTGGAGTGAATTGGCTTCATAGCCAATTGAATTTTTAAAAACTTACAGCCTTTGATTAAATTATTTCCCATCATTATTTATTCATTTAAGCACATAACTGTGCAGTAATTATGGGAAGCATACCTAACACTTGCTGTATCTTCCCTATCTCCTCATAAAATTCATACAGGTATAAGTTAGCGAGGTTTGGGTAGTGAACCGTAATACGACTGGCAGGTAAGACGTCCAACCAATCAGATCGATCTAACGGGCCGAGGTTCGTGCATACTTTGGGAAGGAAATGTGATTTTTTTGCAGGGTGGCTGAGAATTAACATTATTCTTAGTATACGCAATTTCTCAAGCGGGGGAAGAGAGAATTGTTGGGAGAAATTTAAATGAGGCAAGAAAGGTGGATGCAGAGCATTCTGAATGGCGATGGAATGTTAAAAACTGATAGAGGGGAGCAGAACGTTTGGCAAGCGAGGAAGTGAGAGGAAAAGAATAAGCATGTTGGAAAGAATGAAGGGCGTAGCTAGTGTTCGAAATTAAAGAACAGTTTAATATAGTATGGGGTTTCCGGTTATGTCTTTAAAGAGAACTAAGAAATTTAGGTGTGTTAATTTTGCATCCATCCATAACCTACGTACTTTAGACAATAGGCTACTCATAATAACAATGGTAATCTTGAAAATTTGACATAACAACGATTTTCCTATCGATTGACTTTTGGAAGGACTCACATAAAGCGTAAACTCATCTCTCAAACACAGTTAAGTACTACGTCTTTTTCAAGGCCCACAGTTTCCCTACTTCATACAGTATGTATGGAAAAAATACCCAAAATGTTAACCACAAAGAAGGAAGAAGAAAAAATATCATGCCAAGGAGTCACTGATTGCATTCAACAGAGAACGGTTCAAAGTTTCATCACAAACGGCAAAAGGAATATCTCGAATCCCGGCGTAGGCCGCATTTTAATGTTACGTGGATGCCTAGTTGGGGAGCTTCGGGGAGAGTACTTTGAGTGAGTACGCCGTCCTTAAGATGAGACGTTGAACTGTGCTTCGCGCCTTTCGTTAAGAGTAGGCCAATACCGAGTTTCTCTGCATCCTTGCTCCATCCCTAAATATCATACCCCTACCGTATTATCCACCTATCCCTAATGAAGCAAATGACTTCTGCTTTATTTATGGCACACGATTTTTTTCTAAAACGACATATACTAGGCAGGTTTCCCGGACATTGTGGAGAAAAGAAAAACTTCATTAATTCGCACCTTTTTAGTGAAACTAATACGCAATTGGTACCGCCATAGCCACGAAAATATATAGACCGGGGTCCATCAAAAGCTGTGAAGACAGCAATGCAAAATCAATAAAACTTCACATTTCTTAACATCATCGCACATGACATGCTAAAAAGTGGATTTTGAGATCATCTTTACAGCACACTCATGAAGTAGGTAAAGAACCTTAAGGCGTTAACATATTCTCACGCCAAAATTAAGGAGCGAAAATCAAATAAAACTGGCGGGGCTCGCTGTAATTACCAATGCTAAACGAGATTTCTTTTTCTTAACCATTAAGTTTCTTAATGGTTAATAAAGGAAGTAATAAAGACAAAATTCTTCAAATAATCCCAGCCTAAAGGCGAAATCCGTATACTGTAATGATTCTTCTCTGTTGAAATTATTTGGTGCGTTGATTTCCCTTTGTTTCTCGAACTCGAGAGCGACAACATACATTCAATACAGCAAAACGCAAGACTCAGGAGAGAAAGTGAAAGATAAAAGTAATCGAAACACGTGCTTTACGATTGCGGACAGTTCACGAACTGGGAATGCTATTAAAAGAAGTCGACACATTCACTTCCTCGGAGTTGACCGGCCGTATTAAATTCAGTGTGAAGGCCAAAGCAATTGCCTATCGCTGAAATGCTCACTTCTCTCTAGCTAATTTACAGCTGCTATTCATGTTTTTTATCACGCACCAAGTAGCAAATGACGTCGGCGAAAACAAATGAGAAAACAAACGGCAGAGTGGAAACTCTTTTCGAGTATCTGAATAGGTATGGCTAACTCATGACGTCAAATGGACGAAAGCGAACATTTTAATTACCCCGATCGAAAATTCTAAGGAGGGAGATTTCGAGGATGATGATTCCGATGATGAATAAACTTGGATTTAGCGGTGCCACCCAGAGCTGATTGGAAGGTGCCGTTCCCATTGGACTATCGGAGCGGAAATGGAAGCCCCGATTAGTGTTTAGCAAAACCAGAACCCCGACACACATGCAAGCTCATGCTTCGGTGATTTTTGAAAGTCCTCTTTCACGATCCAAGGGCAGTCGAATACTCCTCTGCCTCACCGGGAAGGTTAACCGGCCGGCACACGGTGAGAATAGAACGCATTGCACCTGCGTCGTTTTAAGGATTCTTAACACGGAAGTTCATCATTGTTCCGCAGAAGCAAACTTTACCCCAGTTTCAATCTTATACGGACTTAAATCTGAAAATGAAATTTGTGCGTTGATTCAGTTTGCACTGCACTATGAAAATTTAAACGCACATTTAGCAAAAATGATTCACATTTGATTTTCGGAAACATTAGAACAACGGGTCGCCCCAGAAATCCTCCTGAATTTGCCGGACCACGTCGTCCGGAAATCACAAATATATTCGGAAACGAAGAAAAATTCGCTAATCGGCGATTACTTCAATCGTAAAAATACCCATCTGCTGAGTGCCAAACTGTTAACGTTAAAGCGGATTTACACGTTATAGCGACATATTTCATATTACAATACGAGTAAAAATTAATGAGCCGAAAAACGATGCTGTTTGACGAACGAAGCTGGCTGCTTAACATCATTTTAGATTAATATAGCGTAAGTCCTAAATACACAGATAGTTACCGTGTAGTACTTAGAGATTTGGTCTCCAGCGGAATGCGATTACAACCATTAAATCATAAAAATTTCCTTGGTGACGATCGTGCTTGGATATGTTTTCATATCCATATATGCTGATGAGTCGCCGTAGTCCAGGGGTAGAGCGTTGGACTACAGGAGGGCCCGGGTTTGATCCCCGGGCGTCTCTCTGGGCTCCTGCAGCTCCACCTTAGCTTTGTGATTTTTCGGGTACCAGATCCTGGGAAACCAAAACCGGCACAGGGAAAGGAACTGACCCCCTACCCTGATGTGTGAATTTCACACGCCGTTGGGCTTAGTACAGGGTGAACTCTACCATCGCCTACCAAACCGACCTTCGGGTTGATTACTGTGTTTATGGCATGTATATATATATATATATATATATATATATATATATATATATATATATATATATATATATATATATATATACACACACACACACACACACACATATACACACAAATACATACAAAACCATACAACTACGATCGATGTACGAATTAACTGAAAAATCCAGACTGGTAAGTTGTTGGATTTGATGATTGTCCAATTTGTCGACGTTCGCATTTCAAGCGGGATTTATGTAACTACACAACAGGCGATGAAGGCGAAAGCTCTAGCCGGTGCTCGATGACATAAAACACGAATAGCACCGCCAATGCGAACTGAGCTGAGAATAATCTGTATCCCCTGTCATCTCTTTGCACCAACTATATTCCCTACAGAGTCGGGTTCCAACTAACGGCTAAGGTAAAAGAAGAGTCCACGACCCTCACCCACCATCATTTTCTCATAGTTGATTCGCTGACACTGAACATCGCCCCGCGCGAACTTACCTCTCCTCCCACGGTCTCACCAGGGCAACACACCTTGTCCCGCACGGATTGCAATTACCTGACCGGAGGAAAGGAATGATAAAACGTGCTCTACGGGGAAATGACTCCACGGAAACGGGGACGCACGGAACCGGCACTGGGAAGGATGGAGGGAGGAGAATAGCTCCGCCTACGAACAAAGCGCGTCTAATGGTTCGGGAGGAAGTGTAGAAGAAAGTGAAGCAAGGGGACGGGATCGCGCGGAGAGATGAAAGGAAGTTAGGAGGCCCAACCTGGGAGAGGGGGGGAAAGGTTGCGGGGGAAAGAATGAGAAAAGTTTGGGAAGTATGACTCAATGGGGAGAGGGTCGGGGGAGAAAGTGAGGGTGGCCGTCGTCGCGGAATCGGGAAGATGGGTTCGTTAACTTCTTTCGTTCCTTCCACTCCTTTCACCCCTCCGACCGACGTGACGTCTAGTGACGTAGCGGCACCTCATGCGTACTCACTGACTCATGAACAGCATTACAATACTTATATTTGTATTTGGATATCATCATTTCCACAAATAACATCTTCAACTGCTTGCTGGTAGATTTTCAGTATGTTCTCTGAAAGAATGACGACTGACAACTGTGTTACAAATGGATCCAAAATTTTCGGATTTTGATGTGATATCTGTTAATGAAACTAAGAGCAAGTATCCTGTCTTATATGCTAGTCATTCCATGGGGCTGGAATCATGGAGTGCTAGTCAAACATTATTATTATTATTAGGTAATCTACCGGTTAAGGTAGGTTTTTGGATGGACATAATTTAGTCAAACATAGGGATTAAAAATACAACCGTGAACGGATAGTGCCACATTAAAACTCTTCATAAAATAACTCTTTGTGACAGCGTCATCGGTTAAAAGTGACTGCGCCTAGTCCAAGAACGTTAGATATGGAGGCAGGAAGAGACATAAAACAGAAGGGATCCATAAGAAGCCATTTTCCAGATTCCTTTTAGTACTAACTAAGTGCAACGGGTAATAATGGGAAGAAATGAACGAAAGAGTAACAGAAAAAAAACTACGATTTACGAAAATTATAACTACATCAATAAGACTTATGAACTTTAAAAATGGGGCCTATAAAAATTATCAAGATGCAATGAAAGACAAGAAAAACAATATAATTATGAAGATATGTCATTGAAAGCTTAGCGAATATGATCAATAAGGTGAAAATAGAATCTCATTTATTTTTGTCAGCACCGATTGCCTAAAATGCATGTGCCCCACGAAAATTAAACACACAGGAAAATTTACTAGTATGTATATACAATTCTGAGACCCATATGACAAAAACAAACAGCTTATTCGAGCTGCAAGGGCGCACCGATAATGGTGGCATGAAAAATACAGTTTAGAGGCAAAGGTTTTGATACGTTAATCATTTTTATCAGAACACTTATATAAATCATCTGAAAATGCTTGAGAAATAACCAGTGGAATGGGAGGAGCTCCGACTCAGAAACAATATTGACTCTACGACTCCTAAACCACCATCAACGTAGTTTCCGTTGCACGCGATCTCCCGCGCAGGGGGCGTTTTGGAATGTCTGTGAACACACAAATGTTGCCGTGGACCTTTAAGCTACCAATTCCAGAAAAAACAGCTTTCAAACTAGGCGGATTTATTTTTAGCTCAATTGCTCACTTGGTATTCAATTTCTCCTTCTCCCTTCCCCTTTCTCGGTCACCAAATATCTTCGCGTCAATCGTGATCTAAACAATTCACTCTCTCTCAATATTTCTACGCCTTCATTTTCCCTCTTACAATTTTGAAAGCTTGGTATATTTAGCACTTTTTTCTAACGACAAACACTTATGATTCTTTCTGTAAAAAAATCCGTAACTCTCTAAATATTTCAGAATGGTCATAAGAAATTTTGAATGCTCACATACCACAATTCGCTACATAAGTTGCGGTAATTCCTCTCGACTGATTCCATACATAAGTATGAACGGATTTCTTTGGGGTGAGCCAAAAGAATGTGGGAGTAGCCCTTCGTAGACGTCAAAAGGTCCATGTACTGAGAGAAATTCTAAGGAAAAATAAAAAGGCATTAATAATGAGCACTTCTTAAGGTCTTGTCACATAAGCTCTGCAACACCAACTATCACTCCACCGATTATCACGACTAGGAATCGGCATCCCACGTAACCTATAGATAGAACAGAATTCTGAAATAAAAATGATGCATGAAATCAAAATTATTATTATCTATTCTCAGTTTATTTTGAGGAATCCACCCCAGTTTTCAGCATACAATTTATAAAAAACTTCCAGCACCTGATTCCAGTGCAAATGAGTTCCGTGTCTATTCAATCTGTTTATCCAAAATCGTCAAATTTTAATTCAATATTGAAAATTACATTGATATCCGCGCTCTTATTTTTTTCCCAAATTCGTAATAATGAATATATATCGAACAATAATGAAAACATAAATAGATCTAATGAAACTAGAATATTACGTGAACATATATCAAGCAGGTGAAAAGAAAAAATCGAACGAAGAACATAACGCCATTACTGCTAAATGACGGAAAAGGCAAATACACCAATACATAAAAATTTACCTCTAAAACGTTCATTAGACTTTCCCGAGATTCAAACTGACAATCACTCAATGGCCGGTTAAGTATTATACCATTCCAATATCCAGTGATTACTACGTGACCATTAAACACGGCGCGTGACGTCTTGGAGGTATTTTCTTGCATCATTTCCTTTGGGATTATTCCACAACCACTTTGTGGAAAGCCAATTTAAGGAAAACGTAGTACTATAAGTGTTATGAGGACCACGAGTATTTAATATAAAGAATTGGGGAGAGCGGCACAGCCCCTTTCAATAAGAATGAAAGCAAATTATTATTCCCATGCAAAAACTATTAAAACCATAGGCAGTGAATGACTACGAAGTGGGAATAGGATACCAACATTGTCATGACAACTAAGAAATTATAATTTCCAAATTATAGACTGAAAACGGGGATTCCTCCGCAAAACAAACTTGGGCTAGAAGAAATACGGTACATGGATGCATTAAATGACGTAAACACAAACAAATATGTAAAATACAAGACAACAAGCATATTATAAGTAAAAACTCCTAACACACTTTTTGGGAAACTCTCCAAAAACAAGCAAAATATGGCACGAAATCTTTTTGTGGCATTTAAAAAAAATCGAGTATGCTTAATTAGTGAAAATACCATTAACACACGACCCGTGAACTTATTAACAGGCAAATATTACTAAACATTTTTCCTAGTATAATTTATGATTCTTTAATTCGATTTTAATGCACTACTATGCATATTACGAGGGTCATCCGGAAAGTAGTACCCGTTCGTGCCGCATGAAGTGCTGACGACGCGAGTAGCCGCTGGACGAGGTCAGATAGCTTCAGTGGCTTGTCTGCCTTCTCTGAGCCAAGTTGCGTGACGCTAGCATTGCCTGTGTTGTTTCTGTGATTGTTTACAATGTTTAAAAAAATTGAGAACGCCGCCAGTTGTGAAGTGAGGGCAGTGATTAAATTCCTCAATGCAAGAAACGTTCGCCCATGTGATATTCATCGCCAATTAAAGGAGGTGTATGGAGACAATGTAATGGACGAGTCGTCTGTTCGGCGGTGGTGTCGCAACTTCAACATGGGGAGGGGGAACACACACGACGATGAGCGTTCGGGGAGACCGTCTGTCATTACAGACCAACTGGTGAGCTCAGTTGACGAATTCGTGAGGAACGATCGGCGCGTCACAATTGATGACATCTGTGAGCATTTTCCCAATGTTTCTCGAACAATTGTTCATGAAATTGTTAAACACCATCTGCATTATGCAAAAATTTGTGCAAGATGGGTCCCTCGCGTATCTCAATGAGCTGGCGGCGAAGGACTATGCAGCAGGAATACAGAAACTTGTCACACGTTATGACAAATGCCTTAATTTGCTTGGAGATTATGTTGAGAAGTAGTTTAAAGTATCCTCTTTCAAATAAAATTTTTTATGTTTGTTAATATTTACTTTTGTGTCTTTATTTCACGAACGGGTACTACTTTCCGGATGACCCTCGTAGTTCATTCAGAATGGCATGATAAAAATCTCCTTCATAAAATTTTCGCAGGGTAGTATATATAAAAAACTCATTATCAGTATATTAGTTCCAAGTACCACCAATACAAAATAATAATACGATCAAACATAAATAATAAGGGCCGAAATACTTGTGAAGTAATAATATAATCATAATAAGACTCACCTTGAGATCCTAAAAGCTTATAAAACCTATATTCCAAGTGTAGCTGCGGCGCTTTGGATTTCATGGGTTCCTGCAACAAAAGAGGCAGATGATTAAAACAAAGGAACAATCAAAAAACACAAACTAAAGGGCGAAAAACAACACATTTTAAATATTTTTGCAGTTTTTGTCTGAGAAGAGGGTCGTGAAATAACTCTTTGAACATTAAAAACTCATTCACACCTTAAGCCACATGTTGTGGGTGGAAAATATCATTTATGGGGCTTTAAAGCGCTCCGATTGCTCAAGTTGCAATAGTGCACGGTGCTATCGATATTTTTGTAAATTCCCATAAGAGTTCAAACGGATATTTGAAAACTTTCACATATACCTGTATAACGACTGAAAGTTTCACAACCATTGCGCTCCACCTAATGTGAGATTTAAATAACTATGTTGATTGCAATGCCCCCTATTTAAGCTCTTCAAAGCTCGTACGAATCTTCGCTATGATTCACCAACGAAACGCTACACAGCTCGTTATCAAATACATATTGGGCGCGTTGTTTTGTACATCACTCAACACTTTATACCTTTTTCGCTTACAGATAACCGAGCCGACGCACCTAACCAGAAAACTCACGCAAATCAACCGACGCCCGCTCTCGCCGGGCGAGAAAATAATTGGACCACTCCGCATCCGTAATCCTCTGGGCATATCCCACTGAAAGAAAATTTGCTATCAGTTTAGGTACTACTAGCGAGCTGATTGATTCGCAACCTGTTGATGTTGGTGTTCCCTTCCGGCGCCGGGAAATTGGTTTCTCGGGCGCAATACTACCCAGATTTATGTCGTGCTTTGCCGACTAATGAAACTTGGATAATGTGATTGGGCGCCGTATCGGAAAATTCTTCTAAAATTCCTAAGTTCACATATTTAGAATATCCGGATTTTAAAAAAATCCCCCCGATTCCTAAAAGAGAAACTCCATTCCCACTGCTAAATTGGACAAAAGGAATATTTCAACATTGAGTTTTACACTGAACAAATAGTACATGTAGATACATTCCAATGCATTAATAATTCTGTATTCAGGCCAGCATGCCAGTAATTTTAGATGCCGATTCAAATGTTGAACTAGATATATTTATAAGAATTGGGGCTTAACTTAAGAGGAATATTCTTCATAAAATCAAACGCAATTTGACCACTTACACCGTTCTTGCAAAACTGCATAATTTTCCCATAACTTTTACATAAAAAATATTTTGTGAAGGTATTATCGAAGTGAATGGAAAATCCGTTTACGCCGTTATTATTACCTATTTTCAATTTAACTTTTTCTCAGGAGTAATTTTTAAGTTATACTTCTAAGTCTAGATACTGAAGTTAAATCAAAAAATAAATAAACTTTACGATTAAAAAGATGAAAATCACAGTAAATTTTCTGTGAGGCACGCAACTGCTGTGATAAGCTGCGCAAGGCGGCTTCAATCGGTCAGCCAACGGGGCTATTCGTGAGGATAAATTTCGCTAGCACCGTCGAAGGGTGTCACAGACATGAAACAACACCCGGAAGCGAAACAGGATAGGGGTCAGAAGCCAGAGCCCTCAAGAAAAGCAGAATTGTATCCCCGCAGTTGAAGTATCAGTCTTCCACGTTCCTTTGATACAAGAAAACAGTATTACTCATGCGATTATGGACCCAGGTAATGTTTCTACAGGGCTTAGAAGTTGGTTAGTGATTATAAACCCCTCTAGAATGAGGGCACGCCCCCAGTGAGGATACGGCACAATAACGATGGGTAAAGGAAGAGACAGAGCGGTGGACACAAAGAGCGATCGAAAGAAAAAATTAGGAGGGAAAACTCCGCTATGCGGCTGGAAGTATTCCCAGAGAAAGACGCCAACTTCCTTAGGGCTCACACTGGGGGAGATACGCTAGCTATGACGCATATCCGATTACGTACGCATTGCGTCCGCGCTTTGGGAAAGACATTAGTTAAAGCACGACGAAAGGACTCAACTTATGCAAAATGGCAGCCATTTCCAGGCACCATGTAGATTCTTTGTCTTCTGGGCCATTAGTCATGAAACTCAAACCTTGCACAACTAAAGGCACCGCTAACGCAACATGGGATTTCTAATTACCGAAACCGTTCTTAACTGCAACACCCTTATAATGCTACCTTCCGTCAAATTCGTTCAGCTGTAAAATTTCCAGTTTAATCCCAGCACCGGGTTCAGCAAATTGCGGCATCCTTCATTCGACTGAGCAGCAACCACTACGGTCTTTTTTTTTGGGAAAGCGCATTCACGGATCACTTCTTCCGCCGTTCGACAGATCATAAGAAAATCGTAGATAAATGACGGTTAGACGGAAAAAGTGGAGAATTGGGAACTCTTCAACCTCGTTCAACAACTTTGGCCGGTCTGCGCACGATATAAGGGCTCACAATTGGATAAGCTTTAAAATAATGATTGAAATGTATTTGGAATAATATCAATGGATTGTTTCCATATTAAAAACCATAAAAGATTTAAAGTTTAAATTTACATTAATCGGATATCAGTGCACGCCCAAAGAAATAGCTCAATTACAGATGGTATGCAACACCATCAGCACCATAGCAATTGTGCCAACACTTTTTCCAATCCTCAAGGCAATTCTGATAAGCACTTTCTGGTATAGCCTTGAGCTCTTCCAGCGATGCAGTCTTTATCTCCTCAATCGTTGCAAATCTCCGTCCTTTCATAGGTCCCTTCAGTTTTTGGAACAGGAAAAAGTCACAGGGGGCAAAATTCGGTGAATATAGTGGCCGAGGCATGATTGTGGTTTTTTTTCTCAAAAAATATCTCATAAGCAACGATGAGTGAGCAGGTACATTATCGCAATGCAAAAACCATGAATTTTTCTCCCACAATTCCGGAAATTTTTCGTGTTGCTTATCGCAAATGGCGCATAACTTCAAGGTAATACTCCTCGTTGACCATAAGACCTTGTGGTAAGAACTTCTGATGCTCTACGCCACGGTAATCGAAGAAAACAGTGAGCAAAACCTTGACATTTGATCGAACTTGGCGTGCTTTTTTCGGTCTTGGTTCTCCTGGGTTCTTCCATTGGGACGATTGGGCTTAGGTTTCGACGTCATAACCATGTACGCATGATTCGTCACCAGTGATGATCCTTCTGAGCAAAGCAACATCATCATTGACGTCATTCAACAGCTCCCGAGCGATGTTCATGGTTCTTCTAGTCAAACTTCGCTGATACACGTCTCACACCCAAAACATCCAAATTGCATGGCACGAGCCAACCGATATGCCAACATCCTCAGCGACGTCTCTAATAGTGAACGATTTTTTAAACAATTTTCGTCACTACTTCAACGTTTGCATCTGTTGTTGACGTGCTGGGTCGTCCAGAGCGAGGTTCGTCATTGGCATCTCCTCGGCCATCTTGAAAGAGTTTGTACCACTTATAAACATTTTTTTATTCAGAGCAGACTCACTGTATGCCACTGTCAACATTTCAAGTGTTTTGGAACACTTAATTCTATTTTTTCACAAAATTTTATACTAATTCTTAGATACATTTTTTATGGTAGAAAATCTCCGAGCACAGCAAAACACGTCTAACATTTGTATCTGTCAATAGCAAACTAAATATGCTATATTGTTGAAACTGTCAACAAATGTTTGGGACATGTGCACCAAAACAACGAAACAAAAAAATTGAAAATATGTTGCCCACGAAATTTGAAACGCCACCTTACTTTTTGAACATACCTCGTATTTTCTTATGAGGCCTAAAATATATTTCACTTAAAAACGGGTCTCGTTAAAATTTGGCATTAAATTTTCAAGACTGTCGAGAATTCTTGTTGGTTTTTACCTCAAGTGCAAGGCGTCATATTTCAATTTCCAATAAGAGATGGAAATTCCCGTTCATTCATACCAGTGAGAGAAAGTCCGGCCTAAATCAAGTTAATAAATCGTTCCTGAATTAGATAACTGATAAAAGCATAACTTTTCAAGAGAAGACAATCATTTAGATTGCAGATTCGCAGCGACTGGATGGTAATCTCGTTTACGAGTGCTGCCACGTCCAGAGCATTAATGTGGCTGCTCTTAAGTTTTCCCTCGCGTTGCAGGGAAAGCCATCACACGCGAGGTGAGCAAGGGCCGCTGGAAACCTGAGAGAAACGTTGAGCCACACGGTGCTCAATTCGCAGCTAGTCACGAAATCCGCCTCAGTGAAAGAAATTGTAGTCTGAAAACTGACGTTCATCTCCGGATTGCTACCCCGAACGGCTAGTAAGCAATTTTTATTTGCAATACTTTCCACAGCATAATTAGTCATAACCTGTACATGCTCTAAAATAAATGCTAGAAAATGATTATTTGAGCTATACTGGAGGGCAAATGAGCGACCTGAGACTATCTCCTTCCAAAACGACCCCTAAGTAAACCAAACAATAACTCCACCCCAAACAAAAGTTCTCATCACGTCTCTTACAGATATTGACATCAATTTGCGAAAAAGTAAAACACATTCAATTCGACGCAGTGGACGGCAAAAAAGACGCTATTCGAATCTTGCAGAACGAGTGTTTTTATATTATATACTATTTTCTAGACGGCGAAAAGAGTGGAGGAAATCAGGCAAGCGAGGTGGGGGGATGAAAAGGACAAGCATACCGAACTGATTGAAATGCAACAGAATGTATGAGGAATTGAAGAAAAGTTTGCAGTAGTATGAGGCGTTGAGTCTCATCAGGCGAGATTAAGAAATGTAGGCATGCTCAGTCGGTGAACATCCCTGAACTTACTTGACCTGTAGACTACCAAATTATATAAGGTAAAGAGTGTACTGTACCGGTTACAAGCAAAGCATCTGTGGTAACTACCGGAAAACAATAGCAGGCATAAGCGACCTCCATGAAAGTGAAGAAACATGACACACACCTTTTTCATTATAGCTATCTAAACACATCTCAATTTAATAGAGCCTTTAGCTTCAAGAGAAACAAACGCACAAGAAAAATTTTAAAAATCCTTTACAGATTTTTATATGAAAAACTAAGATTATAGCGCGTAATCAATCCGCAAAATGATTTCATAAGTAATATTTCCTCATAGGTATACGATCTCTCTTTTACTGCTGTAACCGGTGTACATCGGCCTCCATAATTCTTCATTTCTATTGGAAAAAATCAAATGCAAAGCAATTGCCAATCGTCTCTGGCCAAACCACACATGTTTAGATGCATTTTGATCACTGCAAGAAGTGCTGCAAGTACTACTACCTTGATCAAAAATTTCCCGGAATTTATTCAGAAAATTAACAATACAAGTTTATAGTATTCATCTAAATCTATATTGTCCCCTTCAAAGTAATCCCCATCGACTGCAACACACTTATGCCAGCGCTTGATCCAATCCTCGAAACATTTTTTATATTCGGTTTTCGGTATGTCCATCAGTGCTTCCTGCGATTTTTCCATTACTTCCTCTCGGCTGCTAAAACGCGTTCCCCGTAATGGTTTTTTAACTCGATTGAACAGAAAGAAGTCACAGGGAGCCAAATCAGGTGAATTCGGTGGCTGTTGGATGGTATTTGTTGCATTTTTCGTCAAAAAATTACGAATAATGATAGCACTGTGCGACGGTGCGTTATCATGGTGCAAAATCCACGAGTTTTCTGCCCACATTTCTGGTCTCTTTCGGCGAATTGCTTCACGCAAACGTCTCATAACGCCCAAATAATACTCTTTGTTTACTGTCTGGCCTTCTGGCAAAAATTCATGATGCACTACACCGTTGTAATCCATGAAAACCGTCAGCATTGCCTTCTTTTTTGACTGAAAACGACGTGGTTTTTTTGGTCTCGGCTCATTTGGTGAACGCCATTCACTTGCCTGATGTCTGGATTGCGTGTCGTACTCATAAACCCACGTCTCGTCTCCAGTAATGATCCTTTTGATGAATGTGGGATCGGATTCAGCCTCGCAAATCATGTCTTTTGCGACGTCAACACGGTCTCTTTTTTGCATGAAATTGAGGTCTTTTGGCACCAACTTTGCTGCTACACGACGGAAACCCAAATCATTAACCACAATGTCTTGGGCGGATCCATAGGCAATGTTCAAGTCCTCCGCTATTTCTCTGATGGTTAATTTGCGGTTATTGACCAACATTTCTTTTACTTTATCAATTTTTTCACCGACTTTCGATGTCGATGGTCTGCCACTGCGTTCATCATCTTCGATTGACTCACGACCACTTCTGAACCGCTCGTGCCACTGGTAAACGACCGTTTTTTTAGAGAATCGTTGCCGAAACACTTTTCCAACATTTCCAACGTCCGTGCGCCACTAAATCCGTTTTTTACGCAAAATTTAATACAAGTTCGTTGTTGCAAATTTAAATCTATTTCTGCAATTGTAAAAAATCGCCAACACACACAGAGATAGATGTACTCTTGGCTACGTAACTTTTGCAAATGTCAAGTTATGACACTAAGATTTAAAGGGAATATCAACAACAGATGTACCAATTTAACAAAAAAAAACAGAACTCAAATCGGAACGATGGGAGCGCCACACGGTGGTTATTCCGGGAACTTTTTGATCAAGGTAGTATATCACATTTAAGTTTTCTGAATTATGAATACGTGGCTAATTGTAAGAGGCACAGTGCTCTGAACTCATGAGGCAGATCAAATTTGGCGATTTGTGTGCATGAAATCATAATTTCACCGATAAGTGAATTTTAAATGATTACGACAGATCACCCTCGATCATTGCAAGGTTCATTTCTGATTAAATAATTAGAGCCCAGCTAGTAAACGTAATTGTTCAGGGTGATCCGGATGGGGAGCCCAGAGCATTCCGATGCGAGCCAGAGATGGCTCTGATAATTCCGTTAAAATGAAGAAAAGAATTGCCCAATTATTTCAATGCAAATGGTAAAACTAACAACAAATACAAAGGATGCTCTTTCCTGATTACAAAGTGGTCATATTATCATGAGCCTTCTTCACGTGCGCGCGTAGTATCGTTATTGCAATTAACTCGATTGGGTATGTAACTAACAACGGAAAATATGAATGCTTTTGTACCTATATTGCCTGAAAAGGCGGCAATGGCCCCATGGCGTGCTTTATCGCCGAGGCGAGATAACAGGAAATATGGCGGCATGTTTCTCCCACCCGGGATACTTTCTGTTTTTAGGGTAATTTCCGTCTTCAGCGATGAATTTTTACCCTTTCAATTAATTATTCATTTCTATTATCATTACGAAACCGAAACTACATCTCTCTTTATAATGTAACTGCTGATCAAATTAGTCTGGTGTTTTTTCAACCCCTGCCGCACACCCTAGCGGTGGCTCGCAGGGCGCATAAATAAATTTAAAAAAATAAGTAAATCACTCATACGGTATGAATCGTCTAAGACGTTTTTGTAGTCAAGTCAGTGAAACTTAATTTAAATCCCACAATATATAATTACAGAAAATACCATCCCTTGAATGTACTTTCAACGGGTTCCACCACATAAGACAGCACATTTTTTGTAAGTAGCCCCTTAAAAATAAACAATGCTCTGGAGAAACTCCACTCAGCATCCCATCGTGGACGCGACGCAAGTCTCCTTAAGTAAGGGGCCAACACAAAGGGCCAGGCAGCTTTTAAATATCCATCTGAAAAACTATAGACCAACGCTTAAGTGTCCAGCTACGTGGAAAAGGGTTGATGAGGCACTCACTTGAGGCTCAAAATGTTAAGAGCAAGGCCTCGGGTAATGCATTCTAAAACTCGATAGTCGTGGGGAAAAGGGCGCCGCGGAGCACGTAGTTAGGTGAGAGGGATGGTTTGGTATGCGACACCACGCGCAGGAGATGACGTTGTTAGGAGAGGTGTTACCATTGCGACGTAGGAAGAGAGGACCACTTAAAAGTGGCACACTTGGAATCCAATTAATTCACAATGGTGATCGTCAGGTAACAAAACAGAAGAGGGGCAACAAAAAGAGTTGGAGGGAGCGAGAAAATACGCTCGGTCCTCGCAACACGGAAGAGGTGACGAAAACGTCAATTAAAACTCAATCAAAAGCCTTGATGTCTTTCCAAATGAACGGGCGTCGCGTGGAACAAATAACCAGGAATCGATCAAGTGATACGCCGTGATGGCTTTGCGCGATAAGAGGAGAAAAACAGAGTTTGGCATGTCATAGACTGAAACAAACACGTCGACTGAAATCTTAGCCATTGAAGTCTCTGCGCTCCTGTCATTATTAAAACGAAAAGTGATAATTAACTCCTGGTATATCATTAATGGTTACTGATCCTGATTTGCCTATGGGGTTCCAACATTTACGCATGCAGTCAGATATTATAGTCGCAATAACCTTTCGCATAGCGGCAGACTAATAGTAGTAAATATTCTCAAGTAAGTCCTAGCGAATCACTTTTGCCCAAGTTATGATGAAGAAATTTGTAAGATTCTCTGATTCACTAAGCTTTACCGGATAACGTAAATGCGTCCTTGTTTTACCAAAGAGGAATTTCAAGAGAGATTTTCGGCCAATATGACTATGAGTACACACTTCAGGCATGTCGATTACAGAGTGACGCAATCAACACCAAAATATTAGGTAACTTTCTGTAAAATTATCCATTCCAGGAAAAAGTAATTTATTTCATATAACTTGATCAGATCAACTCTGACGACATTAGGCGCTAACTCAAAATTGTTGACAATTAATACCTTAAACAAAAACTCACTGAAACACGATCGTTTGAAATTATTACTAATAAGCCGTGTACAAGACCATGGGTACACTTTTGAGTTTTTAAATATTTACAGGAAACCAAACATCTTTCCTATTCTTCGGCTCCTCCTTGACAGGTTCTTTCCGTCGACAAATCCTATTTCCTTTATATCTTACTACTCTTAGATATATTTTCTCGGGTGACAGCCTACAACGACCCGCCAACTCGGCGCCATCTCCCTGCTTACCTCTTCTGAGGTCATCAAATGTTCCACAACTTTCTTTCTTCGCCTACCCAATCTATATTCTCTTCTTTTTTCCCTCCTCCTCTCTACCCAGATATCACACATTTAAAAATATCAAATCTATACTCAACCTCTTTACTTCGTATCAAAAAATATTATTCCTGCCGAACTGGATACATAGTCATTCTATCATTTCGGAATATTTTTTCACTTGTAGCATTTTATCTACTTAATGTATTTCTAAGTTAAGGAAACATAAGTATACTATTAATATAATTTCACATATTTAATTACATAATTTACGAAATTTCAATTATTAAATCAGCTAACTACAAGGTGACCTTTCTACCATGGGAGAAAACAATTGCTTGGCATACTGGGATATTACACTAAAGATTTCTTTTTCATATTCGAACAATGTTATGACGCAATAACAATCTTTTATCAGGCCTTTTCTGAACCTCTGCGTTATTGCAGAGGTCCTTAAGTTGCTTAGGGTAATACTTCTGCGGGTTTGAATACCTACCGTCCAGGACAAAAATGAGGTCACAAAACTTGTACGATACATCCAACAGACGATACGAGCTACTCGTATTTGTTTGGGAAAATTTATATCAGCGGAAGGCCAAATGTTCATAGGTCACTTCAGGCCACATTTACGATTCATTGCATTAATTGATCATTACAATATAAAAGAACGCGAAACCTTTCGGCTAAAAGTATTCTAGAATTATTTTTATACATGGCTTTCATAAAAAATGCATTTATCCCCAAAATAAGTGTTTTTTTAAGAACATCGGGAATATTTCAAGAACAATGCAAAGGTGGCACGCAGATTTTCCTCAAGATTACATGAATTGTGTAACAATGCTCCTTGACCTATGGTAAAACGGCGGAAACATTCTTTGACAAACAGAGGCATCGAAGTCCGTACTAATTAGCAGGCAAGCCAGGGTAATTCAGGAACAAAATACTTAAAGTTCACCGTAGGTTACGTTATTTCTTGAGCCGGAGGGAAGTTAACCATCGGCTATAATTGACTTTTAACTAAGCCACGTCACGTCATGAGATATATTATTCTACTGCGAAAGGTACTATGATGATCGAAAAAAAGTCAGGAAAAAGCATAAACCAACTTGAACCATTTACATACTACAATTTATCAATGCCTCTTTAAAGAACCAATCCTACTCCGGGTATAATTTTACCTAGCAATAAAAACGCCCTTTCACTCACTCTCACTACGTCCGCGTCTGGGAGAAGTTTTCGGTAGTTATTTAATTCCAAACCCTTCCCGTGGGACATCATAACTATAATTGAACAATTTCAGTCACCGTTGGACATATAATTCCGATTGATTTCAGCAGTAATCCTTCAGTTGGAAAGAGAATGTTTATTTAAATATTTATATATACCATTCAAGCCACCGCCAGGGTGTGTGGTAGAGGGTGAATACACACCAGAATAATTTTATCCGAATAAGACCCAACCGTGGTCGAACAATGCTGTTATGACCCCCTAATGGGATTCCCTAGTGGAAACATCGACATCTTAAATCTATGTTCTACACTTATTCTCTCCTCCAGTAGTACGATGGGGGTAATAATACATTTTCAACATAACTAATAAAAATAAATCCTTCCAATTTATGCAAGAGCCTCGATCTGTAATTTAACCTTCGCTCCGTGAGAGATTCCCAGCCTAGGTGCTCAAGTATTTTGGATACGCTACTCAGTTTATCATAACAACGTTTTAGAAGTCTAGCTTCTCTACGCTGCACGCGACGCAATTCGGCAATTAATCCAACTTCATGAGGACTTTCTTCAGTTTAATCCCAATCGCCAAGTGTCGCATCAGTGTTGAATGGCATTAAGGTCATCTGAAAGCGCTGCTGTGTCCTCAGGAGTAAACCACTGCATCGTCGGCAAATAACCGTATCTTACTGGTGACTGCGGAGTCAATGTCGTCAACGTTAAGTAGGAATAAAAGAGGTCCGATGACACGTCCCTTGGCAACACCTGCAGTAACTTCTACTGCATTTGAGCTAACTCCATCCAATCACTGCTCTTTGAACCAGACCATTCAAAAAGTCTTTAATCCAACCCCGGATATTTTATCAATGCATACATACGAGGTATGTCCAAAACGAATCGCGAATTTTGAATTTCCGCGGGTTACGTGTATTGGATTTTTAATTTTTTTGCGGCGTTATGTATGGTACTTCTGTCTCTCCCTTGTGCCGAAAAGTTCGGCCATTTTGAATTTTCCATTAATTATTGACAGCTGTTTTGCTGGGACGTGTTTCGGCTTCTCTTCGATTTTTGCCTGTTCCAAAAAAATGGATCAAAGAATCGGTATCAAATTTTGTGTGAAAAACGGAAAAAGTGCACGGACGCATTCCGAATGTTGACTGTGGCATATGGAGAAGCTACCTTGGACCGAAGCAACGTTTATCGGTGGTACAAAATGTTCTCCGAGGGCCGAGAAGATGTGAACAACGAAGAGCGTGCCGGACGCCCGAGCACGTCAACAACAGACGAAAACATTGATTTAGTGAAGTAAATAGTATTGGCCAATCGTCGAATCACCGTTAGAGAGGTTGCTGAGGACCTAAACATATCGATTGGCTGTGCCATTTGATTTTTACCAATGATTTAGGCATGGCACGTATCACCGCGAAATTCGTACTAAAATTGCTCAATTTCGACCAAAAACAGCAACGCATTAACATTGCTAATGGACTAGCGTTGGACTCTGTCCGCGGCGACCCAAATTTGCTCCAGAGGGTCATAACTGGTGATGAATCATGGGTTTATGGTTATGACGTGGAAACTCCCTAATTCCCAATCATCCCAATGGAAGCTGTAGCACAAGCCAAGACCGAAAAAATCGCGCCAAATTCGGTCGAATGTGAAAGTTTTGCTTACAGTTATCTTCAATTGCAGGGGCGTGGTGCATCATGAATTCTTGCTACAGTGTAGAACGGTAAATAAGGAATATTACCTGTAAGTTATGCGCAATTTGCGCGAAGCAATCCGCCACAAACGCCCGGATTTTTGGAAGAACAAAATTTGGCTTTTGCACCATGACAACGCCCCTGCTCACACATCGTTACTTGTAAACGAATTTTTGGTCAAAAACAACACACTAAAGATGCGGCAGCCACCGCATTCCCCAGATCTGGCCTCCAGTAACTTTTTCTTGTTCCCGAAACTGAAGAGGCCCATGAAAAGAACGACGCTGCGCTACGATAGACGAGATAAAAACTGCATCGAAGGAGGAGCTGACCAAAACTCATCACTTGGAAAAATATGCAATTATTTTAAAAGGCTTTCACCATTGAAATTATTTTGGCTAAGGGTGGGCAGAGTGGTGGAGACAAGAAAAATTGCGTTAAGAAGCGTAACCAAGATTTAGGAATTGCTGGCAGGCATCTTAAATAAAGACGTCAAGAAAAAAATAGTAACAATTTTAATACAGAGGGTAGTTTTGTATAGTTTTGAATCTTGTCAATTGAGGCAAGAGTATAAGGATATAAATTGGAGGCCTTGGAGATGTGGGTGTTGAGGAGAATGGAGAAAATAAAATGAACGGAAAGGAAAACAAACGACAACTTTCTAGACATGGTGGGGAATGAGAGAGAGAGCGAGAGATCAAAAAAGATGGTCAAAAAGATAAGTAGGAGAGAGGAGAGAGAAAGAAAAAAAGAGGTAATGGAATGCTGAATAGTTATGCAGGGGAGGATGCAGGGCTAAAGAATGAGTCATCTTTATAGATACTATCGGGTTTAAGGATATTTTGAGTCATGTTAGTCCGAGCTTAGGATTACAGCAGTGTGTATAGTCAGAGTCGATCAAAACCTATCCTAAGCCGGTGGACTACTACTAACACAATAATCATCACAGCCACTGAGTTCAACCGAAAATCCAGCCCCGGCCATATTACCTAATTAAGCCTTATAATTGAAGTCAGCGCAGTTGTCGGTGCCTCCTCCTAATAACTAACACTTTCAAGCAATTCAGTCCGCGTTCCGACTACCTTTCGAGTCTCTCCCTAGTTTCCCCCTCGCAAACACGTATCCAACTTTGCCGGCATTGAGCTCGCCTTGGGCCGCCGACTCCGCCGTAACTCGGGTCGACCTTGGCATTACATGAAAGGCGTAATTTGGGGATGACGCCGAACGGCTTCGCTTGCAATGCCGCAGTGCTCCCTGTGCCTATCTGGCTGGACCTTAAGGTGGCTCTGGCCTTAAGAGTCGCTCATTCCAGATCTTTTGAAATTTTCAAAATGGCATCTCAGAAGCACATTTTAACAACTGGGAAGATTAAAAACATGAGCTTCCTGATCTACATTTTGTGATATTGTTCCACTAACACTGAGGTTTTAACATGAGATCTTAAGGAACACACTCTACTATCAACCTAAAACATTCATATTAATTTAATTTCACACAGGTAAACGTCCACTTCAACTAGTAAATAAATTAGTAGATATAAATAAATACTGATGATTAAATATCTTGGTATTTTCCGGTCATCTTCTTGTAATAATAAATCAACCAGAGTTGTGTTTGCAGACATTGCATTTAATGAGTAGAACTTTCTAAACATGTCGTCTCCAGCTGAAAAGGCGCAATATTTTACACCAAGTTATAGGGTGAACAGAAAGTCCGTGTATTCATTACAGGCGTTCTACCTATTTTAAGGTGGGTATTGCACGCACCCTAACAGCAACTTACTTCTAAAACTTCTTTTTATTTCCCTTAAATTATTTCTTTCTTCCCTTCTGCGTAACTTCGAGCAGAAGCTTAAAAAGTTCAACTCAAATAAGGCAAAATGTGCTTGTAATCATTATATATTTGATCATTTGCGAATAAAATGTGTCAGCTAATATTTACATATTAATTAATTAATTAATAGCAATAATAATGGCAAATTCTTTCAGAGAACGAAATACACCACGTGTGGAGCTGAAATCTAGTCACATCCCAACGTGTATCATATCATAACGATCTTAAATTAATATCCACCTTATAATGTTACAATGGCTGCAATTTTGTTCTAATTATGCAACATTATCTCCGTCAGTACAGAGTAATACCATTTTCAGTAACTAATATATCATTTTTTCCTTTAAAATCCTTCACAAATTATTTTTGATTGCCTAAAGCAAATATTACGTATTTTCTACGACAACACTTAGAGATTCTATCCAAGCACGATACTGAACAAGGACCACCCCCTATACCTCTTTCCATGACTATTATTGATCCATAAAATGGGAATACGGTAATGCTATATAATGCTCCTATGCACTCAAAGTACTACAAAGCTACAAAAACTTCCCTATCATTGTT
Source organism: Hetaerina americana (assembly GCF_022747635.1). Lineage (NCBI taxonomy): Eukaryota > Metazoa > Arthropoda > Insecta > Odonata > Calopterygidae > Hetaerina > Hetaerina americana. Next base: position 51,156,551 of record NW_027287205.1, on the reverse strand, counting down.
TTCACCTGGTTTTTACTTCTTCCATTTCATCGATCTGTCAATTCGTTACGCAGACAGTAGCCTGTACACATCAATGAACGACTGAACACCGTCCATATCCGTTCAAAAAGAGCATTAATTACAAGGAAATATGGACTGGGTTTCTTCAAGGCAAGATGGTTTTATTCCACAACTGGAACTAGGGACGGAATCTTTTTGACCGCTAGCGCCTACACCACGGAATCACACGCAATTCAACTCGCAGAGAAACCAGCTTTTCCGTCGCCGGACGTCCGCGTGGGGGCTCTATGGTTGAGAGCATGAGCAGGAGAGAAGCAAGACTGGAGGGGAGGAGAAAAAAGTTAAGGAAAAAAACGACCATAACATGCACGTAGGGGAAGGTAGCTTTTCCGCCCTTCCTCGACCAACCAACTCTCCACAAATTTCTCACCAATCCAACAACCACGGGGGACGATGAAAGCCGTAGTCCGCCAACTACGCACGTGTTGATTCGAGAGGTCTTTTGATAGGACATGCCGCCTGAGTACTTCCCCTTCGTACCGTTCTAGGAAATACGAATTTTTCATAACTCTTCAGTTTTGCTATAATTCTACTTATGAAGGTGTTTCGAACTTGACGCCTCGAGGATCTGGGGATGTATTTACAAAGTCTATAATTTTGAAATATTTCGCCATTGATGCCACTTACTATCGCTAAACATTAAGCTCACTTCGTCATAAAGCGAAGAGGAAAATAAATGTGAAACTCAAGAACAATTTGGGGCTCCTTCGTCAGCAGAAGAACAATGAGATATTCTAGATTAAAACCAAATTAAAAGTGATATCAGATTCTACCTGGGAGGGTAACCAATTCTGAAATTGGCCCGTTTCCTTGTCAACTGTTGGGAATCATTGACTTTTCTATTTTCTTACGGTTGACGACACGATTCCAATACTTGTAAAACCAGTATCCGTCTTCTTTGTTGTGCTTCTTACTAAATTCAATAGCCTCCTAAATCGTTCTAGAGATATATCAGCCCTCTCTTGCCATGACTCACGCAATTTCGAATTCAATCTAGTTAGACGTTCCGCACAGACCGTGTTCTGCAATCGCCGACAGAAGAATGTGAATTTATTGGGTCTCTTTGACAACACCACCACATTTAGCGAATGAAATTCCTACTGTTAATCCTTATATGACTTTCCATTAGAATACACCGATTGACATAATATTTTTCATAGTTCTTTAGTATACTTTATTTTCAATAGTCTTTTGAGTAAAATTCCTGCATTATTATATTATTCTTCATTTGTTTGCCAAAGATTACATATCCTAAGTCTTTCCACCTCCACAGCTTTATAGAAGATCATTATGATAGGTTTTTACGTTTTCCGTCCTTGGCGTCAAAGCCTAACGAAAACACTGACGGACAAATGACAGCAGTTCACATAGGAACTCACAGACATATCCCAAGGATTAATTTATCTATATCTAAAAATATGAGAAACGCGAAAATGGACAACAAACAGTGATGGGGTGGGATATAATGATGGGACCCGGGAACTAACGACAAAATTATTGGAAGGTTTCAAAATTTTTTTCTCTAATTTCGGTCACTCGGCCTCGGCGGCCCGAGACTTCCAGTCTTCTTCTCCGAGCCAAGTGCCAGGGGGTTGCAAGGAGTACTGGGATCTATCTCTCAGGGGGCGACGGCAAGAGAATGGGAACAGCTTGGCAGGGTGGGGTCACGTCCGCCTCCTCGCTCCCTTCCCCTCTAACAAATTCACTAGGCCACGGCACATGCGTAGTTGACGTGCGTTTGCTTGCACCGGTGGGTGGGGTTGATGTCTCGGGAGGTGTGAGGGAGAAAGGCGAAGATAAAGGGAGTTTGGAGGAGGGGGAGAGGACTGGCCGACGGGTCTGGCGGCTAAGACGGCTTCCCCACACGAGCCCATTGTGCTTGCTTTTGCCTTTAATTTTTTCTCCCTTGTTCTTCGCTCCTCTCCCTCGGTTTATCGACTCCGTACCCCGCCGCCGCGCCTATGGCGGTCGCCTGCCAGGCGTCGAAAAACCTGGACCTCCGGGAATTAAGGAAGAGGGGGACGGCGTGGGAGCAATGTGCCAGTAAGGCCGCCATCACCACTCGACCCCCCCCCCCAATCTCTATCACTCTCCTCCCCCACACAAACGAAATTTCCCCGCACCCAACCGAACTCAATACACAATCAATAGACATCGCTTGACCCAGAGGATCCAGCGGGAATGACTCTTTCGTTTTCACACGTCCCCACGCAATTCAGATGCAAAGCGGGCGCCGGAAAAGGGTGGGAGGATGAGCTAGCCGTCGCCGACTAAAAGAGCGAATGACTGGTGTGCTCGAATTGACGGGAGGACGATCGGAAATCAATTTTGGAGGCTCGCAGCAGAGGACTCAGAATGGACAGTCGCCACGGAGAGCGATGTAACATGAAAACGAATGTGATAGATTTGGGTGAAAGCGTAATTTTGATGCTTACGTTGGTGGTCGAGATGCTGAGGTATTCTTTTGCAATTGGGAGTCAGTGGTTTATTCAGGAGTACACGGTTTTAGGGAGCGGAAGAGGAGACTGAGAGAGAAAATCCGCCGTTGATCACAGCCTGCAGTTGGCGAAAAATACTGATGTGGTCACAGGGTAACTTAAGACATATCAAAGTAAGTTCCCGATACTCGACATACAAAAAGCGATCGGAAATAGAAATGAAAAATCCCCTGAGGTTTGAACTATGGTAGTTAAGGAGGAAAGTCAGGGCCAAAGTCTCTGAAATTGACTAACACTCATTAGACAATACATATTCGAAATTGACTAGCACTCGTTCTCTACTTCTTTTTTTTAATACACTTCTAAGAAGGGCGGACTACTACCGGCGATGGTATCTTTTTATAAAAATTGCAAATAAAAAGAAAGAACCTCATTATTTATAATAATGTATAAAACGATTACGCATGCTTTCGAAAAATTGTTGTCGGTGCAAGAGGTGATCTACATATCAGGAAGGGCTTGTTTTGGTCATTGATTTTCATTTGCATTGGCTTTTCTTAGCGAAGCATCTGGCCGAGATATTCTTACACTTCGGCGAAGTCAGCGATCCATATGATAATTCGATTCACAAATACGCGCTAATGAAAAAAAAATGAAATGTGCGTTGGTAGAATCACCACGAGTGTGTTTAATTAATCGTAACTGAACGCTTAAGTGGTGGTCAATTAAAAAATAGGAAAAAACCAAGTGCTTCTACGCAAACGGCACTACATTATTGTAGGGTGCAAAAACAAAAGTTAAATATTGCAACTGCCACAAACTCTACCGAAGTGAAATACACGAAATGTTCACCGAAATGGTGCTCACAATGCTATTGAATTCGATGGTTTCAAGCTCAACTTAGCGAAAATTCATGATCACTGAAGAAATGTTTTTATTCAGTGCTCACAATGGTTTTACTCAAAATTAACATCGAAATATCCATTGCCAGTAAAAAAAACTATCATCATCGAATTTCGACAAAATACACCTAAAGATAGCAATGCGTTGTTGAAAAAGGATCGCGACTTTAATTGGGAGGGAAAAAATGTAGAAACATTTTTGCCAATTGATTGTAACTCGGAGAGGTTGTAGGTCATGATGTCGACAATACATTTTTCCTATATTACCTGCCAATAATCGTGAAACAACGAGACTAGATATGAAGCTAGAAAAGATGGTAATCCATTTACCGCAACATTCTTCGCCACCTAAGCCTGCATTAAATCAACAATCATTATCTACTTACCAGATGCGCAATCATTCGTCTCTTTTTCCTTAAGCGGAGTATTTCGTCACGGTCAATCAGTAATGGATAGGAGTGAGTCAGCTAATGACCACAAAGAAAACTGAATAATTGTATTATGCTAACTTTTCCATGGCGTCAAGACAAAACGTGACACTTGGTTCTAGTCACGTATGATACCATATACATCAACGATCTTTCTTCGCAAAGGAATGAGTACGAATTTTCCACTTCTATAACTGGTCTACTTTTAATATGTTGACTTTCAAGTTGCCACCAGCATTAATGGAAGGTGATGAGATGAAAAATATGAATAAATATTCTAAGAAAAGAGTTTTTTACCCATAGAAGTTGTAGCAAAATTACGTCCATGGTATTCGACAAAAAATAAATAAATAACGTACCTTTTAGGGAATAGGTCCAGTAGACACATGGGCAATAATAATATGGTGATGCTTTACTGATTATCCTATCATTATAAGGTGAAAACCGGATTAAATTAAAATAAGCAACTTCCCCTATAGAAATAACGTCACTTACGATTATTTCACATTCCATCATATCGAGTTGCGAACAAAGTCAAGTTTAGAGAAATAATTTCTTTTAATAATGAAAAACTAAACGCAATCAATTGAGAATTCATTGAACCACGATTTCCAATTTCGAGATATCAAAAACAATCTAGATTTTGTCGTTTTTCAAAGAGCCCTATCCCAGGTATCTTAGAAGGGCCATTAATATTTTAGCCCTTTCTCGATTACTTATACATTATTCGTCTTCCTACTTACTTATACAGAAGTTTTTAGTTCCGGCCCCTTGATTTTCAAATTATTACACAATATCTATCGTCAAGGAAAATCAATACTAATGAATTCACTCTTGCGGCACAAAACATGTATCTAGTTCCGTTATAATTACACACGCCCGAATGATATTTTCTTCAAAAGATTAGAATAAATGTAGGAAATAATTAATGACGAAATGACAGTATCTTGCTCCTTTAGAGGTCGTAAAAGATTTGGATTCCCCTAAGTGCAAAATAACACAGATGGAGACTCAACCAGAAGCTACGAGGGTCATCCGGAAAGTAGTACCCGTTCGTGAAATAAAGACACAAAAGTAAATATTAACAAACATAAAAAATTTTATTTGAAAGAGGATACTTTAAACTACTTCTCAACATAATCTCCAAGCAAATTAAGGCATTTGTCATAACGTGTGACAAGTTTCTGTATTCCTGCTGCATAGTCCTTCGCCGCCAGCTCATTGAGATACGCGAGGGACCCATCTTGCACAAATTTTTGCATAATGCAGATGGTGTTTAACAATTTCATGAACAATTGTTCGAGAAACATTGGGAAAATGCTCACAGATGTCATCAATTGTGACGCGCCGATCGTTCCTCACGAATTCGTCAACTGAGCTCACCAGTTGGTCTGTAATGACAGACGGTCTCCCCGAACGCTCATCGTCGTGTGTGTTCCCCCTCCCCATGTTGAAGTTGCGACACCACCGCCGAACAGACGACTCGTCCATTACATTGTCTCCATACACCTCCTTTAATTGGCGATGAATATCACATGGGCGAACGTTTCTTGCATTGAGGAATTTAATCACTGCCCTCACTTCACAACTGGCGGCGTTCTCAATTTTTTTAAACATTGTAAACAATCACAGAAACAACACAGGCAATGCTAGCGTCACGCAACTTGGCTCAGAGAAGGCAGACAAGCCACTGAAGCTATCTGACCTCGTCCAGCGGCTACTCGCGTCGTCAGCACTTCATGCGGCACGAACGGGTACTACTTTCCGGATGACCCTCGTACAACCGATTATTCATCTTCATACGTTACGTCACCGTGTTCATCAGTTGACTACGTAAAATCATCACTATCAAACGAGCGCAAAATTATGCCTACTATTTTTTATGCAATATTATATCTAATACTTAAAGAGAAAAAAGGGGGATTCAGTATTGCATAGGAATTCTGCGGCGCTGAATACAATAATTTTGTGAGTACGATTTCGTCTCCAGGAATGTTATTACCTCTACCGCCATTGTCACTCAAAATATCCTGTATCCAACTCTCTGCCTTCTTTCAATTTATCTCAACATCTTTCACACCTCCCCCAACTTGCACAGAATTTATTCGCTTGCTTTCCATTTCGTCTATTTCAACTTTTACATTCCTTCCACAGTCACATTTCATACACCTCCACTATGTGCCCATTCTCTTGCTTCAAGTTTCACTGCTGCACAACATTTCGACTCCACCTTGAAGTTCATTAAGATCTGGTGCTACAGAAATCACTCAGCCTGGGCGAGACTTGATAGATAATAATAAAAATTAGAAAAGAGCATTCACTACATGAATTTAAAGGCTCCGAATGGTAGCCATGTATTTTCTGGTTGCTGGCCGGAGGGTTCTGGCTTTGAATTCGGGTGATACTTTTGGATGCCTCGAGTTCAACTAACGTACCGTTTTATTTTAAGAACCAAATCCATCCGGGAAACATTAAAATTACAGGCACAGGAAAAATAATTAGTTGAACATGACGTCTTATCACGCTATTAGGCGATCGCCACCCTGACCCACAAAACTAAATCCAGATTAAAAGACTGAATTGAGAGTTACAGCGACGAAAGGATAACACGGAGACAAGATATTAGTAGCCAATCAAGCTTCGCAGAAAACTGCACATTATCGACTCAAAGACTCTTCAAATCCAAAATCTTGAATAAATATTCAAATCATCACTTTCTTTTTTTACCAAACGCCACAACGACGAAAAAACTTCCTACGTTCAAACGAAACCGAATAGCGAATGGGCAAGGCGATAGACGTCACTAGCACCACAAGGGGCGGTGAATTTCACCGTGCATGGAAGGCAACCACATTAAGCAGTATCCCTCGAAGGTACAGAATTGAATTCACTATCGTATGGTGGAAGTACTCATAGAAAAATATCGTGGGGGCTACTGGCATATCAAAATCTGTTATAGGACGTATGTAGGGTAGGGGAATGAATCTTAAGTTGCAAAATTTGTTCATGAAAATCCCACGTACAAAATGAAAACGCACTACATGAAATATTTCAAATATCCATCGAAAAACGTTAAAGAAAACGATATCACGGATACGATGCATCATTTAGGAACCAGGAACACACTTTCGGACGAATGTAAACGGTATGTATCCATCGAAATTCGAACTGAAAGCTACACGTACCCAAAGAAAACTCCGACAGAAGACTGCAGGGAGTGAAAAACCTTTGGGAACACTTGGGACGGTAAACCTACTCACAGTGAACATTTAACAGAGAAATGATATCCGCTTTACAAAATATGCTTTACTGTTCAATTTTTAAATGCACTCCCAAAGCTTAAACACATTCATAAAAAATCATACCAACAAACGCTACGGATACATTTGGTAGCATGATAGAATGTTTGGCTTAGTAGAGTGATAATTCTGATCACAGATTCCGCCCGAGCATATATCGTGCACCATGGTGTTGCGAAAGGTAAAGCCAGGCGAGATGTTCATTCATGGGGCAACCCATCTTACGGGAGTTGAACGTAAAATCGCCCTGGTATCTCCACTTGCCAGTTAACTCCTACACATTACTATGTCCGCTAAAACGTTCATCTGTTTTCAAGAAGGATGATGCGCGATCACGAACGCGTACAGCAAAGTTCAATATAATACGTATATCTGAGTAAAAGCAGCAGTTGCGGCGAAGAATTATGAAAATGTACTACTAAAATGTGAAAAACATTCCAGAAAACCCGAGAATAGTTCTTTCCTACGCTTCTTCAAGGCATTACAACTCCCGGCTTTCTCTACCAGCGCCACTGATCATAGAATATTCTCATCGATAAAAAAAAGCCAAAATACACGGATAACAAAGGCACGGACAATCGGAGGCCAACCAAGTAAAATGTAATTCGTCAGCCGAAAGCATTTGGGAAGATTTCTAGCTATTAATTTGCCAATTTAAACCAAGCAAAAAGAATATACGATAGACTTTCCCGTCTATAAACCGCCGCTGAGTAGTTTTCTCTCCACTTAGGACTTACTGGAATTTGAACTGGAATAAAAGAAGATTTTTAAAAATTGCTCTTCTCAGTGCATACCGCGCCGAAACACCTCGAAGTCTTGGCTGCGTTTCGAAATAAGTAGGCATGTTTATCGAACTGCATGAAAACTATGACACAAAAGGGGATTCTCATCGCATATTTTTTCTAGCGGCTCAGGATAAAAAAATGACTGGTAAAAAAAACGAAAGTAACTTCCGGCACACTACAAATAATGACTCACAATGCTTCAGAAGTCAGCGACCTGGAAATCCTCCACTTCTGCCCGACGTGAACATTATTCTATGAAAATAATTTAACGGTGTCTAGTCCCAGACTCGAGAAAAAATAAACGGATCAAACTGATACTTAAATTCGCTGAAGGCAACTTAAATTTTGAACATTCAGTGGAATTCATGACGTCATACGGAAGCGAATAACAACATTAAAAGCTGATAGGATCAAGGTGAGTTGAATGATGTGAAAGTGATTACGTTTTCGAAATGAGTAGGTCTGAACATTACGCAACCGATTCATCTTCAAACATTTTACCCAGAATGCTCTTGCTATTGCGTTAGAAGATCACCTGACGATAACTTCCTCACTGTAGCATGCAATGATATCTCATCAAATGTTACTAAGACACTCACAATGAATTTAAAATGAATGAAAATTTTAGTACTCCATTAGGATTTTGCCGAGATATTGCGGATTTACAGAAGCCACGGACAAGGGAAATGTCAAGGTTGCAATGTTCCGCGGCAAATGAAATGCAGCTGGATAATTTAATTATAAATGAAGAAGTTTGCAAAGGAAGACCTTTATTTTGCTGGTGAAAGCATACTCCCAGTAAGATTTTCCTTTTATCAGTGCTGGGGGCGTCTTTTGGTGGACGTAATAATCGCGACGGACAACCATTTCCGTGTTATTTGAAACGGAAAATTAATTCAATGCGAGGTAAGGTGACGAAAATTTTGTCAGCTAGGTCAACCGAGACGACTGGAACCGCGAAAGTAGAATGCTTCTTGTCTACGCCGCAGAAACCTGCATAGTAATTACAATTTGCTGGGTTCCAACGCCCAGAGTATGCACTAAGTTATGACAAATACATATAAATACCATCGCATGTGCTGGATAGGGCACTCTAGAGGCCATCTCTAAAGCGGCGATCCCAAAAGGATTCCAACTGCACAATACTCGAGTTAAAAAAGCGCATTAATAACAATGACACTGATTACCAATGAAACAATTTTCAAAATATCGATAGCCCATCATCAATACTTGCATTCATTAAATTTGAAAGAAAAAGGAAATTCATCACCATTGGCCAAATGAGAATATGCTGATTCAATGCCAGACTACTTCCTACCTGCCCTGCTCGGTATTCAGATTAACTTCATGGCGGCAACTCTGGGAACGGATATAGATATCTTAGTAATCCCATGCGGTAGTTTTCGATATTGAGACGCAACAAACCATCCAACTGGCACAAGAAAGGATATAATCGAAATCTAAAAATACGACAGATGCGACTAAAAGAATTTTACATTCGCGGGTATGTCATTACTTTATTTAACTATGAGGAATTTAATTTAAACGCAAAACGTTAGGGAGACATTAATATTATAAAAATTTAAAATTTCGAACTCACAAGTCGATAATAAGACAAGAAATCACAATCCCTCGGAAAAAATATTTGTGAAAGGTCAGATAGTCTGGTTCCCGAGAAAAATAATTAACGAGCAACAAAACAATTCTGGACACAACGCTTAAGAAGCAAAACTCAATAACAGACACAATAAGACTTTTTTATGGAAAGACTTTCCATCCGACCAATATCCAAACGCTTTAACCCTACTAATTAATGCGAATACTTATGAAGCGATATAGTTAACAGTTTTCGGAATTCGACATTAATAAATTAACACAAGTAGGCAAATAAAAGCAACGCAACACAATTCTTCATTCTTGTGTTTCACTTTCCCATCAATTAGATACGATCTGGAACACTGCCAACATGTTAAACAATTAATTAGCATTTACAATAGAATAATATTAAAAATATATAGAAACTTACCATTTTGATAGCCACATGCTCGTTGTTGTACAGATTTTTTCCTGAAAAGAGAGGAAAATTAATTAAATATTTACCTTCTCATTACAATATGACGCAAGAACACATTATCATCATTTAGTGACAGATAAAATGAATTCTCAAACCCAGTGTTTGGAAATAATTCATAAAAATGTTGGGAAAAAATGCACTGCCAAGAAAAAGTCCCCTCGGTCTAATTGAAAGCAAAATTATGACGAACAAGGCACATTACGATATGGCTGCACTGACTGTTTCCATGTTCTGTTCAGTTTTTATTTTAAGTCGAAATTGACCTTTAACCAATTTTGATTAATTTCCACCACTAGAAGGTCTTTCAAGTTTGAATTAAAAAGAAACATATTTCACATTAAAGAAAAATAACAGAACCCATAATTCCCGCCCATTACGTTTTTCCTCTAATTTTCGATATAGAGTATTGTGGGTATTAAAAAAATAACAAGTCGCAAAGGAAAGAGAAAAAAAGACACCGACTTTTTTCACAGGTTCTTCACAGGAGAAGGAATTTTGAAAGGTTTTCCACGTGCGAAACGCAAACAACGGTGCCATTCTGAACTCTCACAAGGAAGCAAATAGCTTTGATATACCCAATTATTTCATTTTTAACGCAAATTAAAAGCGTGGATGCAACGCTATACCTTTCTCACTCCTTTCGCGTCACGATTCTGCATCCTTTTTTTTTAATACCATCCGAACGAAACGTTTCCAAATTAAACTCCGGAGTAAAAGCAATTTTCATGCATTTATTCAGTGAATATGGAACAAAGGAAAAATAACCAATAGGGAGTGCAGTAGCAAAACTAGGCAATTACGACCAACGGTTTTAATGATGAAATTAAAAAGAACTTCAACTTCTCGAACTGTCCAATAGCAGAGTCAAAAGAGACGCGACGACAGTGACATACAGCTCGAGGCGTGGATAAAGCAAGCTAAAAAATACGAGTAAATCGTTCCATGCATAAATGGAACGGCGTCCCATTCTATTGCAGTTGAAAAAAAGGTAAAAATCGTAGTTTACCCCATTTCCATGATCACCCGTAAAAAGGTGATGAACAATTCTTTTACTTCAGAAGAGGGGGGTACCACACTTGATAGTTTTAAGTTGGTTCCATTAACAAATGACGTTTATAAATTCAATTCCATACGACTTGCTACAGATCATACATATTTCATTTTTTATGTAACAACCAATAATAGTAAACTTTGTAGCAGAAAGATACATTTAGTGTTTCCCGGTAACCCTGATTATATATAACTGTAAACTCTTATCAATCAATATCCATTGAATGATAAAACAACCATTATTGGAAGAGAACATTTCAAACTTAAATTCCTTCGATTATTTAACGACTGCAGAGCTAATCAAGTCTGGTACAACTTAATGTCAGCATGGCTGGTTGATCAATCTGTCGAGGAAACCACTTATGACCCGAATGTGAGATGCAGAGAATTTTCATTGTTGACAGAAATTGACGGTTTTGATAGAAAGGAAAATGTTAGGCAAGCGGGGTAGGATGTTTGAGGAAATGGAGAGGGTTTATTGCAATGAGTTGTACCAGGTAGTCTTGTTACGCGAGATGAAGTAATGTTAAGTTAATGTCCATTCGAAACCTTACTTGAACCGTGGAGAACTAGATAATAATAAGACGAGAGGGAGAGCTGCTACCATCAAGAAGGGCAACTCCATTCCATAATTTACGTATATACGGTCTAGAATTGAAAGATCGTGATATTACCATGATGGCAAACGAGTCCCCATACATTTATATCAAAACCCATTGGCGGTTTGAATTCTTCATATTCATATGATATTTCAAACAGGCGATGGAGCGTCTTAATCATAATAATGCTGTGGAAGATGAGTTCAGCGGAACCGGAATTTTAAAAAAACCCATTAGAAAAAGAGATTGAGTGTCAATACGAAAATATTTATGCGAAAATAGCTATGAACTAGAGAGAAAAGAAATAACCTCCCCCGTATAGCATTATTAAAATAAGAAAAGCCTTAAACTTATCATCGAATTTATAGTAAGTGGAATCTGGAGATATTGACAGCCACTGAGATGTGGAAGACGGCGATAGGGGGGGGGGGGAATAGTATACTAGTAATATACTAGGGGGTAATATACTAGGAATGCAAGGTAGAGGAAAGAAAATAATAGGCATTTTGGAGGGAGGTGTAAAGTATGCTAAGTTAAAAACTAGCTATATAACATAATATGCCGTAGTGGGGTTTTAGAATATTTTGTGCCATGTTATTGAGGGTTTGGGATTGCAGCAGTGTGTAGTGCCATGGGTCATCGAAAACCTACCCTAATCCGGTAGGCCGTTGTTAATGATAATAACGTGCGGTATATACGACGCAACAACAGATGATTTAATGGAATGCATGAAAATCATAGCATTGAGAGCAGACTAATTTTTTACGCTCATATGATTGATAGCCCTAATAGCTGGCCCCACTGTTAAGTAGTGGATTGGCGATACGCCTCACAAGTTTAAAATTGGATGCCGTAAATAAAAAATTAGTTATAAGAGAGTTATAAGCAAAAACACTATGAAGCTGAAATGGGAGGGGGGAGAGAGGAGGCGGGAAGCATAAAGAATGAACATGGCGGACCGAGAAGCTGGGGTTCGAAAGATAGAAGGGCAAGGGATCGAGACAGCCTCCTCATACGCCGCCCCTCTCCGCAACCCCTTTCCCCCCGAAGGGGCCGCGGGCGGTAAGCGAACGTGACTCGACCGTGAAGGGGAGGGAATCCTTCCCTTCATCCTCTCCATTCGATGTTTGGGGAGACACGAGCCGAGGGAGTAATTGGGGGAAGCTCAAGGAGGTTTTCATGAAGGTGGGGGAACAAGCTGGGCGATGGGAGAGGGCGGCCCGTAGCGGGCGAAAAAGGCGGCGTGAGGGGAGTCGAATAAGGGCTGACATAGACCCGCCAAAGGGAATGAGAGAGAGGGCTTCCTAACGTTCAAGAACCTACTATCGTTTCCACCCGTAAATTAAGTAAAACTACCGATGGAGCCATACGGTATGGTTGGACCATAAGGGGGAAATACTTCATCATCACGAAAGCGCATTCAATCATGTAATAGCAAGGGTGGCGAGCATCGTCACGATGAAGCTCATTTATCTATCAAAATAATAATAGCTGGGGTAACCACATTTCATTTTTTAATGCTGACTTAATTGAAATTCAGGGAGAGAGCATTTTCGCCACAAGAGTTTCTCTAACACATCTATAGTAAACGTACTGGCACGTAACTGTATAAATTCGGCTACCACCCCATTAACTCCCATAGTATATTTCACCATACATACTAGTGCATGTAGTTACATGCAGACTACTATCTAACTCTGATTTAGGAGTAAATGTGCATAATAAATATCTAATTATTTATTCAAACGTCCATTAATTCGTTGGTACGCACATTTTTTGATATTCTGGTACCTTACTTTCTGCCATAGTGAAAATTAACGCACTATTAAGTTTCCCAGAGTAGCACGCCATGTTGGGGCAATGAAATAATACCATTAGTGTGACACCGTGTGGGCTTCTAAATTCTGATTCACCCTCCATTAATCTCTAAGCAATGTTCACCATAAGATACACAAAGAAAACTGACGGTTCGTAGTAGCAGTTCAGGAAATCTCTACGCTAGAAATCGGAATCCTACCACCTCCATCAGCCTTGTGTTTTTCCTGTGCCTCCTTCCCATTTACTCCATTAATGAAATACCTTGAGTGTGAAGTTAAATACATAAATGCACACAATATATAACATCCATAAAACTGGTTCACGCATTAGGACGGAAAAAATATACGGATTTATCGATTCATTTGGGTGGTCATACCGTCTTCGTCAGTCGGAGAGAATTAACGCATACACCGATATACAACTCTAAAATTCTCCCCTCTTTCTATGACAAAAGCACTCCTTTTGCCTTGCATTTCCATTACTATTGTCCTACATTTAACGCCAAAGAACTATTAACACTAAAGACGCCCTACTGAAGCACAGATCTCCAGAGCGTCCAGGGCAGAACTCCCCCAAAACACCGCCTCCGATCGATAAACGGCACTGGTCATTACGAGTCATTCAACGCCGTGGATCGAGATTGAGCATTATCGATCTCATTCATGCTGTAGGAACTGCTTTCTATCTTTATTTTTCAAATTCGTGACTCGTCACATTTAGTAGGATATCCTGTATACCCCTTGGAATGAACAATTCGGGAACATGCACAACAGCGCTTCTATCTGCCGGGATCTTGACGCGTGGGCGACTCAAGTTGAAGAGTGGGCGTCCGGGTGGGCCAATAGGGGTGTGGGGGCGAGGGAAAGGGCACCAGATAGGGGGGTTAGGAGGAGGTGTGTCGAGAAGTGGGGGCGGCCACACGACATAACACACAGACGCACGCACACGACGAGGATAATGGGGAATGAGGAACGCGTGGGAGAGTGCGAATAAAAAAGTGAGAGGAGAGTGGGGTGGGTGGGGAGAGGGGAAGGAGCCGGCAAAAACTTCATCTACTGCTCTGCTCCGTTTGCGGAGGGGCGAGACGTACGGGCGCGCCAACTGGGTCGATGAGAAAGGCTATGGCGGATTTCAACGACGACGAAGGAAGAGCAAGGCAAGGACCAACTCGCGGAACGACCATGTCCCTAGAGGATATATGTCCGAACCGAGAGAAACAAATCGATTTTTTGATACTATTTTTTTCGATACACAATCGACAGCACACACACGCGTTCCTGACAGGTGATTCGGTCTCGCTTCCCTGGGCGTTATTTCGACGACTTTGACACAATACCTTCGAAAGTGGAGCCCTCCGTCATCTCAAGAATTCCCACTCGATTCTACAATGCGATAGCTATTCCCAATTCCTTGAGGATATCGATTTCTGATAAGAAACACCGAATATTCAATACGTTAGGAAATGGATCAGGACATACCACAAGAGTGTTGTGCAAGACAATTTAAAGCAATAAAGAAATAGATTATAAATTATAGCGATTGAACTTCCATAACTAACGGCATAAATAACGTTGATGCCTGCTATTAAAGAATATTTCGAGATCCACACTGCTCAGTGGCTATTTTTAAATAGTTTCGTCTCAAAAATTATTTGATAAAAAGTTGAGACCAAATTAAATTAAGTACAGTGGAAGAAATTATATTTTTTAATCATTATAAATTTTATCACATATCAAACAGACCAAAGGCAGCGATGAATTAAATTGGCTAGAATCTCACGTTGAAGACAAAGGGAAGGGAAAAATTAGTGTGATTACCACAAATACGTTGTAAATAGAATATTTGGAAAAATGAATCGTTTATTTTGAAAATATAATGCGAAACAGTAACGCCCAGTTAGAACACTACTAATTATAATAATTAAATTTGTAGATTTGCCACAAAGAAATCGACGATTGAAAAATAAGCAGCAAAGAATTAAATCAAAATCGATGAAGATCAATAAGCTAAGGTCAAAATTTAATCTTATTTAGCGTCACCACGATTTAAAACACTGACACGATTCGTCTTCCTTGCCCGATCTGGACACGAAATCGATATTCTGGGGCAGAGTCTGGATTGCTAAGTACGCAAGGAGGGTGGAATGGTTGGATGGAGGAGATGGGCGAGGAGGGAGGCGTGAGGGCTATGGTTTTCACGCCCCTCGACTCGCGAGGCAAAAAAAAAACACCCACGCAGCACCACGATTTCGCAACCCATTGAGATACACAGGCGCGCTCAACCCGACGCAGTTCCCCCACGCAGCGCCCCCAGTCCCCTCTCCCCACGTCTCTAAACCCTTTCCTCCACCCCCAACCTAAACCCTTAGCGCGCTCACTACGAGCACCCCCGCCTTACGCCAACCCTCCGGATTTCATGCGGAATGCCCGCGTTTTTGCGGGTGGCTCGCCCCCTGGTAGGAAACGGTCGAAAAGCGAAATAAGAAGGGTCGTGGAGTTTGGAGAAACAGAACTTCAGGGGTGAGGGAAATTGGGGATTTTTTTGGAAATACGTTGTTCTATGGGATGCTCGCCACGTTTCGCGGAATGAAATATGTAGGCTCTGACTATGAAAATATCCGGCATTAGCATATTTGACCACCTAGAGTGTCCGCCTAAGTTTCAAGACTTGCAAGGCCTCGGAAAATATGACGGAAAATGATAATCAACAGTTCCGCGACTACATGACCTCCATGACTGTTGTGACCAGCAGAATTGGCGTTGAATGTCGAGAGCGAAGAAAGATCTTTACTGACTTAATATTTATTTTAATTTTACTTCAAATGCAAAAAAATTCTCCAGATAAAAATTCCTTTTCATTCCAAGATAAAACAGTTGTGAAGCTACGTTAAATGAGAAATTTCATCACAAACGGATCGCCAAGTTGGGTACTCTCACGACCACTTAGTTTTAATGAGTGAACGAAAAATAATGACAATGGTAGAGCGGGAATTGTAGTAGAATTGTTGACAGAGTCAGAAGAAAAGAGAGTTAGTACGCTAATGCGTTAGGAGTATGATAATAACTCTAATTTATTAAAGGCATCATACATAAATTGCAAAACGTTTTAATCAACCGGGTACTTAACTAATAAATCGCACCGATACAGCCATGTCATATTGGTGAGAAAAACATTTCTTTTATTTTTTTTAACTCACACATTAGTTACTTTAGCAAGTAAATATGAATGCTGCTGCTCACCATCGTGAGCTTAATGTTGAAAAATCAACATTGGGGCGACGCAAATTAGTTTTTGAGACAAGAGGATTTGTCATCGGCTTGGAGTCCGAGAAAGAAAAGGACTGAAAACCCAACAACAGTGGTGGTCAGAGTGATGAATGGTCAAGAGCAACCGCAATTGGGCGGAAATTGGACACCCCAAACAGTGGCAGTATTGGGTAGACACAAAGCAGCCCAATTCTATGACACACAAGGTCGCCATGTTTTATTTTTATGAAGCGATTCAAATGGTCTCTTTTTTTTTAGACAAGCATAACGACGAAATAGTTCCGTCAATTTTTCACCGAAAACATCGGAATTTCCAGTAGATTTAACAACGTGGCAATTCTTTAATGGACGAGTTTGAAAATTCTATAGATTTTTCGGTCATTACACTCAAGCGGTTTGAATCATGGATAAAAAAACTGTCTCTCATATCCATTCTAAACCTGGACTCGGGCCTGGGGACGCCCACGCCTTCCGCGAATGCCAGTCGCCAAACCCATATTTTTCTTATTGTGAGGATTATCCTTCGAGTATTTATATCATCCAGGTCCTCCGCGACTTTATCCCCTTGGAGGAACCTTATTTAGATCTTTAGAAACAGAAAAAACATCAAATTCAAATGAAAGTTTATGTCAATTATCAAATAGTGAGTTCGACGATGAATTTCATGGAACGATGAGACTAGGAAGTTTTTCTTTGGATTTCTGAGACTTTTCTGAGGCCGTATTCCAGTCAGGCAATTCGATACGAAGGACGATATTCCCTTCCGACCACGAAATATTCCAAAAACGCATGCGAATTCAGACGGCACCGCTGGTCCTTATCCTTATTCACTCAAACATTTAAATGCAGCTGGCTGCTGCATGGAGAAGGAGTGAAGTGGCATAAGAGGGGCGCCAAACAGGAGGCAAATGAAGGGACTGGTAGGAGAACGACGCGAAGCATACTGGCGAGGCAAAGCCCGGGGTTGATGACTGTCAGGGGAAAACACGCACGAAAACAATATCACTCTAATTTACAGAGCGTGCATATTGGCGTCCTCCATACTAAGCCCATTATTCATCACCTGATTTAATATGAATTTGACTTCCTTGAAAGTGGCTTCCTAGTGGATAGTTGTCCGCGTGTAAACGGGAGGTTCACTGTTTGAATTTAGGTGAAAACTTCCGGAGTCTACTGCTTTAACTAAAAGGTGCGTGATTTTAGCTCAATGAATTAACTTCCGATTGTGCCAACATAATAACAAATGGCATAGTTTGACTTTCGCTAAATACCTAAATGATATTTTACGAAATTAATTATATTTTACGAGGATATTCTTGAGCTATTTACGTTATAAATCCCAATCAGGGCAAAAAAATCTTGTGCAATAAAAATGGAGCAGTTTTTCTCCTATATTATAACGACCCAAGTTCCCCGAAGGAGCCCATTTCATCCGCTAGAGATCAAATCAAATACATGAGAATACAGTTTCGTACTCCTATAAAACGTGATACTGGAAACATTTTGCGCCATGCCTTGGAGATCGCAACAAATCTAGGTTCTGCTGAAGCAATCTAAGGTTCCTAAACTTGTTTGATAATTGGGAAAATGTGACGAAGCATTCTACAGCGAAGAGTACACTCAATAACGATAAAAACCGCTTTTGTACCCACAGTTAATTTACCTTAATTAGACCACGTAATTGGGCTTAGTGCCAACCCTAGGACATTTCTGGACTCGAGACATAGTTGAGGCCTTAATAACTGAACTAGGTTGACAAACCTGACCTTTTGGTAGGCTCGAGGGCTTTAATTGGCCTAGCCAAATACATTGTGGGAACCCTTCAACTCAGTCTGTTCCAGATTTCATGGCCTTTCGACCTGCATTTATTATTCATCGACTAGATGAAAGTCATCACCCAGATTTGGAGCCAAAGCCCTTAGGCCAGCTTCAAAACGACCATTTTAACCTCTGGTGGCGAGGAGCCCAGAGCCCAACTAACGAAATGAAATTTTTACAAGTTATTGCCTACCAATCGACGTCATGGTTTTAGAAGCTATCTTTTCACAATCAATATTTGACACGAGTTTAGGATCATGTGTCAAAATGAAGTAAAGCAGGGCGATTTATAAGTGTTACTCTGGCTCTGACATTATAAGTGGTACAATGACTCTGGTTTTGGTGTTTTCCTGAAGATATATCCATTATTGGTAAGTTCTGAAAACGACTGCACTGATTGATGGGCCTCTTATGCACTTTTGAACAATTTTGCTGTCTTATTTAACGTTTCTTTTCCTCCTCATTCCAATCTCACCAAAAATTCACCCTTCTGCCACAGATATCAGCCTGTTAACATCACCTCCATCCATTTTTTCGGAATCTTTAGAATTTTTAACGCTAATTTTTCTCACCAACCACATGCAACAACGCTTTCACTTTATTCATATCTGTTCAGTTCAAGTTACCCAGCCCTCTCCATACTCCTTTCTTAAAAGCCTAGCCTGAGCCAATCCTCCAAACCGAAAGCCCAGATTTTTAAACAATACAAATTATACGAACGTAATACTCATGCAAATAGTCTTTATTAATCGTTACGGATTTAGTGTACACCAACTCAATTTTCTTTGAAAGTGCGTCTTTCGCTAGCTTGATCCTTAATAGAATCGTTGAAGACCTGATGACGATGAGTTCCTTCGATATTTCAAATAACACCATCCTACTCCCAAGTTTAATTTGGCCATCACATTTTTGTTAACTTTTTTGCTTTCACTTCATACCTATCACCGTGATTAAGAAATTGCCTCAATAATTACTGTAACCTCTATGTTGACTGGCATGACCATGCTCCACCCCGACTTAATTGGCTCTACGCCTAATTTCCTTCCGACCCCTTTCCCTGCCCTTTTACCCATTTACTCGGATTATCAGCTAAAAAGAGAATTCTGTTTGCTCATAATCAACTAAACGTGGTATTTTGGCCATATTCATTCCTCATAAACGGCACAGGAGAGCAAACAAGATCATAAAAACTCCCTTCCGCCACTCTCTTAGAAACTGCCCTTTGATTCTCCCAAGGTATGCTGTCTACGTATCAATAATGACATAA
Source organism: Hetaerina americana (assembly GCF_022747635.1). NCBI lineage: Eukaryota > Metazoa > Arthropoda > Insecta > Odonata > Calopterygidae > Hetaerina > Hetaerina americana. Next base: position 51,136,747 of record NW_027287205.1, on the reverse strand, counting down.
AAAACCATAAACACAGTAATCAACCCGAAGGTCGGTTTGGTAGGTGATGGTAGAGTTCACCCAGTACTATGCCCGACGGCGTGTGTGAAATTCAAACATCAGGGTAGAGGAGCCAGTTCCTTTCCCTGTGCCGGTTATGGTTTCCCAGGAAGATCTGGAACCCGAAAAATCACATGGCTGGGGTGGAGCTGCAGGTGCCCAGAATGGCTGGCCCGGGAATGGAACCCTGGCCCTCCAGTCGGTAGCCCAACGATCTACCCCTAGACTACCGCGTCTTAATAATGGTATAACGAAATTATTTTACAACCAGTAAATGTACGTGGATTTGACAAATGATAATAGTAATGATCATGATTCCTCGTCGCATGCCCACATCGGGAAATGGAATATTTTCCTCGTTCTGTTCTAGGCGGTGAAAATATTAGCAAGCAAATCAATTCGGCCTGAGAGGCGAGGTATCTAACTTTAGCCGCACCATTAATTTCTTACCGCCCAGTTTCCAAATGAGTAAAAGTGAACGAGGGTTGAAATAAACTAAGCTTTAAACTCCTCCCAAGTAAAAACAAGTTACTCTCGTTAAAATAACGGACTTTCACTAAACCAATCACATGTTTCCTGTAACAAATTCGTTTATTTCTTCAAAACTACACCCATTTTGTAAGATTTAGACTAGCTGTGGACGTATTTTAACCGTAGTTTACAATAAAACACTACATTCGGCAAGTAGTTAGTTACATAAGCTAGTAATCATTATAGTTAATTTTGTTTTATAACGCACTCCATACACACATGAATTTATTACAAATCAGTCATCAAAATTGGTTTTATTTATGCCATGGACGATGGTATAGTATCAAAGTGATTACAAGGATGACGCTCTCGATAGCATGTTGCCAATATATTCTGTTATAATGTTATTGATGGGTTCACCACTTCACGAACTCAAGTGACAATGGGGAGGAACATCAGTGCATTCAGAAATTGCCACGTAGTTACTTCAGATAACGAAGCAGCTTGCCATCATTGAAAGAAAATGAGGGCGTATCAGCCATTACGACACCTAAAAATATCAAATGCATCCATCCAACACAATAATCTCGTACGTGACACACGAACAAAATCATCTGACCAAGATTACCGATTACCCAGTGAAGAGGGATTGCATTAACTATGTTCAGTTATTATGATATTTTGGTTAAGTTGTCATTGCAAAAGAATTTGGATGAAGGAATGAGGAAATGCGTCATTTAGATATTAGTCCGGGAAACAAGATAAACAAACTGGAGGTTAAGGGCAAAACAAAAAATATGGGAAATGTTAATGTTGGAAATATGGTAATGTTGATGCACGCATCTTGGATTTTTTTATTCCCCAAAAACTGTTATGCATCACATACTAAAATTCTCAAAATGAACACACTTAACATCGACAAAGAAAAAGAAATTATTCTAGATTAACATGGTAGCTAGCGAATAGATGGTTTCCGACTCCCAGGTTTCTTCCAGTTTTGGATGAATGGTGAAAATTCAAGGTTTTGTGAAGCCATAACTACTACCTCGTATCCGCGCAGCAATCTAACAGAAACAGGTGAATTTACATGCGCAAATATCTCAGCTTTTACCCTATTGCTTAGGTATTTGTGGATAAATAACGAATCAATAAAAATTTACATCGAACTTTCCAAATTTTTGATGGCTCATCCAAAAAAAATCCTGCTTACGGTAGAGAACATGAAGTTTCGGAGTCCAACATTTAGAGTTTTTGATATTTTGAAACATCCAAATGAACGTTAATCGGGGGGTGATGCCTTTTTGTATTTTTATCGTTATCATTCAGGAAATATCAATACATAAACAACAATCAATGCACAGTCATCACCGCGTTTAATAGGAATTCACCGTGAACCATTTATGAATTGGTATTTCCTTGAGGATTAACAGTTAAAAAGAAAAACAGAGTGACATAAAATCGCTTTAAACATCGGGAAATATTCAATGCCTTATTGATACTACAGAATAATATTAGTAGAAATCTGGTTACCGCAAAAATATCAATCAGTACATGGAGTATTCACATGTCATTGTATTCTCAATCAAATAAGTAAAAAACGATTATTACTTAAGTTGTAGTAGGGAAGTGAAGAGGAGGTTATTTCACAGTAGCAGGACTACAAGTTATAACGATTAACTGCGAAAATACTCCTTAGATGTACACAGATGTGTTAAACAATTATTTGCATTCTAGTAGAATACGTAACACACTGAACACCAATAGATTAAGAAAACTGCTGGTAATTCATATTAAATTAAAATGAAGAAAATAAATGGTTTTTTTTTACAGTCCACTCTCCATTTTCCAGTAAACAATATCAATTCTCTAGAATTCCAGGCATCACTGCCCAAATACAGGTGTCTTCCAGGACTTTTACAACGGCTTCCCCAGCCCAGGTTACAGATATTTTAAGGATGGCTGAACACCTTGCCAGGACCGCCTCATCATTTAAACGAAAGGTAAAGGAGCTGCCAGCGCTACTTAAGGTAGAACAGCTCAAGGAATCATTTTCAGTAAATTCAGTCCATTATTATTTTCAACCCTGAGTAATAGCCTTTGCATCATTAGGCATCGTTCATCTTGAAGCCACGGTCACGAGCTGTGCGCTCGGAAGAGTGCTTATCTTATCCACTTAAGGAAATGTAGCAGACACTTAATGGCTGAACACTCGTCAAAATACACTCATACAAAAATGATTTCGGTAGAGGTCAATTACACTCGAATGCCATATATTATACTAACCGTTCATCGGCCGAAGAGTAGATTCCCCCTTCTGAGTAAATTTAAACCGCCTGAATAAATTACCACAGAATAAGGTAGAATAAAAAATGGTTTCTTTTATGAGTAATAATATAGTAGTATAGCGCCATATAGTAGCAAGCAGTGACGATTCTATCAGCATTTCCTAATGGACTAGTATAGGGGAAAACGTTGACCAGAGTTTCTTAGGAGACTTTTGAATGTATCGCGAAATGAATTCGGTAAAGCCCTCGGTAGAGAATAAAAAAGAGCCAAACGTAAAAATAAAAACATATCTCGCTGAATCCTCACGGAGATCATTCCTTAAATTTCGGTTTAGAAGACGGAAAGGAAATACGTGAAGCATCCGCTACCACATCCACCAACGAGATCCCCGCCTCAGAATGAAATATTGATATCCACGGCACCGACACAGATAATTTTTTTCCCTCCGGCTACCTACCTACCTATTCAAGAGGTAAGGACGAAACTCATTTTAATTCCGAGACCGGTGTGGTTTGGTATTGAGTCGAGGTGAGTCTCCTGCTCCTTTCTCTCTCTCACTCCGTTGAGTGTGGACAGAGAGGAGCAAGGCGCACACAAAGGGGAGATGCGAAGGGACGATGACGAGGAGGGGAAAAAGAGGCTAAGAGAAGTAACAGCGGGGTCGCACAACGAATTTAATCAGGTCGGATGAGGCTTATGGAGAAAGGGGAAGAGGGAGCTGGAGAGAGCGTTGGGGGAAGAGGGCCAGACGGACGGAAGATGAGGAAGACTAGGGAGGTAAGTAAACAAACGCCCAGCAACCAGTCAACCCACTTAAGGGCCCAGAGACTGCGAGGGTGTGAGGCGGAAAATGTCTCATCTAATCTTCATGCCAGTGCTGCCTGACTACACCAAGGGCAGAAAACTGCCACGGGAAGACTTCATTTCACCGGAGAGTCGTAAAAGTTAACGTATGACGGATTATGATCGGCGTGATATTACTACTATTATTATCACCATCACCTTTTTCTTTGATCACACTCTCATCTAACAATTAATTTATAACGGTCTGAGTTAATTTATAAAGTTGAATACATATCATTTTTAAGTTTTTACGATTGACCTGACTATTTCGAGTAATTATTTCATCACAGCTTCTTGAATATCCTGGTGATTCCTTATATTTATTGGTACTAGTTTTAGATGGACGTCTTGCAAATATATTCGGAGTTATTCTTGGGTATAATTACTATTTTTTTTCTATTTTCATATTTTTTATATTTTTATTACCATTTGCACATAAGGTTCTATTTTTCTCATTAAATGTCGACGAAATGTTTTCATCCAGTGGATTTACATGTATCTATACGAAATATCTATCTCCTAATGTAGGTTATTTTCCGTTTGTACTTTGTGGTCTGGTGAAATGTGAGCCCTTGATTTTTCTGAGCATATAGAGACGAAGCAGTACCATGTGTGTTGTACAATATCCGAAATATTTTTACTGCTGTTATTATTATTATTGCCAGGAGCTACCCGGTTGGGGTAGGTTTCCGATGGACCCTGGCCCTACCCACCACTAAAATGACACTAAGTTCACCTATTCACCATCTAAAATGACACAAAATATCCTTAATTCACATAGTGAACATTAAAATAACTCATTATTTGTCCCTACATAATACTTTCTTCATCCTTTTGTCCCATCCGAAATGCATATTCATGGCCACTCTTATACCTCCCTCCCCCAGCATTCCGCCTTCAACACCACAACATTCGACAGCCCACTACCTCTCAGCATCTGGCGAGACATGGGTCGTTACAAAGTAATTATAAAATAGCAGAAGCAGTGAATGATTATTTTTGCAAATGCAAAACCTAACAACGTTTCGAGAGGTTACATCAGAAAGGGAAAGTGGAGAGCCTTAACATTAATTATCTACACATTTAAGGAAATGAAACATCAGGTTTTTATTACCGTAAGTTGGATTACGAAAGAATCAAATATGTTCAAATGTATTTAATGTGCCGTTGACTATTATTTAATAATAGGATCAGATAAGTTAAACTGGCAGAAAACGATTGATATGCAGAGTACAATTGCTTTCTAGTTCACTACCCAGATTAATTTCATTACTGGCATTATTAACTCAAAACAGTAATTCTATTTTTTCCAGAGAAAATGTAGGGAAGAGTACTAGAGTCAACACTTTACTCGAATGATGTCCAATTTTCGTGTGTGCAACATTTTTTCTTTGTAAAGATTAAGAAATTGCTCGTGTCGTTATCCATTATGTTTTAACAAGGCTATACAGATACCGGCTAAACGAAAATATACAGATTGGGTACACCATGTGCGGTTCTGTTAGAAACAAGGGAAAACCTAAAGTAGAGGTCATAACAGTAGGAAGATGGGATAGGCCAAAGTAAGGACTGTAGAAGGTCAATACTCCCTCCCAAATACCAGTACCAAGAGAATAACCCTGGCTGTTTTTCAGTGCCAAGCTATAAATCTCGACCCCTGGACCAATTAAAAAGGCCCAAATGCCGTAGGAGCCATATAAAAGAGAAACCAGAGAATTAGCCGCCCTGACTGGGTAAAATATTCAGCTGCAGTGTCTACCTTTCGAGTTAAATACTAATGATGAGCTGATACAGAATGAGCCTGACTTGAGCCTCCATTTGGAACACTTAATTCAGGATTTCAGTAATTCAGATGAATCAAATTAAATAGACTCGAATCACACGTGGTAACACTGCCAAGTAGTAACGCCGATCGCCGCCAGGGCGATATGAGCGGAAGCTGATAGCATCGTAGGCAGAAAAGAATTTTGTCACTCGTGCATTTATTTCCACACTCATCAGTCAGTTACTGGCGTGAAACGCCATTTACGAGCCAAGGTTTGGGGCTGATCCGCTCAGCTGCGGTGGAAATACTATTCGTGAGCGGCATTCCAAATTTATCAAAGCTGACGCATTTGTTGAAGAAATTCAACAGTCAGGGTCAACAGGGAGCTTGACTCTTTTTCATCAGGCCATCCCAGTATAATATATCTGAATTTCATTAAGCAAGCATTACATCTATTTCAAACAGCAGTTTTTAGGGAAGGCGACTAACTGCTGAAGTAATTTGCGCCATTAAAGATGGACAGGAGAGGATAAAGGTTGGAGGGAAACCCTGCGTCGGCATTAGCCTACTTTTGACGAAAGACGCCAAGGGGTACGCAGCTTGACGTCCTATCCGACGAACAGCGTTCTCACTCACGAAGTACTCTCACCTCAAGCAAGGATAGGGACACCACTAAAAAATATCTGCCACCACCCGGATTCGAACCTTGGCCCTCTGGGTGGGAAGCCAGTACGTTAGCCACCAAAACATCCCGATGCCCATTTATTTCCATGAATACACAAACTTCCTTATGAGAATATGAGTGTATGCTGTTAAACGAAGACTTCAAACATTTTATATGAAATCAAAAAAAATTCTCTCGGGAAGCTTGATTCCCCAGGCAACAATCGCAGATACTGCTAGTATCTAAAAATGTCATAATCAAAACCAAGGCGACATTTTATTTCTAAGTATTGCGTTTTTAGCAAGTCACATGACCCTTATCTCGTAGCGAGATAAGGCTCGATGTGTATTTCTATTTAATACTTTTCAAAATCCGATGAATCGCTATCAGATATATTATTTACCAGACCGATAACTGGGATTCCCCAGAATTTAATTTCATGCACTGCCTTTTCTGAACTCCGCAGCAATAAAAACAAACAGCATGGTCTATATAAGTCAAATTGTCAGAGAAAAGAGTCAGGGTCTGGAAGTGAAGTAACCCCGCACATAAAGAATATGACAGGTAGCCCACGATGGATTTCCAACTTCTTCCCCCACCTAAAAAGATATCGCAAAAATTATATATTTTCAGAGAAGAGGAAAAATGTATTTCAAATCCCACGCAAGACCCGCCAAGGATCAAGCGAAATTCCGTAAGCGATCGATGCTCTGGAGGTCACGAAGGCATCGATCTTTTTTACTACTGGGTCAAGAAATACGGGCATAAGAACCCAAGTTTGGGTAAGGACGTGGTGGCACGAGATGAGACCGGAAGGGATGTAACGCCGGAGAAAAATGCCTTCGAGATATAAGTCCACGTAAACCAAAAGAAGGAAGATGCTTATTGCGCGTTCTATCGGAAATGTGTGGCGGGTGTCCCAATCGGGCACTTTACCGGATGAACTCGCACCGAATGCTCTATACGTTAAGGTCTCACGGCGATGCGAAGGCAGCGAGGAATGAAATAGGACGACGATTGAATTTTTTTCCGGAACCGTAAAAATACGTCAGATGGAATTGATGGTCCTCGAAAGGCTAATAGGTACCGAAGTAACTGAAGGGAAAGAGATAGCTTCGGATACATTTTTTAATACTGTTGGAATTTTGAAATATTATGAACAGACGTAAAACGTAATAATATCGCTTGTCGATTTCCAACTAATTTCTAACATCAAAAAATATATTTTTCATAAACATCTGCTAAACGTTGAGAAGACTGGCATTCATGCTAAACTATCTGTAAGGGTATTTAAGGGCGCACATTTACACGATTAAACAATCCATACTATTTAATATTACGATCTTTCATTTTTTCCATATTTCATTTACAATAAAATGTTACACAATAAAACATTACACATCATAGTCCTTAACCACTAATAATAGAACACTTTTAATTTTTAAATTTTGCATTGAGTTAACGAACAATATGAGCACATTATTAGAAAAATGAATGATAGAATGAAACTATAAGAAATGGTTCAACACCCTACTTTTATCACTTTCGATTCAGTCAACATCACTGAAGTTAGCTCACCCTTACTTCACCCAAACGGGTGACTTTCGAAAGCGCGTGTTACCTCGTGAGTCACCACTTTCGTGATGCCATTCAATTCGAGTATGCTTACGCATGCCTTCCTTGACTCAATGATGTACCCACTAAGGTATTTCCCTCAAATCGAGAATTAACACAAATACTAAAGTGCAATAAAATCAATTAAAAGCGTATGGAATTGGCCGTTAATTTCTTCCGGGGGGTAATGATTAATATGCCAGTGTCAATATGCAAATGTTGTTTCGGCCGACTGAACATTCCTACACAAATTATTGGAATAAGGGAAAAACCGGAGGGATTCCTTAGATCAAAGCGTTATCAGCTCCATTTAAACTAAATTTACAGAACATATTACGCTGCTGTCCAATTTTTAATTACCCTACTTATATATCTTTCTAAATCTTCCATTGAGTATATTGTATTTTTGACACGTTAATTAACCCGAACACGATCATCAACCCGAAGGTTAGGCTTGTTAGGATGGAGTAGAGTTTACTGCGCACAAAGTACAACGGCGTCCAAAATCTTTAATCCCGACGGAGGGGGCGGTTCCTTTCACTGTAACGTGTGATATCTAATGAAGATCAAACTAGCGGGGGCGTGCAAGACAGAAGAGTGCAGATTCACCCGAATCTAAACCCAAACCCCCCGGTCATTAGCGAATGCAATAAAAATACATTACTTTTTATCTACAAGCCCCTTAAAAATGTATTACTCTGGTCTTAATCAGATCAAAAACTCGACAAGATTATTCGGTTTAAATGAAATATAGAAAGCAATTGCTATGGATAGTGTGTGTAACCGAAAATGCTTGTAAGTTTAATGGATCCGACAAACCATCGGTTCAAATTTATAGAGAAATACGTTGAAAAAAGTAACAATATTCACTGAGGAAACATTGATGTGAAAACAAGAAGCACCAAACGTTCTTACGAACGTAGTCGTTTGGGGACGCCGGAATTTTCCACCACACCCCTTTGAAATTGAGAAATGGATCTTGTTGCGCGGCATAAGTGGACGATACTCCGCAGGTAGCCGAAAATTAACACAACGAGAGACAGTTACAGTGAAAATGGACGGAATGGGGAGGTCACTGGTGATCCACGTTAGGATGGGATATGCTAGGGAGAGGGAGGAAAAGAGGAAGAAGAAGGCGACGAACGAGAGGGAAGTTAAACGAACCAAGCGAGGAACCCTTCCAATCGAAGACCCCTTCGGGATTAACGAAGGAATTAACCCGGCCAATGCTTACTGACCCGATTCCATGGCAAGGCGCTGTTGTCCGTGGCTAATAAAAATGTAACTACTTTTATATTTCGTCGAGGGAGCGCAATGATACCGTGGCTATAGCAGAATAATCAACTGCTTTAAAAGAGCTCAATACATGCATGGTCGGCTGCTAGAGCCTTCAGCTTTTAGCGGAGACGGAGGACAACTCTTCATTTTTCGCACGTTCAACGTTATCATCCACATCACACATCAAGGGTTTAATAAGTAATAACAGGGTTCATCTAAAAAAATAAATTTACAAATTTACTTTACTTATTCACATTTTTCGGGTAAAAATCCTAACTTTTGCGCACAAAAATATTTACGAAAGGGTAATCTGATATCAATCTGAGAAAATGGGCACGCGGAACTAGTTACATCGTCAAATTTAACATGCAATATTTTATTTAATTATTAATACATATTGAAAAATAATTGCTCAAAAAATAACCATTGAAAGTTGTGGAAATATTCACATTTAAGCTCAAAGTAAGATTTCATTTGCTCCCAAAAAAGCTTGGAGATGAAATGTTTTTAATGATTTTCCCAGAATGCATTAAATTTTCACGAACGAACACTCGTTTTCTTATCGCAGGATCAAGTAGTTCTTCTGAATGAATCACAAACTTTTGTATTTCAGTGCTTTTATTGTAGTTTAAAATTTTTAATGGGATAAGAATATTTAAATTATTTCCCTTTGGTTATAAATATGCACAAAGAAAATAGAACGCAATTGTAGAATTAAAAAAGTATTATATATTGTTCAATTCCTAGCCTTTATGGGGCCGTTTTGTCCAACCGAGAGGGATAAAAGCAAAGCAGCCAGAGTTTAACATTACAACGTACTTAGTAATAGTTGAACTTACGTAATGCACCAAAGACAAGAGTTCTACCAAAACTGGCGCGTCCATATATAAAGGAAAGAGGATTGAAGAAGTAAAGCACTTTTATTACGTAACTGGCGCGGATCATTTTCACATTGATTTCGGGGAACATTTGCGGGAGACATCGTCAATGCACACAAAAATAAATTAATTACCACAGTATGTAGTAGCAGATATTCTGGTCAAATGAACTTTATGGGATGATAAAATAGTGAGAAGGGATTAAGAATAAACACGAAGTAAAACTCCGTGGTCATCGGGTGACCTCTTTAATCTGGTACACGTGAAAGGAATCACCATGACATATTTAGACACGCAATTGTCAAAATAAGGTCAATATTGGCAGAATGATGTATCGACGCAAGCTTCTGAGGTTAACCTAAGAAATATGCTCGATGTTTACACATTAATCGAGTTAGAGGTGACGTCAAAGAAGAGACAACATTCAGCTGGAGCCACTTAGCCAAGCTTTCAACTTTTTATGAACTAATTGGTCATTTTTTGGCCTTCAAACTTACTTTCGTTAAAAGAAAATGTTAGTATTTACATGTAATTTCATATTTATACGCTTAATTTTAGCGTCTACAGCCACTTGATCCATCTTGTAATGTAAAATACACGAATGCAATACTTATTTGTCTCTTCTCCTTTTTACGCTCAGCCTTATGGCTTCATTTGTCTCTATCTATGGCTCCATCTTTTCTTCCCAGATCTAGATGGCTCCATCTTCTCTTCCCAGATCTTCCACCACGTCGTCGTGAATTCAGTCTTACGTTTTTCAAGCAACCTCCGATTTTCCAATCTCCACCAACATCGGGGATATATACACATGCATGCATATATTATACATACAATGTGCGATCGAAAAAAGACCGGAATGATTTTATTATGCGTAAACCGTTAAACGTATCGAAACGAGACACAGTGCGCCATCTAGCGACACATCTAACGACTATAACGAGAGGTGTTGCGTTTGTTTACGTCGAGTCGTTATGCAGCAGCAGCGGTACGTGTCTTAACCTCTTCGTCGCTGCGTGCAACGGCAGAAATGAAGGAGCTAGAGGAACAGCGAGTGTGCGTGACATTTTGTTTCAAACGTGGCAAAAGTGCTACGGAAACATTTGGAATGATTCAGCAAGCCTTTGTTAATTAAGCTGAGTCGAAGCGAGTGTTTTGTGAGGTACAGTCGTTTTATATCGTGCAGAACCTCGACAGATGAAGATTCGCGAACGGGGCGGCCTTCCACTTCGACAGACCCCCCAACAATGTCAAATTGGTGAACGATTTGGAGCGGGCAAATCGCCGTTTAACTGTTAGGGAGATAGCCGAGGAAGTGAACATCAGTTTGGGATCCTGTCAGACAATTTTGACAGACATTTTGGGCATGACGCGCGTTGCATCAAAATTCGTCCCGCGGGTGCTGACTGATGAACCAAGATAAAAACGTGTGGACATTTGTCAGGAATTCCTGGAACCGAGCCAATGCCGACCCTGAGTTTCTTAAAACCATCTTAACCGGTGACGAAACCTGGGTTTACGGCTATGATGTTGAGACAAAAGCCTAGTCTTCTCAGTGGAAAGGTCCTCATTCTCCGCGACCAAAGTAAGCTCGCATGTCCTGGTCTAATGCGAAGGTCATGCTGGTGTGTTTCTTCGATTGGCGAGGGCTGATTCATTACGACTACATCCCTCAAGGTCAAACCGTCAACAAAGATTTCTACTTAAAGGTTATTGAATGAAGAGGCTGAGGGTCGCAGTGAGCCGAACGAGGCCGGGCATGTGGAGAAACAATGCACGGCGTTTCCACCACGATAACGCGCCGGCTCACACGGCGCTGATCGAGACAGTTTTTCGCAAGCGCAAATGCCGTGATCCCAGAGCCACCCTACTCTCCAGACGTGGCTCCATCATCAGACTCTTTTCTGTTTCCAAGTTATAATCAACCTTGAAAGGGCGCCGATTCGACTCTATTGCAGAGATTAAAACTAATTGTACAGCGTGAAAAAATCACATAGCTTGAGTGGAGCTGTAGGTGCCCAGGGTGGCTTGCCCGGGATTCGAACCCGGGACCCTCTTGTCAGTCCGGCAGTCCAACGCTCTACCCCTGGACTACCGCGACCCACATACATATATTTTATATTAATATAATATAAAATATATATACTATATATTAATTTGGCCACACAACCGTGTACATCAAACATGCAACGAGATTGGGTAAGGGGATATAATACGTGTAATTTATTTCCGACTCCTACAGCGAGCATATCGGTCAGGAAATCGAGATATTAATGATTAATTTAGAACATAAAAGCCGAGCGCAGCGCTGGTATTGTAGTGCGCCAAGAGAAATTCCCATCTTCGACATTCGACCCGGGCCGATTGCGGAATACCCTCCGGAGACCAGCGTGTACTCTGGCCCTGAAGGGAGAAGAGAGCAGCGAAAACAAAACAGCGGGGATGCCAGGAGAGAAGTGGACGAGCGAGCGGTGAGCGCAACGCTCTTTGAGAAGCGAATACGCTTCCACCATTTACGTGATGCTGCAGGGACATAATACTCTCCTGGGCGACGCTCAAAAGCCTCCCCTCTTCTTCAACATCCACTGAAATTCATGTCGAAGACTGAGGCTGGAGCCTGAATGGATACGGTAGTCGTGCCGGAGTTCACCTCTGTCATAACGTTCAAATCAATTTGCCAAGCTATCCGACAACACTATTAACCGCCCATAGCAATGATTTATTTATTTTATCAATTATGGAAAAGTCATCGGTAACTATGACTCCACTAGACATCATAATTACAGTATGCCTAACTTAATTTCCTATAAAACTTGAAAGCATACGCTGATTTGCATTAATAAAAAGGAAAAGGCGCTTCATTGAGCAAAGCACATATAATGGACGGCTTGGCCACGGATACTTAGCATGTGTTTAATGAATATTTTTTATATAAATACGCGCAACATCATTGATGAAATTGACACAGAAATTTAAATAAATGTTGACAAATGTTGACAATTTTCCAGCATTACTTTAGCCTATTTTACGGCCATTGAATTCATACTTTTTCGCCCGAATAGCTAACCTTTTTTGAAAAGTGATAAATGAAGTAAACGAAATAAAATGGCAGTGGTTGCGCACGAATGATGAAAAAATTAGCTTGAAACATTTTGCATGTCCTTTTGAGCCACGAATTAGGTCGAAAAGATAAAGAAAAGGGGCACATGCACGTAAAATAAAGCGTGAATCATTTCACTTCGACGAACATGTCCGTACGGCGAAGGCTTGATTTAAAGAGAAAAAAGAGGGCGGCAGGTTGAAACGGGGAGGACGAAGTCGCAGAAGAAGAAAATAAGGATCACACGCGCGCAAAGGTATGAGCCGGGCACCGCGAACCTCGGGTAGTCGGATTGTACCGTTAGGCATTCGAACGGCAAAAGTGGCTTGCGTGCGCAAGTATCAGACTCGGGAACATTTTTCCGAAGACGATAGGGGATGAGGAGAAGGTACAAGAGGGGAGGACTCCAACTTTCTCTCAGTAAATTTATGGCTACAACTCGTTCTCAAACAAACTCGACAATTAAATCGTATGATAATATTAAATATCTATGTTTAAGTAGCAGTGAAATTTCACATAAATGGCATGCAAATATAAACTACGCGATGCAGCATTGAGTGCCAAAGAAACAAGCAATGTGGATGTAGGTATCCTTAACATAAATAGCAGAAATTACACTCATTCGTTTTCATTCAAGGCAAATTTTGGACGGTCTTTGAAGACTTATTTTCTTCAAACGAATCACGAGAATTTCCTTTTGTTTCCCTTAGTTATTTGCTGCTTCTGTTCTCCGTAACTTCTGCCTGCGTTCATGGTATTCAAAAGAAAAATATTTTCTTTCTTCCTCTACACTGCTTATCCAACGCCCTTTCTCTAACTGCCTTTAACACCCCAATCACTCAATATTTCCACCATGCTCTTTTTCTACTACTTCATCGCATTTCCCTCCAGTATCTTCTTCCTCTCTCAGCCCACCTCATTTAAAATCTCGGCATTTGTCTTCCACTCTCCTTTCCCTAATTTTCTTTTTCCTCCGCAACACCCACATCTCAATACCCTCCAATCTACACTCGCCCTCTTGCCACAAAGAACAGGTTTCAGATCCATAATGTGCCACACACTACTGACTTTTCGTCTCATCTTTACTTGGTGAACCAGTCATCGATTCTCTTCTTGTATATGATATTATCACGAACCCAATTCTACTCTTAATACCTCTACTTTTAAGCCCGTGTTGTAAACATTTCCCCGTGAGGCAGATGCAATACAGCGAAGAGAAAGCCAAATTTTCAAATGACATCGCAATTTGAATGTGCGCATAACGACTGTAACGATATTCAACATGCATCGGACTGCGATGTTCGAAATCGAACAGCTCTATTCTTCGCGAGAGCACGTGCCACTGCCTTTGAAGGGGTTCGTGTAAAGAGGATTGAAGGGGAGGGAGTGAAGGCGAACTAAGGGAGGAGGACCCCCTCGTTGCGAACAATAGCGAAGGGATGGCGAGAGGCAGACAGAAGGGGTAGAGACGGAGTGGGGCCGAGTACGGCCAGTGGACTAACTCTCAAAGGAAGGAGAGTGGAGGGGTAATGGCGGGGGTAAAAGTACACAAGGGAAGAAAGGCGCTTGATGGATTCGCGCAGGACGCATTCTTGGCCCTAAAAAAAGTCATCCCACCAACGATTCCCCGCATGGGAGGCCTAAACGCACAAGTGCAATACATTTTGCCGAACAAAAACAAAGCCTAAATAGCGCAAGTACTTCCCTTGAATAATATTGCCCTCGGAGATGTTAGGATCTTGATTAACTCAAAAAATCAGGGAATCTTTCCAGGCATTAGTTGTTTCCACCAGGGTAAGGTTCGGAAGCTTTATCGGTGCACCATAAAAATACACAAATCTATGCAAATAAACGTAAAATATCATTACCAACTCACTGTATCTCCAAAACTCAGGGATCTATAACTTTGAAATTTTGCCGGATGTCTTAGTGTGTGGGCTCTCTTGGCGGGGGTCTACGAACTTCGAGCCGAGACACCCGCCAGTAACCCCTTATGGGGAGATAATAGGGATTGAAAGCATAATGTTAAATCGGGTTCCCTTAATTCATTTTCTCTTTCTATCTTTTGTTATCCATAAGCGTTATGGAAGCTTATTCATAATAAATATTCTCTTCTGGCAATTTTGTTATCATAATGGTTGCTGGGATGATCAGGTTAATTTTGGACGTTAATAAAATGTGCCAACTACGCACTGCCTGGGCACACTAATCTCCCGAAGGAATATAACGTCTAAAATATTCACCAAGGATGACTCAATGGTGTACGCTAGTTGTGCTACAATCTAAATAATTGCAACCACAGCAAATTGCGGAAATTAGAGCAGAAGATCGTGGGATAGATTGAAAATTAGTAAAGGCGTAGCACGGGTACAAAAATCATAAGGCCTAAAAGAAGTCAATGGTTTGTAGTAATTTCAAGGAGGTTATACGCTAATTAGTTAAGTCGAAACCTAGCGCTCAAATATCGAAAATTCGTTATATTGTCCAGTTATGTACACGGTTTAAGGAGTGGTCCAAGGTTGGGTGCAGCATGCCAAAACGCAACAACTGGACCAACATAAATGAGAATGTGACGGCTCCATATCAAACCTATTTATCTTGATGCTGATTTTATTTTGACGTGACTAACCGTTCTGTTATCTCCGGCCTGTTCCTCTAAGCAGTGGTTGCTGGTGGTCACTTTTCTTTATCTGAACTTGTGGCTTGGGTATTTGAAGTTAGGGTTAGGGAATATGGGTAGTTAGAAAGACAACTTCTGGTTTTTTTGATGTTTTCTCCGTACCTCTTGGTCATAATTCCTTAGGCTTTCCATTTACTTTAGGTTTGATATCAAGGCTAGGTTTTCGGCGGATTTGTTCGCCGCTTTCGCTGGATGTGTAAGGATTGGTTCTACGTTGAGGTCATTTCTGATATTTTCATTTGTGATGAACCAGGGTGCGCTTAACAATTTCCACATTATTTCATTTTCTATTGTTTGAATGTTTTGGAGGTGTGTTTTTGTAGCGTGGAGCCAGGCTGGACATACGTAGGAAAGGAGGGGCGATTCATGCCTTTGTAGAGTGGCAGTTTGGTTTTGATGGGCAGCGGGGATTTGGGGGATTCAGTTAAGGGTGTAAGGAATATGCTGCGCCTTTTGTGCGACACGCACTGCTGAGGGGCAGCGTTCTCTCATTCGTGGTAGCAGTTATTACGGGAGGCTAAGGACAGCAGAGGTCATTTGCGCTCTCATTCGTTCACCGAGTAGTTGAGACGGGGTGAAAAATACCAGAATTCATCCATGAATGATAATTCCTCATGGTGAAGCACATGTCACTTCAACAGTGATGTAAGGAATAGAAAGTTCCCAAACAGCATTTCTTCAGTGGCGCACTGCCCTCGACCAGGTCAGACACACCGAGTAGTGACGACAGAGGTTTTTGGCTAAGTTAAAGCTATGGTTTTTAACGAGGTACCTTCTGGAGGATTGGAATACTTAATTCTACCAGCGCTACGGAGACTACATATGAATGCGACCAAAAGGGAACCTTTGGCAAATAGTGAGACACAAAAATGAAGTTTTCAGGTTTTGATTTGACTTTCCGTCGTAAACTTAACTGATTATAGGGAAATGAGGAAAAGGAACCAAACGCATGACAAATTACTCAGGTTCATTGGAATTCACAGAGGAGAGAATACCGGATCGAACGAAATACCTGAATTATTAGGTATTTACCAAGCTTCCTTTTAGCTATGATACACCCACATAAGGAACTCTTCCGTAAAAGAAGTCTGTTATTTATGCTCGAATTTTAAGTACTCAAGCCTATTTACACGGAAACTCCTTAGCACTGAATACTGTTCATAACGCGTGAGAAAATACAACGTCGCCGGAAATGAAAGGAACTTGACAAACCGCCAGGGCATAAGGTTTTGGGCGATTTAGATATTTACGTAGTTGCAAACATTTTCCGCTGGCTTGCAAGGAAGACATGAGACTTCATTTTTCATTTATCTGGCAGCAACTTGGGGAAGGGACGCCCGGGTTTTCCCACCGCATGAGTGACTGCACCGCATGAGATACAATAAGCGGATAAAATGATGGGAAGACATTTTAGGTGAAGAATTGCTACTCTCCGCCCGTGATAACCTGGCTAAGCTCCGCCTTTGTATGACTTTATTTTTAAGCCCGGCACTATCTTACTACCAATTGGAAAATTGTTTCGTCATATTTATCCTTTTTATGCCGTAGAGAGCGCTCATGGTTATCGGCTCGGGTTTCTTTTCCGAAGAATATCATTTCCCAGCGGCAATTCTTTCATACCGAAGATTTTGAAATAATGTCCTTCGAGAGCTTTTCTCACTGTAATGCGACAGTTAAATTACGATCTTAAAGCTGAGCAATTCATTTTCTTCTAAAAAGAGGGAAAACTCCTTCAGAATAAGAATACGAATGCCCTCGAAGAGCACTGATATTGGTGTGAGTTAACCCCGTTTCAAATTAATGGCCGATTACAAGGAAGGTTTCTCATGCATGGCAAACAAAGGTTGCCGCATTAAAGGCATAATTGTCCAGTCATCCTTTCACACAATAGATGCAAGCATCATACCAAAAGAAAATAGGGGAAAAAAGGAGGGAACGCGTGAATGCATGATATAGGAGGACACGGCAATACACAGGGTCCATTATTGCCCAATTTATGCCGAGGAATGACGCGAACTGGAAGCTATCCTTGGATATCTGCATAACGTCCAACAAATTGGGAAATATCTTCACAAGGAACCGATTAGGAAAATATTGAATAGATTTATCAACAAAAGATAAAGTGGGAACGGGGAAAACGACGGAAAGGAAGGTTATGTAACTCATATTTTGTAAAATATTAACAAAATTATATTGGGGTTAAAAATTAAGGTACCCCAATAAATTGCCCGATTCTAATCGAACTGGCCAAAATATTATTAATTATAGAGGCAAGTTTGCGCAGTTGGGCTGCACAACAAATAAGGGGAAGATTGGCATTTAAGATGAAAAGGTGTAACGGGTACATTACCTACGTTGAGTCCCGCCGCTAAGAAATTCAGAGAAGAATCCGCTTGATAGGGAAATGGCATTCAGTAGTAATATCTTATTTTTTGAAATAAGCTTCATATGGTATCGAACCTAACGTAAATCTCTCCCAAACAATAGGAAGGCGTCCCCTTTTTGACTAGGTAATCGAATTGGCGAGGACAACTTATCTACGGTAAACACATCCAAATATGAACACAGGGAGGATTATTGACAGTTATTACATTTACACTGGTCGAGTGTTTCATTAGCCTATTAACGTTAATATTTTACCATCACCCAAACCGCATTCCGCTCCAGCTGGGAAGCCTTGAAATACTTCTGGAAGATCCACATAAATGATACCAATCCACTTCCCTGCCCAAAATAAAACTGATATATTTTCCTCCAAAAAATTCTTATTTCACTGCCATTAATATTTTATTTTCAAGCCGACAGGAAATTTCCAGACTCACGCCCTTTTCCTTTTCAACGGGGAATGAGTGTTTCAATGCACACAGTGAATGAGCATGTGAAATTCGGGACCCGTCTCTCGTTATTGGTTATTGATGCTGACTCCAATATTTTTCTCAGATTCGTGCAAAAATTGTGGTAATAAAATTTTAGATAACACAAGAACTAGTCATCCCTTTCGATTGGGATATTTAACATAGGCGTTCGTCACTAAAAACTATATCCTAAAACTTTAAAAACAACTACGAGGAAAATTCAATTTGAAAGGAATGGCAACTCACTCAAATCCCATCTGTTCCTTTCAAAAAAACATTGACATTGATCTAACGAAGTCTCAGAAAATTCTTCTAAGAAAATTTATCAATTAAGTATGATGAATAAGTGAATATTCTCTATACTTTGTACTGGTCTAAGGGAACTGCTTTTTTTTGGCGTTTAGCTCCATTTTAACAAACTAATCAATTTTAAATTGGATGAGTTCCCTCCTAAAATCTCATGAAACATCGTACAAATACGCAGATTTTTACACACTTCTTTTAACTACAAACAGTTTTAATTAAAGAAAAGAAGAATAAATGGTCAACTAATTGGTACATACGTCAAAGCCTTGATAATATTATTATTTCTAACACAAAATGACATCTTACCACTGACGACTGCATACTCTCGTTAAGGTATGACCCGATTCATTAAGGCATCCTACCAGTAAACGGTATGAATTTCTAACGTAAATGCGTTAACACATTTTTATTTTGAGTACGAAACCAAAACATGAAGCCAATCATACATGGGTTGTCTTATCGGCACACCGCAAAACTCAACACTACGTGATTAGTGAGTCGATGGTCGTACACAAAAGGGAAAGCTCAAGGAATTGAAAATGCAACAACATAAAATCTAAAACCAAATTTCCGCAAATACTACTGAAATCAAATTGTTCAAATTAGATGTTAGAGATTAGATTAGAGAGTAACGTCATTTAAACATTTTGAGAAGTAAAAACGATAGCAAAATGGAGTCGGGAGTAATGTGACCGACGAAGACTACAAAATTCGTGTTACTCATTAGAAATTCACAATTGCAAAGAGTGCAAGTCTCTTAATGAGATTGGAATTATGTAATCAGAGAATAAGAATGAAGGCCATTACAAAAAGCCATGGTTTTCAGAAAACGTCTGAAATCTGACTCTATACATTGACACTACCTTTACCATTGCCCTGACTATCCACTAGTAAAAAAATTACTTTTCATGTCACTGCTCTGAAGTCATGTTCAAAAATACAACTAATACAGCCTGCCGGTAAAAACGACGGAAAATGCTCACAGGAAAATACGGCCACAGGTCTACGAAGCATGAGGCCTACGGCCAAGAGGAAGCGAATAAAACCGAAGGGGAGTGAGGCTGACACGAAAAGACCTAAGAGATGAGGGCTCTTGGATGAGAATAAGAGGAAGGAAATGGGTTAGGCCAAAAGGGACGTAAAAAAACGCCAAGAAAGAGTCGGGAGGGAAACGAGGCTATCGATCTGATCACGTGAGCCCTCAGAAAGATACATCGCCGAGGGTGGTGAAAAAAGGATGGGAGTAAGAGGAGGGGGAAAATGCAAATACAATAAGGGAAAATTATTCCTTCCAGACCATCGACTTTGAATTTTAATCGAATTAC
This sequence comes from Hetaerina americana, assembly GCF_022747635.1. Taxonomy (NCBI): domain Eukaryota; kingdom Metazoa; phylum Arthropoda; class Insecta; order Odonata; family Calopterygidae; genus Hetaerina; species Hetaerina americana. The sequence goes on along the minus strand of NW_027287205.1, from coordinate 51,116,646 downwards.
TGAACATAAACCTATAAATACCGAGAGAAATTTAATGAGGCGCGCATAGGGAGCGTTACTAAATCGCAACATCGTATACTGAACGATTCATTGTACGATGCTGCAATTGATCTTAGGCGATATTTAGGACATCTTCGTAGCGACGTTGAGCCGCCAAGACTTCTGACTACCCTGGATGTGTTAAGTAAATTTGAAAAATGGAGGGCAAATTATAATTTTAAAAATAACCCCTATATATACAAACACATCCGGGATATGAGCAGATAGACTGTGTATCGACAACAGTGCTCACAGCCATATATTGTACACGTAAGCCTTGTCTGTGAGAAGACGAGGGATTCAAATCAATAAATACCGTCCCACACCTTAGTCCTATGTAAATTATAAGTACGAATAGGGAGGCGATGTCATTCGCTTTTATCGCAAAGCCAAGGCATGAACCCGACATCTCCTGAATGGCACATCTGCGTCGATTAACGTTCACTAAACTACAGAATCTTCCAGAATGAAAGGCCACGGTGACCCAATACATCATTAAAGATCATTTTAAGGACTTCATATAAAATGAATATTCACGACCCCATACTGTCATTGAAAACTTTTATTGAAAATTACATAACGCGCAAAAACACATCCCCATAAAATGACAGATAAAAAGAGATTCGATGATTTTAGAATTATTTACACAGAAATATTAAGTTTAATTTATCCAATATACTAGGGAGTGGAAAGTCTCGGGTCTGAGAACAACGGTTTTGCAGGCTATGAGTGAACTCATACAACTACGTATGCTGTGGTAGTGAACACAAATCCATTGATTTGGCGACTATGGAAATATATACATGAAATGATTCACACCGATGCGTCCCAGAGACGTAATGACTTGTACAAGAAGGATAAAAATTTTACTTTAAAAAGCCTCAACTTGGTAAAGTTTCACCCTAATTCAGAACAGATGTGAAACCAATCAAGTAAAAACGTGGGACTAGAAATTGTTTAATTTTACGTGTTTTTTTTCTTTCCATATTAGCAAGGTGAAAACCCACCGTAATGACACCAAAGTCACAATACGTATTGAATAGGAAGAAGGTTTCTTAATTAAAAAGGAACTCGGAATCGCAGGTACAATACACTTGAGAGCAACGACGTTGTGAAGAGTCAACTATAAGACCATGGCTGCAACATATCTGCAAGATCAACTGCAAATTTCACCTCGGATGAAGTCACTGTGCTGTTTAATGCGTCCACATGCGGAAGGACACAATTGGCAATTGCACTACTTAACCAGTACTTGGCAGAAAATGAACACTTTTAAATTAAATTCAATATATTTCTCGTTAAGTATCTCGTATGTAGACTTGTTCCCTTCTCTTTCAACCAATGATATGTAGCCATCCGGCGTTTCCATTACTCGAATTACAATCGAATATAGCGAAAATTCGTCGATTTAGAATTACGAATATTTATCGGCGTTTCGATCGTTTATAGGTTCGTTCCCGATGGAGAAGATACCTAACTCATTTCACTAGAAATCTGTAACCGACTTTCCATGAAGAATTTCAACCATCCAATAGACCTAGTCGTCCAAAAGGCGATGACGACTTGAACTTACTTTCATATTAGGGATAGGAAAACAAAAGCAGGTACGATCTGATAATAACGGCATCATTCCTTGCGTCCCGGAATCCAGCAGCGCCAAATCATGTCAAATTGAGACGAAAGATAAGGACAACAGCGCCGACAAGAACATTATTGTCTGGTTTTTGAATGCGCCATAAGCAGGAATAAAGATGGAAAAGCGTAATTTAGGAAACCACCATTCTTTCAAATGAGCACTCTTCCTACTACTGCCCCCCTGATAAAAATAACCCCTCAGCCTCTTCCAAGAGCACGACACTACCCGCTCCAAGTCGTCAACGCTCACTTGACGTCAATAGGACATCGATTTGGGGACTTCGACCTCCTGGTGATTCTTTCCGGAGTCTTGGGGATTCGAGGGAAGGCTTAAAAAAAAAGAGGACACGATACCCGTGCAGGCGCCTGGTCTGCCCTGCAGCAAACAGAACGCGGGGCAACTTTCCAATAACTGTAACGAACACAGCAGTACAATAACTGCCGGACAACTTTCGTGAATAACATGTACGAGAAGTGAGACCCAAGTTCTACATATACTCTCTAGTTGTGCTGAATTTACTTCGTCCTCTCGGTCCGGATTGGATATTGCAATAATTCGTGTACCATCATGACAAATGATAATGGATTTCGCCTGCCTAACTTACGCATACACGTATATCACTCCCTATAAATCATAATCAACAATTTCGGCTAGACAAAACCAACGACGAAAGACGAAATTTGAGCCACAACTTCATTTCATCGTACATACACCCCACACAGATTCTGTTTTGTTTGGCATCATTACATTGAAGCCCCTCTTTTCATACCTGACTCCAAAGGTAGCGGGAAAGGAGGAAGGCTTTCCAAGCAATTGTGGGATATGCCGCGACAGTAACTTTTAAATGAGTCAAATGCTATATATGTTCATTAAAGTGCCTTGCCCGGGTTTTGAGCCCGGATCCCTCGATGTCCAGACGAGTGATTTAGTCAGTTCCGTTATCGGGACGTCACCGATGTCGTGCTTTCGTGACAAGTAATGACCACTTCATCAAGCAGTTTTCATCGAAATCTCACGCCAAGCGGTATTAGCAAGGAAATGAGGCGAATCCGAAAACTTTGATTTACCAACCAGCTGGCACCCAATAGTTATCTAACGATTGGTATCCAAATTTCAAAAATACACCAGGTCTCTTGCAAGACAGAGAAACGAGTAGGAGAAAGTTTATGTGCATGTGTATTTTATGAAAAGTGGGGTTACAATAGCTCGCCCACCATACATTGAAGGCCAAGGCCATGAGAGTCGTAAAAACTTTTTAATCATTCTTCTATAGAAGGTTTTCCGAAAAATAATTCTTCGTGTTTTGGAATCTCGTAAAGGCCACTGTTTACTTGGGATCTCCGAGATGCCTGAATTATCACGGGACATATAACCCATCAGGTATAAGCTATTAATTCAGTTATGATCCCTGCAAGTGGGGATTTTACTTCCCTTTCATACATAATGCAAAACCCCAGAAATGGTACGGCTGAACGAAACGTTTTTCCTCGAACGCAAAGAACTTCACTCTTACTTTTTACGACGTTTTCATTACATTTTAAGAAAAAGAAACAATTGTGTTCAGTGCCCTTCCAGGCACTTCCATACAATTATTATTATTCTTAAGTAATCTACCGGTTAAGGTAGGCTTTGCATGGACACAACTACCAAATAAATATTTGCGACTCCTAACAAAACACTATCCAGCAACCTATCGTACTGTTAATCAAGTCCCTCTTCATCTCTGAGTATTTCCTTTCTCCCTTCTTCCCGTCCAACACCCCTATCATGTTCCATCCATTTCCTGGTTTGCCTAACATTTACCCCTCTATCAGTCTTCAACATCCCACTGCCGGTCAAAACCCCCTTCATCCACTTTTCCTGCCTCCATAGGATTTCTCCCAACAAACCCCTCTCTTCACCCACCATAACAAGTACTTCCTCATTTGTTTTCTTCTCTGTCCATTTCACCTTCTCCATTCTTCTCCAAACCTACATTTCAAAAGCCTCCAATCTACGTCTATCCTCCTGCTTCAACGACCACGTTTCCGCGCCGTACATAGCTACGCTCCATATCAAAGTTTTTACGAGTTTTCTTATTATCCTTACTCAACGTCCCTCTCATCAACTCCCTCCTCCTTGCAAAAGCCTTTTTGCCTAGCGCAATTCTTCTCCTTACGTCCCTACTACTTTGACCGGGTTGGTCCAAAAAACTTCCCAGATAGGTAAACTGTTCTACCTGCTACAGTTTTTGCCCTCCTATTTTAATGTTTAGCTTAGCCTTTTTTCCTAGAAAATCGCATAACCTTTGTTTTATTAATATAGATTCTCATCCCATACCTGTCGGCACTGAATTTCCAATTCACTCAGCAATGCTTGGAACCCCTTGGCTGACTGACAAACTAAAGCTTGGTCATCAGCAAACCTAACTAATTTTACGAATTCCCCGCCCACTTTCATTCCTACCTCCAGTTCTTCCCATGCCTCTTTAATCATTTCCTCTGCATACAGGTTGAACAGCAACGGTGATAATGGGCAACCCTGCCTTACACCCCTACCTAACACTGCCCATCCTGACTCCCCGTTTCCCACCCGCACCTGAGCAGTCTGAGACATGTACAGGTTGCGGATTAGCCTCCTTTCCCTCCAATCTATTCCTATTTTCTGCAATATACTCATTAGTTTTTCCCAATTCACTCTATCAAACGCTTTTTCGAAATCTACGAAACAAGCAAATACCTCCTGGTTGTGTTCTATATTCCTCTCGATTAATAATCTCATTACTGCAATGGCATCACGCGTACCTCTCCCCTTCCTATACCCAAACTGATCATCCCCTAAGTAATCATTTGCCCTACTCTCTATCCTTTTGTTTATGATCCTGAGAACAACTTTAGCTTCGTGGGGTATGAAACTTATCGTCCTGTATTCCTCACATGATGTAGCCTTTACCTTTTTTGGAATAGGAACTAAAACTGATCTCACCAAGTCTTCCGGCGAGATTCCTTCCTCATAAATACTACGGATCAGCCCATATAGCCTCTTCCTCCCACATTTTCCTAAGTCTTTTAAAAGTTCCGCGGGAATGTTGTCCACCCCCACGGCCTTATTTAGTTTCATGTCCCTTAATGCCCTTTCTATCGCATTGTCTAGTATGCCTGGACCTAAGCTATCTTCCTCTACGTCATGTTCCTTTTCTATGTCTAACTTTGTTGGTCTAAACTCTTTACTATACAGTTCTTCTATATATTCCTTCCATCTCTCTTGGATCTTCCCTGCGTCAATATTACCTTACCCGACTTATTCCTACCTGTTAGTATAGATCTTCCCTTCTTACTTCCGGATAGTGATTTAACCTTGCTGTATATGGCACCAATTTTACTCTTTCTCTGCAAACTTTTCATATCCCTGCACCGCGTCTTCCTGCATGCTTTATTTGTAGCCGGTCTCAATTTATTATTTGATTCTTTGTACTACCTTTTGCCGATCTCTGTGTTTATATTCTTCCATTTTCTTCATCTTTAAAATCATCTCAAACATGATCCATTGTCCCCTTGTCCTTCCCCATTAACGGCTCCCATCGTTTCTTTTGCGGCTTTCGATATCCCTTTCTTGATACATTCCCATTTTTCTTCGATAGTACTCAGCTCTTTACCGTCATCCATGATTTTCTCAGCAGCCTGCAAACACTCCTTCCTTATCAATCCATTTAATGCTTCTACATTCCATTTCCTAAACCACCTCTCCGGCCTTATCTATTTGAAAGGGACTACACACTCCATAACAACTAAATTGTGGTCTGAGTCCGCATCTGCTCCCGGAAAGCTGTGCGATTTGATCACAGTGTTCCAAAACCTGTGTCAAACCAGAATATAATCTAACTGATACCTTTCCGAGTCACCTGGCATTTTCTATGTGTACCTATGCCTTTTGTGGTGTCTAAACCAAGTGCTGGTGATGACTATCTCCTGTCTCATGCAGAATGAAATTGTTTTCGCAGATTTCTCGTTCCCAAACCTTAGTCCTCCACCTCATCACCATATCTTCGTTCGCCTACTGTCGCATTCCAATCCCCCATCAATATCAAATGTTACCCGGTATTATGTCCTTGAACTGATCGTATAGCATATCGATTTCTTCCTCCTTATGGCTGCTCGGTGGCATGTATACTTGAAAAATGACCAAGTTCGTCGGTTCTGCTTTGCCTCTACCAGTAATATTCTATCCGTTGTTTGTTCTATGTTGATTACGCTTCTTCCTGCCTCCTTATTCAATAATATGGCAAACCCTCGTTGGCTCTCGTCTCCGCCGCTGTATATTATTGAATCACTATCACCCCGGTGATCCCCGCTATCCTTCTACCTCAATTCGGATAAACCTGAAATATCGATAATTCCTTTTTCTATTTGTCGCTTCATATTCTCTAATTTTTCTGTCCTCAACATTGTCCTAACATTCCAAATTTCTATTCTAACTAAATTGGTCTCCTAAAGCGTTTTCTGACCAGTTGCTGTCGGTTTTCCTTTGCAAGGGTTTCGTGAGATTTCCATATAATACATATACAAATAATTTACGACATGTGAATTTTGTGCCGCGTATAAAACTCGGCCTAAAAATTAGAAACTGGAAGCACAATTTTTTTATCATGCAAATCTGGAATGACGCAATTAAAAATGAATCGAATTGGACTAGGCGCATAACCTTACATATTACATCGTGGCTTCAAAGAATTCATTTAATTTCGTCATCCGCCTGGGGAAAAACATTAAACCACGTCAACGGCGTCCCCGAGCGTACTTGCCACTGACACGTAATTCGGTTTCTATGCAACATTCTGAAGCTGGGGCGAGCCACGGTTGGTATGACGTGAGAAATCGCTGAATCGATGTTAGCGGGAATAATAGTGTCATGAGCAGGCATAAAAAGAACACGAACTCTTCCGACGACATTAACACTGTCTCCATAGAAATTGCAGCGAACTACCATTCAGTCCCACGAAAGCAATTCTCTGTTAAGAGCAACTGCGTTCATGCGGTGGGTGGTGTCAAGCCGGGAGCGACATGCGACTGCTAACCAATTAAGTACCTCGCCCGCCAATGTTTTTCCTCAGAAACAACTACACGAGACGAGAATGAAAGGCGACACAAAACCCACACAGTAGGTACGCGCACTGATGAGTTTTTTCCTCCTCACGCCTCGTAGTTACAATCAGGGAACCCCCCCCCCCCGGGTTTAAATTCAATCTGAAATAACTAGCCTGGAACATGAGTGATAGTAGTGAACAAATACTGCCCACAACACCGTCACACCCTGATAACGCTAAGGATAACGTCAATGGAAGAAATCCTATATACTTCCGACTGGTAATTAAAATCAACATTAAAAACGAATAATATGAGATAAGACGTCTTTAAACAAGTGATATGCTGAGTAAAGATAAATTATGAGAACAGTCCATTACCCTAGTACAATGAATTTAATGAGTTCGGATGGGAGGAGCGATATTTCAAATAAACAAAGAAACTGGCTAAATTAATTAATTCGTATCCCAGCGGACATGAACTGATAGTTCCATTTACAAAATTTTTGAGAATGTAGGGAGGTTACATAGAGGCGTAGAGCAAAACAATGCACTCTAATATAAACAATATTTCTACAGAATCACTAAAATATTCCGACAAACCATCGCAAAAATAAACATAGCATCGTAACAGCAAATATACGTGCACAAAAGAGGCATAAAAAATTCAAATTAGAGGCAAGTGGATATAGTATGAAAAATATATCGAAAACTTGACTTTGGGTAAAAGAAACGATACAATGCAATAATTGCATAGCGTAAAAATCATTCGCCTTGACCTGTATTCGAACCCTGATCTCTCGATGTCCGGCCGAGTGCTTTCGCCAGCTTAAGCTATCGAGGCGTCGTCCTATTACATTCTGAAATGTTGGGGGGTTTAAAGGAACAAGATAAGACGAAATACCGTACACGCAATTTCACAGGCATTCGTAGTGGTACGCGATGCGCCGCAGTCCACGAGGTTAAAGCCAACTGTAAACACTGAAAGTTTTTTACCTTTCACTAATTACAAGAAACTGCGGGAAATGCCGCGACACTTACTTCAGACTCGGCGATTGTTGCATTGTAATGCATATTAGCGGATGACTCCGTCAACACGTTACTCTCGCGGCATCTCCCGCAGTTTCTTGTAATTTAAAAGAAACGTTTTCCCACTCATGCCTGGGTTTGCCTCCACTGGAAAACTACGAAGTCCCGTATTCAAATGGCACGACATTTTCTTGAAGCGTATCTTATCACAAACAGCAATCGAGTGGAGAAAAGGGAACTGGGACATAGTTACGGGGGGGAACACGGAAACGGATCACGTAAAACTCTACATCTAAACCTTTAAATCAAAGCTAATTCTATAGGAGATAATATAACGAACAAGAGTTACATGAATTGTTAAAAACTGATGAATTTTCCCGTACTACCTTTGCGCAATAAAATCAGTCTAACCAGTGATCATCGTCGAGGATCGAATGGTTTTCTAGGAAACTGCCAGAGTACTTGTGAATCCGACGCCGAGGACCACTTCGCGGTACGGGTGGTAAGAAGTGAACTGAGGGGGTCCTCTGGAATAAATACAGCCAAAACGGCTCACTTCATTAATGAATGAATTGAACATTTTAATCATGTAATTTGTAATGCATTGAACATATCACGCACGAGTTTTCACGTCATAGGTTAGTCAATATTATGAGAAAGAATTGACGAAAATATAAAAATTAAAGAAGGCGGAATATCAAAAAGTATTACGAAAAAACGTGGGGATTAACGAAGGGAGATGACCGAGTATGACCTTTGACGTGCCTAACTTCGCCAGTGCCAGTGACTGGAGTGATATGAGTCGAGTATAATGAGTTTAAGCGAGAGGCAAGGCCAAGTTGCCTGCCTGCCATGATAACCTCCATGGAGAAGGACACGGCGCATTAGATTAAACATTGATTTCTTCAAGCTCATGGGAGGTCACCTCGGCAGGATGGAGATGCGTTGGACGGGGGCTCAAGAGGGTTATACCCGTCGCGCCATGACGTAGCCGAGGTGATCTGAGTGAGTTGACGCACCGCAGAACCTTTTCCCACTACTAAGCATAATTTCCATAAAAATACCATGCACACCGTGAACCGTTTTCCCACATCGATTTTCACCAACATTCTACAGGTCATTCACACTCAACGGAAGGCAAATCCACGACAATAAACCTCTCTGTGCGTCAACCAAAGTTTATTACTTAAGAGGTTGATTTCATATGCCTGGTCATCCATGTTTTTTGAGCAAATTTTGTTTTTTTTCGTGAAAGTTTCAGAAGGAAAACGTATCGAACTTGACATTTGGCATTTCCTATATCCTACATACAAGTAGTAGTTAAATGTACTCCATAATGTTGCTAAAATAGCTTAACGCTCCAAAAGGTCCTTTTCCATGGTAGCCACATATGACAGATTATAGAAGTAGGTACAATTGTAACATTAACCTTACCCCTAACCAAAACTACTTCATCTCTCAATTAGAATTTGACACATTAATTCAATAGATTCTCCACATTTCATTCCCCTGTGGTAGAAATGTCAACTCTATGATCTTGCCCCATTGCCAGATTTGTATTAAACCTAATTTAATTTTCCCAACTTCAGAAGGCTTTTAAAAATGTTCATGCAAGTAAGAAATGAATAGGTTAGAAGTTACAAGTTTCACTTCCTTGGAAAACCGCAAATTGAACTAACAGCAGCTCTTTAAATCAGATTCATGAGGGGGAATTTAAACCTGACGGTTCTGGTCGTATCCGGGTACTTTATTTACTTGGAAAAAATGGCCAATATTTTGTTGGTCAAAAATAAGTAGTAGTAGTAGTGTTAGGGGAGGCGATCGACAGCTAAGGTCATTTGCAGCATTAAGGATGGACTGGAGAGGAGAAGGGTGGAGAGAAACCTGGCGTCGGCATTAACCTACTCCTAACGAGAGGCGCCAAGGGGTCCGCAGGTTAACGCCCCATCCGACGGACAGCATACTCACTCAAAAAGGCCCTCCACGAAGCACCTCAAGTAGGGATCGGGTGGGAAGCCAGTACGTCAATCACCGCACCATCCCGATCCCCTTGGTCAAAAAGATACCATCGTATTTGACATATAAATTGAACCAGATTCTCGCGCTTACGTAAAAAATCAATGGGGTAAACGGTGAGAACAATAAGACCTTGCGCGGCCCATGACATTGACCACTGTGGTTCAAAATTAATTTGAGAAGAAATAGTCATATCACTACTAGAAAATAATTTAAAAAATTACCGATAATAAATAGATAAAGAACGTACTACGGCCGAGTGCATGGAAAGAAAGTAAAACCCAAAGCCGTACACTTAAGGGCACTTATAGGTGGAATATAGAAGGGGGTGGGAAAGTTATTGTTTGGCGGGAAGCCAGAGGCCAGTGACCCGTCACTCAAACAAATGAAATTTAAAATAAATAGTTCTACCAATTACTCCCTTGATCAGGTATTTGCACACCAAATTGACCTTCACAAGTCGCAACCACACACACACGCAGGGTTTACGGGGCGGGAAGCCCGACGCCAGTGACCCGTCACTCAAACAAATGTAAAATAAAATAAATAGTTCAAACAATTACTCCCTTGATCAGGTATTTGCACACCAAATTGACCTCACCATTCTTCTCTGAAGAGGCCTGCTTAGCAGGCGAAACACCTGGTGTCAGGTTTTTCGGCACTTTCCCCTCCAGCACTGTACTTTTGTGTCGTCCGAGTTTGAGTGACGGGTCACTGGCGCCGGGTTTCCAACCCCGTAAACCCTGTGTGTGTGAGTGTTTGTGACTTGCGAAGGTCAATTTGTTTGCAAATACCTGAGCGAGGGAGTAAGTGTTATATAATTTTAATTTATTTTTTCATTTGTATGAGTGACGGGTCACTGGCGTCGGGCTTCCCGCCCCGTAAACCCTGCGTGTGTGTGTGGTTGCGACTTGTGAAGGTCAATTTGTGGTGCAAATACCTGATCAAGGGAGTAATTGTTTGAACTATTTATTTTATTTTTTCATTTGTCTGAGTGACGGGTCACTGGCGTCGGGCTTCCCGCCCCGTAAACCCTGCGTGTGTGTGTGGTTGCGACTTGTGAAGGTCAATTTGGTGTGCAAATACCTGATCAAGGGAGTAATTGTTTGAACTATTTATTTTATTTTACATTTGTTTGAGTGACGGGTCACTGGCGTCGGGCTTCCCGCCCCGTAAACCCTGCGTGTGTGTGTGGTTGCGACTTGTGAAGGTCAATTTGGTGTGCAAATACCTGATCAAGGGAGTAATTGGTAGAACTATTTATTTTAAATTTCATTTGTTTGAGTGACGGGTCACTGGCCTCTGGCTTCCCGCCAAACAATAACTTTCCCACCCCCTTCTATATTCCACCTATAAGTGCCCTTAAGTGTACGCCAATTACCGATAACATAGTGTTTAGGAAGAATACAATACTCAATCGATGAGTCCCACTGTTTTCCCAAAGGTAACTCATTACTGTAAAATACGAGAATATTAGAATACCAGAAATACTAGAATTCGGAAAATTTAATGTAAATATATTGAGAACTAAAGAAACTATAGCAACATTCCTGTTATTTATGGCCCCCCCCCCTCGTATAGCTTAAATGCCAAGCTCTCTGATTCGGCACAAAACGCCTACTATTGCGCGCTTAGACCAATAATAACAAAAGGTAAAGGCTAACGACCCATAAATTGATTAAGGATCAAAACCACATATCTTCATTGCTGGCAATAGCTAACGAGAGGCAACTAGGAAAACATTCAAATCCTCCAACGGCATGAATAGTAAACAAGTAAACCTGCGCCTCAAAGAACTGTAGCGTGCCGTGGATTGTCTCCACGAAAAGCGTCCACATTTATCCACACGGTAACAGCAGTGGCTTCTCTACTGAGCACTTCTTGGGGGTGAGTCAATGAAATTACTTGACGTGAATCAATTTAAGAATGTATTATCCAGGCCATTCGTCCAAATTGCGTGAAACTCGTTCTATGAATTAATCCAGCTTCTCCGTTGATGTCAAATAAGAAAATTTACCACAGAATGACTTGCCTAATTTTACACGATGGATATGAGGGCATTCAATTAACATGTCCTACTTTGCTTTAAAGTAGGAAAGTTGAAATCATATCGCATCATTCATATCGTACGACTAGGAAAGAAATAACGGATAAAAACGATATAAAAACAAATACTGAAAAAATCAATCAGATAAAATAAAACTGAAAGTTACCAGCAATTCCAATAACTTCTAACTGATAGCATTTGTGATTAAGAAGTGAAAGTTTCACAGTTTACATTGTTCACCAAAAAAGAGCCCCACATATAGTATATTACGCTGGGATCGAGTTTATCAGTGCCTTGTAATAAATCGTATTTCCCATCATGATTATTAAGCGCCGGGCACACTTCGGATAGGATGTCATCATCTACGATCACAATCGATTCGCGACGGGCATTTTCAATTACTGCCGTGACAGAGTTACTCTACGCTGACAACTCCTTCGATCTATTTGTTTTGATATCGGTTGAACTACAGAAATGGTCTTTCCTACTTCAACTACAACTGTAATTGACGTATTTTCAACTACTCTCGGAATTGCGACCATAATGGTGGAGCATTGGGCAACCGACCAAAGTTTACTGGACCGAAAACCTATTCACTGTTCTCGGACGATGCGCATCTGGAGATAGCCAGGGAGATTTTTTCGGATAATAAATTCAACGAAGGCGCACTTAGAACGAGGAAGACCGCAAATATCGAAGAAAAAAAATCCAGGACATTTCCCAGTTTTCTGGACCAAAATCTAGAATCTGAAAAAAACCCAGAAATAACTGAGTATTTTTTCGCAATTGATTATATACGAAATGGCCAACAATAATAAGAACTCTGCCTTAAAAAATGTCTACACTTTGAACTAATTTTTCTTTTAAAAAGCATATTATCCCATAAGAAAATTTCCTTTATATTATGAGAAATATTAATATTATGAAAAAATAGTGGGTTTGAAACATTAGCCTTCAATATTGTTCGCAGGTAATTCAGACAAAATGGGTGGGAGCACGCTTAAGCGATAGTATTATATTCCACTCAATTTGATTTGCTGAGAAAAAAAATGTCGCAGCAAAAAAAGAATTCCATGCAACATATGGTTAGGCTTTAGTCGACAGCCATCCTCACCGCGCAAACAAGAAACCTTATGCTGACCATTGTTTCAAATATCTCGGTTTTTAAGAGAGACTGGTGATAATTTTAGGCCCGTAATCGAGTTTACGTTTTTCCTCAGATAAATTTCATCACATACTCGACTTTGTTGATATAAGAGTCAAATTTCACAATATCGATACCTTTTTCAAAAATGTAAAACCAAGGAAATTTAAGTTTAAATTATTATCAAAAGGCATTGTTTTAATGGCGCATTTATCGGTGGCTGTGAAAACTAGCGAATGACTCACAAATTGGCCAACTTTCGTCATGTTTTAACATTGTCCCACTCATTCATACGTAATAAAACAATTGGGAGATGTTTTATCATTCATTGGGGTCCGTTATGGATTCTGCTGCATGCTTATTTTGCAAAACGAAATCTCATGCCTTTTGGCCAAATTATGTTAGCTAAAATATTTAGTACATAATAACCCTCCAAGTAATTTTTTTCGCAATACTTACGAAAGACATTGATACCAAGTTTCGTAGCATAATTGGACACCGCCTTTATTTTAAGAATTCCAAATAGAGGTACAATTAAGAGAGCAGACGAGCAGCTGCCACGGTAGTTCTCCCATATTGAGTGTTAAATGCAGCGAGAAATCGGAACAAGTCCGATAAATTCGTCAATAATGCCCCACATTTCACTAGACCGTTTCCGTTGGGAACAAAAGTAATGAAATATAACGACCTGAAAGACATGAATTGCTAGCCTTGGGACTATTTGAATATCGAGTGTGCTCCATCGAAAGAAAAATATATTTCATCGCGAAACTGGAGCTGAACGAAATTAAGACCTCACGCTACAGATGTCACTTTATAATGACCATTCACGAAAGAAGATTTCGTTCTTTGCAGAAAAATATCAGTTTTGATCATTTAATTTACTTTTAAGTCTAATCAAGTGACTCTTGGCATCCGTTAAAGGTAGTGGATAATAGGTCCGGGAAAGCTCTTAATATCCCTTCTTGCCCAGCACTCCAAAAATACGTAGTAACTAAACCACCACAGTAAAAAGAATTTCATGGAAATTCCGAAATATATTTGATTAGGCAGGTCAGGCTCAGCAATAAAGCGTTATACGGATCAATGCATACGAGGTAGTAATCACGACGACAGGATATGGATGGGTACAAAAGTGCTGATATAATTTACACGCTGTCGAGAAAACATTGGACATTACGCAAAGGATGCATACGTCGATGAAAACGACGCAAAAATCTCTTCATAAATAACAGGCAGGTTTTTATTACAGTTAAAGTTGATCAAACCTGGGTATTTGATGTGAAAGAATAGTGCGTCTAACACTATGCTAAAACCATTTTATATACGGCCAAATATTTTCATCAAGGAGTAAAAGAAACTACAAATAGTTGGAAGTCCTCTCATTTATCCATAATCGTACTACAAGACTAATTGTTACGCCTTTTATGGACTTTTTTCACGGCACTTTTCGTTAAAAATTTCAAAAACAACCCAAAACGTATTCCACGCACTTCTCTAACTCTTTTAACGATTTATAAGGTCAAATGTACTGTTTAGCATTTGTAATTCCGTAGAATGAAGCATGAAAATAACTTCATTGGTAACTCTGCGTTTGTCGTGGAAAATCAGAGTGATGCCAGATTCATGTAACTCCCCTCCCTCCTCGCACATCACTCACTGTTAAGTATCCCTTCTCTGAAGACGTAACACATCAACAGCCCCTAATCAAGAGCGAAACGCCGCAACATTATGAAAATTTACATGCCCGACGATCGAATCGAGGCCTGCCCGAAATTAAACTGAAACGATCGACTTATAGAATGGATGACGCGGTTGATTTATTTTTTATTGAATGTAGCCTACCGCTAACGGAGGGGTTTGGGTGGACATAGTGATTAACCACCGCTACATTTCTTAGCCTCGCCTTGCTTGATACTTCACAGTACACTAAAACCTTCTTTAATTCCGTATTTGCCCATCGTTCCGTCCAACATGCTCCTTCTCCTTTTACTCCCCCCACAATCGAGTCGAATACCTATCAAATCGTCCGACATTCACTTTTCTTGCTTCCTCCGGATATCCCCCAACGACCCCCCCCTCCTCTCTCCGTTATATCTACGACTCCAATGCTTAGTTCTCCTTTCCATCAATTTAACTTTTTCCATTCTCCTCAACACCCACATCTCAATAGCCTCCAATCAACTCCTTATCATCTTCCCCGAACGACCAAATATTCGCTCCATACAAAAGTTTTCACTGATCTTTTCTTAGCATCCAAACTCAATGTCCCTTAAAATCGAAGTAAATTTTACACATTTGCCCGCTAACACTTCCCGACTCGCATCTCCCTCCTAGTGAGAGAGCACGCAAGACGCACACCGCTCTTCACACCTCTTCACGCTCAGCGTCAATTCTCTCTGCCGCCATTGCCGCCGTCCTACATCCCTTGTCTCTCCCTCCGCCCATCCCCGCACCCCCCCTAACCGACCGCGCGAAGGGACAAGAAGCGACCGCCCACGCCTCTCTTCTTTCACGCCCGCTGGGACCACCGCGAGCGACAAAAATACACGCCGGAAAAAGAGGAGGCGTCCGAGACTGGAGGCTGGAGATGGAAGAGGCGAGGGAGCAGGCACGCATGTGGTCATCGGCGGCGACCGAGAAACGCACATCCGGAACGCCGAAAGGTGAGCATGAGGGAGGGGGGTAGGGAGCACTGGCAGTGGGAGGGTGGCGGAGCACTCCCACTCACTTAACCGCCTTCTCGCCATCTGACGCCTCCCAACTTATTCGTGCAGAAATAATAGGGACGACTACGAGGAGCATTATGCAACGTATAATGAAGGGTACGCTGGCGACAGTGAAATCCCAAAGCAGTTTTCACGTGCCGTTAAATAATGTGGTTTATACAACCACCACACGTTAGCTGTGCAAGTATCATGTATTCTCCATGCATTAACCAAATGCATAAAGCAGCTCTACTCGTTTGTCTCGGTTAGCGACCGATTCCGAAGGTCATTCCCGCTGGGAGTAGATACATTTTCAGGGTGGTAAAAATTCAGCTTCGGCTTTGGGCTATTCTAAAGGCGCTAGTTGAACGTGTGTGTAATGGATGGACTTGAGACTGGTACTGGATATTCTCGTCACATGACCTTCGAGGTGAGATGGGGCTACCACCGACGAATCTACCAACGCTGGGAATCACGTACGAGGTACATTATTTCCACTCATTCCAACCTGCGAGTCAAGGGTGAATAATTGAAATGGAGACATCAAGAAATGAAAGAATATTCAAACTTCATTTTAATGGATTGTGCAGAAGTATTTCGTCAATGTCCTCCTCGCCTCCTTGACGTGACAATACATGCGTCTGGCTAACAAATACGATCACTGGAGAGCCGAGACTCGACTAACCGATGAACGGGGGATTTTCCCCAGATAAAATTTTACGAAAAGAGCTGCGTTTTGAAACCTCATTGCGATTTCGATAACGGTGTAGCATGGGCATCCTAAGGAGCACAAACTCTATTTAGAAGCAGTAAATAAACGTAAATATGCGCCCTGAAAAATGGTATTTTTTCATTACGCATTACTCGACAGAAGTGTAAATGAATGAGGGCGCACATGACTCTATGGCTCCAATTAAAAAAGAATCTAAACTGCTGCTCTGGTGAATAACAAACGGTCATTTAAAGAGGAAAGATTGCTAGGAAATGAATTACTACTCGCTCACGAACAAAAAATATTTGAAACAAGCGGCAATAGCTTTACTAAACTGAGGGCTGAACGAGTGCGAACGCCAGCTGAGTGGGAGTCCAGTGGAGAGCTCTACAAACGCAGCACTCTCTTCAGTTGAACCAATTTTGTAGTCTGTCGCCAGAAATAAAAATACTGAAAATCTTCCCCTCTCTCAATGGTTGGCACTTGGTCCGTAAATAAACTCGACCATTACCATTTGAGAGAGAATGTCCGTTAAAACAAAACGAAGCAGAATTCCACTCGGCCGCTTCCACTCGTAGACCTTACGAGTATATCATTTTAAGCGATAAAAACTACTCTTCAATAGCCTTTCTTGGACTCTCCCTTGCGAGAAGAGAGAACAGAATTTATCAAAATAAAACCACCCACATAGAAACACGGGATATATCGTAACACACACGGCACCGCATACGGCTTAAATTTAACTACGTTCCAGAGAAAATAGGTAAGTTCTTTTTGTAAAAGTTTCTAATATTAAAAAAAGAAATTGATATAGATTCAAGTTTTTCAAGCTACTACGACATAGTTCAAGGCCATCGATGAATTTTATCGGTGATAAGCAGGACATAAACGTTTAAGATTATACAAAACTGAATCGGACAACAATGAATGTATGAGGATTTGATAGAAAATTTTCCAGGCGTCGCCGCCGAAACAATATTTCTGTTCTTAAATATCTGACAGTATGAAGTAAAATCATTTCCACTTTCAAAATCATATTTTCATATGCAAAACTTTTCATCGATTGAAAACCCAAACCTAAGACGGAAATCTTCCAAAAATTGTAGAAAAACAGAAATAGCTCTTATAGTAATAAGAAAAAGGTACAGTCATACGCGATTTTTCTCTATTTTAGAACGATAAAACACCTATGACCCTGTGAATGAGGAGGACGACATTGGACACACACCCCTGAAATCATTGATTTAAACACGTAAAATGGAAATCATGAACGTAAGAAGTTGTAATGCATAAAATGAAACTCACAGCTATGTATCAATAGCAGCACAAAAGAATGAAATCGGGAGCCGGAAACATAATTTTCAGTACAAAACTTTGGGTACTCTGTAGACCAGAGTCTTCAAGGATTCGTATGGACATGCAGCAGCTGAGTTGCAACAGCTAGAGATCAAGTGCCTCAGTCATTGCACTCCGAGGTGTGAACAATGCGAACCTCGACCAAAAAAAAAGTCTTAACGCAGTAAATCCCATTGATTTTCTGGAAAAGTAACAAACGGTGACTTTCATAGAGGTGACAAAAAGGGGAAAATACGACTCGGCCCCTTGCGTGGGAATAATTCAAGAGCCCTCAATTATTCAGACCAATCTAAGTTGGGAGTTGACCTTTGAATATCGCTTCAGTGATAAACTACGCACCATGATGCGCAGAAAACTTACATTAATTGAAGATTATAAAGGAACGTCTAGGGTGTACGCAGAAAAAATATTATTGCCAGATGTTACACGATAAACTATGAGTTTTCACGTTTTTTTAAGTTGACCAATAACTCGTGATGGAATAAAATTACAACATAATGCCAAACTAGCACTGACGGATAAACTTGATAGGATGCCCTCCCGTATGCCGAAGATTCCCCTGAGGGAATTCCATTAACGAAGAGAGATTCCTGAAGATAAACGTACCCTTTCCACGCCATTCTTTCGAGTCGAGGTAGGGTTCTTCAGTGTGGAAAGGAAAAGGGGGCACGCATGAAAGCGAGTCCCGGTGGAGAAGGGGATAGCTTCCGGTGAGAGTCGTATATAAGTAATAAATATTCGCGGACAATCACAGTCAACCTTTGGTTTTTTTATAGAAAAGAGAAGAGGGATAAATCGTTGGAAGAAAAGCTCAAAGATAGGGAGTTATTCCGGTCTAAATACTAAACTAGGAGGTTGTGAAACGCTTTGATTGGTCGAGTTTAAAAAACAACAAGAATCATAAGCAATATAGCCCTCATGGGCTTGGTTGGTGACACTGACTGTAATCACATTACTGCCGAAACATTTG
The DNA here is from genome assembly GCF_022747635.1 of Hetaerina americana. Lineage (NCBI taxonomy): Eukaryota > Metazoa > Arthropoda > Insecta > Odonata > Calopterygidae > Hetaerina > Hetaerina americana. Next base: position 51,097,930 of record NW_027287205.1, on the reverse strand, counting down.
CTTTTTAAATACGGACTTCACTGCGAATTCGCCGAACTTTACAACTTTTCCGAGTCATAGTGTCTCAACAGACTTCAAAATCGACCGCATTAACTTATTCTTAAGATAAAATTTTTAGCAAGACACCCACTTATTAAGGAAGGTTTAAGCAACTTCTAACGGAAAGGCAACATTCTGGAAATGATTAGCGGTGACAATGATCTCAATGCTATACTTAAAACTTTCAGACTTCACTTCGTGGAATTTTTTTATGTCTATATTAAATGAGTTTGTAATTTTCCGCAGATTTACATGGACTTAAGTCGGTGAAAAAATACAAACTCATTTAATATAGATCTCAATGTGATCGTTGGCTCATGTTCTAAAAGTTATTTCCCGAAAAGGTATCAACTGAATGTGAACAAAAATAAAGAAGATTATTATCGTACGCGGCAAAGCAGACTACGATATGCAGGATCATTAACTGGAGATAAATATGTAGAAAAAGTGGAAAGTTTTGTTATTTTGCAGGCTACTCAGTACAGATAGAAGATGATAGAAGGGAATCATTAGTCGAATATCCTAGGAAAGAGGGCGTTCTAGCATCAGTAATGTCTAATTACAGGCGGGAACGAACGCCTAGAAGACAGAACGTTGATAAAACACATCTTTAGTGTATTTCTCTAAGGCAGTGAAGAATAACAGCAGATGAGAAGACTGGAGGCTTAGAAATGAGACGGATGCTACAAGAGTGTGTTGGATGTGAAATGAAAAAAAATCTCGAACAAGAGAAGTTATACGTAAATTTGGAGACAGGACGGCCTAATGGGTAACCGCCAAGGGAACAACGAGCGGTAGAACTTTCATAGGAGAACTCCGGATGAGAAATGTATGGCGAAGAAGTCGAAAACTATATTCTTACATTTTTAAACAATTACATAGAAATGGCAAGACGCAAAGAGTAACCTCCATCAAAGAATGGGCCAAAGTGAAGCGGCACTAAGAAATAAAATCAGTGCGGGATCATTGCCATTACAAACAAAAATGTGTTAAACCGGAAAATCAGAGTTTGGTTTTTATTGATACTAACTCCCGATGAATTTTACAGCAGAAAGCATATGACAGAGCATCAAAGCATTTCATCACTTTTCGAATTCAATTTCCAAATAGTTTACACTTCAACTAACTGGCGAGCATCGGTTCAACATTCAATGAAATATCCAAATGAGTATAATAAAAAACTTTCAACAAAAAGCGAATTACGAGATTTTTGAGCTTATGGCTTTTGTCATTACCACGACCAATAAAGCTGCGGGATGGCTTTCGAGGAAATAAAACGTCCGCGGGCCACAAGTGGAAAATTAAACATGCATTTATAAGCCACACGCCGATGCTCTTGTACAACATTATGGTTTCCAAGTTCATCAACCGTAACTACATAATGAATGCTGTGTCATAAGAACTATGCAATAAAAACTTGCTTTCAGCATCAACTAACGGAATATAAATACACAATTACTTCAAGAGAAGAAGCATTTAGATACTAGCATTCCCTCATCACAGAATGGGTCTATTTGGAGATCACCTGACTACTGCAATTGTATATGTATGCATTCACTCGGAAAAATAGGGGTCACTCTTTCAAGTATGCATCAGATAATTACACTAGCGTATCATCCTACGATTAAAAAACATAAAGACGCAATTGCACTAGCTAAGGTATTAAAAAAAGGAAATTTCTATTCACATCGCGTAAGTAAAACTGAGGCAGTGAAAATGAGCCCTACTCCAATCAGTGAAAACACTTTGTAATGAGCTTAAGCCATGGAATGCAATTGTCAACCAAGTAATATCTCACAACCTCCAATTTGGTAGAAAGCAGCGGGAGGAAAACACAGCCGACGGGAACACAGGCGCCACGAATCGAGGGCTCCCTGTTTTAAAGCGAGAAAGAGACTTATCGATTCAAAGAGCGCCTGGACAAGTAGGGAGACAAGAGAGACGAGGTTGGGTAGCGGGATCAGCATTTAGGCGAAAATTAATTCCATCCATTACACGCGTCACATCCGTCGTCCAAAGCCTTACATCTTTTTCTTACAATATATATTTTTTCTCCAAGTAAAGCGTGGGGAAAGGATAGCGCTATCTTACATGCGATATCTCGTCTATACCGCAGTGGTTGAGTCTTCTTAGGTCTGCAAGAAGACGCCACCCCATTCTTTACAATTACTCCCGTTTTTATTCTTCATTTGGCTCGCCTATTCTACCCCGAAGATATTTTTCCTTCCTTTTCCGTTTAATCGCACTATCCATCGGCAATCCGCTTTGAGGGAGTCGACTTAAAAGTACTGAGAAACCACAAATCACTACTTGTTTCTAAATCTTCGACCCAACACACAGACTCAACCTGTATGCTAAAAATCATACATAACGGGCACTGCGGAAAAACAGGGAAGAAATGCTTGGAAATTAACCATTTAATACGCAACATATCGTGGTTAAAACATCCTCTGCAGTAATGAGCGTTCAAACACTACGGACAGATATTTAGTACGTCAAGCGAACGGGCAGTCTGAATTATTTAACCAGAACCAATTTCTGTTACTGCACACCCAGTGCGAAAGTTCACCTTTGCTGACACCTTCCTTCCAAGTCTCAGCGCACGTTTATGAAAACAGTAATTGTCCGCCATTTGAAGACATTTTAGTCAACATACTCGGTGATTCTGGTACGTTTACCTTTCTTAAAATATAATTTATTGCCATGCATTAATCTCGAGGATAGTCCCATCCCAATGGTGCAGCCGAGATCTTCGGAAGCCGTACGTTGAAGGGCTATCTGGGGCCTTAAGCATCGGGCCTAACAATTGTTGACCTAGACGTGCAATGGGGGAAGGATTGGTGTGTCTCCTCTCGGGGATGATTCGTAGCTTTCGCATACCCATAAAAAAATTTGGTCAGCCTGCTGTGCAATTACTGAGCCAATGGGGCATCGTGTAATTAAACTAACAGATAAATCCTTATTGCTTGTATCACTCATGCATAAGCATATAGTATGATTGTGTGTGTCTGGGTGTGTATGGTAGAGCGCGAGGGAAAGAAAAAAGCAGTTACTGACATGCATTAGATTGTCATATGTGTAATTTACGTAATATCTAACGGCCTTTACGAGCAGCAGTCCTTGGTTCTTACATCACATGATAGTCTGACTAGGGCTTCTACACAACTCTTCATACTTTCCTGAGTACCTTATCTCTAAATCGAATGAACTTACTATATTTAAATATTATCTGTGCAAAGGTCACAGCCCTACTTCTCGATATTTGCTTCTTCAAATTTTACAATCCTGCCATAAGTAGCACATCTTCCTTTGGCGTCCTCTCCATCCGCTAATGTTCTTCATACTCATATCTATAAAGTCGCCAATATATTCGCCACTCCTAAATCCTGACATGCCAACTCTTTGAAAACTTTAATGCTACGCTACATAATAAATCCTTCGACAGAAATTAACTGACGATCTTTTCAATTTAAATTATCATTACAGTCATCGGATCTCACGTATATCCAAGATATTCACCAAACGTCATTTTTCTTTCATAAAAGTCACATTTAAGTATGATTTAGTAAGTGATCTATGCATCATATGTAGGAAAGATCATGCCAATAAAATTAGAGAGTTTAAGTGTAGGAAAGATAGATTTAAGATGCAATTTTTTTCCATGAACGATAAGGGATCAGGATAACATTGTCTGACCGCGGTAGGGTCATATTCGGGTCCAAATTTTGTCTGGCGGGTATTCACCCCCTTCTATCTAAATATTAAAAAAATGGGTTGGCGAAGAGTACGCGTATATTTCCGTCACCTCATTCAAGGTAACGCTGCGCTTCATTATTTCCCACGGTGAACGAACAAAATGATGATAACAACCAAAGTAACACGAAAGGTTTCACTGGAAGATGAACACAATAAAATAAGAATTTCAGTTCCAAGTTATTCTGGAAAGTCACAAAAAGCTATTATTAGGCCGTAAACGTGACAACTTAGAATTGGCCGACGTCGAGAATGAAGTCAAATTCGTCGTTCAAAACGTTAATTTCAGACCTCAATGCTTCGTCCTCTGTCTCCTTCAATTCTACGTTTCATCCTTACAGATAACCTTCCCAGATGTAAACGAATCATAAAGATACAAAAAAATCCACTATACTGTACATATAAAACCCACCAACAAACAACAATACTTGCATTATAACAGTTGCCACCCATAGCACACAAAACGCTCCATTCCTTATTCCCTTTCCATAAGAGGAAGTAGAATATGCAATAACCCGGATTCCCTTGATAAATTCCTCTAAAATCTACACAATTCCCTCCGCCGAGTTATCCTGAATTCCTCCTAAACAAAAGAATCCGAAGACATGCTTACACTCCCAAACCTTCCTCCACCGCAGAAACCAACCATGTTTCAATTTGTACCACATACTTTTCTGGCCTAGACTCTGAGATCAATCCTAAAAAACCTCTACCGTATCCTCAAAAACCATAGTTCCACCACCAACCTTGTTCCCAAATGTCCCTCCGTCACTTTCAAACGCTCCGTCAACTTATCTCCTCAAATCAACCACTTCACTCCTTAAATCCCCGCCCCGTCCCAAAACTACTCCCATGCCCTGCTATAAACCTAGATGCAAAACATAACCTGTTTACAAAACCCGAACCCCATCCCTTTCCCACCCGCTTTTTACCTCGCTGCCACCAATTCCCTACTCCTCATGTCCTTCCAGCAATGTAGTTTACCTTCTGTAGTGCGGACGATGCCCTGCCTTTTATATTGGGCAGTGAACAACACCCCTAAATATTAGAATTAATAACCACCGGGCCTCACGCAAGAATTCTTCCCTGATGATGCTCCCAATCCCAAAACACGCCTCCGAACACACTCTCCCTTTGATAATTGCCATAATGTCTCCATTTTAGCATCCCTCCCACCCTCGGACCCTCCAATCAAACTCAAAACAAAAGAGCCCGGCGTTTATCTGGCTACTTGATTCCTGGAATGAACAATGTGTGTATATATATATATATATATATATATATATATATATTATATATGTGTGTGTGTACATATATATTATATATATATATGTGTGTGCGTGTGTACATATATATATATAATACTACCTTGATCAAAAAGTTCCCGGAATAACCACCGTGTGGCGCTCCCATCGTTCCGATTTGAGTTCTGTTTTTTTTGTTAAATTGGTACATCTGTTGTTGATATTCCCTTTAAATCTTAGTGTCATAACTTGACATTTGCAAAAGTTACGTAGCCAAGAGTACATCTATCTCTGTGTGTGTTGGCGATTTTTTACAATTGCAGAAATGGATTTAAATTTGCAACAACGAACTTGTATTAAATGTTGCGTAAAAAACGGATTTAGGGGCGCACGGACGTTGGAAATGTTGGAAAAGTGTTTCGGCAACGATTCTCTAAAAAAAACGGTCGTTTACCAGTGGCACGAGCGGTTCAGAAGTGGTCGTGAGTCAATCGAAGATGATGAACGCAGTGGCAGACCATCGACATCGAAAGTCGGTGAAAAAATTGATAAAGTAAAAGAAATGTTGGTCAATAACCGCAAATTAACCATCAGAGAAATAGCGGAGGACTTGAACATTGCCTATGGATCCGCCCAAGACATTGTGGTTAATGATTTGGGTTTCCGTCGTGTAGCAGCAAAGTTGGTGCCAAAAGACCTCAATTTCATGCAAAAAAGATACCGTGTTGACGTCGCAAAAGACATGATTTGCGAGGCTGAATCCGATCCCACATTCATCAAAAGGATCATTACTGGAGACGAGACGTGGGTTTATGAGTACGACACGCAATCCAGACATCAGGCAAGTGAATGGCGTTCACCAAATGAGCCGAGACCAAAAAAACCACGTCGTTTTCAGTCAAAAAAGAAGGCAATGCTGACGGTTTTCATGGATTACAACGGTGTAGTGCATCATGAATTTTTGCCAGAAGGCCAGACAGTAAACAAAGAGTATTATTTGGGCGTTATGAGACGTTTGCGTGAAGCAATTCGCCGAAAGAGACCAGAAATGTGGGCAGAAAACTCGTGGATTTTGCACCAATGATAACGCACCGTCGCACAGTGCTATCATTATTCGTAATTTTTTGACGAAAAATGCAACAAATACCATCCAACAGCCACCGAATTCACCTGATTTGGCTCCCTGTGACTTCTTTCTGTTCAATCGAGTTAAAAAACCATTACGGGGAACGCGTTTTAGCAGCCGAGAGGAAGTAATGGAAAAATCGCAGGAAGCACTGATGGACATACCGAAAACCGACCGTAACTTTTGCAAATGTCAAGTTATGACACTAAGATTTAAAGGGAATATCAACAACAGATGTACCAATTTAACAAAAAAAACAGAACTCAAATCGGAACGATGGGAGCGCCGCGCCACACGGTGGTTATTCCGGGAACTTTTTGATCAAGGTAGTATATATATATATATATATACATATATATATATATATATATATATATATATATATATATATATATATGTACTGCATAAATGATTGAGCTCATTTATTACACACATCATAAGTAAATACCTCATTGAGCCACTCCTCAAGTAGCATTCTATTTAACTACGGCTTATTGTGCCACATTATTCTCAAGCCAAGTCTGATATTAATTAAATATTTAGGTCACTATGTTAGTAGCTGTTTTCAGCAATTTAGCGTTTGAGATACGGTACATTTCGAACGGGATCAATTTGCAGCCTTACCTTCGTTACATTACAGCTAGCTCTGCGCAGTAAGTAGGAATAAATTTGAAATAATAGCACACTTGGGCCCTTATTGAATCGATAAAAGTCATCAATAAGTCGACGAGTTGAAAGTCGTTCATATGCCAAAATATTATATGAACTACTGGAGTGTCGCGGGGAAGCAATCCCAATGAGAAATGACACTCAATATGCCTGATTGCCAAATACAAGACACATCACGCTATTGCTTTGTATCGGACGGCGGCAGCTCTCAAACTACCAACAGCCGAATGAAGGAGGCATCACACGGAAGAGAAGGAATCACACGAAACCCAAATGCCATTGCAGTGCTTACTGCAGATATGCTCGCTGCCATGTCCTCCTACACGACCTTTTAATCCCACTCGGAAGCAAGAGTCGTTGCGCCACCGGAGGATAGGCACGGAGACTTCCAACCTACCTACGAGAGCGCAGCGGTTGCACAATAAGATGCTGTTGTAAGAATTCGCAAATGGGAAGTTTTAGACATTCCAGTGCAACCATCGGTGATTGAAAACGATCCCGTGTGATGTGCGATCACATGAAGAAGGAATAATGATATCTGCACGCTTCTATTCTCAGCGGCCTTCCCCTTAATGATTTCTGTACGCGACCTGACGCTGAACCTCTCAGGGAAATCACTGATTTGATTTGGCCTTCACCATCAAGCATTAGATACCTAATTATTGTAATAATTTAAGCGATTATTTTATTTCAAAGAAATATATATGTATCAGTAACAAGGTTAACTATTTAAAATTGAGACTGCGATCGGATATGCGAAAATAAAGTGTCCAAAGTTAAATAAATATAAAACATTAGAAAAACATGGAATAGGCGTGACACAAACCAGCGAATCGTATACTTATGACAGCCGAGAGGGTACAACACATTTTATTATTCCAAAATAAAACAATTTTAATGAAAACACGTTTCACTACTAATGTGAATTGTGAAGAAGGGGCCAAAAGTCACTTAATAATCTTTTGCGAACACTTGGCTGATATTTAGGAATTAAAAGTCGCACACATTAACTATTTTACACCTAAAAAATAGTGCCTAACAAACCCACGTCGAAATGAACAAGGAGGAAGAGTACCGCTACTATCGAAGGAGCCTTTCGAAATAGTGCTAGCCGACTAGAGAGGATGGCAGAGGAGGGACGGTAGGGAATGTGAAATGAGATAAAGCACGGTTTAGAGAGACGGATGAAACGGTCTCCCACACGAGATGGAGCGAACGATGACAAACGCTCGGGATTCAGGGATCTCCGAAGTGACCCAGTTTGTTTCCCAGCCCCGCTTCAGGGGGCAACAAACTCCGCTCCATGGCGAAACCCATACGGGGAGAGAGAGATCGAGAGGGGGGAAGGAAAGGAGATGTATGCAGAGCTTAAGGGGGGAAAAGCAAGAAGGAGCGGGGGGAGACCCAGGGTTACACGGAAAGAGGGCAACGCAAGGACACCGCCGCGGGGACGTAAAGAGAAGAAAGGAAGTCACAATGGAGGCGAAATGTAGTGGCTATTATGAGGACGCCGGATCTAGAGAAGATGGAATCGCGGGGGACTGAAGCACTGAAAGAAAGAAACAGAGGCGCCGAAGCCCCGTGATGGAAATTGTCAACGCAAACGGGATTGTTAGCAACAAGAGAGCACAAAACAGATAACCCGTATGCCGACTCTGAAGGGTCTACATATTCGCCACACAGACAAACCTGCACACGACCCTTAACGCAAAGTAAACAATCATTCATTTTTCCCTTTTATTGTCTCGATGTACGTAAACGCGGAGTATTAGACGCAAAATAATGCATACACAAAATGAGAGATGTTTTTATACTGATTTCCTCGTTCCGCAATCGCAAACCGTCTTCAGTCCCAAACGTTTCCAAACCGCATTTTATAAAATTAACAAAACAGGGACACTGGGAGAGAAGGCGAGTTAGACTGATGTACAAACGGAAGTGAAAATATAGCCAAAATTAAAGCGGGGATTGGTATACTGTAGTTCACTGGATTTTCACACCAAAAGCCTAGAATCAACTTCCGGAGGCGAATTTTACAAGCGCTATTCAGGTTATGGGCGGAGACAAAATATAGAATACAGTAATACGCCGTCCATTGGATGGGACATAGGGTGCCAAAGGGAGGCAAATTGCACTCCTTTTCACCGAAGACGCTACATATGTGCCGACTGAGTGCTACAGTCCTAGGACTCGAGAATTTCTATCACAACGTAACTGAAAACCTCATCGATTGAACACAAAATATCGCATGGTCGCGAGACTCCCAGTAATATCTGCTGAATTTTTTTTCCAGGCACTAGTGAATACACTTAAAGGGTCCTCAAAGCTGGTCTTGCTAGGAATCATTGATAAACACTTAAATAGCACACCGATATTCACTTTATCCATAATTACTGACGATACAAGTTACTTTTATATTATTCAACGATGTTGTTTCAATTACAGCAATGATTGTAGAACATTTATTAAACTGAGAAGAGATTAAACGTTGGGTTATTAAACGCTACGCTTTCTACAAGACGCTCCAAGCTTCGGGAAGACCTTTGCCAAATTAGAAGACACATTTATGGAACATAGCTGGTACTTCTTGAATTATTATCGGCTTTTACCTTTTCACCAATTTAAGCATCAAATCAGTATCAATTTTTAAATCGGGTTATAGTAAATTCATTGAGTTAAGAATACTACGGGATATTAAACAACGGAGAAGCTCCTCGGAAATAAATTTTTATAATAGCAAAATCTAAGAAAAATTATGGGGTCGCAAAATTAATGGCTTGGGCTCAGAATTACTATGCTTACTAAATGGGTTGTTTTCGCAGGATTTTATGTACCCATTTACAGGCTTGACAACTTCTCTCGCTGAAACTGAACGTGATAAAGTACACTTTCACAAGATTTGCATCATAAGATGAATATTCCAACGAAACTAGTGAAAGTTATCCGTAAATAGCATCGCTTGAAACAATTGACTAACGGTTAATATTGAAGCAAAAAGAGTTTTACGGCAGAAGCGATTTGAAATTTAAATCCAGCTGACTGCATGAAAAAATAAGTTTCATAAAAATACGCTTTTTAGGTTGAGTAATTGACTTTTTAACTATCAAACGATACCCGCTTTTCGGTACTTACATCGCTCTTTTTATGAGCTGCCAGGGACTTGTCTGTTACGAAACCTTGCAACGAGCATATCTATCGATCAAGGAAATATCATCCTAGCCACAAAAATCAACCGGTGAGGTTTTTTTTCAAAATGATTAATAACTATTCTCATACGATAGATTACCCACCTCATAATAATGGAAAAGAATCCTAGTATGTAAAACTAGAGATCTGTTTTTATAAACTCATACGGTAATGACTGTTTCTTAGACATATTTTCCTTAGGACTTGTGAGTAATCTATTTTACTCATAAGGAATTGGGACGATCGAAGAAAAATTTTAGAAGCGTTAAGCGTATTGATAGGTGACAAGCGCATCCTGGCCTCCCCATCTGATTCGCTTGTCAAACCACCACCGAAGCACCACTTCGTGTAGAAAAGTGGTGGGAGAGGCCACCGGAAATGAGATGGGAAACTGTGAGAGGGCGGGATGGGGGAAGGAATGGGGAACACTGCAGAAGAGAAAGGTTGAAGTGGCAAGGCCAAGGTAAGGCCTCGCACTCCGCGCCTAATAACTTGGCGAAAGAAGCAAGATTCTCTGCCCTTACCTTCAGCCTCATATAGCTCTCTCCTTCCAGCTTCTGCCAAAACTCGACCAGAATTCGAGCTGGGAGGGCGAAATAAACATAACCACGCTTTCATCCATTACTCTAAATCAAGTGAATCGGGAAATTGGAACTTTGCGACCTGGTGGCTATTGGTTTTTCGAGCTATGTTCACTCATGCACGAAAACTGAGGCCATATCGTCAGCAGGAATTTGAATTGTTTTGCTGTTAATTGCGATGGGTACCGATTGTTTAAAAATTACAAAAAGCCCACATAAGTCGAAAACTGACAGCAACCCTGTACCAACAAACGAAAAAACTGGCTGCAAACTTGTACACACAAATGTGTGCATGTAACGTTAAACAACGAAGACTTTCTCCGGAGAGTGACAAGATCTTGACGACCTCTCATTTTTAACGAATTCTAAAAGATAAAGCGCTTCGACAAGGGTATAAAACACAACTGAGAAGACTCACCCGTCGACTGAGTAGGTTGTACGGATGATTAGAGAAACATTAACATGGCTGCTCCAGCTGTTTGAACACAACAATGAATTTTTTTGACCGTACCAAGTTTTCCAGTTCAAAATTTATATTTTTAAAAAAGAAAATTTCAAGAAAGAAAATTCGAAAAAGTAGAAATCTTCAATTCAAGAAAATTAATACCACTTAAGAGGTAAGTGGACTGTACGACTATATGCTGAATTACCGTGATAAATGACCAACAATTAACCGTCTTTAATCGTTATATGTACCTGTATATTCAGATTGCGTCCCTAAAAATAAAACAGATATTCCACAGAATTTTCCTTGAATTTGGTTTTACATATTTTCAACCTAGTAAAAAACCCTATGAAATGGAATACTACAAAATAAATTAGTGACTACAAAATAAAAGGGCATCCATTTTACAACTGTACCACGGTATAAGCTCCATCGGGGCAGCAAACATAAATAATTGAATAAATACCTATTTTTTACACATAGCATGGAGAGGAAATACTAAAATGTGAACGGAGTTAGGCATTTGGCAACATTTTAAGCTGAAAATACTGACAATTAGACCAGGCGATTTCAAAGATAGAATGGATCCGATCAGGAGGATAAACTTGATCTAAATAGGAATGAGATAGCGTCTCCATATCAAGTGCTGTGCTGTTTCAAGAGATGATACTATGGCAAGTAACGAGATACCATGTGGGGGGGGGGCAGCACCTCGATAACGAAAGTGACTGGGGATATGATATATCAACCTCAAAAACACTTCAATTTCTGCAAAAAAAATTATCAGCGCATCCACATTATCAAATTTAGATAAAACCGTAACACGATAACGGAATTTATGATACGTCCTACATTCTTTTGCGGACACGTATGTTCCCAGAAAAATAACGACAGAACTAGACAGTTGCATAACTACAAAAATACTAACACCGAATCACGGCAATAACACGAATGATTACTATAATAATGTTAGCAGTACAAGAAAGTCTTAGCAGATGAAAAGAAGAGTTCGTTGCATATGAAGAAGGAAGTTCTTCGCTCTTTCGATTCGCGGTAAAAATTGTAGCAAATGTTCTACTATACAAAACACGAATGAGATTTTCGGTTGCATACATCATTTGAGTACAGATTTGGATAATGAAGATCCTGAGTAAAATTAATATCCTGTAAACTGGAAACAATTTTACCGAGGATATTAAGCAGCAAGATACAATCCTTAGCGTTCCTATTACCTTACCAAGTTAGGGAAATATACTGATGGAACATGTCATTACACACTAACGCACTCTTAACTAATATGATATAAAATATCCTTACACCCCACTCTTCCAGAAACAACATCTCCTTTTATAGCTTTGCAATACTTTCTACCTCCCGTATTTCCATTCAATTTGCCTTTTCTTTCCCTCCCTCCATCTCGATTTACCAGCATTCTCCCCTCAATCGTCGCCTTCAGCATCCCATTGCCTCTCAGAATCTCCATAACCCAATTGTCATGCCATCTTCGAATATCTACAAGCAACATTCTCTAATTCCCTACCATTCCCAAAAGGTCTTCATTGGCTTTTCGTTTCGTTAATTTTATTTTCAGCATTATTTTACACAGCCACATCTAAAAAGCTTCCACCGTGCGCTAATCCTCCTGCCTCAACGACCTGGTCTCCCATCCATACAAACTACGCTCCACATTAAAGTTTTAACTAGTACTTTATTAACATCTTTACGAATATGTGGAAGAAATTATGGAAGAGGCATGGGAAGAACTGGAGGTAGTAATGAAATTTGGCGGGGAATTCGTAAAAATCAGCAAGGTTTGCTGATGAGCAAGCTCTAGTGTGTCAGTCAGCCATATCGCACTGAATTAGAAATTAAGTGCGATAGATATGGGAAGACAATCGACATAAATAAAACGAAGGTTATGAGATTTTCCAGAAAGAGAAAGGCTGAGCTAAACAAAAATAGCAGAGCAGAAACTAGAGGTGGACCAGTTTACGTATCTCGGAAGTGTTTTGGACCAACATGGTCGAAGTACTAGGGACGTCAGGAGAAGAACAGCACAAAGCAGAGAGGCTTTCATAGGGAGGAGGACGTTGAGTAAGGATGTTAAGAAAAGACTCATCAAAACTTTGATATAGTATGTGGCTTTGTACGGCGCGGAAACATGGTCACTGAAGCAGGAGGATAGGTGTAGATTGAAGGCTTTTGAAATGTGCTTGTGGAGGAGAATGGAGAAGGTAAAATGGACAGAAAGGAAAACAAGTGAGGAAATGCTAGGTATGGTGGGCGAGGAGAGGGGGCTGTTGGGGGAAATAATGAGGCAGGAAAAATGGATGAAGGACATATGGATCGGAAGTGGGATATTGAAGACTGATATAGGGGAAAATGATAGGCAAACGAGGAAAGGGCAGGAATATAATATGGATGTTGGATGGGATGAAGGGAGAAAGAAACTACTAAGAAATGAAGACGGACTTGCAGAGTAGGATGTTGGGTTGTGTTTTGTTAAGAGAAACAAAATATATATTTTGTAGTTGTGTCCATCCAAAACCAACCTTAACCGGTAGATTACTTACTAGAACTTACGCTTTAAAGAAAACGTTGTGAAAGATTAATATGGAGCGCAGTTTTGTATGAAATTGAAACTTGGTCCCTGAGGCAGGAGGATAAGCGTAGAATGTAGGGCAATGAGATGTGAGTGTGGAAAGTCTTTTGCATAATCCACTGCATAACGTCACAGTCCAGAAAAATGAAACACTTCATCGAAAATCAAGCAACTCCCACATCCACACCAACGAAGCGTCCTCAAGCAACGTCTGTGGAGACAATTTAGCCGCAGTGTAGTGAAATAGTCATAAGTAAGGGGGAATTAAATTGTCTACCCTTAGAGTAACATTGTTTTATCGATATATCTGGATACCCTATGTTTTTTCTCGGTTTTGGTTCATCCAGTCAGGTGACTGCCACAGGTATTCTACCCAGCTCCCTCAGGTGGTGTCTGAAGCGCAGTTGACTGGAATGCCTGCGGAACTGTCGTCTGACAAGATGAGCCAAACACAAAAACCCTAGGAAATGCATCTTATTAAGGAATGATTATTATGAGAAAATGTGGGACGCTTGAAATGAAATTGAAGAATAGATTGAATATGCACAAATATACAAGGTTTGTACAAAAAGTATCCGCAACAATTCTTCCTGATGTATGCGTGAAGTGCTGGATTCAGCCCGTCGGTTTAGTACTGGCATGATCGCAGATCGTATTGGCATATATTAGATGATAGTGTACACCATTAACAATGAAAATTTGGCGCTGCGAAAGATCTGCGGTAAACTCGTCCCGAGTGTCTTGACGGACGACCAAAAGCTGAGTCGGGTGTAGGCTTGCGAAGACCTTCTGCATCGGCATCGCGACGATTTCCTATTCCCAAAATTGAAATCCTCCTTCAAATGACATTACCATTGGACCTTAGGTGCTGTCCTAGAAGCTTGCACGCGTACCCTTAGGGACTTTCCGGATTCCGCCTACCAGGGAGCCTTCGAGTCGTGGAAGAGCCGCTGGTATGTGTTTCGATGCCTATGAGGGATGTACTTAAAAGAATTTTGAGGCTTTGTAGCAAAATCTGATACATATCTATTTATACGAAAACGATCCACATACTTTTTATTCAAATCATATCAGGGCAACAGAGGTTATAAGAAATGCTAAAACCGCGTGATCGCCTGCTACCTTCAATCAGCATATTGAATGAGTAACAACGCTGTCTCCACTAGAGACGAAGTTCATTAACACAAAATTCGGAAAAAAACGAGTTTTATTTCCATCAGCACACTTCGAAAATCCCATTTCGAAAGCATAATTACCCTTCAAGATTCCTAAGAAAAGGGTGCGCAAATTTTCTCATGCCGTCCTAGTGGTGTAAAAAAACCTCGCACTTATTTTTATACAAAGTAATTATTATGGCGATAACCAATAATGATAATTTTCGAAGAAAGCAACACGACATTACTCTTTTTTATCATTTAGCAAGATTGACCCACTGTGACCATAATCAAGAAGATTGTTCTGCTATAAAAAAAGGAAGTATATCTGTAAAAGTAAGGTAACTATAATTCCATTCACATTTGCTTAATCCTAATATCTAGCGTTATTGTACATTACACCAGACCATCTGTGGCGCATTCTCTTTTTCAGAACAGTGTAAAAGACCTTCTGAAGTGCATATTCATATATTAAGATGGATTTAAACTTTCAGATAGCTGATGAAAAACTGTAGAAGAAATACATTATCATCAAATTTGAAGCGTATAAATACCCACGCCTCTGGAAGAAGGAGGAATCCGTTTCTTCCTCATAAAGGGTTTAAGTCATGAATCCTAAACATTATGTCCTTGTGGTACCAACGGGATATGGCTTTTCGCACTACCTTTACGCCTAACTTCAGAGTAGGAATTTAAAACCCCACCCAGTTTGCATCATTCCTAGTACCTGGCAAAGTTCCTCAAATGCATGGTGCAAGCCCATAAAGAACGAAAAATTAACAAAAAAAAAGACAACCTGTTCGAGTGTGACATATTAACCAGGGTGGGGTTAAAGAGAGAACTTTCGGGAAAGTTTACGCAGAGGAATTCTCCGAATACATGAAAGGGGGCGACAAATCACTAACTACTGCCTCCGTCACTCCATGGCACGATGCCACGGCATTACCCATGCTGCGTTCTCCCTACCGAGCAGAAGTAGACGAGAAAGGAGGGTATAGGAAGACCTGAAAACGGAGCCGCACCCCAAGTTTCGGCGACATGGGCCGGAGAGGAGGTGGGGATGAAAACGGATGCAATGAAAAATAAGGCTGGCCATCAGTGTCTCTCTTCCGCACCAGGTCGGGAGAATGAAATAACGGACGAGGAAGGGATGGAGAACGGGTTCAACAACACCACAGTGACATGGCTAGGTGCCTTATCCTGAGATGAAAATGGTTAAAAAAATAGAAGGTTATAAGGAACCAAGGCTTATCCCACAAAAAAAATAGAAAAAGAACGAGTATTAACGGTTTAAGATAATTTCAGGAAACATTTCCCTTACTCTAGGTTTACCAATAAATTGAAAAGAAACCTGATCGATTTTGAACGGAATTGTAAATCAAGTTAGCTTATGATGGAATTATATTTGTAGACATTTTCCACGCATACTGTTCGTAGCATATCCACTTCACCAATGACAATATCTTGCCCGCATACTTGCAAATTCGTGAATTCTTAGAATGAAATAAATAAGTGCTGCAAAATATTAGACTTTATAATACGGATTTCTAATTTACAAAAAGGTGAAATGCTGACAGTAGATAATGATGATATGATGGCCCACTAAAAGGGTAGGTGACCCGGCCCTACTAAGAAAGTAAATGAATATGACAGGTAACATTCAAATAAAACGAAATCCATTTCAACTAAGGTTCATTTCGGTAATTTATACGGTAAATTGGCTATTACTAATCACCGCGGCAAAGATATTTCTGTGACTTATTTTCACTTCCGCAATTAGCTATCATTATCTATCTGTTAAGAGACTATAACTAACCGTCTAAAATGACGAACGTGAGCGTCATGTAGCATAAAGCATGTTTAAAACATTTTAATTTGAATTGTCGCCAACCTTTACATAACATTATTCTCAAAACAGATAAATTGAAAACGTTAACTCCTAAGGAATCAGATGTTTCCGATCTAAAAAACAAGTGGAAAGCTTTCACCATGTGAAGTCCAATTTTTAACATTAGGAATTTTTATTTCAAAATTAAACTAAAAATCTTAAAACATTTACCATGACGCTAACGTGTATCACGTACATTTGTTCTTCTAATGTGAACCCATTGAAAACTATCACTTTGTCAAAATTAACGTTGATCGTTGAGGTGACCAACGATATTAACTCATTTGATTGAAGCCTATCATTCTTTTTCAATGTTTTCAATTTAAATTCCAAACGACATACGTAGAGAGAAACACTTCGAATTCGAACAACTGGCACCACGGAACTGGGAAGCGATTGCCTGCTGTTAAATGTGTACAGAGGGTTCTCATTCCAATTTCACAACAATTTAACCTAGAATTTTTCCCAGAGTTAAACTGAATTTTATGTTAACACGACATTGAACTCGGATCCATTAACGCCGTGACAACCGCTGAAACGAAGTATCACGCCAACCTCGAATAAACCATTCGTTAATACTTTTATAGAAGAGCTCTGAAAGATGAACACAAGCATTACTTAGGTGTTTTTAAGTAACTGTCAGTCGCATTTAGGAACGTCCATGACTTCGAACGTCAGCTGGGCAAAACGGAAATCATAAGGAAAAACTGATAGGAACGGCAAACAACACTAGACTGGGGACCCGGAAATGGTTTACAAAAACATGAGAAAGGAATTTCTTTCTACGCAGCTGTGATTCGAAGCGAGAACAAAGATGAGCAAATTGGTGGAGAAAGAGCCACACTAGAATGATGAAAATAAAATGGATAACCAGAAAAACGACAAAGAACACCTAGAAAGAAAAGGACAACATATTAAGGACTATAAAAGATAATTGACAGGGCAAAATTCAATGGGCATATCATGAGGCATAATAATGCACAGTAGGAATAGCAAAATCAGAATAGCATTTCAGCAGTGTCCACATCACCCAGTAGTTCATGTTCATGACTTTTACAACGCCAGAAGTATTAAGTACATTTCATTTCGACTTTCACATCGCTGGCATACCCACGTGAAAAAATAGTAAAACACAGGTGTATGGTATGTCCTCATTGCTTCCCACATTCGGGAGAGCGTTGTCTATTTTTAAGTATATCCTACCACAGAAGTTGGCAAGTGACTTAAAATGGATTGCAATAAAATTTTTAGGCCAGAATGTTTCTGCTTTGCCCAAAAATAACTAACATGGAGGTTTTTTTGTTACCCGTCGACCGCAGAAAGTAATAAACAC
This sequence comes from Hetaerina americana, assembly GCF_022747635.1. Lineage (NCBI taxonomy): Eukaryota > Metazoa > Arthropoda > Insecta > Odonata > Calopterygidae > Hetaerina > Hetaerina americana. Next base: position 51,079,910 of record NW_027287205.1, on the reverse strand, counting down.
CCCCCCCCCAAAATAGGTTTACTGAAAAGATGAACACCCGTGGAACGTTTCCTCCGAAACCATAGGAAATGGAAATGGAAGTGTTTTCTAGTGGCTCTCAACCTATGGGAAAAGAGGACATATACTAAACAGGTCACTCTGGCTTCCAACACTCCGACCTCCGCAAAAAGAAAATTTCAACAAATATTTTACGAATGTAAAAACGAAAAGAGAATTATTAAATCTATATTTAAAAAGAGATCTCGACCCATCTTCCTTAAAAGTTTTTAAAACTTTACAGCTTCCCCGTTCGACGAAATACCAAATCATTCGAGAGAGCGACACTTTGAGAGAACAGCGAAGCATTAGAAACCAGCCAACCAAGACGTCCCGTTACATCGCACCGACAATACTCCACGAGCTCAGGAGGTGAGAGCGAGCAGGGAAGGAGGATCGAGACTTGAGGGGGCGGAGGGGAAAGAAAAGGGGAGGAGGGTAAGAACTCCCCTCCGCCCCTCGAACCGGCAAGCAGAATGAGTCTCCGTACACCAATCCGTCATCTACAGCACGGAATAAATCGGATCACGGTGCAGCACCCGTGCCACGGGGCCCCGCGTGAGTCCTATTTGGCACGCCCCGCCGCCTTCCCCCTCGGTTTCCGGGACACGAGCCCCCATCCCCTCCTCCCCTCCCCGCCAACAACAGCCTGAGCTTTCCCCCGCCTAACTTCCAGCCGCCATGCGTTTCCCTCGTTCCCGCCCCTCTCCTTCCCTTTCCTCCCCCTCCATCCCTCGCCTCCTGCCCGCCGACCAGACTCGCCATCGATCGCGCTTCGCACACGTGACTGGCGAATCGATATACGGAGAGGGGGTAAAAGGGGAGGAGGGGAGAGAAGGGGGACTACCGAGGGATGCATGAGGGAGAACAGATTTTGCGGGCAGTTCTGTGAAGACGGAAGGGGAAAGAAGTATCCGCACGTAATTGGGCTAGGACATTTTCTTGCCCCCACCCCATTCCCTCCCTCGGCCCTTCTCTCCTCACACCCCCGAAAGTGGGAGGGAGGGGAAGGGAGGAGTGAGCTTGGGTGTGACAAAGACTCCCGGTCGCTTAGACGGGCGCCGAAGGCATTTTCACTTTTCAAAAAACCCGACTGGCTGCAAGTTTCCCGGAACGAAGGCTCCTCGACGCGACACAAATACCACTAAAACAATGATTCATCTCAATCATCACCACGGAAGAGAGATACATCTACTAAGAATAATGAAAGACGAGAGCGTTACGTAGAAATCGTCCGACGCACAGGAATACTCAAAAACATGAGAACACGTTACGCCAGTATTCACATCACATTTCCTTTTCGAGGCAGAAGTTTAGCTTCCAAGCGATGTTTTGAAATCCTGGAAATTCACCCCAAATTCTAAAATATTTTCCCGGTCCAACTTATGAAATAGCTATAAAAAAATTCGATCATTCCCATTTTCCCATTTACCAAGGGTATTTTCTCGAAGCCCGCGAATGTTTATTTCCCTCCTTTTTTCATACCTTCCATCCCTCGTGCAATAAAAGCACAGAATGTGCATCCATCGGATAAAACATATAACACAAATTTAAAATTTATTTGGTTGGTTCTAATGCCAACTGGACTTTCGATTATGCAAAATTTGATATTCTCGCAAAATACCGTTTCGTAAAGTAGCATCTCACGTTACATTTCCTCTAAAGAATGATCCCAAGCTTTATAAGCAATTTTACACAACAGACACCTGATTATAGAGGCCTAAATTAACTATGGGAAATGTTTTTCTCATACGGATTCACAAAAAAAACTGCAAGAAATACATTTCAGTCAATTAAGCTAGAGCTTAAATACACGCGGTCTCAAGGCCGAATCGAAGTCGCGATGCAAGGCATTTAGACAAGCAAACGGAGATATTGTTCTAATAATAAATGTTACAGTTTGAAGTAAATGGTATAAACCGGGTGCATTTTGTGCTATGAAAATTTCATCAGCAGTATTCTCAATAATAATAACACTCAAATAACAGGGAGTTCACTGCTATTCTCTCTCAAAACATTTGCATTGAACTTTTACAAAAACACAAGCTTCCGAATTTCATCCGTTACCTTTCCAGAATTATCACTATTTTTGCGAGTACATGTTCAACGTAGGAGCAGCACAGGGGCTGGCGTGCAATAGTGTGCAAAACAACGGTAGCTTGTCTATTAAAACAGGAATTTCCAAGGCCTCCAGCCAATCGGTGACGAGCTTCGAGGTTAGCAAACACACTTGCGAGCTCCACACGGTCCACGCTCCACGAAAGCCAGCCGGTGAATGGCTGGGATCTACGGTAGCCTAAAAACATATGGCCATAAGAGATATTTCAGATCTACTATGTGAATTACACGCAATGTGACAGAGCGCACGCTTTTCAAATCGCTTTAGAAATTCCGATAATGCAAAAGGCGAGCAGAGGGTGAGGGAACGAATGTGGCAATAGGCCACCATTAGATCCCCTATGGTTGCTCTGTATTAGCCTAAATATCGCCTCACCTCTACTCTCATGTGGCCAATTTAAATTTGACCAAGGGATACTTGTAAGTACTTGACCGATTTACCGAGTGTCGGAGGCGAGACTCGGGTGTGTTGTAATGTCTAAAGAAAGAGAAGTTAGATTAAGATTAGAAAATATTTGAAAAGGCAATTAAAAGCGTCAGAACTGTATTATGCCTCTTCTTTCCCAGAAACGGAATTTTGGCCACTATTTTCAAGACAAAATCTGGTAACCGTCCACATATCATCTAACCCTCGACAGTTCCTTGGCGAGATACAAGCATCATGATTTTCCAAAGCGAATGAATTTTTATACAAAATCTATTACGTCTGAAAAGTTAGATTATTTCACATGATATGAGAAAAACGAAAGTCAGGAGAGCTAAGGATTCCATCAAATGCTTAAAAAAAGCACATATTGCCAAAAAACAACATAGAAAAGAGGAAATTACATTAAGAGCGGCTATAAATGCATTTTTGTTTACTTACCTCCATCCACCCCAATAAATGTAAAGTAATAATTTATATCTGATAGCGAAATTTAAATTGATTTAAGACAAGAGTCATTAAACACTAGAGATATTTAGCACATATCTGGTAGACTATTAATTTTATTATTTTTAAGATGCAATATTTCATGATTTTTCCTAGTTATATCCCATCCCTAACGGATGGAAATTCTATCTCCAGTGCCTCTAGATTACACAAAATAATCCGGTCGGGTAAGGACAACATTTATTCGTAAGTAACTTCTTCCTAAAGCAATGCAGCAATAATCCAATCACTATGGCCTAATCTTTTTGTAACCCGAATTTTCCAGGGGTAGCAATAAAATGCTTTTTAGAGGTTATACATTTTTAATCGAAACTTCTAAAAACAATGATTTCATATTCTTACACTGCATCGGTTTGTGATGGCGAAAGGTGTGTTAATATACTACTATAACAAAGTAGTTGCACCTTTGATGGACATGCAGCATGTAAACAATTTCATCGAGGTAGGACTTCCACTGGAAAAGTTAAAAATGCCAACAGTTTTCAGGCGAATGAATACACACAGATTTTCCGCTTTTAGTTTTATGATGCCATTTGCGTTTTTCTCATGATTTTCACCCATTTCCTTACTTTCGGCCAGTAAGAACTAGACGGTCGCCGGTCACTATCGGACTGAGCGACAACTATGATTTTCATTCAATCAGTCCTTCTAGAATTCGATATAAACAAATTTTTCATTTCCATAATAAACCGGGAGCACATAACTACAGGAATCGACAGTTTCTAATGGATAGGAAGATTAATGAATGATCAAAAGTCTTGACACATCTAAAGGCTCATAGACGGAGAGTCCTAGAATTCTTGAACAATACTCAATTACTCAATACGACACGTACACTCACGCAAAAACACCCGCTCTCCGGAGAGCATTCTTTATTTTGCTAAGGCAAGTTCCTTTTATTGACGGCGACTTGGGGGAGACGAGGGAAGTCTAACGAGGCCTAAGGGCCTAAGAGGTGGGAGAGGAGAGCCCTCCGAAACGATGGCTGGCGGAGAAGAACAAAAGCAGGGTAGGGGGAGGATGGCACCGCTGGCTTGGAGAAAACAAGGCGTCCCCGAGGAAAGTGGGGGAAAAAACTCAAAAGCTGGCGAGTGGGACGAAAGGAGAAGGGGGACCCGAGAGAATACGACGGGAAGAGGGAAAGAGGTGATTCAATTATAAAACGTGAAACCCAACGCGTCGGAAAAATTGGAATCTCTTACGAAATGATTTAAGGCCCGAACGAATGGGGCTAGACTGTCAAGGGACCCGTTGTAGACATGCCAGAAGCAATAACTTCCTGAACTTATCTGAATTTGCTGTAGAACTACCCAAATGTAAACTCGGGAGAAACGCAATTCTAATGTGAAGTCCAAATCAATTTCAATCCAGGCTTTTTTAAGGAGCACGAGATTTAATGGAACACACTAGAAGGTATGGCACGGGATTAAAATATTGATAGGAAACCACTACAGCATAGTATGATGCCCAACAAATGTAAGCCGTTCGCCATTGATAAATCGTGTTAAGTACTCGAACAAAAATCGAGTAAAAGAAGGACTCCCAATTAGCAGTAAATGCTCACAGTAAAAAAGAAACGCCTCAAAAATGGTTCCTTCGCTCAGTGCAGCAAATTCTCTACCGGGTAGCCATTGTGGGTCCGGAGGAATATACTTGATATACTTCACCATTTTACATATTTCTAGTCACCAGAACTACCCTCGAAATGCCACCGTTGTTTTAATTATCCCTCGGATGTTGGGATTCTACAATACAACATGCGTTTTGCTTACACAAAATAATTGCCTCATTCCAAACCGTGCACCCTCCATGTTGAATTTCGATTATGAAAATTAGATCTTCATGTAACCACGAATACCTCGAAAATATTCCCAACAATTCCTCCTTTAACTAATAGGAAAGTCCAGAAAAAATAATTTACACAAAATATCATACGTAAGTTTAACTCATGACACTTTTAATAACCCAAGAGTTACGAAAAATGGTTATAGAAATACCGCAACCGCGAATATATTTCACGAAAAAAAACCATTACTTCCCAAAAAAAATTACTTCTCACTATCAATTCCGCGAAAACCCCCCCAAAAACGTATTAACTCCAACGTAATTGAGACCGTCAAAATAATCTACTCGCGAAATCAAATATTTAGGGGGACAACAGGAAATCTTTATTTATGACCCTCTGTGATCTGCTGCCAACTTTTCTTTACCTACACCCATGAGAGAGGAGAACTGGAGCTAGGCTAAATGAATGAATAATAGTTCGTCCACGGAAACAAGAGTAAATCGGAAGAGATGGTTAACAGTAAAATTAAACTCAGCCAAATGAATACGCAGACTGGAAAACGGATACAACTCCCACCAGAACTGCCAAAACTATTATCAATTATGATAAGCTTACAGAGACGTAAAACAGTTACATAATCTGAGATCAACTTTATTCTTAGGATCAAAAATTAGAATACTATAATGGCATAACAATGTTTTACAACCTCTGCAGCAATCACTCAAATACTAATTCAGCTCTCCCAAAAGGTAAACGGAAAAATTTAACCTAATTTTCCACCCAAAACACGATGCGGGTATTCATTCAACAGTATTATTTCAGGGGTTTCTTTGACGGCTCTTAACGAATAGGAAGTATAGCTACACCCAGTAGCCGAAGGCGTGGTTTTTGGGTAGGCAGCGAGGATGCAGACATAAGTGAGTGGAAATAATGACGATTGTCTGCCTTAAAGAATTTCGCGGCGATGAGAGGATAATAAGCTTTTGTTCAAATCATAAAAGATAAGTTATCGACGACTTCATGAACGGCGGCGCACCAATTCAAGAACCGGAAGAACGTCGACACTCCATTTAAGCAGCAAAAAGCCACAACATAACTTTTTCACACAGCTCAGCAGATTGAAGCCAATTCAAATACAATTTTTATCACATAAGCAGTAACACTTCACTTACTGCTCTGATCAAAATTTTGGACACCACAGGCCCCGCTACCTGTGAGCTAAACGGTTACAACTCAAGAATTATAGCTGGGGATGGTCGAAAAAAGATAAACAAGGAAAGGCGAAGGGAATGGACGATGGAAGGAAATAGAGAGTAGATGGGATTAAGGAGGAGTTTTACAGAGCTGTCGGGAAATACAGAGGACGTGTCTGCCGTAGCGAAGACGCTAAAATTAAATGGATGAAATTTTCACGCAACCTTCGCTCCTATCTAGGCATTCACGAGGGATTGCTCTTATCCTCTTGGCGAATTAGGTAAGAAGACAGGAAATGAATACAGAAGAATCGGAGTAATTAAGTAAGCCTGGTCCGTATCGCCGGCTTCCTGGAATTGCATTATTAATACCGAATGAAATGATCTTTTTTAAGGGGGAGGGGGGGTCCGCGTCGCTACTCTAAAATTAATTACTCGTCATGTGAATCGAGCACCCCTTCTCGCGAGGAGAAAATTGCTATGTTGCATGCAGCAACTTGAATTACAAGGCTTAGCGCATCTAGGTCAATAATCACTATTATAAGTGCGTGAAGACACAAGCCTGTGGAAAGATTGCAACAGTCGAAAGTAAAATGAGCCAGCAAGTCGTTGTCTGAAAAATACTCCCAATTGTGCCTTGATAATAATCCTCTTTTTGTTTATAAAATAATTGGATCGCATATTAAACAAAAGAAAGAACACTACATCATTAACCGCTAAAAAAAAGTAACTTTTCCAAACATGGTTTAAGATCCCAAGATGTATCTCCTGTATTTGGAGATACTCCATCCAAACTTCTCAGCACGCAACAAAATAGGTATATTAAGAAGCACTTAATACGCTTAAAATTAATTATTATCACTTTGATAGTGAATTTGACTTTATTCATGGATGTAATACCAAGTTGAACTAAGGCGACCATTACCAAAAAAACGGAATGAAAACATAACCGACAATCCCTTTGCCTATTAGCCAGCTAAAAAATAACCCGAAAATATTTTTTTTTACTCTTGGAACGTTCACCGTGGATTTACCTATTTTAATAACCTCCACTTTCCTTAATACTTTTCATACCAATATTTACTTACCTTGACCCCATAATACTTCCACACTCATATTCCTTATTAATTTTATTAAAGGCCGGTCGTTTTTAACGCCATGGGGACGCGTTTGCGATATTTATCCGTAGAGCTGAAAAAACCCGCAGGCACATGAAGTGGGAGACATGATGAAAGAGGAAGACCTTCGTGCTGCGTAGAGATTCCCTTCCAACCCGAATTCAACCATTTGTGCTCCGTTCTTTAGGGGCGAAAGGGAATGCTAAAGGGTAAGGTGGTACGCGGAAGATAGAACGCGCGGCTTGGAAGTTTAGGTTGCCAGCGGATAAGACCATCCACTCAGCCACACCACGCCACCTTTCGTGCAGGGAAACGCCCCACGGCCGTCGGAAATACCTACTCCCTGACCGAAAGGCGGGAAAGAAAGTAAACAGGACCTTTTTTTATTACCAATGCAGCGTGTCGCAGGGAAGGTGAGGCTCATCGCGGGGGAGGTGTTTTATAGGAAAGCGGAATACTGCGGTAGGGAGTGTCGGGGAGGGACGAGGGAGAGGGGAAACGAAAGGTTCTTCCGCGCAGACAGGGAGCGGTTGGTATCGCTGTGTTAGTTGACACGGGACCTCGCCGCAGAAACGAGTGGCGGATGACGACGATCCTAATACACGAAATGAAATTTACGAGACGGTAGTACAGTCCTAATCAGAACATTCAAGAGCTTATGGATTATTGTGGTAAAGACGCCCGTTAATATTTCACAGCTAGAAATCTGAACTACTCCAGACTACGTGGTGGACATATGTAACAGTTTATTAGTTAACTCTTTGAGAATTTATTCCTCCTAACCTGCGTGTAATTAATTTATAACAAGATAAACACGTGGCATTTATTTACTACTTTAGTTCAGCTTCAATTAAAGACCAATTAATGTTGACATTTAATAAATCACCCCATTACATTTTGAGACAAGCACTAAAAAATTGCAAACCTTTTCGGAAAGGATTATGACTCCTCGCAATGGGTCCTCACTCTGATTTTTAATACTGTGTCGTTTTACACATCTTTTGGGGCACACCACAGGACTGCCTCCATCTAAGAGAACTATTTTCAGCTGATCGCGTTCGCCTTCGAGCTAGTTCTGAATTCGGGGAATCAATTCCGTGGTACAATAAATGCGGAACTTCCATAAAAATAACTTAACTTGCTGCAGTCGAATGGCAATTGAATGTTCTTAAAAATCTAAGAATAATCAAAAACGTTCATAGTTTTTTATAACATCACGAATTCACATGAAAAGAATTTTCTTATTATTCGACCTGATATTCATCGCTAAGATATTCAATTTACAGAGAATTAACACGATTCTTGTTTTTAAAAGGTTTTTTAAAACTATCACGAAATGACCCTTGAAGCAGTACAGTAACTTACACATGAAGACCGATCACCTTCCCCTGCCTGAGCATTCCCTAAGAATAAGAAACTTGTCGTGAAGGAGGGTAAGACGATAGATGTATTTCGATACCAACCTGACTTCCACTCTAACACGCGACAATACGGAACTTGTTCATACTTCCGGTTCCTTCAATTGCCTTGAATCTTTCTGGCAAATCTCGGAAATCAGTAGTGAATTAAAAGTTGATATCCAAAACATGCAATTATCAGGAGCATGAACGGCCTAAAAATCATGACTTCAAACAGCGATCTAGTTTCGACTTGCCCTTCATTTCATATGAATCTTCGCCTAACTCCTGACGCAGCTTTCAACACAATTTATAATTTGAAATCACCCTCCTCCGACCCATGTTAAACATTTTTCTTCCAACTCCCAACGCTCATCCGATAAGATTCAATTAGTATCAACTTTATACACACACCAGAGAATGGCTCCATTTCATCTGAGGTAATCTGGAATAAGATGTACATCAGCGAGCAACGTGGCTGGCGGGGAAAACGAGTGACTCATTTTTTGTCTTTCTTTTTTGGTAATAAAAATTTAAAAACTACCCGAAAAGCGCTTAAACTCTTAGTTTATAGTATATAAACTTAAAACCGTAAAAATATCTCCATTCAATATTTATGTTAATATATAGATATAATGATACGTAGTTGGTGAACCCCATTCGATTACTGAAAGAAAAATTAGCAATCCCATGAAGTGTATAGTGAACACTTGATTTCAAGATTTAGTTTATAAATAAAAATAGCTGCAGTGCAACCTAAGATGCGGAATTAGGATTCTTTCCACATTCCAGTAGCTATTAACAGGCAGGTGGTATCTAAGGTGGTTCCTAGAAGTGGCTTGTATCGTTAGTGAGGAGCAAATAATTAGTGGAAGGTAGATATAGAGTGCAGAGGAAGGGTGACGATATTTCTAGGGCTCAAGCCATTTGCCTAGTCTTTTCAAAAGACGCCAGCAGAACTGCAGAAAAACTTTCCTTACGAGTGGTGGACGCAGTCCACTCCAAGGCCTTAGTGTGCTTCACGTAAGTGTCCTACATTCGACATGAAGGGCCCGACCACACTCAGTTGATAAGTGTCGTAACGACCAATTAATAAATAGTGACCAAGGACTATTCAATGGGTTAAAGTAATGTGTTATCTAACCTCTAATATCCACATCCTTCAAAACGTTGGAAAACAGATTTATAATAGAGATGGCAGGTGGCATGGCCACCTAGCGGGAAGTGCGTTTGGACAATAAATTGAGATGCCCTGGCACAAATCCGAACAATATTACGAAACGCACAAAGCAGTTTTATTTTCTGGATACCATAACTTATGAAAAACTACTTCCAGGCTACTGTGATGATGGGTATAGTACTGCGCTCACCAGTTCATCGGAATATTATTTAATACTGTAGATGTTGTTATTGTATTCTTGCCTTCACTCTATAATTTTAGAGGTGCCATTCAAGACACAAGATACATCAACTTACGTAATTAAGGATTCGAAAATTCATTTCTGCAAACATTTTGTGAAAAGAGTAACGATTTCTTAAGGAGATAATTCGCCTCGATTTCGAGTACTACCGTCCAAAAATCCTAATTTTACTTACTAAAATTTCAACAAAAATTACCCAAAACGTTAAGTTCCCTAAAATCGAAACTGAACACGGAAAGGGAATTTAAATGGAATCGACATAGTCCTGAGAGTAAAATATGGGGTATGGGAGGGGCTTGATCGATCCTCGCATAAAAATTTAGACATCGACCCGGAAGGGTTCCCAAAAGAGTGGTGGAAGAAGTGGAAGAAGAAGAAGGTGGAAAAAGTAGCGTTATCTGCCGTCCCAAATATCTAACATTACCTATATTAGGTATACAATAAAAATTGCATAGTGATATCTTTTGGAATTTTGAATTGTAAAGCTGAACCTTTCCTTTAAAGTGGTGGACGTAGTCCACTCGACTACCCGGCAAATAGTATACCCATTCCTCGCCAAGAGCGGGAACTCCGTTATTGAGAAGTGCAGCGGCCAGCGGTAGCATAGAATATTAGAGCTCGGCGAAAAATATCAATACTGCTAATTCTATGTGAAATTTTCCGTTTATATTGCGACTCTAGTGAAGAAAACGAGATGATGTCGTGGTATGCAGAATAAATTTTCCATGCCCAAAATCTAACCTCACGTGAACTACTCAACATTCAACTCGCCACTGACAGTCAAAATCACACCCAAGAGCCCGCTGTCGGTAAGGTATTGCCGGTTTAATAAACCGGAAATAAATGCGCAGCTGCCAAAACTAAAGAGATGAGCATACAGGACTGTATGAATGGTTTCAGGACAATGACTCCCGGTTGTTAATTCCGACAATGAAGGTTTTGGACGATTTTTTCCATATTCCAATCGATAAAAGAATCAGTATACAAATGATACCACTATACGTTTCGACAACAAGTTGGAAAACCACAAGAAGACGATCGTGTCCCATTTAAGCAATAATACTTGGAATGAGATTTCCTTTAGTGGTAAATATCTACATGGCGATGGCAAAACTAAAGAGACGATGATGAGTTGACGATAGTGTCTTTACTCGGCTATACATTGGACATGACAATATTATCGCCTGTTTCAATACCTTAAATAAATAACTCCTTAGCTCAAATGAGCACAATTTCGGTTTCACTGAAAAAACGGACGGATTAAAAAAGCTTTAGGGAGTAGAATTACAACGGCGTGAATAGTGTGGGAGCGCACATATTATATCGATCCAGTGGCGATAATACAGGTATAAGCTGGAAGCAGTCGGTTTATTTATTTCAATGCAATAAAAAAATTAACGCTCAATAATTGCGTCAGTTTTGAGAAACCTACGCAGTCAAATCTCATCTATAAATAAAAGTATAATCTAGCCCTTGTGTTTATTTTGTCTACTGCTCCATAAGGTAGACTTCCCAAACTTGAGAAAAAAGCAAGGATAGGAATAAAGCTTTTAACTTGGCCATGCAATCCCGACTACTGCGCAATTCACATGGCATGTTTGAGAGGTGCTGAAGACAGAAGAATTGATGAATAATGGAAGCATCCTCGGAAATGGCAAAATATGAGGCATCCGGGTAAAAAATTATAATTATCATCACTAATAAATGATCCGATTCATTTTCCGTAATGACTTTAACATTAGTCTCGGATAAAATACGTCTATCTTCCTGAATGAATGGATTAATAAATGAGCCGCTTCGCACGCTGCTCTCCTCGAGCGTAAAAAGAAAACTCCACGGGTAGCGCGCGGTTGGAAGGTGGGCAGAAACGCCGTCTGCTTCCACTTCGCAAGACTGAAGAGGGTGGCGAGGAAAGAGGGGAGAGGGTGAGGTGGAAAAAGCACCAATCCTCCCTTAAGTCAAGGCATATCGGTGAAATATGGAAACGGAGGAGGACAAAGTGGTCTAGTGGATGATGTGGGTGTTGGGTTGAATCATCCGCTAACTTCTTGCCTAAGAAAGAATTTTCGATACATGCCAATTACGTTTATTATGCTCTGGAGAAAGAAGAGTGCTTGTTTGCTGCTTTTTTTCTAGTCTGCAGGACGCTGCTACGGATTTCTGAATGAAACCCCGAGAGAACGGCGAGCCGTTACTTTCCTCGGTAATGTTCGGGCCACAAAAGGTACACAAAGCAACTATCCATTCCGGGAGACGGAAGCAGAGGATCACAAAAAGCGAAACCCACTTTTGTGAGCCATTAGGATTGCGGCGAAAAAGAAAATGTACTCATTTGAACTACGAATTCATTCGTTTGTGTATTTAAGTTTTTAAAACAGCAGGCGATTCCCACGACTGAAAATTTTCACAAGAACAAAATGGCATTAGCAACACTCAGTCTTAAAGAATAGATACAAGGTTACATGATAAGGTGACGGTGAGAGGAGAGATGGGCAGAAACTGAGAGAAATATTGACAGGGACTTCGGAAGGGAAAGCGAAATGGGGGAACGCGACGAGGAGGCGGCAGGAGGGAGACTGTGGGGGGAGTGATGGCTTTGGAGGGGGGTACACCGGGTCAATGTCACACCTGCGTGAGCAAACAGTTGAACGCAGAATGGGCAGGGTGTGGGGATGGATGTGTGACGCAAGATGGGGAGCGAGGTTCGGGGACATGGAGAGCCGAGGGGAGGGGAGTTTGTGTGGACGGGGGGATGGGTGGGTGGGTTGGAGGAAAGAGGTGGAAAGGGTTGTGTGGGCAGGCAGTGGGGCAGAAGGAAGCACAGAGGAAAACGCCGCCTCGCCCCGACACAAGGGCACGCTCAAAGTGACTTCCTCGCAGCATTTGAAATGCAAGGCAGCGGACGATGATGGCGAGCGGAGGGTGGCGTGCAGGTGGCCGGTTCGCTGCCGAGAGGAAAAAAAAGAACGCTGCCTTGTAAAGGGGAAGATACCAAGAGCCTTTTTAGAGTCACTGGGCAACGACCAATGCGCAAGAGATCTTTTATTTTCAAATTTTAATCAACGCAGGACGCCAGCGATGGCCTCCAAGAAAAAGATGAAGCCCTTAACTAAAATGGATCCTTCACACCACGCATTAGGGGCGAAGTCAAAATAAATATTCAAATATACCATGATGGAAGAAGGAATCGATACTTACTACTTTTAAAGGGAACTGGAAGCGTGGTTAGCTCGGCGGATAACGTACCTAGCCTCGAAGCCTCAAGTGGCGGATTCGCACGCATTTGCACCCGAGTAGGGATGCTGTGCAGCACTTCCCAGCAAGAGAATCAAATGACTTCTTAAAATACGGTGATCGAAGACCTAATACCATCAGCTGAACAACAAAACCACCGGTTAACTTATAAAAATTCAGCCAGATATTTAAAATAATCCCGAACGAATAATAATATGAATTCTCGGGGGTAAGCAAGAGTACCTTGTGAACAGTAATCGAGTACATAAGGAACACATTTTATCTCATTTAGTAAAGAAGAACAAAAATCAGTATCAGTTAATCCGACGAACGTCTCACACGAATAATGAATTTCGACACCTAGTTCCTAATAACTGTCAACAACGACACCATGAAAATACCAGTCAGGAGAGTTTCCACTATCCTTCTTACCTTTCCACAACTACAGGCTTCTCTATTGAACACTACTAATTCTTGTTTAGTGACAGTATTAATGAATCATTGCCGCATATGTTAAAACTACAGCACATTGCAAATAAAATGAATGGCAACCTCCAACCTATAACTTAGTGCCGATTAACCGTTGGAGATAATATTGCCAAGGGGAACTGAAATAAAAATATCACCCTAAACCTAATTTAAGGACCAATCTTCGGATGAACACTCACCTCAAAACAACAACTCTCGAAGAAAAAAAATATCTCTCAAGGGTTTGGAGGCTTTACTCAATGCTTTACATGTAAATAATAATCTAAGTGTCTAAATTAATTCAAATAACTTTTCCTAAAGGTTTTCACTGGGTGATAGTACAGGACTTGAAAAAAATTAACCTTCACAGTAAAACGTGCAACTTGTAACCGGAGAAACCCAGACATAATGCGGCTAAGGAAATTCTTTTCCAGCCATCATGCTCGCATCAAAGCTCGTACTCTCACGCAAGACTTTGAAGCTAATCCTGGAGCACTCTAATCAAGTAATTGCCCGCATTATTGAGAAGCCGGGGTGCTCCTTCGACAGTCACAACAAAAGTGTGCTAAAAACGCATGACTACGGAAAACTGCATGTGTTTTGTAGGTTAGGAATAATAGCAGCACCACAAAATATTTTCGAACAACACGAATTTACGATTACTCATGTAAACCTTTTAGAGTTTATCTATCTTTAAGATATTTTCTGAGATTCCAGCTAATTTATTACCGAACCGATTCGATTGCTGTTCCCTATTTTCACTGCGACCTCGATTACCATTATTCGGGGTTTTAAAGCGCCACATTACATTCATACCCATGATAGTTTCATTACAATGATTTTTCGGCCAACCTCATCATCCACTAACCCGGAGATATACCATCAATAACATTCAAAGATACCACTCGTAATAGTTAAACCTCCAGTTAAAATGTATTGGCTAATTTAATTATGACATAAACCAAGACATACTAGGACTGATGAAAATCTTTAGAACATTCTTCGCAACTAAAGAAATCATTGTAAATTTGTCACCTACGTAATCTAGAAATAAGACAGTCCAACGAGGGTGATAACCGATAAGAATGAACCGATATGGGATTTATCTCTTTGATGTTTATTTAAGTTAAACGAAGGCCGTTCAAATGCTCACCTCATTTCGATGAATTAGGAACAATATCAGGAAACACTTTCGAAATATTTGGCCATTCGTTAACAAAGTTAACCACTCAATTTCCACCCAACTTTCTCATCTCCATCTCAAGTGACAATATTTATATTTCATACTTCTTGAATTCGTAATTTGTGGTCAAACATCGCTTTAAAGAATTAACGAAGTGCCATCAGGGATAAATATGACTAAAAAGCTATAAAAATGACCACATAAGATAAAAACGAACCATATACGCAATTTTAATTAATACTATGCATAATTATTGTTAACGATAGCCTACTGGGTTAGAGCAGTTTTCGGATGGTACCATGACTATTCACCTAACGAAAACTCCTTAGATATAAACTAAATATTACAGTAACTCATTTAAAAGCTCTGCATATTTTCTACCCTGTATTCATCCAAAATGACTTTTCCTCCCTCTACCTAGCTTTCACAGCATTCTCTCCAACACTCTCTCTTCCTCTAGATCCACTTGTCCTTTCTTTTTCGAATTTTCTGTCTCTCTTCCCCCTACAATGCAAAGAAATTCATTGCTTATTTCCAATTCTGTCTACTTCACTTTCTCTCTTCTTCTCTACGCCTCCAACTTCAGTCTCCAAAATATGCTGATCTTTCGCCACAACGACTTTTCCGAGGCATTAAAAATACGCTCAGTATCAAAGTTTTCAATTGTCTTCTCTCGAGATCTTTGCCCTCTTTGTACACGCTTTTTTACCAACGCAATTATATTCTTAATATCCCAATACTCTGCCCACCCTCAAAATAAGTCCAAATAAGTTCCAAATAAGTCACTAAATAGATTAATTTTTTCTACCCAATTTGTCCCTCAAATTTAATGTTTAACTTAGCCTTCCTATTCCATCAGAATTTTATCATATTCAGTTTATTTTAAATAATTCTCATTTTATAACTATGACACCGATTCTGCACATTATATTTATATATGTGGACGAAATGTTGGGAAGAAAGGGGTATGCGGCATTGAAGATGAGTTTAATACAGTAAGGGATGTCAGGTTATGTGTAACTAAATGACCCTAAGAAATTTAGCGTTGCTAAGTCTGCGTGCAACCAAACCCTACCTAAAACAATACACTACCAATTAATAATAATAACATTAAACATATATACTATATTGACGAGGTGAGTGGGAGTCTCATAACATGGCGACTCGGAAGAAAAAACGAACGCATTTTGATAGCGCTGGCTGCCACGCCCTTCCCCATCCAGTCACCGAGTGCAGGACTGCTTATGGACAACCTCCAGGAAAAGGAATCAATTGAACATGAATTTAAATTTAATTTCCCTGGATCAGTCGACTTGGCTGGACTTGGGATTGGCAGAGAGAGATTTCAATGTCCGGAAGGGAAATACACAGGCATTCAAAACTCAAGCACGCGTTTAAGATAAGCACGAAAGGAAAGCGGGCCCATGTTGCAGCAAATCGATAAAAGCGAGTTGCGTCTTGGACGGTTGCGCTAGATTTTCAGAAAACAGCCTGTGCAACAGACTTCGGCACATACGACAGGATTTACATTTCTTGGATGCACCATCACCGAGGGAAATCATACCGTTATGAAAGAGAACCAGATACGTAACTATACCGGTAGATCGAACAACAGGGATAATATCAGAGAATGAGCCTATCCAACTGATTAGATCGAAGAATCGTCTTCATCTCTTGTTTATTCACGATAGTGTAACTAATAGAAAAACCACCCTTATTAATTACGAATCTACCCAATACTATTTTCTTTATTCACGGATGATGTCCAAACACCCCTTGCCAAAAAAATTTGCTGCAATTTGCGTAATGTAGCGTTGTATATAACCATTACAACACGAGGCATTTTTAGAGAATACGTTCCGTAAGTCAACCTACAACTAACCTTCTTGAACTATTTTTACATTTCAATTACAATTCCTATTCCAGCATCCTTCGGAAAATATTCAGGCGCTTAATAGGTCATTAAAATCGAAAACCGTGAGTAACCATTCACATTTTCCCGGTAAAAAATATCCTTAACTACAAGAAGATACAATCGAGAGACCCCTCTAGAATGTTAACTCCGGCGAAGAAATGTACGAGACCATATGAAACCGAGGAGGTCGGGAAGAGTTCAATTGATAAGCGGGAACCATTTCCTGGGTCACGGGTAGCGAACCCTACATTCCTGCGTTCCAATGAAGGTTACGGGAGGAAGAGTAGTGCTAACAATCCAAAAAGATATAGAAAAGCTAATATAACGCATCATCACTTAGTCATATGATTACGCACAAGAGAGAAAAACATTTTGAGATAATACACAGACAGCTGTTTCTTCCGCCCATAAGTTCGTCAAACGCGAATATTCCACTTAAGAGTGGTGCGTCATTGCGATATACATATATCAACCAAATTATTCAACCAGAATGTTGCCTTATTACACCAGTGAAATATGATCTGTTCCAAGTTTTTAAATGTGGTTTCCCGGGAAGATAGCAAAATGTTTGTGGATATCATAAGTAACCCAGACACCGATCAGCGGTCGAACGCTGGCAAGCAGAATATTAAATATAGATGTGATGATGGTAAATATCGTTTATATTTGTATTAACGCTATCGGCAGTAAAGTAACTCGATTCTATCTACAGGAATACGCGAATGGCGGCCTTCAATAGTCATTCTGTGAAAATAACAGATTAGCAGTCGAAATAAATACGAGGTTCGTAGTCATTGTATAAATGCGAAGCCGTGTGACACCCCAAAATACAATTTTCAAGTGTGAATACCGCATAGCAGCTACTGCAGCAAAGGGTACATATCCAACCATATTAAATGGTGTAATCTAATACTCAGAATGTGATGTCCATCGATTGTGGACCAAAACTGAATTATATGCTAATTAGTAAAACTAATGACCCCAGGGATTAAATGAGAAGGCAACGGGGCACACTATTGATAGCAACGGTGAGTAAATATGAGACATCGCACGATTGTCAAAGCCCTACAATCTGTGAACTAGCCTACGGTCAAATA
Source organism: Hetaerina americana (assembly GCF_022747635.1). Classification (NCBI taxonomy): domain Eukaryota; kingdom Metazoa; phylum Arthropoda; class Insecta; order Odonata; family Calopterygidae; genus Hetaerina; species Hetaerina americana. The sequence continues at coordinate 51,062,013 of NW_027287205.1, read as the reverse complement.
TCAACGTCACCCGTACATTATGATAATTACAAATCAGCATACGATCAAGTAATTGAAAATCTAGCCATTACGCTGTCCGAGAAAGAAATTCATGCACATCCCAATTCCTCGCACGCGAGTACGCAGACGAGAAATAGGGCATCCACGTGCTAGGCGTCAAGCTCTTTTTTTCAAGGGATTTACAACCTCCAAGCATATTTTTTAAGGAGCCCGGCAATGCACAACAAAATATCCTGTGAGGCAATTGGGGATTTAGAGATAATGCTTATGGAGCGCATGTGTTTCAAAGAGAGTTAACGTTAAACAAAATTAATGAAACCTAATACCTTACTCTCGAAATGGAAACGACCAGCTCTTGACCGAACAGTGAGCAGCACAGGGGCAGAAGAATATTCCGAAATATCCGCGTTGCACGAGAACATGCAAGCTCACTTTGGAAGCATCAAAAGATACATAACCAAAAGGGACTACGAACTGACTTTAGAACAGGAACTCCATAATAAAGAATAGTATTTTTTTCTGCAAAACAATTCGCTGAGTACACCGCCATATTAGTATTATTTTACAACCTTTCAGGGAAATAGCTACATTTCAGTATTGAAATTCTCCACACATAAAAACAGCTAAAATAACGAACATATTTCGATTGAACGCAAACCTTCTAACATGACGCATAACACAACAGCAAGATTAGCAATAGTTCCACAAAAATTAATGACTACAGAAAAAACAGAAGTCAAGAGATACGGTTCAACTCAGAATTTCACACGTAGATGCAATCAATCAAAAATCAAAAGAAAAAAAATCAACCTATGACGACGGTAAAATCAGAATTGAAGCAGGTCATCGCATATCTTCCACAGGCACAAGTTCAGGGTTATAAACACATTTCTTAAGCGTCGAACGACAAGAAAATGCCGCATTTCATCTCTTTTTATCAAAGAATAATGTAATTTTGGCCGATTGCCGGATTTATGCTTAAGCGTGAATGTGGATACTCGTGCATTTTCTAGAAAATCAAGTTGGTTACAGTGTGACACGGCACACGACCTCTAGTACCACTTAAGCTATACGCAATCTCTGCGTTTGGCGTGGCTAATTTCGTAATTTTGCTGTCACAACATCCGATCACTAGCAAAGATCGAATACTCAGCAAGTGACGTGAATGACACAGTTCCCGGAGGAAGGTTTATCACATAGATTACATGGCATCGATTAGAGACCCTTGCATGGCATGCTTTGTGTGAGAATTGTTCAAATCGACGGCAGATTAAATGGAACATAATTCACAAAACATGAGTCGCTGTCCGAAGGATGCATGCATCATGATTATTTGGTTCGGAAAAGCAAGGGAGACTATAATAACCTGCCTCAACGTTTGGGGAAAAAATACTTGACCTCGAGGTCAGAAACAACCGATAACAGAGAAGGCCGAGTAACATATTTAAAAAAACTGGGAACCATAGCGCCCATTCGTCTAATAGCGTCTAAACCAGTGCTTCTAATTCGAATATTTAATATTACATAAACACGAAATATTATTTGGTCAAATTTAAACTAAAACAGCCAAAGAAATAACATTTGCAACAAAAATCCGTCATTTCCAAAAGCGTCATTGCCGAGGAACACATCATGAAAGAAAATCTGAATTGAATTTTTCAATAAAAGCATTTTATATCCCAGTAACTATGGCCGCCGCTTGGTAAAATATTATTATTGGTAATCTACCGATTAAGGTAGGTTTATGATGGACACAAGCTACTAAAAGGAAGAGCGAGAATTCCTTCGTCTCTCTCTTAACAAAACACAACCAGGAATCCAATATATTACAAGCCCCTCTTCTGCATTCTTCCTACCTTCAATCGGTCCCTATCCTACTCCTGACTCTGCCTCGCTAGCGTAACATTATCCCCTATTTCAGTCTTAAACATCCCATCGCAAATTAAACGCTCTTCATCTTTCCTACCCTTTTTGATTTCTCCCAACAATTCTCTTTCCTCCACCACCATGCCTAGCAAATCCGTGTTTGTTTTCCTTTCACTCCACTTCCACCTTTGACATCCTTCTTCACACCCATATTTCAAAATGCTTCAATCTACGCCTGTCATCCTGCTCCAAAGACCATGTTTTCGTAGAAATTCATAAACCAAATCAATTTTTTGACGAGGCTTTTCCCAACATCCTTACTCAAGAGATCCCTGCCATCAACAACCTCCTCATTGTGAAAGCTTCTTTACCTAACGCAATTCTTCTCCCTCGGTCCCTACTACTTTGACAATTTCTCCAACTTTGCCTTTCTCCTTCTGTAAAACCACATCACCTTTGTTTTATTTACATTTATTCTCATCCCCATCCTATCACACTGAATTTTCAATGTACTCAGCAATGCTTGCAATCCATTGGCTGGCTGACAAACTAGAGCTTGGTCATCAGCAAACCTGATGTTATGAATCCTCGAAAGGCTGTTATTCTTATCTCCAATTCTTCCCATGCCTCTCCTACACATATACGTAGCACGCAACCTATGATAATGGACAACCATGCCTCACACCCTCTTCCTAGCACTGCCCATCCTGACTCCCCGTCTCACTCGCACCTCATCCGTCTGAGTCTTGAAGAGGTTGAGGATTAGCCTCCTGTCCCTCCAATCTATTCCAATTTTCTGCAATACACACAAAGAGTTTTTTCTATTTCACTCTATCAAACGCCTTATCGAACTCTACGAAACTGGTAAATACATCCTGATTCTATATTCATCTCTTTTAGTGATCTCATTACTGCAATGGCATCACGAATGTTTCATGTAATTCCAGAGCCCGAATGCTGACTTATGGAGCCGATTTTACACATGCTTACTATTCTAACCGCGCGCCGCATTGCACTTTCACGGGTCGCGAAATGCTGAGTCATTCAAAAAGGTGTGATTCGCTAGTTGCGATCTGGGTTAAGAGCAGCCAAGATTAGAGCTTTTAGTCATTTCTTGCTAAACGTTTTGGTAACATTTCTAAGTGGGCATATTTACGAACGGAATTTCGGATTACAAACCTTCAAGCTAATAAAAAAAGATGTGAAAATAGATGCAAGGAGTAAAAATGACTAAATACTAATTGCCATCAAGTGCTGATCATGGTAGATGAAAAGAGAAGACTGTTGGGAGAAATTCGCAGAAAGGTAGACAATTGGATCCAGGAGATAGAAGCAATGGGATGCTGAAAACTAATAGGGAGAGATTGCTCTGCAAACAAGTTAGAGGGAAGGAAAAAATGGGTATTTTGGGTTCAACTGAAGAAAGCAGGAAATATACCGAATATAAAGAATAAGCTCACGGGGTTTAAGCATATTTTGGGCCATGTAAGCTAGAGGTTAGGAGTACACGAGTTTCGGTCGCAGGGCCCACCCAAAACCTACCCCTAAGCGGTAAAACAAAACTATTATTAATAATAGTTCAACAAAAAAACTACAACCACAGTAAACAACCAGAAGGTCTGTTTGGTAGGTAATGGTAGAGTTCACCCAGTTATAAGCCCACGGCGTGTGAAATTCACACATCAAGGGGGGCGGGGGCAGTTCCTATCCCTGCTATGGTTTCCCGGGAAGATCTGGTACCCGAAAACGCACACAGCTTGGGTTGAGCTGAGCATGCCCCGAGAGGCTTGCCCAGGAATCGAACCGATGTCCTCAAATCTAGGCCCAGGAATCTGGCGAAAATTCGGCCTTTTCTTTCACGGCACGGTCACCCTTCCTCACAGTTTACCCCGCGCCAAAACTTAAAACCAAAAGCTTAAGCTCACAGAGCTGGCAATTGACATACATTGTTCCCATGTACTGAGAAATAAAGCAAAAACATTTGCTGCGACCACTTAAAGTTAAAAACGGCAATAAATTATAGCTATGCGTAAGAGAAGCAGGTTTTTTCCTTGGCGAACCATCCTAGAATGCAATTCAAAATATGAATTAAGAATTAATTTATAAAAAGAAAAATTCAAATGGTTTACTACGTTAACATTACATATTTATTTTACACAAGCTCTTAAAGAAGGCTGTGTAATTAGCATCAACGCAACCACCATATGAATTGACCAAAGAGCTACAACTAGGACTTATTAACAACAGATGAAGTGTGCTTAACTGGTAACCCGGTTGACTGATTAATAAAGTTATCTATTTAATTATTAAAAATGAGAATATGAATCGTATTTGACATTATTTGTCATTCGTGACGAAAGTTTTCGGCAGTCCGCCAACTAAATTCTTTTTTTTCAACTTATAGAACTGAGTGCCTTAGAGGGTCACCTTGAGGGATGATGAGAGACCGTAATCATTGCTAATTTGAAAGTCGCGGTAAGGCTAAAGGAAAGCCCTTTCGAAGCAAATGTTTCCAGAATACGTGACGTCCAACAACAGTATGCATAGGCAAACGGTTACAATGCAATGTTAAGCTGTAAAATGAGCAATACACTGTTTCGATCATAACATAATCAGGAACAGAACGAAAAATACTCGGAGAGAGCCAAGTCGCCGGAAAGATACAATCAAGAACAGCATGCCGCGATTTGATAAATGCACGCTCGGCGAAGAAAGCATTTAGCCTTCGGCAAGCTCTAAAATCAACTGGCTCTCATTCTCGCATTTCCTTGAACACATATCGGATACGATCGTGTATTGTGCCTGATATCATATGATACGATGTCGTGGTCGAGATCATCAATATATCATTCAAGCTGGGCCCGATGACCCTCCATAGGCCACGCACTAGTTAACCATCACTGGCGGAGACACAAAAACAACACACATTCAAATTGTGTACGCAAACAAGACACACACAAACCACTATACGATTCATTGCAGTCGAAACTGGAAACCCTGGACGTAACGTCGTCGGAATCCTAATAACTGAAGTTTAATGGAACACATGCAAGGTCACAGAAATGCATGGTAACTCTTCTAGATAAGTGGCGTGGATACATACGTATATTATTTTAGGACCGCTGACCACCCTCATTTCCATTTCCCAGCCCACCAGCTAATTAAGGGGCAAATTGCACACATTCAAATGCTAGTAGAAATACATAAATAAATGTTACGGTAATTTTGAGTCTTTATAAATTACAATTACACATGCAATTTTAGAAAAATTACGATACACTCCAGGTAAATTTTCAACAGTGCTGGAAAACAAAATTTAATTTCCCCATCTAATATACGTATTTTAATCCATAACTATTTCATATAGTTCATGATAATGTGTCCGTTTTTCACCGCGTACGAACAATCCATAGGTGGTAAAGGAACGATGTTCAGATGATGATGAAAAATAAAGCCATCAAATGCTCATATTAAAAAAAATTATATTCTCACAAAATATTTCTGACGATTATCATGAAATAGCTTCACTATTTCATGTACATTTGAAGAAGGGTTAACGGTACATACCAAATAAAGAAAATTTGAGGTCAATGGTAGGCATAAAGAACTAGCCAAGGAAATGTCTACATCGGACGGAAAAGACACACATTAATGTTCGCCGTTCGTATAGCAACAAAATGAGAAAAGAATTGAAAAGGAATTCCCACAATCCATTATACTCACTGTCAACAAACATAATACTAACCCATTTTCAGTTACACATACTGTAGCATACGCCATGGAATAATTTAAAATATACATCAAGCATTAACGAGCTCTCACAAGGCCGGACTCCTACGCAAAATGATCCAAGCAGATTTATTGTCGAAACCACTCGAAGAATTCTCAAGGATACAGTTAAATACGACTAAATTGTTATAATCGACCATAAATAATCAAAAACACTCAGTACTTTATGAAATTACATTTACGTAATGGTTACATCTAATTACAAAAAAACATACTTAAAGCTCATCGCGTACTAATGAATTTGGCAGCGACATCTTGGTGAACAGTAAACAAGCTTCGGTACAGCCACCTTGCTCGCCAAATTGGAAGTACACTCCTGTCACCCAGGCGCCAGGAGCACAGAAGTCATTCACCTCGAATTTCCTTTACCCTTGAAATTGACGATGATGTGAAGAGAAGAGAATGCGGAGTTCCGATGACCATGGGAAAGCTCAATATCGACATCCGAGCTCTGACATTTCAGGACGTGACCTATAAGCGGGAGAGGAAACGACGAAAGAATTCTTCCCTAAGAACATGGGTATACGTGAAGAAGAAGGAATGACACACCAAGGAAAAAGGGAGACTAAACTGAAGAGAGAGACCTATTGAGACGGAAAAATGACGGGACGGGAAAAATGAAAGGGAAAAGTTCAAACTCCCAAGGAAGTCGTATAGAACAGCTCATCCATAGTCAAAACAATGAAAAGTTCCCTCTTGATCGAGGGAATGACCTTTAATCTGTTCGACGGGTAAAAAGAATATGTAAGCATCGAAGAGAAACAAAATGCTTCTTGCACGAATGACAAATTGAGTATCGGTGTCCATTATGCGGTGCGATACTACTGCCACACAATCTGTACTAGCGTGCACAATTTCTGTGCCAATACGATAACCATACACTTTCGAGGGCATCTGCCGCTTCGAACGAAACTCGCGACAGTAATTTCGCCTTGACAATAGAATGGTCTTAGTGGGGCGATGACGTAAATTTATGCGCTAGAACTTTCTAGTCATTTCGGTCGACAAACCTTGCACAAGGGGAAACGTATATGCACAACATATTACGTATGCAGTCCCATTAAATTTATTGGTTATCATTGCAATTAAAATTTAATGAAATTGATATATTGTGGATCTAATAAGCAAATACCTCCAGCTGTCAACACATTCTCTCCCGCTTTGACAAAACCAACCCATGACGTTGAAAAACATGTGCAATAAATACATACTCGTAATGTACTCAAAATTCTCAGAGAACGCAATTCCATTGCTTTATTTTCCAAGGTTATGCATGGAAATTGGTACATTCATCGTTTCCAACGATACAGTTACCCATTTTAACTAGCACCCGAAGGTTTAATGAGACTATCGCACTTGCGCACAGAACACATCAAAAATATAGGATCAGCCGTTGCGGTCAAACAGCCGGAATTCATCAGCACCCCACTGTATTAAAGGACTCGAATTTTTATGAAGTGAGATAAATGTATTTACGTCTATTTATCTTCATTTAGCACTTGATTAATTACGGTGATGGATGGAATACAAGCAATAATTAACTCAATAGTACAGCGACGTTAACGGTTTCATTTCGAGGGAAATGAAAAAACGGAACTGCTATGGCATATTATACAGAGGTTTCAGAACAATTAGGGCTCATGAAAGTTCAGACACAATATAGTCCCCACAACCGATCGACCGATGTTCAAGGAGGTTGTATCATGACTGCACGAATCAAGGCGTCACCTGAATTCATGTAATTATGACGAGGGATGATTAGCAATGGAACACCCATTCACGCGTAGTTCGAAAACGGATATGAAGGGACTATTGAGTTTTTTACGCACTCAGAGGTTCTTATTAATATTTTAAAACTTGCTCTGAAACTTATTTTTGGCAAGTTATGAGGCGCCAATGTTTCAATCTATGGCATTTCGCTAGCTTTTCTCCCACACACTAATTAATAGCATTTAATTAAACGCGAGTAAGAGCTGTTACGTCAGCACTGTCAAAACTCTTGCATGACTGCGAATATGATATTGTTCGCGAGAACGACATGTATTTCTCCACCATTAATTCCTAAGCCTCCGGGTATCAATCCCCCAATGCCAAAAAAGCAAGCGAAAAACCTTTTGATATTCGATGGTAATTTCTATAGCAACTGACACGGGAAGACCTTGTCATTTGATAAGAGTGCAAACACGAATAATTTGACATATGCATAAAACTTCGATGCAACTTCTGCAACAATTCATTGAAATAGCGCTTTACTTAGGTCCACCCATCCGAACGCCTATGAATCATCCCAAATCTAGACTTTTTTCACGTTCTCTACAGAAAGTTGATTGTAGGGTTACAATTTATCCGTGAAATATAGCATATTCATATAAAACCTATCGTTTGGCAATATATATACCTGTAACTCAAGCATGTTGTGGTTACATGGATGATCAACTCAGGCACTTCGAAATTGCCGAATGAGAACTTCAACGCAAATAATTAATGGAAATTACTTCAGCTGGCGAGAAATCTGACGAATTCTCACTTGGACGCAATGAACGACCGGTGCGGAGGATCACGCAAGGAGACTCCAAGAATCTCAACATTCTTATCTTGTAAATGACTCGGAAAAGCACTATTCCGCACAGTGTTTTTTTTATTTTTACGACTCCCCCCTCCATCATAGGATGGACTCGCTTAATCAGGACGCCTTTCCACGTCACGGTCTGTGATAATTTAAAATGACAACAGGCATGCGGGAAAGCGGCGAGGGGTTTCCTTCGCAGGAGTCATTCTGACAACGGAGACCCACAAGGTCTTAACCACAATTTCTTAGCTCGTAAATTCTAACTCTGCCTGAATCACCTTAGTTCACGATCCACAACAGTTAAGAACGTCTGTCGTATAATGAAAGATTACTCCATTGGCGCATGGAGAGCTCAACTCAATGACAAAAACAATCATCGAGGTGCTCATGAATTGATTCTTAGATTTGCCGATGACACTTTTAAGTATCAATATTCAATGCGTCCGGACGAAAAATACTTTGGTCGTGGATCTGCTAGAAATATGTCATTATGAACTGCTGGCAATATGCTATTTTCTTCTACGTTGAAATCAATTTAATTATATTTCAAGGCAATGACAATACACCTCGTATATGAATGAGACACCAATGAGTCCAATTTTACTAGTGTGAACTACTGTACTTCCATCTTTATAGACCAGAGGGAAGTTACAATTTGAACTTTTATCTTAATGCTCGAATGCTTGGCATAGAAAGAGAAGCCTCTAGGATGTTAAAATAGTTGAGAAAAATTTCCAATTCAGTATAAATTAATGTTGGGTAAAAATACAAGCATAATGCGAATCAAATTAACTACTTCAAAGAAATATCAGACGTGATGCTTTTCTACATGTTTTATTTAAATAAATAGAGCATTTAGAAAAGTGCTATGCCTATCATATCCTTGAATTTACCCTACGTCGGCAAAATTAGGCACAATATTAATATTTAGCTGCTTCAGATTTTAGTTCTTAGAAAAATTGAATATATCTCGTTTAATATAACAGTTTTTCCACAGGTATTTGAAATGTAAAAAATAAAAAACGATATCGAAAAAACACATTAAGAAAAAAGATATGGATAACAAAGACAATAAATGGAGCTGAAAAGAAACAAGAATGGAAGATTACAATAACTAACCTTCGGAAATAATAATTGCCAATGATAATTCTCATTGTGATAAAAACTACATTTCTTTTAAAATGTTAACGCTAAAAAGCAGCGGCGAACACAGGTACTCTTGCAAATAAAAATAAAGTCAACGCGAAGAAGAGTAAATAATGATATGTTCTGCTACGAACTAAATGCATCATTAAAATTTCAAATAAGGACATAATTATAATTACTTGTAACAGTAATCTGCCGTCTTACGAGTAGGTTTTTGATGAACCTTGTGATCGAGCACTATGGCACTCCTAAGCTAACAAGACACAAAATATCCTTAGACCCCATACTACATATTACAATGACAAGTTTTTAGCTCCCAAAATGGTCAGAAAAAAATTTAGCTTAATAATAATTGAACTACTTAACATATTCAATTCATTATTTCAGTAGTTAATGCATTTAGGGTTTTTGAATACCGAACCACCGTAATGTAAGGCTGCACATTAAATTTAAAATTAGGTAAACAAGATAACTTAAATATATCGTTTACTATGTTACCAATCAGTTGATCAGGTAATTCCTGGTACAAGATTTTACACGTTTCTCACAACACCGCAGGCAATCCTGAATATTCTTCACACTCCCTACTACATTAGATTCACTCCCTACTAAATAACGATTCTTTAACGAATTTACAGAACTCACAGGCAAAACGGAAAACATCCAAAATGTTTCCTACACCGAAAACTGCCAGCGAACCTGTCGTCCGGCAAGATGGAACACTGAGACAACCCGAAAACCCCGCGTAATCATTATCATATCACCGCGGAAGCTTTCACAGCAAATTCACACTGATTATGGTCACGAATATGAGACCATAAACATCCTCCAAGATTAGAACATCTGTCGGTGGGTTGGTTCATTTCAAAGAGCCATCATTCTGCACTTAACCAAACGTAAGCACATATTAAGGAGTAGCAGTAAATCTCAACCCCCTACTCCTCACCCCCCGATTGAGCATTATTGCCTCCCCATTTCCGTGTCCCTACACATCACTCAATACACTTTCACAGTGCATTAAAGGTAACGAATACTTCAATTTTGCAAATAAAATGAAACAGAACGGCAACAAACATACAGTACTAGGGCTAACTAAAACAATTTAGGGGAAGATTTAAGTTAATACAAATGAGATTACTCGTGTAACTGAATCAAACATTAAAGAAGACAAAGCGGCTGACAAATAAATATCTAGACGCTCCCACCAAAATCAACTCCATCCAGTTATTGATGCCAATATATGTATCACCAACTGCTGCACTGCAATTTCTCCCAGAAAATGACTAATGCTTAGTCGAAATATAACTGTGACGAAACATGAGTAGAGTTAATAACAACGGTGAGTCCTCGGCATTATTCAAATCATACAATGATAGAAGACGCAATTAGGGACGAAATATAAAGATGCATGTCATACATTAATAATCTTCCATTCATGCTAAACGTAGTCTGTGACTGAAAATTCGAAATACAGAAAAGAATATAAGAAAAGGATGCAATGCAGGAATCGGTAGAGAAATGGCTCCACTTCAGACTGAAGACAGGCTAGTATTTTGTGTGATACAAGAAATATCCGTTTCTTTCAGTAAAGGGTGCTTTATTTCTTGTTTTTTATATGTTTTCAAAAGGAAAATTAAAAGATCCAATATTAGTCATGCATTAATATTCACTGTAACTGTCATCAAGATTACTGTATTCTTAACGGAATTACCAAGCTCAGAAAAAGCAATACAGAAGCGTTTGAAACTCTTCTCTCGTACAATAAAATACTTCTCCCAATTACACTGGGATTTGTAAGTGTTCTCTGAAGATAAAACATTCATTTCATTGCTTATTTTGTTCATCCTTGTTTACTCGAAACTATTTCAAAAACAATCCTAGACATATGCATACCATTTCAGAGGTAACACGACAGAATCCATAGAACATTTTAATTGGATGAATAAAATCAATATTTGAGCTATGCTATAAATGGAGATACGATATAATAAAGCAATATGAATCTATTTTTTATGATTAGTTATGGAATGTTAAAGGTTGTGATAGATCCAAGCAGGTTAGTAAGGAGAGGTAGGCGGAGGAAAGGAATAGGCATGTTGGACAGAATCAAGGCAGGTACACCGAATTGATGGCCTACTGTAGTGAAGGATGTCAGATTGAGACTTGTTAATTTGGGCTAATAAACGTATCATTCCATCCTGAACCTACCTTAAACAGTAGACTACTTTTATTTAAGATATAGCAAATTGTTTGCTATGTACCGATCAAAAGAGCATCTTGATCGATATTTTACGAAATAAAGACATACCTGACGGATAATGATGAAATACAAATAGAAGCACGTGATTTGTTTCGTATGCACTTAGTTTTCTCATTCATCTTAAGTTCGAGCTACAGTTAGGTACAGTTTCTTTTTTAATTGTAAAGACAATTTCAATCAAATGCCTACGCTCCCTCCCCTCTACCTCGCTTTCCCAGCATTCTGCCCTCTATTACAGCCTTCAGCATCCCACTTGCCTCTTAGAATCTCTTGCATCCACTCGTCCAGCCTCCGAATATGCCCAACAGCTCCCCATAACATGCCTTGAACTTCATCGTCTGCTTTCCTTTCAGTCCATTCACTCCATTCTTCTCCAAACCTATACTTCGAAAGCCTCGAATAAACCCTCATCCTCTAGCCTAAAAAACCAAGCATCCGAGTCATACAATACCATGGTTCCGTATCAGTGTTCACTAGTATATACATACTTTCTTAAGTAGCTGTCATCAACTACCGCCTCTTTGCTAATGCTTCTTTGCCCACCTAAATTCTTTCTTTAATGCCCCCACTAGTTTACATTACAAGTTAAAAGATTGCAACCCAAAAGAAAGAGTAAACGCAACATGAAGTATGGGGTTTAAGGATAAAATATTTTGGGCCATATTAGTTGAGGCTAATGAAAAAAGTGGTGTGTAGTGTCAAGGCAGATCAGAAATCTGATCTAACTTAGAGAAAAACATAATTCGTATCGAAATAATAGTACGACAAGCTTGATCATATACATGATATAATTAACGGCTGACCTACATCCTGAAGACTTCAGGCAGGCACGGCGTATGATCGACCGCTGTACATGATCAGCGTGACACACAACTTAGAGTAGCCTAAATGCATCTAAAAGTGAGCAATTCACCAATACCAGCACCAGGAGGTTCGCTGTTCGCTAGCGTAGTGCTCGCGTCTTCCTCGTGGCACTTCCCTTCGTTCCTTCCCACGCACAAATTCGGCCAAAGGGATGGGCAATGACGGGAGATGACGCAGGTCGGGGGTCCGGCTAAAAGCGGAGATCTCGGCTGGACCGTCACACCGGCAGAAGGTAAGCAACATTTTTGAAAACCGACCCATTCATTTATGAAAATAACAGGGCTCTGATAACCTATAGTGACCCCTTAAACTGTCGAGTCCTGGAACAAGTGGGGCAGGAAGTAAAGGTAAAATTTCTAAAAGGATTAACAATAAGAGGCGCAGAAACCGTTTCTGATGAGGTGTTTAAAATGACTGTAAGAACAATTATCTAGAACTAGCATCTTATTCCAAAAGAAAAATCAGGGTAATGTGACCTAACTGGGTGCCCGAATCTGTAATTTGCGAAGGTGAAGACTGACAGTATGGAGAACACTAGTTTTTTCCGAGGTGATTCGTTTCGTGAAGCTCCCCGCAATATCTGAAGCAAATTGCTTCAGCTTAAGTGAAGAACATTCGCTCGCCAAAGGTAACAACTTAAACCCAGCCCTTAAACTGATTTATATTTTACTAGCCGGTTGAGAAAACTATCTTCTCATTTATATAAAATACGCAGAGGTTTTTAGTTGAAAAACCCTTTCGTTACGGAATGATTAGATCGTGTACGCTGAAGCTTTCAAGTTGAAACTAATAAAATGGTTAGCAAGCTAAGCCTACATCAAGAAACCTGTCCACTAATTTGGAAAAAGTTGTAAGTTGGCCACCGTGATGCACATATTACTTCGCAACTGAAATGAAGGATACACGGTTTTCTGCGGTGGAAATAACTATTACGTAAAACTAATCTTGAACAAAATATTTACAATCTGCATGTAGACAATTCCTGAGAGATTTAATAAAATGAGGGTAGGAGCGATTTTAAACAAGCGTTATCACTTGTAAAACCGCAGTTCCTTTTATTCATTATAACCCAGCCCAATAAAATACTTCACACACCAAAGCAACAATTTAAATCATCCTAGATTCCAGCTGTACGCAATGTAAAAATCTTAACGTGGGAGTCCTAGGGGGCATTCACATAGCTCCCCATGTGGTTTATTACACAAAGCTTCATGGTTCGGAATGCCTCTTCCTCAATTCCATGCCCCTATGCCACTCATAACTTTGTCGATACCACACCAACGAGGTTTACCGTATGAAATATAACAGTAATTAGCTAACACTGCCTCCAGAAATTGGTGAGAAAATACCTGCGACGAGCTATGCTTTCTCCATCACTTGGCAGAATCTTCTTATAACTTTCCTGTAAAGAGGGAATTATTTCCAAGCTCCCCTACCTTTGGTTCCACATCAAAAACATAAATTCCAAATTGAACCTACCTAAAAGAGCGGGTTACCGACAACTTGGTTTCCCGCATTTTGTTAACTGATAGGCAGAGAATTCAAGTGAAATGACGAAAGTAATCGAGAGGAGAATTGAGGCCAGATGTGCCAAAAACCTTCTTCGGGTAATTAACTGCAAATTATTATTGATCTACAATACCAATATATATTTACAAGTTTACCAGCTGCAATGGAATAAAAATATGCCACCACTGACTATATCACTGATGGTTTAACTAACTGCAATCGTGCAAAAAACGAGCTCAATGTTTACGTACAACAGACACAGTAATGGAAACACCTTAAACGGCACATTGTGTTATTAGTGAGTATTTTAACCATAGATCTTGTCCCATCATCAGATAGAGCAAATGATGAATAATACACCGTCCAAGTAATCAAAGACACACAGCGGGCATTTTGTAGTTTGGCAGCATAACAGAGGGACACTTAAACTAATAGCTCATTAAAATCACTGCCGAAAATAAAATCGCATATTAACTTTGCAGGTCACAGAATATATAAACAGCTTAATCCGATAATACCACCACGACAGTCTGCAAACAAAACGGAATTGCGTGCAACTTGTAACGAAAAAAATATCAATTTAGCAAAGTTTTGAAAATGGGCAAGATTATTAATGCGGTGGAAACGAAATGTGAAAATGTAATATTTCCGGGCCACGGCAATTTATTGAAAAATTAATAACAATAAGGTGTCCGAATCAAGGGAATACATTTTTGCACATTAACACCTACATATATTATGTGGTGTTATTTCAACCAAGTTGCAGCCTCCTCAGCGAGTTATAATCACCTGGGAATTGTATGCTCAAATAAATACACAATCGTGGAAATGAATACTATGCGCATGCTTCAACAGTGAGTACATTTAATAGGTCAGCCATGGATGGGCATGGATACGCCGATGAACACACAAATATCAAACTCTTTGTACAAAAGCAGCCTCGCCGCCCTCATTGGGATCGTAGATAGCACTAAATGCAAGCGAAACATAACACAAAAACTACAGTGCACTTGGCCTTAGCAGTACAAAGAACGCACACTCCTTTTCTGGACGATCGCCACAGTGCATACGACGTTAAAAAGAAAAGACCATCAAACGGGGCTGTGTAGCAGATACGGGTCGGACGACGCTTTGTTTAGCTTTGGAACGCAAGTGGCAAACGGGTGGGATAACGTCAAAACATTTTGAGCCCTGCCGAAACAAAACCATGCGTGGCACTAGAGTGGGAAGACACACGAAAACAAACACGTCCGTCGCGCTCCAAAGAAACGAAAACCGAAGTGCGATTTTAAAAACATGGACGCGGTTGCCCACCTACGACAACCTCGCCGGCAACTCGAAGCGGGCGAGACAGTGACGGGTCGACGAGAACGGCGGCCAAACGTCTTCCCGTGCGACTCCGTTGAAGTCGACTGCGGGAGCAGCCAAAGAGGGGAATCGAAAGGAGACCTAAAGACCGACCGGTTAGCGAGTTCCCTCTTTTCCCGCGGCCAAGAGGGAGGAGTGGGAGACGTTGGATGGGGAGGTGGGGTTTATGGGAAGTGCGTGACAAAGAGCTTGAGGAGAAAGGGAGAAGCGAACCAGACCGACAGCACCGGGCGGGCCCGGCACAACGGGAACTGCCGCAGCGGAGTCATGAAAAATCACCAGACTCCCAACTCAAAAATTGGTTTTCTAGTTTTGCCTACAGCAGAAGTGGAAGACTAGCAGTCATAAAAGGTGTACGTCATCTAAAATGTAACTTATACTTAACACTACTACTACACTCTACTTTTATAACATTGTGATATTCTTATTAAACCTTAGGCTTAGGATCTAACATTGAGAAGTGGCTTACAACGAACGAATGCAAAGAGCATCCACTAATAGTCAACTGCCTTTCTGGTCATATTAACGTGGTTAGTACGCTGTAAATGTAGTACACGATGCGACAGAGTATTAACTGATTTGGAAGTCAAGTGTTCGGTATAAAAAACAACCCAAAAGAAGCAGGCTTCATTTAAGATATTTATTTGTGGTTCATCCTATTAAGCTATTTCCTCAATTTCTAACGCGGACAAACATCTATCAAAGCTCGCATTTATTTATGTAACCAACAAGCCACCGCTAGGGTGTGTGGCAGGGAGTGAATGAATACACACGTGCTATGAAGGCCTGAATGAAAAATTCTTTGATTTCATTATCTCCAGAATCACACAACACTTTCAACTAAAAATGAAAACGACATTAAGCTTATGGACAGTAATATGGGCTAGAAACATAATTAATCGCCATCATTCCTATTAGAAATCAATACATGGAGCACATTAAGCAGGGTCAAAATTCAGTCTGGGGTGTATTCACCCCCTGCCACACCCCCTAGTAGAGGCTTGCCGGGTAATAAAATATAAAAAATATATAAAACAAAACGCACAAATGCGTCAAGATAGAATAAAAGTTGAGTGGTACATCAGATTAGCTATCTGATATTGATCCACTTCCTGGTCATTTTCAAGCTAAATTGTCAAAAATATAAACAATGAACAAAAACACCCAGATGGTTGGAACCAAATGTAGTGAAACAAAAACGAGCACACAATTTATGCACGGAAATGACGCCGTCCACATGCTAAGCAATAATTTACTATTCAGGCGATAAAAATTGAATAATATTTCCTCGATTTTCCCTGCCAATAGGATTATCCTACACAGTCACTGGTAAATAATAAGAGCTCGCAAAATAAAGACAATGACCAGGACGGATGACTTTTTAATTATCATTATTTTATGTATGCGAACTACAAGCCACCGCTAGTGAGTTTGGCGGGGGGTGAATACATACCAGATTAATTTCACCAGAACTTGACCCTACAGCGGTCGAACACCGTTATAGTAATCCTTTATCGTTCGTGGAAAAAATGGCATCTTAAATCAATGTTCTACACTCAATCTCTCTCATTTTCTTAATTGATTTCTCCTACCATAGCAGAATGGGGGTAATAATACATTTTCCACATCGCTGCTAGAGACGCCCTACCAATTTATGCAAGAGATTTAATCTGTAATTTATCCTTCGCTCCGTGAGTGATCCCAAGCCTAGCTGCTGTAATATTTTAGATACGCTACTAAGTTTATCATAATAACGTTTTAAAAGTCTAGCTCCTCTACGCTGCAAGCGATCTAATTCGGCAATCAAACTAACTTCGTGAGGATCCCTTATACTAGCAACATATTCTAAATGAGGCCTAACCAGCGAAATACAACATTTCTCTCTGACCTTTTCATCACATTAACCTAGTACTCTTCTAATAAATCCTATTCTTTTGTTATCTTGACCACATATTCCCCGTATGTGTTTCACCCAGGAGAGATCGTGAGTGAGGGAAACGCCTAGGTATTTAATTGGGTCTACACATTCCATTTCGGTGTTCCCAAAGAAGTAGTCGTTAGGTAGGCCATTGCTCTTTTTCCAAAAATTTAGCACTATCCACATTTTTAAGTTTAATTCTAATCGCCAAGGGTCGCACCAGCGTTTTATAGTATTAAGGTCATGATAGGTAATCACCAAGATTTATACGAAGAACTTTATCCTGAGCCCTTCAAAACACCACAAATTACTCTCGATTCAACATTTTCCGAACTTTTCACCCCAACTACGATCAGGTCCCACATTTTACAATGTCGCCAATCTAGAATAAAAATAAAACTTTGAGTTCAATCACTGCGTTAATTGTTTGGCATTCTCCTTCGTGTAACAAGAAGCCGATGACCTAACGGCAAACATTCGCAGAGTTCATCGAAGCGAAAAATGGAGACAAGTGATAAATTGGCAACACTGATTGAGAGCTAACGGATGGAGGAGGAGAGGAGCTGCAGTGATTAAGCGGTGGAAGAGGAGGTGGGAGGAAGCGTCCTCAACTTGGACAGTCATGCACCAGCGGCCGGCCATGCAGCCAAGAGGGCGAAGCACGGGAGTCCTTGAACAGGATTGGACCTGGCAGCAATGCCCTTTCGATAGGATGGGGACTTTTACATCGATCTCTATTCGAGTGAGCGACAAACAGAGTAATAATGAACAAAAAGCATTGCAGGAACTCGGGATCAACCCCTTTCGTAACGTTTCAAGGCTGTACATGAATAATCCCCCGATACAAAGCCAAAAACAATCTAATCATCACGCTCACAAGTCAACAGAACAAACATAAAACGAGACGTGAATGCATTTAGACCGCATGAGGTGACAGTGTCTTTAGACATCATCAGTAAAACGCAATATCTACGGTCAACCAACAATCGATACAGCTACAAGAGTCATTCCTTGGACATATTCTGCGAATCTTAATTGATATTCTTAACTGTAAATCACTAGTGGATAGACGCTAACAAAAAATTGTGACAGGTAATTTAACCTCACTCTTGAATAAGCTCAAAAAAGTGATTTTTTGCCAATTGAATTTCAACGTATATTCAATGGCATGAAGCAAACACGTAAAAATACATTAGTTCCAAAAATTAACTCAAGCACCTTGAAGCCACGCATATTTTGGCAATTAAAATAATTTACCCATATACTTGCTACTATAATATGCTATTTCCACATTATTCACGAAATTAGTGAATGAAAAAGGAAAAGTTTGCGCTGGCTAGGTTCTGAATATTATCATTCATGTTGGATTCAAAGTTTGTTTACGAACATTTCCTAACTCAGGTAATGACGAGAAACCCAGGAACATTTCAAAACAAAAATCTTTCAAGAGACCAAAATGATTTATTCATAATGCTAAACACAGACTCCCTGCCCAACATTGCAACAGTTGCTTGAAATTTCTATACGTCATTTGAAGTTTATAAGAAAAAACTCGAAACGCCAGTGGTGAAGAGATTTGGACAAGGAGAATAACAAATATTTCTAATGATTAGGGAAAAGACTCACAAGCAGAGAGGGGGTTGATCTACGATAACATTTAATGGGTGTAGACGGAGTAGCATAAATATGCGGAGAAAACTGGTAGAAGAGCCATAAGACTAAAACAAATTTGGTGCAGGAGCAGGCGTACTGCCGGATATTGGTACTTTTGTGAGTGTCTATCTTTTTGCTTTCCGTCAATTTTGTGGTACCTACGCGGATTACGGCACACGACGCCGTTACTCTTCTTCCCTAATATATTGTACGGGTATTAACGACCCAATAGTCAAGTGACGATCCATGATTTAAAAATGTATTTCGGCAAACGCAATTATTTACTTCCACCTACGGAATAAGGAAGCACGATACAGTGTCTTTAGAAGTCACATCAAATGCAAAATGTACAAAACGACACTATAAACTGCCTATCACATCTAACAAGAGGACATGCGGCTTAATACAAAAAACAAGATCAATCGCGAGCCGTAATTCAGCATTCAAAAGAGACTTGCAATATCCGCCAAAGAAAAAAATAAATACGTATCGAACACTACTTCTCTAAGCATAAGATGGCACGCAATAAGATAAATGCAGGAAGAGAAAATCAGAACAGCAATCGCCCAGGTACTAAACAATGTGCAAGTCTAAAATGCACCAAGCCCGAGTAACTCATCAAACAAGTTTGAAATTTACCAGGTTAATTTATGTGGGTTTTGTTAATTCTCGCATTACGCTAC
Organism: Hetaerina americana; assembly: GCF_022747635.1. NCBI lineage: Eukaryota > Metazoa > Arthropoda > Insecta > Odonata > Calopterygidae > Hetaerina > Hetaerina americana. The sequence goes on along the minus strand of NW_027287205.1, from coordinate 51,042,388 downwards.
ACTGTACGATTCAAGATAAGTAATGAATTAACGCACTTTCGTCTAAAATCACAATATACATCATCTCACGACGTTACCAATGCATGAATTCAATTGTAAAAAATCCAGTGTGCAATCTTAATCTGTGCCCATTTACAAAGATAACTGTACTAAATATTAACTTTAAGTAGAAACAATATCATTTGTGCCATAATTTTTTTTCACACTGACATTAACTATCTACTATCCCGGGCAATACTATCACTTACATCGCTTGGAGGGCATTGAAATATGGAATATTCTGAAAATGCGATTTCCATCTGTTCTGAAAACCTCGGAATTAAACGGGTTAGAACCTCGAAATTATATTGATAGAAATAATAGCAATTTACGCTGATCAAATTTCTACAAGGCAATCATGAACTCACACAACGATTAACTTTTCACAATTTTCTAAGTTCTAAATACATTCATTTCAAAATTAAATTCTCGTAACTCTTGCGATGTTTACACACTGCGCCAGCAAAGAATAATTGTGATCACTGCAGAACTATTTGAAGAATGGATAAAAAATTTCCGACTTGTTTGAAAAGGTAACGACTACATAATACTCAAAATGGTTCGACTGGACACCATAAGGAGGCGTAAGAAGATTCGTGAACAAAAAACATTGGGGGTTAACCCAGCACGCCGGAAGAATAATCGGCCACATTTACAAAACAATAAACTGATAAAACAGAAGTCAAAAAATTAATGAATTAATTGCAATTGTAATGCATTGCTTAGTGTCAACAGCCCGTCTACCCGTTATTACAGTATTCGTCTGATCTATACAAATAAAGAGGGGGCAATTCATGGCGATTAACAAATTAAATGATGCAGTATTAAACTGGATGGGCCAAGACGAAAAAGGCATGCATAAATGATATCCTTAAGGAAATTACGATGCGAAATGTAAAACTGCAGTTACCAACTGCATTGGTGATGATTGATGGCCAGAAGATTATCTGGCGAAATCTAAACAGAGATTTCACAATGAGGGAAATAGTCGCCTCTTTCCTAGACTTATTCTAAACAGTGCTGCGAAGAATTTACGATGCACAATACAAATTGCATATTATTTATGCCAGTATTATTATATGCTTCCCAATTTGCAGAAATAACCCACACGCGAATATATTCCTAGCAATCTTCGAATCAAATGCCACTTAATGTAATGTACACAAACAAACACCGACACGAAAAAATATTGACATGGAATGAAACTAAACCAGGGATATATATCCAATATTATTAGCAATAACATCAGCTTTGCTTCAGATTTTTCCTAGATCCACGTAAATAGCAACAATTACCTTCAAACAAAACATATAACATGGAAACAGCTAATCTGAGCTTCATACAACTTCATCGGAATGTATCCGATGAGCAAAAGAAGTAAATGGAATGTAAAAATAATGGTACATACCTAGTCGCAGTTCCCCGAAATTTCCACATCCTATCTTCTTTCCGACCCTAAAGTTAGGGCCCACCATCAACACACCCGAACTACTAGACACACTATGGCGACTACTGTGCATGTTAGTCCTTGTCCCAGCACTTACTCTCGAAACTCGTTTTGTTGGGTCCTCCCGAGTATCCTTTTCCCTTTCTCTATCCCTTCCTTCTCGTTTCTGCATACTGAGCGATACACTCAGGCCGAACTAAAAGGATTAGCACTGAAAATGGCTGCTCTTGTCATTGGAACACCTACAGACGAATCTCGCGGCCATGTCACTTCTCGGTGCACTTTTACGGATTCTTCAGCTCTTCTTCGCCAAATATTTGTATCCAGAGTTATGAGTATATTGTCTACAAATTGTATATCCACATCTTATAGGTTCAACAAAAATGTATGAGTGACAAATGCTATTTACACCTACTGGAGCCTGATTCACGAACCACCCTTTGCCATTTTCCGATCCCCTTCTGTCCATTAGCCGCGGAGTAATATGAGAATCAAAGCGAATAAACGGAAAGTCATGAAATCCGATTTCATCTTAAAATATTGTGATTAAACTCATTTTAATAGTAAAATTTGCATTATTTATCATGCAAGTTCGATGTAAATTGACGATATAGGATTACATATTCAACAACACAGGAATTATATTCTCTGGTGGATTTATATGAGAGATGTAATACTGTGTCCACACTGCGCCTGCGCGAGCAACATTTGTGCAGAAGTTACTGCATGCTTATCTGCCGCAATAAATCATTTTGCGAATGGTTTTAAAGGATTTTTTCAACACAATTCATGAAATTTTCGAACCATTAACTCACCCTCAGTTAATCAGAGTTAGATGACTTAATGTAATCTATTTAAGCTTTATATTAAAAGCGGTACAACAGGAGTTGTCAATGCGCTCTCTATTGCTAAAATGTAATACTATAATGACAATGGAGAAATTACTTAAAGAGGAATAACGAAAAACGGTATTCATCGGAGGAGCGGCTATATTATCAAATTTTTAAGTTTTAGTTTAAGGAAAGGATTGACCAATACGGCTGAATTAAAGAACATAAAATTGATCGGATGCTGAAAAATTGGAAATGGCGCCTTGAAATTAGTTTTTCGTAGTAATTCTAAACTCGGGAGTGAATGTTTTTTTTAGCCCATCTAGAGATTCTTTATTATTTTTAGTGGGCGGTATAATTTATGATCCATGACACAAGCTATATCATGTTTGTTGTTAATGTTAATTAAGCAATGGCCCTTAATTAATCTCATATTACCAAAATGAATCGACAATGGTTCAGCCTACTTATTCATCAGTGGTATCTCGATCCCTACTTGAGGTGCTCTGTGGGGGGCGCTTTGAGTGAGTACGCCGTCCGTCGGAGGGGATGTTAAGCTGCGGACACCTTGGCGCCTTTCGCAAAGAGCAGGCCAATGCCGACGCCGGGTTTCTCTCCAACCTTCATCCTTTCCTGTCCATCCCTAATGGCGCAAATGACCTCGGCTGTCGGTCGCCTCCCCTAAACGTTACTACTTGGGTTTCCAAGTGCACAGCGCTTCATTTTCTCACTAATTCAATTTCATAACCAGTGGTGGAAGTGGAATTAGAATGAATCATCAGATCGAATACGAATCAAGAAAACGAAGATAAGGAGACAATAATTGGGAAGTCTGAGATAATATATCCGAGGAGTATAAATAAGATCAGCCAAAACTTCTTGTATTTAGGAGGTAATTCAGAAGAAGACAAGCAAATTAGTAAGGGCATTGATAGTAGAGCTTTTCTAGGTTAAGGAACCTTACAAGAAGGGTGGCTGTTGATGACGGAAGTAAAGAAAAGATATGAAAACTTAGATATGGAGTGCAGTTTTCTTGATGGCTCTGAAATGTAGTCTTTGAGACAAGAAAATGAGCATACATAGAAGGCTTCTGAGATTAATTCGATATAAAGGAAAAAAGAAAACTGACGGAAATGGACATAAAGGAGTGCCAGACATGGTATGAGGAGAGGGAAGCCTAACAGAATTAATTTGTATGAGACGGGACAAGTGAATGCAGGAGATACTGAGAGTCAGTGTGATGTTTCAGTTAGTGTCCAAGTGATGAATGTTTGATATATTACGTGAGAGGGAGCACATGAAATTGGAAGGAAGAAGGAGAGTGTACTAGGAAGTATGCGGAGCTGAAAAGACTTTTGATAATATAGGATTCGAAGATAGTCAGGCGGGACTTGTGGCTGAGTGCATTAAAAATGTTACCTGACCCAGTAAGCTATTACTGCTAATATGAATATTTAATTCAATTTAGTTGTCATCTACTCGTAAAATAACCCAAATTAACAAATGGGATATAAGAAATATTTCTTTAATTAACCCTGAATAACAAGGGTATATTCTTGTCCATGGAAAGATAAAGATATGACCAGGAGCAGCCAATTACGTAATTCTACTAATTGATACTGTGATCAATATTTTGGACAGAGTTCTTTCTAAAAACTAGGTACCGTATTAATTAGATTGTGCATGAAATAATCAAAAACACTGTCAACAACATAGTCCACCTACCAGGTCATGGATAAGAATACTCAATATGAAGAGTATTTATTAAGTTAGAAATGAAATGGTCATAGTATTATCCAGACCAAACAATTGTTAGACACTGATCCTTTAGCAGTCTGCTATTTTAAGGTTTGCTGATAAATGAAACAAGTTATTTTCACAAAATATGAAAGTATTATTATAATAACCTAATATCGTTTTTCTACAAAAATATCCCCAGAGAAGATGTACAAATGTGTCACAAATATTTCATATATTTTGTTATGACATGATAACCGACTTCATAGCGTCCATTCTGTTTTGCAGACACTGCTTTCCTGAAAGTCACTTTTTACTAGGGCAGTTCCTACAGTTTCTCAATGAGGAAGTTGGGCCACCATCAGCTGGATCAAACTCCCAAGGCTCTTGTGAACACTGTCACCAATATTACATAATTGTAGAATTCAGGCACATACAATACTCCTTTTAAGTAATCATTACTTGTCTTACTTTATGTAACAACAATAGATGATTTTTAATTTTTTAGCCGTACACCAGCCATCTGAAGAATTACTCAAAGAGGTATTTGTTGAAAATGGATGACACAGAATTTCTTCACAATGCACAGCTCAAATTTCATCAGACACCTTTCAGACTCAAGAAAGCAATGACATAAGCAAACTGTTTTCAGTTTTCAAGATATAAATCAAAATATATGGCTTGGATGAGTCATTTTTTAATTAGGAACATTGCCTCAAGCTTCATATCTCCTTCTAAGCTACTGAGTCTAGTCTATTAAGCACTTTGTTCCCTCACAAATGCACATCTCTCAATTAATTAACCAGCCTAGTAAATGACACAAAATGGTTCTGTAAAGGAGGAAAGAGGAGTAATGACTGTATCCATTTTCTTAATGAGGGGATGCATTCACATACTGCTTAACATTATGTACAAAAATACAGACATACATTTATGTACAAATTGCATTACAACAATATTAGATATATTCATTCAAATATAACAATACAGGTATAACCTTTGCAACATATTTCAACTTCGCAGTTTTCCCCCAGGGATTGTGCTTCATAAAGTGAGTTTTCAATAAATAAGATGGGAAACAACCAACAGATGACAAAAAGCATAAGAACACAGGGCCAATTTACATACACTCATACACATACAACTTCATTCAGAAAAATAGATATACAAATCCAATCTCAGACAAAAAATCATCAATAACAGCATCACTCATCCTCTCAATGAAACTATTGGCAGCTATTTCATACATCACCAGAACTACTTGCACCCTGTGGTTTGGACTTGCGAGGGCTCTGCAAGCCACCACTACTGCCACTCCCGCCAGTACCAAAACCAATATTCATTGAAAATGGAAAATCACCATTCGTTCGAGGCAACTTTCGCATAATTTTTCCAGATGTAATGAGTCTTCCAAATCCCTCTTGATGGGCAAAAGCATACCCTGATCGTATTGAACGTCTTGTTTTCCGTGTTGAAGGCGTTCGTAGAACATCTTGGGATTGCCTTGACCTGAAATAAATTGAAAATGTCCATTATTGCACTCAGTACAAGTTCACAAATTTCCATTACTAGTGCATTCAAGCAAGTAAAATGAGCATTTGAGAACTCCTTAAAACGTGCTTTTTATTTCAACTTCAAAAATGTGACCCATCACTGGTAATATTGATAAATTGTGAATTTTGATGGATTCTTTAATTAATATTACAGCAAAATATAATAAAAAGTTTTAGTTATGAACATAATAATAACCTGCCTCTAAAAACCTGCACCAATCATTTGAAAGAACTAAAAATGCCGTACTCAGGTCTAAAACTATGGGCCTCATTCTTTTTAATAAGTTACCTAACAATTAAGGAATCTCAATAAGATGTTACTATTAAAAAAAACTTCATGAATATCTGCTTAAGCAAATGTTCCACTCTGTCGATGAGTATCTACAACTATGATTTCCAGCCGTACATTTCCTTTGACGTGCCCTATATTTCTAAAACAAATTCTTGGACAAAAATATACTGATTGATTGATTAACATGATTTTGGTTATTTTACAAAATGGGGAAGGACTTGCCCAGCTAAAGGAATCCTTGTCGCAAAAGAATGTTCAGGGGGATAATGTGAGAAGATAGTTGCACAGCTTAAGTCCTTTAAAGTGAATGCTACCAGTGCAGATTCACTGGTCACACCTATCTCTCCAGAATCAAATTTCACCCTCTATGATAGGTTTGAAGTCCATGATAAAACCAAAGAAAATGTATTGTTCAAGAGCCATGGATTGAGCCTAAACTAGCAATATTCAGTTGAACTCATTCAAGGTCTCTATTGTGAAAATCATCCAATGTTGTAATACTCTGGTCACATTTATTTCATGTCCCAAACTCTTAAAAAAGTAAAATACCCCCAAATACATTGGATTTTGCTTTTGGTTGAATTGTATTTGTAAATAAGAACTCAAGGAAAGAGCAATCCTGCTCAACACAAGCTTTTCCCTATCTCTTTATGCTAATATACCACAATTATGATTCCAATCAAAATTGAGATAATGCACAAAAAAGTCATTTCATTAAAAACTGTACACATTTACAGGTGGGCTAAAATGTTTGCACAAATGATTTTAACCTAAAAGTAATTACTAAATTAAAAAATATGCCGAATACAGGGAAATACAGTATGTAACTTTCTGGTAATTTTAGCTGATCTACATATAATGCTTACATAATGACCCAGGTACATTTCAATGCAAACATTCACCCTACCATTGAAAAATATACGTGATGAGCTTCTTTATCACAAAAACCCATTCCCAGAACAAAAAAAACTTCTGAAAATTATTTCACAGAAGTTAAGAAAAAGAAGAAACACGAAGTAGAAAAAGAATATTTGACATCAATTACTATCAAACTGAGTGATAAACACCTAAAAACTATTAATGGCTATAGTTATAAAAAAATTAAATTCCTAAATCTATCATCAGTTCTTCCTACTGTTGAAGCTTAAATTAAGTAGTGGTGTAAACTATTCTTCTATAGTTCCCTTGTTTATGTATTTCATTCACTGGGAAGACCATATTGCAATCATGTTCTTCATAAAGCTCAAAATATTCCAGGTTTGATTACCAACCTACCATTTAACTTTTCTTCTGCTAAATTCCCTTTTTCATCTAAGCTATTCTGCTTATTCTCCATAGATTTTGGATGGTCCCTCATGACTGTTTATTTCTAACATTATAGAAACTTCATATTTCTTTCTTCATTTTTCCACAACATTTTCCCTGTCTTCATGCAGTCCAAAAAACCTTTCTTCCTTCTACTTTCATGCCATTTTCCCTTCTATCACAGTCTTCAACATACCACTTCCTTTAAATATTTCCTTCATTCTCTTTCTCTGCTTTTTTTAGAATTACCCCAACAACTTCCTCCCTTCACCTGCCCTATTTAAAATGAGCATTTGTCTTCCTCTGTCAAATATTTTCTCTATTCTCAATCACAAGAACATCTCAAAAGCTTCCAATCTAAACTCATTTTCTTGCTTCAAAGATATCAAGTCTCACATCCATAAAGCATGATGTCCCACATTCAAGTCTTTGTTTTGCCCATTACACATATTATTGAAATGAAGAGGTCTTTGGTCTCCAAGTGGGTTGGGAAGTCTAACATGTTTCTATGGCTGACTCAGCATCATCTCCCAAGTGAAGTCAGAGCAGGCCTTCTAAAATGTGTTTCACTTCTCTAAAGCCCTATTGGAGACTAAATCTCTTCAGCCCAGCATTAAAGAGGGTAAAACTAATTTCATATCACATATTCTTCACTTTATCCATCAATTCATCCTAAATTTTAGCAACAGACCTATTTAAATATGCATGCAGTACTTCCAATTTCTGCAAAGGATTATTATTTTTTCCTCTCATCTTTTAGATGTATTCAACCCCTTTTTCCTCAGGAACCAATGTTTTCTGCATGAATATCTATCATTTCTGTTGATACAGCCCAGAAAGTCACAGCTTAAAGATTTGCATGTCAGTACCTGGTCCCAGAGTTTATTTTTCTCTTCTTCCATTCACTGCTTTCTCAACATAAACATTCATAATAATAGGTAGAAATGTGTATCCTTTCAATGACCAGCTGTTAACCAGTCAATGAGGATCCACCAGCAATGTACATTCCTGACATCCACCAAAAATTACATATTGTAAATAATACCTACTCCTTATCTTACTTTTCTTCTTTTTGGCTGCTACCTACTGATCCTAATTTGATCACTGCCATTTGCTCTTCAAAGAGTCTGAAAATCGATCTTCTAACACTATATTCAGCTCCTATTTACTACCTTGATCAAAAATTTCCCGGAATTTATTCAGAAAATTAAAAATACAAGTTTATTCATCTAAATCTATATTGTCCCCTTCAAAGTAATCCCCATCGACTGCAACACACTTATGCCAGCGCTTGATCCAATCCTCGAAACATTTTTTATAATCGGTTTTCGGTATGTCCATCAGTGCTTCCTGCGATTTTTCCATTACTTCCTCTCGGCTGCTAAAACGCGTTCCCCGTAATGGTTTTTTAACTCGATTGAACAGAAAGAAGTCACAGGGAGCCAAATCAGGTGAATTCGGTGGCTGTTGGATGGTATTTGTTGCATTTTTCGTCAAAAAATTACGAATAATGATAGCACTGTGCAACGGTGCGTTATCATGGTGCAAAATCCACGAGTTTTCTGCCCACATTTCTGGTCTCTTTCGGCGAATTGCTTCACGCAAACGTCTCATAACGCCCAAATAATACTCTTTGTTTACTGTCTGGCCTTCTGGCAAAAATTCATGATGCACTACACCGTTGTAATCCATGAAAACCGTCAGCATTGCCTTCTTTTTTGACTGAAAACGACGTGGTTTTTTTGGTCTCGGCTCATTTGGTGAACGCCATTCACTTGCCTGATGTCTGGATTGCGTGTCGTACTCATAAACCCACGTCTCGTCTCCAGTAATGATCCTTTTGATGAATGTGGGATCGGATTCAGCCTCGCAAATCATGTCTTTTTGCGACGTCAACACGGTCTCTTTTTTGCATGAAATTGAGGTCTTTTGGCACCAACTTTGCTGCTACACGACGGAAACCCAAATCATTAACCACAATGTCTTGGGCGGATCCATAGGCAATGTTCAAGTCCTCCGCTATTTCTCTGATGGTTAATTTGCGGTTATTGACCAACATTTCTTTTACTTTATCAATTTTTTCACCGACTTTCGATGTCGATGGTCTGCCACTGCGTTCATCATCTTCGATTGACTCACGACCACTTCTGAACCGCTCGTGCCACTGGTAAACGACCGTTTTTTTTAGAGAATCGTTGCCGAAACACTTTTCCAACATTTCCAACGTCCGTGCGCCACTAAATCCGTTTTTTACGCAAAATTTAATACAAGTTCGTTGTTGCAAATTTAAATCCATTTCTGCAATTGTAAAAAATCGCCAACACACACAGAGATAGATGTACTCTTGGCTACGTAACTTTTGCAAATGTCAAGTTATGACACTAAGATTTAAAGGGAATATCAACAACAGATGTACCAATTTAACAAAAAAAAACAGAACTCAAATCGGAACGATGGGAGCGCCACACGGTGGTTATTCCGGGAACTTTTTGATCAAGGTAGTATTTATAGACATTCAATGTTCTCTTCCAATTAGCAATTAGAAATGACTTTTTCAAATTCACAAATGTATTCAATGAAAGTGTAGTGGGAATTTTCTTCTCAACAAGAACTCAGAGCTAAAACAAGAGTCAGGATAATTTTTTTCGGTAGTAATTGTCTTCATCTAAAAAATTCTTCTGCCCTCCGTTTCATTCTTTGGTAAATAATCATTACAGAGTTTCTGGCATAAGGTTAATTGATCTAATATTGCTATATATACTCATCTGCCTTCTCCACTCAACATATCAGGAATATTTAAGATTTATGAAATTACTTTTTTGGTGTATTCTCAATAGCAAGCAACATCAGCCTCCATGGTCTACTTTGTCTCCTCCAAATTGATTTAATCAATGAATTAGATCTTGTTTCTAGCTATATAAATAAATGGCATCACCTGACTTAAGCTTTGAATTCCAAAGTCCAGTAATACAGTCCAGCATTTCATAAACAGTAAATTTTCTTTCATATTCAATAACTTTTTAAAGACATTATTTAGAGATGTCTTTTTTGTTTTTCCTTGCATTTAAAATGGTTTTATAGATAAAATATCTCAAATATTTATGCAACTAAAACAAGTTGTGCTTTTTAAGTCTCACATCACAAAGTGATTTGGTAAGTAAATGATTATAGGAACCAATAGTGCTTTCCTTACATAAAATCCACAAACCTCATCCTTTGGATTATCAGCTGGGCAGCCTGATCAGCTGGATAAGGTAGGTGAATAAAATCCATTTAAAACATAAAAATTGACATTTGTTTTCCAAATAAATTACCTGAGAGATGCAAGTCGCTGTTTCAGTCTGACCCTGTCAGATAATGTAGGTCTAACATCTACAAAATAAAATCTCCACGCTAGAACTGGAAGCATCAAGATGATCACTGTGAGTAGCGTTGTAAACCAAAAAGTGGCACCACTCATTGCCTAAAAGCAAAAAAAATTGAGCTATTAATATCAGTATCCTCTTTAGAAAAAAATCAAATGCATGCATTATCCAGCATAGCATAGATAGTACGAATGTCAAGGGACGCAAATTTCAGTCAAACAGTATTCCAATTCATAGCAGTTATCTGCCCACAGTAATTAATACTTTCTTGCAAAAATTTTAATTAATCAATCGTAAGAAAAGCATGCTTGTATTATTACATACAAAAAACTTATGACTGCACATGCCCCTAGGATAAAAACCAAGAAACATAAAATGCATCCAGTTAAGCTGATATTAAAAATTAGAAATGCCTGTATTGTTGCCAAAATTGCTTTACTTGAGAATCATAATACATGCAAACAAGCTTACTAGAACACACTAAATCATAATGGGAATATTAATAATATATATACCTACTACTAAAGCATAATATGCTTCTTGGGAATTTAGTGATATCATGAAAAAGCTTCAACAGTTAGCAAGCAGTCATCAGGCATTGTTTCAATGGTTTATAGACTATCTTCAATTTTTTTACCTGCTACCAAAATAAATTAAAGAAATCTAAACATGCTTCCTATAAAAATGAAGTTTTACAGTGTACTTCACCAGTGGTAATCCAAATAGTTATCATAACTATTAGGAGGAGAGGCTTGATTTCATAATAATACATTAAACCCCACTAATTTGGAAATGGCTCAACAAGATGTCAGTCAATCAAGATCAGGGGATTTGAAGGTGGTCATCAGACACAAAAGAGATGGCAGTGATATCAGTGATAAATGGCCTGGAGTACAGGGATGATTTCAAAATTTCATATGACCAACATCTCTACATGTAGTCAATATTAAATGGTGGATGTAGCCAAAATAAGCACAACACCATAGACACTTTTCGAGAGGGTTATGAGATGATGGTCAAGGCATTTATTAATTTACCAACTTTATTGGGGCAAGATTGAAACTTCAAAGTCCCCTCTTCCGCCTAACCCCTATACATTATGTTGAAGACAATTACAAACACCCAAGCCCTAGGGTAACCGAAAACCCATCTAGGTGGGAATCAAACCCATGACCTCTGGGTTGGCAGGTGAAGATGTTACCCCACTGCCACAAGGGACAACCATTGTGCTGAGAAAAGAATGAGTGATAAAAGAATGAAGACAGGATGATCTGCATAAATGCAAGGTGGGTACCTGTATGACTCATGATATGTTAATTGATGGCATTAATCTGGAAACTTTTATAATTCAAATTATATCTCTCTCCTATTACCTTCATGTGATGAAATTTAACTCCAATGAATTTTCTAAAACAAAGTCACTTCTGAAGTAGATCATTTTGTATATGCATTCAGTGTGTTGACTTATGAACTAAAAATACCTATAATACATACTAGTATCATAACACAAAATGGCATTTTGAATTAAAATGCATAGTCTTAAGGATTTTAAATACATGCACTGTATCTTTTAAATAAAAGTAAATATTTATTACTTTCTACAGATTTTACGGTTATTATGTACTTCTTTATAAAAATAAATAAGTCAATAAATACATCTAATTACTATTCAAAGTTGGTATTGATTTTCTAAGTTTCACCTGGATGAATAATCACTAGAAATATATGATTTTAGTCTATACGCTTGTAACTACCAATTAAAATAATTACCTAGTCTTTTTAATAATTAAAAGAGTCTTACCTTGGTCAGTGATCCAACATAACTTCCTCCTACAACATGATTATAAAAGAACTGAAGTATGAAGTATGAGATAAGTGATCCCCAAATTGTAATATGGTTCACAAATGTCCAGTAGGAGGTATCTAGAGCTATCTGCAAGAGAATCACATCAAGAAAGGCATTAAATTTCAATAACAACAGCCACTTTTCTATTATATTTTTACTAAAATAGTATTATAGTAAGAAGGCAGGAAAGATGGATGCAGAGAATCCTGATTGGCATGGGATGTTGAAAGCTGTGATAGAGGAGAGAAAGATAGGTAAAAGAAGAAGGGGCAGGGATAAAATAACTGATGTTAAACGGAATGAATGGAGCAGGGAAGAATGAGGAGTGGAAGAAACGTTTGTTATAGGGCTGGGTATTGGATCATATTTCGATAGGAGTGGCAAGGAAATTGTCACTGTACCATTTAGTAGCTTGTGCCTATGCAAAACCTACCTTAAATAGTAGATTACTGATAATATTTATTAAGTGTAAAGTGTAAATATTCCAGTTATAAAGATTGACTTCAATAACCTGGCGATGCTTATATAGAGTCCATTAAAGTCCCATTCTAAAATTTTCCTAAATTGCTCTAGGTAAGGGTGAAGTATCAGTCATATTTTTTTGAAAAGAGGAAATACATAATTTTAGTCAATGCATAATTTAAGTATTCTGTAAACACAGTGTCTCCCGATGCAACACTAGGATTTTTCAAGTAAAGCAAGGATATTGTCCTGGATTGAAGCTAATTCATTTATAAGGGGAAGTTGTTTTTCATGTAATCCAAAATTAACCTTTTTAGGACTATGAATACATTGGAGCTTAGAGGAGCCCTCAGTGCTACCTACACATACACACTTTCACATCTCTCATTTCTTACTCAATGTTCTCTTATATTCACAACAATCTTGGTAGATAGTGTTTGCATTTACTTTGCAATCTGACTCTGTGCTTTGCAAAATATGTACATTATTAGTAGCCTACTGTTCAGGTAGATTTTAATTAGCGAAAGACTGAACACCACTGTATTTTTTAGCATCTTACATGAAAACACTAAAGGTGTATACCTTTAATAAAGTAGCATTTAAGGTTTATGGAAATGCACATTAATTGGAACGAATGGTGGCCTATTAGATAGTTCTGAAATCATAACCGGATAAGTTGGGTTCAATTCCAGGCATTGCTCTTGGGCACCAAGAGCTACATCCATGCTGTGATATTTTTAATGCATCCCTAATCATTCTGGGAATTCATAGGTGGCACAGGGAATAGAACTGGTTCCCAAAATGTGAGAATTATGCAAGTCATTTAGCTTAGTTTTAGATGATACCCATCTAAACAATTAAGCCAACCTTCAGGTTGATTAATGTGGTGTAAAAATGGTATTTTAGCTCTCCCTTGCACACATATTTAGAAGGAAAACCTTTTTTTGTCATACGACTTATAGAAACCCTTTATTAAATGCCTTGTTGATTCTATTCTTGTGTGCACATACTCATTTCATTTTGCCCTTTTCTCTATTGAAGAGTGGCAAACAATTCTGAAAAAAAGTTTGGGTAATCTGACAAGAATTCAGTGGTATAGCCACGGAGATATGGCTGCAGAGGCAAATCAAATTACCATCCATCAAACTGTCATTAGCAGTATCCTGTACCCCATTAAAATTCCTTACTGACACCATACAGTCATTTGCTAGCCAAATAGACTTTGCTAATGGAGGTATGGTTACATAAAATTTCAACAGCTTAAAGAAGAGTTCCATAGTTTAAATGAAAACTTATCAACCTTCAAAAATTGTTGCCTTAATAATTTCCAGAAAAACCTGACATAAGAAATCAAATAGAATAATTGTTAGAGAATTATATAATGTAATAGCAGTTAAAATCAATTAAATTTAATGTAACAGTAATTCTATAATTTCCTCGATTGAGATTCACAGTCTCACATATCTTCCTGCACAGCTCTACAAAATAAAGAGTACCTACCTATAAAAGTTAGTTAAAAAGTCCATTATTCATTAGACTGCTATCCAAGATTTCTAAAAAGTCAGTGTTATCATCATATAAAACCTAACTTTACATAACAGTAGTATTGATTGTAGCCAACATGAGTTGTGTGCCAATCCCTCCAGCAAAATCACTACAGCAGAACAGCATTCTAGTTAAATTGCAAGTTTGTATCCTACAAAGTCATGTATACATAAGTATAAATTTTTGAAAGTGATGAGAAGGCCATGGGAAAGATGTATAACATGACTTTTGAGGGAGGTTGGAGTTGAGGAGAGAGTAAGACTGCAAACGAGAAGAGGGGATGTTGTGTTGCACCTGCTGATGACTTTGGAAAGGAATAAACCTATCGGTGAGCAAGGCCTGTAGAAAGCAGGGCTGAAGATAGAAACTTGAAATCTTTTAGGTGGTAAAAAAATGTCATCATCATGGTTTCCAGTTCATAAATTTCCTAACATAGAGTCTTTGAGTCCTGCATAAAATGACAATATTAAAGATAATTAATAACAAAAGTCAGCAGTTATTGGATATAGGTGGTGTTGGAGCTTGGAGATTGAGTGGGCAACTGTCCCCCTGGACCCCTTATTCCAATGCCACTCAAGGTGAGACTTAATCAGAGATGAGGACTGCAGAAATCTCAGAGTTTGGTGCTACCTTTCAATGCCAGAGGACTGGGCTCTCTGCTGAGGGCTGATTATCTGTAAGCTGAAAAGCAGATAACCAGCTGTCAGAGAACTGGTTATCTACTTTTGGGAGCAAGGAAATCAATGCTGGCAATTAGCTGTTGTAGTGCACTTGTGTGCACTGATGTAATATGTGTACTTAATCGTGGATAAATGTCCTAATAAATGAGAATGCTTCTAGCATCATTTCATCAATAAATGTTGTTCCATGTATGCAATACTTTTAGATCATCATTTAAGTTCTAAGGCCAACTGATTTTTTTCTTAGGACTGAAGGTTGATGCAAATACATGATTTGAGCTTAAAATACTGAGTTAAAAACGACAAAAGAATGGAAAAGAGGGCAAACAAGTAATTAAGGGATGATCAGTTTCGGTCCAGGAAGAGAAGAGATACTTGCAATGCCATTGCACTGATGAGGTTCAATGATACAAATAAGGAATCACGGCACATTTGTTTGCTTTATGGATTTCAAAAAGGCATCCAGCAGAGTAAATGGGGCAGAATTAATGAATGCATCATAGAAGACAGGAATAGACTGGAGGGATATTTGATTAAGCCAAAATCTCTAATTGCCTCAGGCTACACAGATGGCATGCTTTTCAACACATACACAGGGGCAATGATAAAAAGAGGCACGGGAAGAGCTGGGGGTAGGAATCAAGTTGGTGGGAAATCAATAAACTCAAAATTTCCAGTTGGAAATATCGCAGTACAGCTGTTCAGGTGCCGGAATTATGTCATCCGAATTACAGTATAGTGCACGCCATTCCAAGAGCATAAATAGTTACATTATAATTGACTAAATATTTAATGATCATACCAAACACATATCCAGCATTTGTAATTTGGCTTAGAGTGGCTGTTTTTTCATGAAAATCAGGAAAAACTTTACATTCAATAGGGTTTATGAAACACTGCTTACACAAAATGAAACAGAAGTATGATTAAGCGAAAAACTAATGGAAATGTGAAATATGTAACATGTAATTCATCTGTGGAATGAAAATAATAGCTCACCTGAGCAGTAACAACTATCACCAAGATAGTAGCAACCACACTTCCAAAGAGCATATGATCTGATAGAATATGTCCATCTGGAGAAACTCCATCTTTATATGTGCCTAATGAAAAATGGAACAAGAATAATAAAAAGGACACAAGAAGGTTATATGCAATAATATTCATTGAGAAATTCCAAAGAAACTGCGGGAGATGCCGCAACAGTAACTTTTAACGGAGTCATCCGCTAATGTGCATTTTAATGCAACAATTTCAGAGCGTAAAAATCATTCGCCTTGACTGGGACTCGAACCCAGATCCCTCAATATCCGGTCGAGTGCTTTAGCCACTTAAGCTACCGAGGCGTCCTCTTAAACTCTGAAATTTATTGAGTTTCATTGAGTTTCGCATTGAGTCCAGTTCCAAAAATAAGTGAAAATGCAAGTGCCCCCTTCACAAGATTAGTTTCACTATGTAATCAACAACATAAAAATACTTTCAATTACTCACCATATGGAATACAAAACAAGACACAGGATGTGAAGAATCCATGCAATGCACTTCTTAGGAATTCCTTCAAGTTGAAAAGAAGGTTTTTATGTCCTGGAGAGTATAGTTTTGGATAGCTCAAGCTATTTCGATCATTCACATCTTGATCAAAAACTCCAAGTGCTAACACAGGCAATGAGGTATAGCAAAGGTTGTAGACGGAAATGAACATTGGGTCAAACACAGTCTGAAAATATAAGATAATCCAGCAATTAACCACAATAATCAAAACTTCATATTATTTCATATAAATAATTTATTTACAAATAAATGCAATTATATTTATTGAATTCAATATGCTTTTGCTTGCAAAACCAAAATGGCAGGAAGGACTGAGATAGAATCAATAACACCATCACAAAAACCTCAAGCAATTTTTGAACCTTTTCTTCCCGGAATGTTTTAGTGTTCTAACAAAAATATCGAAAATAGGAAGAAACTGATCAAATTATAGTCTTCAGATTTTATGGACTAAAAATTAGGTATGTAACTATCATTGCCTCTTAAATTAAAATGTATTATTTTTTTATTCCCCTTTATTCATTCCCAAAAAATCTTGGGGATGCACTTTAATTTTATGACTAGTACACAATCATCACTCCACTTTTGATTCCTATCAGGAATTAGGAAAATATACATAAGTTCAAAAATTCCATGCATCCAATATTACAAACACTACACTTGTATATAAAGTATGCATAAAATTTATTATTTGGAACACACGTTCAATATAATAGTAGCATGATTTATGGTTTCAAAACTGGATAGCTACATTATGTATGTAGTGAGCTGAAAATGCCACGGGCACTTAAGCTAGTCTTGGTAAGTTAGGATGTCGCAAATCAAAACTTTGCATATCTATCATTGCTCCCAGTTTCAAATGGGTAATTGATCTTTGATGTACACATCAACAATGCCCTGCTATTTAATTTTTTCCAGTAAATTTGAAAAAATTACAGATTAGATTAAATTAAGAATGTGATGGTCATTTGTCATTGTGACAATTTTTATTTTTCCATACATAATTTGCATATCTTTTTTTTATTTTAAAACAAAGAGATGAAAAATATATATAGATACAAGGGGGAGCATTCAGCCTACACTCCTCTGAAGAAAGAAAGGAAAAAATAATGTAAAAAACAAAGATAAAAAAAACCTTGGTAGAAAAAGAAAATTACTGATGATAATAAAATGGCAAAATCTATTTTAGAAAATAAAATGATTAGTTAAAAATGTCACAGGGCAAACACAGTGTGCTTAGATAGTCAATCCTCCAATGAGTCTGTTGCTACAGTTTGGCAGAATGTAAAACATGTTTTCTAGTATTTGCAGGGTACAAAGAAATACAGCCTTCAATGCAGGAAAACAGGGGAAGAAGTAGTGATATTATTATTTCTCACCTGCCTCACCCAATCATGCTTGTAGGGAGAAGGTCTAATGGAGAAAACTAGATTGGCTTAGAAATTTCCCGAAGAAGGGACGTGATTATAATTCTGAAATTCTAACATTTGTATTTACACAAGCAGATAGATCTACTAAAGATTTTATTGTGGTATTTCCTGCAGTTTCTACCAAATTAGGGGAGCAAATGGTTTGATAAGAGGATGGGGCTGACTGAAAAGATCCTTGATAAATACAAAGGAATAAACTCTAACTACAAGTATCAAAAGTATAAAAGCATGCCTGAATAAATTTTACGAGTCAGACAAAAGCAAAGGAAGTATCTAGGAAAGGATAGGACCTCATGGAAAAAATTAGTATATGGGAGTAAGTTAAATGTGATAACTTAAGAACAGTCTTTTTAACTTGGCTTTTCCCATAATGGAATGCACTGAAGGGTAGGCATATCCCATTCCATTTTCATAAATTTTCTCACATGCAATCTGATGAAATTCATACAATCAGTGAGGTTTGTAGATGATGATGCTTTACTTAGTCAGTCAAGGGGTTACAGTCATTGCTGAGCATATTCGAATATCTATGTGGTAGGTATGGGATGAAGATCAATGTAAATAAAACTAAGGCTTTGAGATTTTTAAGCAGGAAGAGGGAAAATTTTAAAATAGAAGTGCAAAACCTAGAGCAGGTGGAACAGTTTATATATCTCAGAAGTGTTTTGGACCACAAAAGTCAAAGTAGTAGAGACATAAGGAGAAGAATTGCATTAGGCATAGAAGCCTTCACAAGGAGGGAATTGATGAAAGGGATGTTAAGTGTGGATGTTAAGAGAAGGCTCGTTAAAACTTTGATATGGAGTGTAGTTGTGTATGGTGCAGAAACATGGCCATTGAAGCAGGATGATAGGCATATATTGGAGGTTTTTGAAATGTGGGTGAGGAGGGGGATGGAGAAGATGAAGAGGACAAAATGGAAAACAAATGAGTATCCTGGGTATGGTGGGGGCAGACAGGGGATTGACGGGAGAAATCATAAGGAAGCAGGAAAAATTGATGAAAAACATATTGATCGGCAGTGGGATGTTGAGAGGGGAGAATGTTAGGCAATCAAGGAAGGGGCAATAATAAGATGGGGATGTTAGATAGAATGAAGGGAGGAAAGAAGTACACGGAATATAAGAAGGGTTTATTCCAGTGTAGGATGACAGATTGCATTTCCATCAGGTGAGGTATGGAAATGTGTAGTTATTCAGTCTGTGTCCATCCAAAACCTACCTTATATGGTAGAATATCAATAATAATAATATAAATCTTATGGAGTAAAATGGGATTATCACAAATGTTAGTGGCAAAGTAAGTTCATTCATACAAGCGGATGGGTGATCCTGTATGAATGTCATGGAATGGACAGGGAATTATATAGATCTCAAGAGCAAAAACGAACACATGAAAAAATTATGACTATGATGGGAGCAAAGGGGATTTTAAAAGATTGGAAAGAATAGTTTTGCAGGAGAGAGCATAGGTGTCGAAAAAACCTTGAAAATAACAGCCAAATTCACTTAGTGATTTATGATAAATATTTATATTCTTATAGGAATGGTATCTTGAAAAAATGTCCGTAAGTATGAGACAGTACAGTATGTGTTAGCCATATGTCATCATAGAGTGTAAGCACACACAATGAAAACATTCTAGATCTCATTAGGCATTAAAATTCTAGACAAATAGTGTAATGTCAGGTATCATTCTCTGGAATATACATTCTCTTCATCTAACAATAAATTGGCCCAATTTTCATTGATTTTTAATCAGTTGTTCCAACAAAAATAGTATCCTTGTTACTACATGCAAAACATGAAACAAAATATTTAACGTTGAGAGTATATGGGCCCTAGTGGGTAAAGTTTTCCTTAATAATAAGAGCACATCAATTCCAGGTAAATTAATATCCTTGCACTGAAGTGTCACTAGAGGTGCTATTACAATGGCTGCAGGAAAAAAATTTACTACTAAATGCAAAAAAACAGTTAACTGGGTATTAATAATAATGACCTACAGTCAAATATTTCTGTAGAAATATGAAACCAATTGATTTCTGAGTTGAAACATACCAATTTATTGAGTTTAGAAATAAACAACAAGTTAAGCTGGAGGTCCCAAATGGAAAAATGCAGTAAAAAATTATGCTCAGCCCTATTCCTTTTAAAAAATCTTCCCGACTATTGTAATGCAAAAGTACTAATCCCAGTATACTGTGGTATATTTGAGTCCATAGGTCAATATGGCATCATTTGCTGGGGGAGCATCGCACATGGACACATTTATAGAATACTCACCCTTTAAAAACGTGCATTACGGGTTATATTTCAACTAAACACTAGAAAATCCAGCAGGGAGTATTTCAAATGTCACAAAATCATGACCATTCCCTCTATATCTATGCATAATGCGATTCTGTTTGCCTGCACCAAAACCCCTCCTCTGGTCAGAAATAAGGATGTTCACAAGTACGACACCAGGGGTAAGGATAATCTTTATAATGGACATTGCCGAGTAGCAGTACTACAAAAACCACAGAAGTTTCCGCAAAACAGCTCTTTAATTGACTTCCTGAAGAGCTAAAACAAACACTTCTCCAAGAAAATAAATTTTTTTTAAATGTTAAAAGACTTTTTTGTAAATAATGTTTTTATAATGTCCAAGAATACATAGAAAGAGCCAATGCAGGGAAATCTGTTTTTAAAATCTTTAATACCCACCACTATGTAAATCAAATCCATCGATATGTGTATGAATTCATATATATGTAAATCTATGCACCTGTAAATTTGATTGAATCTTGAATCCATAATTGAACCCATACAAATATGTATTGTTCTCTGGTGAATGAATCTATCTATCTACCAAAAACTATATTTACAGCATATCTTTTTCCATAGTATTAATTTCAAACAGTTGTAAAGAGACTTAAGGTCATTTCACCATCAAAGAATTGAAAAGATGTTATACAATGCTCAATACTCTCAACATTCTTATCAGGAATACCACATGAAATTGCTGTTATGAGTTCCATTTTCAAGAGTGAATTCCATCTCTCATCAACTTAAAAATTAGATCATTGCAGAAATCAAAAAACTAATTACAAATAAAGTATAGCACACTCTTTTGTCTGAGATTTGAGATCTATTACCTTCTGCTTTAGTTTCCAAGCATAGAAATATTATTTTCAGCCTTGATGATAGAATTTTAAAAGTCTGATACCAAGAAAGTTCCACACACACATTAAAGAAAGGGTCCAATAAAAAGTTGACAGTTCCTTATCCATAGGAAAAATTAATTCACACTGAAGTATGTCAAAACAGATAACAAAATCTTATTTTGCATCTGATCTGGGGTCTAATAAAAATTTGACTACTCATCTATAGGGAAAAATAACTCACACTGAACTATGCCCCAAAAGCCAATAACCACCTCTTATTTTGCACATGCTCTGAGAAGTCATGAGTGTAGCTATGATTAAGCACTTTTCATTTATTATCAATTTCATGGACCCAAGTAAGGATGGAAAGATTATTCTAATGTAAACCATTACTGTCAAAAGTTTTCCCTACCCTCAGATCAGAGATGCTGCCATTTCAGGTAAGGTACCTAATCAAAGAATCTGACCACACAAGAGGCACATGGCTGATTGAATTGAAATATTTTCAGAATTGACAAGGATGAGTGCACAGAAGTAAAAAAGTACACACTTTCAATGCATGGCATTCATCAGTGCATCATCCTTCATTTCTAGTCCTACATGCTGTAGAAGCATCTTTGCATCTTTCTGTTCCTTTCAAACAGTTAATATTTGTTGGTATGGAACTCCAATATTCTTCCCACCTATCCATTACATCTAAAGTTTTCAGAAAGTTCAAGTTGTATAAATGGCCACACGTGGTGGAAAATTTCACCATTAACTCCAATGAAAAACACCTCTACCATTAACTCATGTGAATAATCCAAATTGCAGTAGACCAGCAGGAAAGGTAGTAGATTGAAAATTATTCCTGATATAATCTATTAAGGCTCTCTGTTGTTAGTACATCTGAGTACCTGGAATTGATCTGCATTCCTTATTAAGGAGAATTTTTATTTACTAGGGCCCAAGGCTATGTGCATTATAGTAAAAATATTGTTTAATATTTTGCCTGTTATGGCAGGGACAATATTTATGTAGGCACAAATTATTAAGCTTTGTGATATACTTTATATACTATATGGCCTTTTCTTTCAGTTTTCAAGCCAAAAATAGCAATTACATTTTTTATAAGCATCTAAATAAAAATCACAGGCACAAATTTAAACAAGATACTATAGTAAGGACCAAACAAATTAAATGCCAATCGGGTGGAAATAAAAAGGTGAGGAAAAGTAAAATTGAGGAAATTCCCAATTTCATTTTTCATTCGAATGCTCCCATGAGGACTTAGCTGAAATAAACAAAGAGTGTCTCTTACTGATGAAAATTTACAATGAGAGAATGCAAAATCAAAAGAACAAATAACCGGGAAACTTCACTCTCGTCAATATCAGAACATTGCAAACCACAAGGCTAAGATAATAAATTTATATGGCTTTCTTAATTAATAAGCCTACCATGGAATGCTAGATAATTTTTCACATACCACGGTACAAATTATTGAATTACAAAGTTGAGCTAAATTTGAGCCAACCTTAATATTATCCAACAATGATAAATAGGATCACCTGGGCACTGAATCCGCAGAAGAAGGCAAACCAAAAATGGCATAAAGTGAATGCAAAATTCTTGTAGAAGAAATAACGAAGAAACTTGCACATCCTGTAGTATGACCAGCGTCCATGTACAAGAAGCAACCTCTCCAGGAAACGGAATTGTGGAAGGCTGTAGTCTGATGCCAAAACTGCTTGCATACCTTCCTGCCCACTTATGCCAACCCCTATGTGAGCAGCTAAAAGATTAAGAATGTATTAATTACAATTTCCTCATGAATGCACCCAATTAAAAATAATTGTTCATGCCATATACATATGTTTATGTATAATTTCTTAAATTACTTCTTAGGCTGTAAAAAATGCATTGAACTTGAGTTTTAATGCATGATATAGAATGAATATCACATGATATAGAAAATTAAAAATTTTTATTTTTACTTGAATGACTAAATATTGATTTTTTTGCTTGGAAGTTAAAGTAGGCAACTGGTGTTCCATGATGAAATATTTTATTTTTTTATGCTTTTTTTTATTATTTATTAAAC
Source organism: Hetaerina americana (assembly GCF_022747635.1). Taxonomy (NCBI): domain Eukaryota; kingdom Metazoa; phylum Arthropoda; class Insecta; order Odonata; family Calopterygidae; genus Hetaerina; species Hetaerina americana. The sequence goes on along the minus strand of NW_027287205.1, from coordinate 51,019,075 downwards.
TTATAATCCCTGTTTATATTTGCCATTAAACAATGGATATCAAAATTTTTGTCATCATTTAAGTCCTGTTTAACTTCAGCTCTAAGCTTAGAACTAACATATAAAAACAATGGGAAGTATTTACTTTAAGCACACATTGGTTCACAGTTAAACTAAATCAAATCAGTCAATCTAATCAAAAACACAAACAAAATTATATAAGGTTTTACTTAGCAAAATTAATAAACACTAAACCTTGATAAAAATGTACTGCATGGCAAAATACCCATAAACAAAACTACCCATAAATAATCTCTGCTATCAGTCGCCTCCCCTAATAACTAAAACCAACACAATGACCTAATACCTCAATGTTAGTCATGATATGCAATAATTAGATGGCTATAAGCTAGATTCCATTTCCTCCCTCCCAAAAGTAGACAATCAGATGAAACCACAGTAAGAGAGAGCAGGTCCTCTGGGTTTAACAAACAAGGGCATATGATTCAGTGTGAGAGGCCCTTTCAGGGATCCTAAGAATCCCAATTCTTAACCCACTCTGGCACAACACTCTCAACTTCCATAGAGCCACATTAAGGCCACTGAACTCTCATATACTTGCAAGCATTCAGAGCAGAGAGCCTCATCCAAACCTGCATGCATCACTGAGGGTTTATGTGACAAATATTCAATGTTTTAAAATTATTTGTTGCTGCCAAATTCAGAAATATTTTCTTTTTTACAATCATTCTGAAGGAAATGTAAATAAAGTCCAAATGCTTGCTTAAGCATTTCTCATGGGCAATCTTTCAAATCACATTAATATGGAGCAATACTAATTCATTCAACTCATCATAGCCAAATTGAATGGTTATAAGTTATGCAAGTAAATTATTGAATGTAGCATATAAAATATAGGAAATAAAGGTTCCTCTTCCAATGCCCAAAGGGATTGTAACAACTACTACCACTGGTCAAGAGAACAGTTCTAATGCAGAGTTTAGGGGTAGAGTTTTATGCTCCTAAGGGGCTCTTGAGAAAATCAAAGGTGAGCAGACTATCAATTTTGGCATACACCTTATTACTGATGCTGTTATACTTTGCCATTCATTTGTACATTTGTCAATGTACAACCAGTAAAATCAATTCCATTCAAGGCATTCCACTATGTATTTCACAATTATAACATTGTTACACTAAGCAAATCAGTTGAGAACCTTGAGCATAAACATTTGAAAACTCGAGATTCATAAGGATAACGGGAAATAATTTCGTTTCCATGAATTTTTAACAATTAATTAATAATGTTTAAAAATGTTTTAATTCAGCATTACATCTAGTATTGAGCAGTATGTGAGACTTGGTTATATTGTACCAAGCATCTAATATTGAGAAAAAATTAATATTTCATATTTTATAAATAGGGTAATATTTTGATCCATCAATCTCATATAAACAACTAATCTCATTTTGGAGCTAAGCTGGAATTACATTTATCTGCAATTTACACTTTGAATTACAATAAGCCACAATTTAACTACAATGAGCTGTAGTATCTTACCCTTTATCATAGATACATCATTTGCACCATCACCGATTGCCAATGTGGCAGCTTTTTTGTATTTCTTGATGATCTCTACCACCATGGCCTTCTGAAGAGGTGTTACTCGGCAGCAAATGACTGATTTACCTGTAATCATAAATTACCAATTGAAATAATCATTTGCTGATTAATCACTTTCATTACACTTAAATAGTAATATTAAATGAAGTACTTAGAGAATTTATTTTGGCAAATTCAGTTTGGAGATGTTAATTGCAAAAGAAAAGGAGAATACTGAAAGGTTATAGCAATTCAATGAAAAATTTATCCTAAAATAGTTTTGTGAAAAAAATGTTTGGCACATTCATGTGGATGTTCATCTATTTGGAGCAAGATGGTCAAAGAGGTAGGGACATGAGAGGAAAGATTGATTGAATTAGGCAAAGTATGTTGGAGTTGATAACAGGGACATAGACCGAGGATGTAAGAGAGGATTAGAGAAAATTTTGATATGGAGCATGGTTTTGTACTTTGCTGAAACATGTTTATTAAAGAAAGATGATAGGTGCGGATTGGAGGCTTTTGATATGTGATTGTGGAGAAAGGAGGAATAGGCAAAAGGAATGGAGAGGAAATCAAATGGAAAAAGTACTAGCCATGGTATGGGAGGAGAGATAGAGAGATGTTTGGAGAAATAGAGAGGCTTTAGAATGGTGAGATTTCATATAATTTTGAGTTTAAGGAATCTAAATTTAAGGTTTTTATCGCATAGGTTTATATTCATACATGAAGAGTGGCCGAGGCCATGAAAATATGTGAATTGAAGGTTTATATAAATATTGCATCTGCAAATTCAACAATTTACCATACTGCTCATCACAAAACACAACGGCCATATATTTTCAGTGTATGATGCCGCAAAATTTGTGACACAGTACTGCATAGCAGGGAGAAGAAGAACTGAGGGACTGTAAGCCTATATAATATGGGAACCAAACCCTTTTACTTTTGATGATTTGCTTTTCAGTTGAGACAAAACCAGGCACCAGATGATGGAAAGATACTTTTTCAAGCAGTCATACTGGCAGTAAATAAAAATGGTTCTTGAGCTAACCTATGCCTAACCTAACCATACTAAAAAGCCTTTGTCCCTCATTTTCTAAGGATTTTTAAAGATTAAAAATCCAATTCTCAAAACTGTCTCCTGCACAGTGCCATGATCTTCTGTGATAGTTGCAGAAAGAAGACTTTTGCACATTAATGAAGGAATTATGGAGAGGGTGGCATAGTTAATTTTTGCAAAGATATTAATATTAAGTATTTAGAATTGTATGCATTGCATTGGTATCATATTGCTGTATTCATAATCTGTAAAATACAACTGCATTGACACAATGTTCCTCATATGTATTTAATTCAAATGCAACAGTATTACAGTGAGAAAACAAAGCCATAAAATTGAAAAAAGCACCCATTTGGACAATTAATTTAATAGGAACACTTTTGAAACAATATAAATGACTGTACAGGTGCAAGTACCATGCACACCATGCACGATACACTCCCTATTTTTAAGCATTGAAATGCATGAAAACATTTGAAATAAGAAAAAGTTGAAAGAAATGATAACTTTTAGTGGAAGTAAAAGCAGTGATTTTAACTAATCTGTTGTAAAAAACAGAACTTTCAGGTACATTATTACAAATCACTTAATTGACATAAATATTGCCAAAGAATAGTGAAATTCATTATTGCTGCAGTCCAAACAGTTCAAGTCACATCCTTTTCTGTCACAATGTAATGCAAAACCAAATTGTAATTATCCTTTTGTTCACTTGGATAGCATATTTAATGATGAGATAACTGACAGATTTTTTCCAAAAGACATTTTTATCGTCATTAACTCCAAGAAGTGGAAAAGCGCTATTTTTTTAATTATTTGTGCAAGATTTTGGCACATTATAAAATCACCCTGCAGGATAATTACCTATTTCTTCGACCTCGTAGATTATTTTGAGTTTTCCATTTTTCATAAAACCTTGCTGTTTTTCGTACTCATTCATTTTCAAAACTATAAGCGATTGATTGCACAGAGACTGAAAACTTATCAATTTAGCTCATAAAAAATGTGTGTACCAGAAGCCAAGATTCATAGGTGAGGAGTGTCAGAGAATGCTAGCAGGTGCCTGATGGCATGCCATCAAACAATACACAGACCCCCTCCGATATTATTCTTTGCACTCGAGGGATCAGGAGGCAGCGCAGATAGTGAACTCATATTATTCCCATGGCAGAGGGTTTCCAAGAAAAGTAGAGAGCTAAGGGAGGTTATGGAACTCTTATAACACACACACACATTTTTTTTCAGTGGTGATACCTGGGAGAAAAGGTATACATGTGTAGTGTCTTGGAATGAAACGACGTGCTTGAAGGCAGGAGAGAGACTGCCGCCAAAATGGCGGTGCCTTGACTTTCTTTATTTAAACAGTTGACAATCGTTATGCACATAAACAAACACACACGATAATCACTATATACTACATCCCTCCCCAGGAAAATAAAAAAAAATGATAAAAAAAAAGAGGCAATGGGCAAATTTGCTAAAACAACATTTTTTTTTTTTAAACACTCCACTTCTTTTTTGGAATCCTCAACCTCTGAGGATATCGCCTTTGACCACCATCAACATTGTTCTTCACAGTTTCAGTGGAGTCTACCTTCCTGGACTCCCAGTATCCTACTGGTTCAGCATCTTCATTTGAGGACGACACAGGCACTAAGGGAGGCACTGGTGTTGGGGTAGGCACTGACATGGGGGTATGCACTGACGTCTTCACTGCTTCAGGACTGCTAACCTCGTCACACACTGTGTGAGGCCCTTCTGCTACTTTGGCTCTGCCCCTCAACTGATCTATGTGTCTGTGCCAAGTGTGTCCCTGCTCGGTTTGGACATGGTAGTTCCGGGACCCAAGTACTCTTGTCACCGTAGCCTGTACCCAGTCCTTTGAACCACCTCTCCCATAAGCCCTGGCCCACACTTCATCACCCACCCGAAAACGCCTTAACAGTGTCACTCTGGTCTGAGGCATTTCCAACAGTCTCTGTCTGAGAGCTACAGTCTTGCTGACACTAGGTTTGAGGAGAGTCAGGCGAGACCTGAGAAGTCGTCCAAACATCATTTTGCTAGGTGCTTCTCCGGTGACAGTATGGGGACTTATTCTATAATTAAACAAGTACTGTGGTAAGGCAATGTGCAATGGAACCCCTGAATGCAGCAGAGTCTTAATCTTATTTTTAAAACATTTCACAAGATTTTCCGCAGCACCATTAGTGGCTGGATGGTAAGGAGGAGAGAATGTGTGTAAGATTCCGTTCAATTTACAAAAATTTTGAAATTCACCCGATGTGAATGGGGACCCATTATCACTAACGATTTGCTCTGGCAGCCCAAACACAGCAAACAAACCCCGTAAATGACTGATAATTTCCTCAGCCCCACCATTCTTTAACTGCATAACCTCTGGCCATTTTGTTGAACTATCAACCACCACTAGAAATATTTTCTCTAAAAATGGACCAGCCAAATCTATATGTAAACGAACCCATGGTCCCTCAGGTCTATCCCAAGACTTCAGAGGGGCTTTAACGGGCGAAGGCTTATTTACTGCACAGGACTCACACGATCTCACCAATGACTCTAGGGCTTCATCCAAACTAGGCCACCACACGTAAGACCTAGCCAAAGATTTCATTTTAACAATACCTTGGTGGCCAGCATGCAACTCCCTCAACACCAGGGATCTCAACTTTTCTGGGATGATCACCCTATTACCCCACAATAAGCAACCTTGTTCCACGGTTAGCTCATTTTTTCTATGCGAAAACGGTTTATATTCCTCATTAGGTTTGGCTGGCCACCCAAACATGCAAAAATCCAACACTCGACTAAGCAAAGGATCCCTTCGTGTCTCTTGAGAAATACCTTTAGCATTAACTGGAAGGAACTCCTTTTCTCCCAATTCGATATATGAAAAGTCTTTCACTATTTCCTCATCTATCTCTAAAGGTAACTATTAATTAAAAATAGCAATTTTCCACAAAAATAAAATTTAATGCGACCGGTTTCAATGTTACTACATCATCATCAGGTGCTATTGCTATTTTGCTATTGCTATTTGTAAAATTGCTATTTTTAATTAATCATGATATTCCACCATATCACGCCTGAAACGTCTCTTTTTATTTCTAAAGGTAACCTTGAAAGACCGTCAGCTACTATATTATCTGCAGCTTTTATATAGCGGATTTGAAAATCATACCCTTGCAAAACTATTGCCCAGCGCTGCAGTCTGTTTGCTGCCATTTGAGGGATTCCCTTCTTTTCCCCAAAAATGTATAACAGAGGCTTATGATCTGTTCGCAACATAAACTTTCTGCCATACACATACTGGTTAAACTTCCGCACCCCAAACATTATTGCCAAAGCCTCGCGATCAATCTGAGAATAATTTCTCTCAGCTTTACTCAGGGACCTAGATGCAAAGGCAATTGGTCTTTCCTGTCCGTTAGCAAAACGGTGCAGCAAAACTGCCCCAAGTCCAAAGGGAGATGCATCACACTCTAAAATTACAGGGAGAGAAGGGCTGTAGTGTGCTAACACTTTTGCTGAAACAATTGATGCTTTCACAACCTTGAAAGCATCATCGCACTCTCTTGTCCATACAAAATCAGACTCTTTCTGAAGGAGCCTATGCAATGGAGCCAACCGTGATGCTAAATTTGGTAAAAATTTAGAATAATATTCTATCAGTCCCAAAAAGGCTCTCAGCTGCGATACATTTTTGGGTATTGGGGACTTAATAATAGCCTCAATTTTTGACTCAGTTGGATGAAGTCCCTCCTTGTCTATTCGGTGTCCTAAAAATTCTACAGAATCCTTCATAAACATGCACTTTCCTTTATTCACTTTAAATCCTAACTCACTCAGTTTTTGCAGGACCCTTCTTAAATTTTCCACATGCTCCTCATCATTCCTCCCTGTTATAATAATATCATCTTGAAAAGAAGCAGCTCCTTTCAACCCCTGCATAGCCTGATCCATGATTCTTTGGAAAATAGCTGGAGCTGATGCAACCCCAAAAGGCAACCTACAATAGCGAAACAGACCCCTGTGTGTGTTTATCGTACACAACTCTTGAGATTTGTCCTCCAATACCAACTGCTGAAAAGCTTGTGACAAATCAATGGTGGAGAATTTTTCTCCTCCCTGCAGTTTGCAAAAAATTTCCTCCACACGAGGCAAGGGGTATCTTTCCACTTCCAAACTAGGATTAAGAGTAATCTTAAAATCCCCACAGATTCTCACTTTTCCATCATTCTTAGCAACTGGGACTATAGGAGTTGCCCAAGTACTGAATTCTACTGGATACAAGATACCCAACGTAACTAGCCTATCCAACTCTTCATCTACTCGATTTTTGAGAGCAAACGCCAATGCCCTGGGTGCACAATACACAGGTTTAGTGCCCTTCTTTAAACTTAGAGTAACTTTGCCTTTACTGAATGTTCCCAATCCATCATCCCATAATGTGGAGAAATTTTCCAACACACTCTCCACCGTTAAAACACACCCCACAGCCCCTAGATTAAAGAAAGAAAAGCTAAATTGGAAAGTTTTCAACCAATCTCTGCCCAAAATAGGTGGACCTCCATTTCTTACCACAAACAATGGCAACTTATACAAGCTTCCTTGAAAATGAACCTGTACCCATACAATACCCACAGGCCTAATACAGGCGTTAGCGTACGTTCTCAACAAGATATCAGTGCTTTCCAAAAAGACATTCGAAAAGTGTCTTTTATAGCACTCCTCTGATACAGCAGATATGGCCGATCCTGTATCAATCTCCATATCTAACTCTACCTTGTCAACTTTAATAGTTACTTTCCAAAAAGGATTATTAACAGAGCTTTTTAAATTGAACAATCCTGGTAACTCCTCCAAAGTTTTTTTACGCTCCCCTTCCCTAATTTGGTTTTCCAACACATTCCCATCCATACACATCCGTACGCACCCAATGCCTTCAACGAAAGGCTCGTGATGATAAACCTCATGGTACTCACCCAAGCGACCCTGATTGCACATTGCCTTCAAATGCCCTGTACGGCGACAAATATCGCACTTTGCATTTCTAAAACGGCACTCCGCCCTAGCATGACCCTTCCTTCCGCAGCAGTAGCACACTCCGGCGCCAATCTTTCCCGATGCCGCTGGATTCCGATGATTCCGCTGTGGCCGGTTCCCACTCCCGCGGACAGCGACTCTATATACCTCTTGCTCCTCCAGCTGGTCGCCCGCTTCCGACGCGGTATCAGCTTTCACAAAATGGACGCCTACTCCACAGGCGCCGACCCCTGTCACGTGGTCCGCCGATGGCGAGAAAAGGCTGCACGCCGAGGCATTCGCGGCAGCTTTTTCTCGCGCAGCCGCTATCTCCACTGCTCTTTCAAACCCCAGCTCTTCTGTTTCCAAATATAGTGCTCGTACTATATCTCTGTCCCGAAGTCCAAGGATAAATTGATCCCTCAAAGCCCGGTCAAGGAAGGCGCCAAAATTACATCCTCGTGATGCTTTCCTTAGCTCCGTGGCGAACTCTCGGACAGAACTTGTCTTTCCCTGCACGCTTTGGTGGAATTTGTGTGTTTCAGCAATAACGGACAATTTAGGGCTGAAATGTCTTCGTAAAAACTCACACAACTGACCATATGAAGAGCCCGAAGGCTTCTCCGGAGCACACAAATTCCTTAGCACGCCGTAAGCCGATTTCCCCATCGACGACAATAATACGGCCTTCCTTTTTTCCCCATGAGTCTCCTCCCCCATTAAATCGTTCACAATAAAATATTGGTCCAGCCGCTCTTCATACGCATCCCAACTTTCCTCCTCGGGAATAAATTTCTCCATTAAAGCCGGCATCCTCGTCGCCAATTGTAGTGTCTTGGAATGAAACGACGTGCTTGAAGGCAGGAGAGAGACTGCCGCCAAAATGGCGGTGCCTTGACTTTCTTTATTTAAACAGTTGACAATCGTTATGCACATAAACAAACACACACGATAATCACTATATACTACAGTCAGAGAATGCTAGCAGGTGCCTGATGGCATGCCATCAAACAATACACAGACCCCCTCCGATATTATTCTTTGCACTCGAGGGATCAGGAGGCAGCGCAGATAGTGAACTCATATTATTCCCATGGCAGAGGGTTTCCAAGAAAAGTAGAGAGCTAAGGGAGGTTATGGAACTCTTATAACACACACACACATTTTTTTTCAGTGGTGATACCTGGGAGAAAAGGTATACATGGTACACAGGTTAATATAGGGTCTCTTATGGGTCTACCTGAAAACCAAAAATTTATGCTTCCGGGAAACATAAGGCTTCATGAGTGGCTCGCCTCAGACTCTACAGTCATTACATTAACACCTTTCCTGGCCATTTGTTATACCTTCACACCTTTACATCTGCAAAGCATGCAAATAAGCATGGCAATACACACAACACTATGGTACTTACATTGACTGGCAACGTCAAGAAACAGCTGTTCCAACTGTGGATGCAAGGCATGAACAAGTGAATGCCCATTTATCACCAAGGCAAAACCTCCATTACAATCTGAGTCATCTATACTGGAGCCATGATTGAAATCACTTTCACTAGAAGAGAGATGGGATGAAAAACCAAATTAATTGGCATATAACCTACATGCAATGACATTAAAAACAACATATTTGACCCTATTACTACACTAATAAATTACATTATTTGCTTGCAGTGCCTATACTACAGTAAGAGTGCTTTTATATTCCAAGCCTCTACTTTTAATGGATGGGCATTTAAATATTGGGGATGAGATTAACCATACTCAAATGTCTATCTATTGAGAATAGGTGCAATTTTAGAGATTCATTAGATCACTTTCTTTATCATTCAAAAGAAAGGAAGTGCAGGAAAGTAACAGTGTGCTACCTTTTCAAACTGTATTTACTCCAGCTCATCAATGTGAACTTCAAGAGAAAGCTTTTTATCAGGATTAACTATGTTTTTCACAAAATTGAGTACTTTGGATGCATTTTTCATTTCAACAGGCGTGAACCAAGAGCATCAATTTAAGAAAATAATACATTTTTCCACTGTTCTTTATATTGGTACTACTAGTTTCAACGCTTGGGTGTCATCATCGGGTACAAATTAGCCAAGTTACGGTCCAATTATATGCCATTTCCTTCACAGAAAGACCTAACCACCCTCCCTCCCACTGTGAAGTCCACTAATCGCCTTTCCTGATGCTTAACATCCCTCTCCTCCTTCCCATCAATGCTGATCACAACCCCTCCTCTTTCCCCCCTCTCCTTCCCGCTCTCTCACCCACCCCTTCCCCCACCACAAAGGTATATGAATCGACCGCAACTTGCCCAATTTGTACCTGATGATGACGCCTAAGCATGAATAATGGTACCTAAATAAAGAGCAGTGGAAAAATACATTGTGTCCTTCATTTAATGAACATATACTTACACAAATTTGAGCCAGAAACCATCAAATGAACCCAGAGTTTTATATACTATTTCAAGTTTAGCACTTTGCTCAAATGAAAGTCTAAAAATCCCCAAATTTGATTGATTGTTGATGTGGGGGGGGGGGACCTTTGACAGAGGCTTAGACCTGTTGGTCCATTGTACCAACCATGTTTAACCTGCCAGCAGTTTAACTAATAGGTATACAGTTTATTTATAACAGTAGAAATAACATAGCTTTAACTGCTATTATGGCCAGCGTTGTCAATACTTGGTGTGCCTGACCTGGTCAAGGGGAGTCTCTTAGAGAAGTAATGCAGCTTAAGAACAGCCTAGTTCACACTTGTTGGAGTGACAGAGATGAATCATCAACTTCCATTCATTGATAAATGTCAATGTTTATCTTCTTAGCTACTCAACAAACATATGAGAGAATGATGTTCCTCTGTAGTGCATGCAGCTGCCATGTTTACACAATTTTTGCATCATACTGCTGCTTTCTGGCATTATACTTCTAACTGTGAGGCACTCATCAAATCATGTCTTAAACTATTGCCAACTAACAGGACAGAGGAATGACTTCTTGAAATTTTTAGAGTGCTATCATGGATTTCATTTGATTCAACCTCGGACAGTAGGTAAGTACTTTGTTTGGTAATTCTTGTTCCATGCAATCTCATTCTTACAATTCACCTTGCATCTGTCTCTAGATTGAGTCAATACTTTTTAAATTAATATCTCTAAATTTTTTATGCATTTGCCAAGTTCAAAAAGGTAGCAGGTAACTACTTGGATAAACATATACAAGAAATAGGGCACTACTAGATATCTTGATACCTCAATATCCTTTATATATAAGGTATCAAGTATTTGGGCAATACTTTAAAACTTTTCATAGCATAGAAAAAGAATAATTTCATTGCAGGATAAGATCTAATCTTCATCTAATCATAGTCTCTCCTCAGCCAAAATAAAGCTAGCTATGATTACACATCAATTTGGATGTACCACATGCAAAGTATGTTTCTATATTATTTTTTTGAATTTCATTTCATCAAAAGAAGTCGTTTCTCCAAAAGAGACTAACTGTGAAAATTTTTCCCTTCCTTTGCAAAGTCTCATAAATTAGTGCATTTAATGTTGAATTAGAGGCACCCCCTAAAAAATGATGAACAAAATAAATTCATACTTAGGGTTTAGAATAAATTGTAAATTAAATTTTTAAGTGTTGCCATTTTAAAAGAGATGACTTTAGGATGAAAATTAGAGATAGGCAATGAATTTCAATGAATAAAATTCAATTGTAGGACATATATTATTTCATAAATGTACACTGTTACGTTGCTTTGGGGTCTGACTTTTGCTTAAACAAGCCAGTTAGCCATTTGGGAAAAATGGGAATTATTCAATCTTTAAAAAATTTTAGGGCAAAATCTGGCACAATAAAAATTTAAAAATTCAGGCTATTCATATTCAAATTGGACATTCCTGATGAGGAAAATGCTTCTTTTGGCTGGCACATGGTTAAAAATTTATTGGTGAAACCATCTTGTGTTTGGTACAGGCTATCATACTGGCAGTCCTTGGAAAAAATCAAAACAATAGTGGGACCAACTATTGTGATACCACCGATGCATACTGTTGAAAGTGGGATTATTCACTGGAAGCATATTCACCCAATCAGATTGAAAATGTTCCAAAGAAAATTTTGGAAAAAGATGATTTTTGTTGGGAAAAAATCATGTCAAAGTTTGGAATAGGAATCTAGAAAATTAGAACTGACCCACATTCCAAAACACACTTGAAGTGCTACTGAGTGCCAGTGCATCACACTGGTGTTCCTTTACTGTATCCATATCACCAAAGAGGACACATCCACAGCTTTAGCTAAAGAACACTATGTGTGAGACCCAAGGAAGTATGCTTAGCCCAAGGTCATATCACTTAAGCTTCAAAATGTGTTTATGAGAGGATATCAAAAGAGCACTTCAACTTTGTTTCAAATGAGGCTCAGATTACACCCTTGCTGTTAAAATCATTCCTAAACTTAGATGATCCAGGAACATATGAAGTATGCAAAATTTCAGGAAAACTTGAAACATTGCCAAATTTCTCATGAAAACTATAAAGAAATCGTGTATTTTTGCATGATGCAAGAAAGGCATTTTGTAAACACATTAATATTTCATGAAATTTCAAATGTAGTGAAAATGTGTTCCCCCCATTCTACCTACATAGTTTGAGCTGCTTTGTATGCTACACCGATAATATATTTATGAGTGCAGTTACCCTTTCTCTTAATGTAACTGAAGACTTAGGCGGACTTTGATACAAAGCTTTTTCTTAATTATCATATAATTACCCACGGCAATCAACCCCTGAAGGCTAGTATGATAGGCGAGGGTAGAGTTCACCTAATACTTAGCACAACTTCATGCCGAATTCACACATCAGGGTAAGGGGAAACAATCTATGGTTTCCCAGGAAGAATACCCAAAAAATCCAGAGCTTGAGTGAAGCTAAGAGTGCCCATAGGTATCACCCGGAATTGAACTTGGGCCTTCTGGTTAGTAGCCTAGTGCTCTACCCACTTAAGTATCACAACCAGCTATCTTATAACTTATATAGCTAATTAAAAAAGAATTAGAAAAATGTAGGTTTCATTTATAATAACAAAAATAGTTTCTCAAACTTTGGGATATCACAACAATTATACTGTCCATTAGTTAGCTCTCGCTTAAGAGCATTGCTATGTGATTGATCTCTTCACTATGCTAAGCATATCAAAGCACTAGAAATGTCGCAACATATATTTTTGAGAACACTAATTATAAAATTGGCATAAAATATTAAAATTACAAGCTATTTTCTTTAAATGACCCATCACATTTATTTAAATTACAAAACTGTAGTCTAAAAACATGATTTATTACTTTTTGGAGTTATCTGCAGAGTTAGGGTAGGTTTTTGATGAGCCCTGGCATTACACTCTGTTGGACTCTGAAACCCTTACTAACATGAAAAAAAATATCTTCATGCCTCATACTTATTGTTGAAACAAGTCATTCTTTAGCTCTGCATACTTTCTACCTCCATTAATTTAGTCCAAAATGCAAATTATTTTCCTTCCCTCAAACTTACTTTTCCAGAATTCTCCCACCTATCATAGTGTTCAGTATCCCATTCCCTCTCAGTATCTCATGCAACAACTTGAACTTCCCCTTCTCTACTACATAAATTATTCATTCTAAGATTTAAACTGTTGTTCTACTTAGTTTTCCATTTTCCTATTTGGCTTCAAAGTCATTACACACAATCACCTCCCACATTTTACACTCCTGTTCAAAAAACCAACCAAGCATATGGAACACCTACAAATAGAAACCTACACAAAAATTGTTATATTGATAAAATCAACTTATTCAACTGCGTTGTGAATGGAAGAAGGAAAAACATTAAAATTCAAGATTATACTTAGTTCTCACTAAACAACTATTACATGAATAAAAAAGAATAGGTAATATTAACTTCTTATCTGACATTTCTTACCTACCATCTGACAACTTCTTATTTGTACTTAATGTTTGTGCTTGAGCTAAATGTTATTAGAGTTTTCAAGGACTATTTCTCCTTAACTTCATTTGTTATTTTTTTATGATTTGATGAATTAGTTGCTAAATATTTCTGAGTTGGTACTCAGTACAACAGTTTACAAGAATTACACCTTACTATTTTTCTGAGTGCCATTTGCTACATAAATATATATTATTTCCACTGATTTATTTGCAAATGCTATGAGCAAAATTTTCAAGGAATTAAAAAATATACAGCAAACCACTATTAAATAATTCAGTGCCATTTTTAAGTCAAAGATAGAAAAATATTGAATGAAATTGACTCAAGAGAAATTATGAAATAAATAACAAAATAAAATGGAGCATATTTCATGAGCAATAAAACATGCTAAAAATTCAATTCAGTGGGAGATTTCAGAATACATTAAAACCTCTGTATGTACTGAGAAAAATATTTCTATTTGTAGAGCAGACAAATTTATTCATTAACTTAAATCAACCAAAACAAATTATATGATAATGATACATTATTTCATTGATTTCAAGTGGTACCTAAGACTAACTAGCAAGAAAGGTTGAATTAAAATGGATTGAATACATGCAAACCAATTTGTACCCTTTCCATGTGCAATTGGGTGCTTATTTCTATGATTAATTAATGAAGATGGAACTACGGTTTCTTATAAAGTGCTACCATGAATAACTGGTCATCAATCAGGCAATGATTCCTTAGGCCAGTTCAGTTGTTGATGGAAAAGCAATTACCACTAGCCAAAATTATATTTAAGCATCATTCTCAAGTGACATTTAACTGGTAGTTTTTATCAAAGTCGATGGAAACATTATCATCATTTACTAAAGAAAATATATGCTTTCATTATACTTTTTCTCAAACCAAAATGTTGAGAGTAGTAGTAGTTTTGAGGGGAGGCGACCGACAGCTAAGGTCATTTGCGCCATAGGGGATGGACAGGAAAGGATTGAGGAACATAATAAATATTCAATGACAATTCAAACATTTATGACTGTTAGTTTGTTAGTTATGCTAAAACACGACCATTAATCAGGTAAATAACTCAGAGATGATGTTAAAATGTCCAAATTCAATAATGTGCAACCTTAATAGTTTATAAGTTTGAGTTTGTATGTGTTTGAGGTATCTCCAGATTAAGTGAATGTTCACATTTACTGCACGATTGGATGTAACAAGGCATCATAAAACTTAGCCTTAGTCATACTTAGTCAAAAATATAATCGGCAGTATGGAAGAGAGGGGTAACATAGGGGTAGGCTAAACTTGACACCAAAGATATCATTCAGTTGTGTTTCAATCAAGTCCTTCACCAGTAGTACATGTGACAACAAGTTCACTATCCCCTTTTCCACTGGAACTTGAATTCACGTAAACATTCCAAGTCAGGTTAGTTGGTTGAGTAACATGTTCACCTGATAATCTAAAGGTCATGGGTTTAAGTCCTACCTCTGGCATGGGTGTAGCATTATGTGATGGTTCAACTCCTGGGAAACCTGAAGATGAGCCAAAAGCTTATTGGGATCCCAAGCGGTTCACAGAATGCCAAGAGGGATTTGGAGAGGGGTTTCGACAGTCGGGAATCGTAATAGTAAGAAATCAAAGTGATCAAGTGTTGGTGAAAAAATTCAGAGAAAACCCACCAGATTTTTCATAAATTGTTACAATAAGAAGACGAGTATGACAGGTCTTTTAGAGAAATTATGCTGCGAGTCACTTGAGATGTGAAGAGAAAAAGCACGGCTTAGACTTTTAGCAATGTTCAGAACACACAAGTTTAACAACGACAGAAAGGGACTATTAAGGCCCAACTCTATTTAAGTAGGTTAGACCACAAAGATGGGACAAAGGAGATAGACTACCGTACATAGATACATACAAATGTTCGCTTTTTCCTCGGTCAATCAGGAATCATAACAACAAGAAGTCAAAGTCAATACAGAAATAGTCAAAACATTCAAATTACAAGAGGGTACACGATTAAATGCTGCAAAGACAACCGGTACATTCATAGGTGCATGTGTATGTTAGTTGCTAGTATTTGTATTTGCATATGTGTACGTTAAAATGGGTTTTGCATGCAAGAATATATATATATATATATATATATATATATATATATATATATATATATATATATATATATACACACACACACACACACACATACACGAGGGTCATCCGGAAAGTAGTACCCGTTCGTGCCGCATGAAGTGCTGACGACGCGAGTAGCCGCTGGACGAGGTCAGATAGCTTCAGTGGCTTGTCTGCCTTCTCTGAGCCAAGTTGCGTGACGCTAGCATTGCCTGTGTTGTTTCTGTGATTGTTTACAATGTTTAAAAAAATTGAGAACGCCGCCAGTTGTGAAGTGAGGGCAGTGATTAAATTCCTCAATGCAAGAAACGTTCGCCCATGTGATATTCATCGCCAATTAAAGGAGGTGTATGGAGACAATGTAATGGACGAGTCGTCTGTTCGGCGGTGGTGTCGCAACTTCAACATGGGGAGGGGGAACACACACGACGATGAGCGTTCGGGGAGACCGTCTGTCATTACAGACCAACTGGTGAGCTCAGTTGACGAATTCGTGAGGAACGATCGGCGCGTCACAATTGATGACATCTGTGAGCATTTTCCCAATGTTTCTCGAACAATTGTTCATGAAATTGTTAAACACCATCTGCATTATGCAAAAATTTGTGCAAGATGGGTCCCTCGCGTATCTCAATGAGCTGGCGGCGAAGGACTATGCAGCAGGAATACAGAAACTTGTCACACGTTATGACAAATGCCTTAATTTGCTTGGAGATTATGTTGAGAAGTAGTTTAAAGTATCCTCTTTCAAATAAAATTTTTTATGTTTGTTAATATTTACTTTTGTGTCTTTATTTCACGAACGGGTACTACTTTCCGGATGACCCTCGTGTGTGTGTGTGTGTGTGTGTGTGTGTGTGTATATATATATATATATATATATATATATATATATATATATATATATATATATATATATATATATATATATACATACACACACACACACACACACACACACACACACACACACACACACACACATACACACACACACATACACACACACAGTTTTGCATGCACTGTTATTATGTTTTAAGGTTGGTGTCCTAACACCAGCCACTACACACACTTGTGTTGGCTTGGGGGGTATTGTGTGAATGTAGATGAGAGCAAAAATTAAAAAAAAATCACTTCATCAAATTCTGCCTTTCATTGATTAAGTTTTTAGGATAGGCTCTCAGGTTTTTAAAATGTGCATCCCCTCCTCCTGCTCCCCTGTACAGCACTGGACTAATTATTACATGCCACTACCTGCCGTTATTGTAGTCAGTCAAACTAATTAACATGGAGTTGCACAAACATCAACAGTGATTGAATACATCTAACAATAGGGGGCATATTCTGTCTGTTAGCTAAAGTTAGCTTCAATTATTAAAACAAAGGCTTGTATAAAAATTCTACAAATAATGAAGTTAGCATACATAGTATTACATTATGTTCCAATGTTGAGAGTGTAAGCCATGTATAATGAGTAATTACTGTTTCTTTTCCTTATTAAGGTCTTAGAAATATTGATCTTAGAAATAATCTACCCAGGTAGAATCTTAAATTACTGGGGTCACAAAAATCTGGCTCTAATTCACAGTGCACATATTAGCACACATCTCCGACATAAATTGAGAACTTACTGCATGGCTTTAATTTTCTTTACATTGCAACTCAGATAAACAAGAATGAATTTTCCTCTTTTTCAAATTCTCATTTTAGTATTAATATTCTTATCTTAATTCATGTTTAGTTATATCCATTGTTACCAAAAATACCACCAAAAAGATTTCTTGTAATATTCTAATCAATAACTGCAATCACTTATAAAACTCATTAGCAACAAATGAAGACAATCAATTCACTATTTACTCTATGAGTATATATTACTCTATATTATGCCCTAAATGCAGCCCTCCCCATGTCTATTTCATCATATTTCTTACAGGTAATCAGAAGTTTGAGAGACTATGGACTACCTAACTCCCCCCCATGAAATTTCATTTCAAGTGTCCATCTACAAAACTTTCTTGTGAAATCATGGGTAGGTATGAGAAGGGTATCTATGGATTAAGTTCTAGGAATCATATATTTGATTAAAATTATTTTAGAAGCATAATTTTCATCCTGTACTAGGTTGCCATAATAAAACCACTTTGATTGATGGTTGAAAATCCAAATGTTGCTAACAATAACTTCAATTCTATATAATAAATCAAATTTAATATGATCATTCAAACATTAAACACAGCTATGAATATCATCATAAAAAATACAAAAATGGGTAGTTATTAGTACGCCAAAAACAGAATTTTAAATTTTTTACTAGCATAGAGAATGATGTGATCTTAATTGAGGAAAAACATACTGAATGAACATACTCAAACCAGATTTTGTGAGCTCAATATGACAGAAATGTAACATCAAAAAGTATTTTCCTGTAAATTACTTACAGCATGAAGTTAAATGTTTCTCAAAAGAAAATTGCCTTCTGAAACACATTGCAATTCCAGCCATTGAAAGCACATCCTCTCAATGATTTCATCATATAATATCTCATTGTCACATACAAGAATGAAGGCTACATAGAAACTAACTGGCTAACTAAAGATAGGTATCTAAAGAGTAATAGCATCAGCAGAAGCATTTCAAGTGAAGGAACGGCAAGAGAAAAATCTACACCACGTAAATACCTACAAAATGATATCACTCAGCTATGAAAAATGGAAAAAACTGATTGACCCACTCTGCATCTAGCAAAAAGTTATGCCAAAACTGGAGAAGCAACACGTAGGAAAGGGCAGCGAGAAAAAGAGCCCCACAAAAAATTCACAACAGAGTACATAAAAACAGTTAAACGACATAAATTTAGCAAAAGGCTGATCAATGCACATCAAGTGACAATTGAAAATGAGTGAGATTTCACTCTTGCCTTGTTTGGTGGGTTGGGTCAGTGAGACTGGCTTTAGAAAGGTTTCTCTTAACATGGGTATATCAGGGGGAATGGTGAAAGGTAAAACGATGCTTCTGCTGTACCTGGGGTCATCCCACCTGAAAGTCACAACGTTGACGTCATAATTAGGGTGGGGTGATGGAGGGGTTTGATGTGAAGGGTTCAATTGTAGAGAACCACTAGTCATCTGATTATGCTGCGAGTCCAATGGTTGGGAGTTGGCCGAGGAAGGTGCTGCCGCCCGATGTATCGAGTCTCGTAGTTGTGTTAGCTGATTCTCCACTTCCTCATGTGTGTGGCTATCCACCGTGAATATGTCGAGCATCTCATCAGTCAGCAGCTGACATGAATATCCAATGTTGATTGCAGTCTCTGAAAAATCATCGAAATGTCCACTGAATTCTTATTCAGGACATATTCTATGAACTGATACCTCATTGAATGGTCAACAAGTAAAAGAGTACAGCATTGGGTTCAAAACATGAGATTAGTGAAAGTTTGTGAGACAATGAGACCATAAAATTTGACACAACTTCAACTAAAAATTTTTGGTAGACTTATCTGTACTTCAAGGATTTTTATATTTTGTTATCTAATACAAGGGTCATGTATTTTTTAAGATATTTTGTTTTTATAAAACTTTGTATAATTATATTTTCCAATAACTTTTTACAATACTTGATTGTAAATTTTAACTAGTCATTCCTTTGCACAAAAATGAAAAAACATGATGGTAAGAATGCAATAATTTCAGTGTGTAAAAATCATTCGCCTTGACCTGGATCCTGGTCAAGGCGAATGATTTTTACAATCTGAAATTGTTGCATTGAAATACATATTAGCGGATGACTCCGTTAAAAGTTACTCTTGAGGAATCTCCCATTGTTTCTTGGAATGATGGTAAGAAGTCAATAGGTTGAGTAATTGAATGAAACCAACATAAATAAATCTCTAGCATATACTTTTAGAAATAATATAACTTACCAAATATACACATTGAATTGGGGTGGGATCTGTGTTCTTTCAAACCCATTATTGTTAAATTTGAAATTTTTGAGAATCCACAAACTGTATTACTGATGATTCTGATTAAGAAATTTGTGCACTCACAACCTAACTTATTACATATTTTCTTAAACTGAGGATTACAGAAGATGGAAAAAAATACTTGGTTTAGTTCCAAACTCCTGACTTTGGACTTAACATATCGTCATAAAAATTGATTAAGCTTTATATTGAATAATTTGCAGAAAATAGTGTTGTCCAAAATTAAATTTAAGAAAAGCAAAGAAATAAATGGTAACTCAATGCCAAAAAAAGCAAAGTCAAATAACTCAGATTATGATTTGAAGTTGTAGATATTTGTCATGATTTCTGTCATTGTTGTAGTGTATTTTTGTACAATTTATGGGCAACCATATATCAATGTAAGGGTTTTGATTAAGAGACAGAAGTGTCCTTCTCAGCCAAAAATAAACTCAAACCTTCCCTTGAATACAAGTTGAGGACATTTAATGTTCAGAAATGAGTTTTAAAACTTAAGGTGAAAATAAATCAATAAAGGCAAGAGCAATGACAAATAGACATTTGAAGACATAAAACTGCTTAAAAAGCAATTCAGGAAAACAAATCTTTACCATGTGTGTTCTCAGTGATCTATGTACAAGAATATGTTAAGAAGAACCATTAAATTTGCATCAATTAATTGTATTACTGACCGAGAAAAAGTAACCCTAATTTATGACTCAAATATAGATTTTCATTAGTCTGAATCTGCCATTATTCCTAAAGATATATGACATAACTTTTGCATTTAAAATAACATTAAATACTTGTGATTTACTTGATTCTTAAAGGACTTAATCATTTTGGAAACATCTAAGATTGATGCTAGATTATACACACAACTCAAAACATGGCTACTAATATTTGCCAGTACCTATTCCTCAATGGCATTGGATACACAAACCAATGAACAAACAGGCACCACATATGTGCTGGGAGACAAGGAGTAGGATAAGAAATAATTAAGAAGATTTTGGGGTTACCAAATTAGTCTTATATTCAAACTTATTTAGCTTACCTTGTTTATCACCAGTTAAAACCCATATTTTGATTCCGGCCAAAGACAGATTTGCTATAGTTTGTGGGACTCCATCTTGGAGTTTATCTTCTATTGCTGTTGCTCCTAAATAAGAAAGAGAAACACTCATTTATTGAATTACACTCTAATTGAAACTGTAAATGTAAATTAGACTTCACAATAATTGAAGGAAAAAATACTTCCTCAATATTATAACTTATTAATAAAACTCCAAACAACCATATGCAAAATTTGAAAGCAGATTTCTGATATACACTACATAAACAATACATTCTCCCCAATAATTGTATATTATTATTAGGTAATCCACCAGTTATGGCAGGTTTTGGATGAACTAAACCACCAAATAAATATTTTGTTTTCAATGTACATAGGCATGTATTTTTAAATGATTAATAACTACTATATACATTTATTATATTGCCTAAAATTATAGAATATTCAGCATATTCCATATTAACTCTCACATGGCAGCATTTAATGATAGCATTAAATTGGGTGGATAAGCAACATTAGTTTTCTGGGATAATTTTGTACCTTACGGTACTTTACATTTTAATGTATATTGATATTTAATGATGCATGACAGCAAATGATAACTTTGAAATGGGAGAAAGCAAAATGCTATCCAACATAGGATTTCCAGTAATGAAATCATATGCTGTGCTAATAGTAATAATTTTTTTTCAGTTCTATGTACATGAACAAGCCTGTGAGTGACCCAAATAATTAGAAATGACCCTGACCTCTTTCATTATGCTCATCCTTCTGCAAATTAAAGTCAACAGTCTTTCCTCATTAATAATCCTTTCTGTCCACAAAATAATTAGACCCATGATACTTTTTATCCAGCAAATTGTTACTCTAAAAAGATCTCCTTCTTAGCTAAATTACACCTCCTTTTCCATGATCTTTTAAATTTCTTTATATTTATCAATTTTTATCATAAAACTGGTCATCGTAATAAATAATTCATTCATTTATCATTTTTGAATGTTTCACCCATAAGGCATAGTACCATAATGACCTTAGTTGTTAGCCTATTGGTCCCTGGTTTAAATTTAGGTGAGGCCTTTGAATACTCCTGACTAAAACCTTCCCTGTATGGTTTATGGGTGACCTAGAAATTAACAGGGAAAGGAAGTGGACCATCTACTTTAAATATGTGAATTTGCTTCATGATACAGCTTTATATCAAGAGATCTCACTTACAAATCAGATACATGCTGGTTAATAAATTTCGAGTCAAATGCTCAGAAACATATGCTAATAAAAAGTAATGTTTGCTCTACAACTGATTGTTCCATATTTCATGTCTGTTTGAGTTTTTCAGAAGTTAGTGTTGGCACACATCCATTCATGTAAACCCGCCCAAAACCAACTCTGCATGTTAAAGCATCATTATCCCAATCTAGATCCATCTCACCATATACAAAAAATTGGGAAGTTAGACGTACAGAGAGTAACCTGCAATTTAATGAGTATGATTACATTTGGTGATTACAATTATTCTCTTATCCCCCACAACACAAACCATTTTTTATGTTGATGATTGAGTGTTGAATTATTTCATTTATGAAACAATGTGAAGGACCAGATCTCCCAATTGCTACTAGAGGGTGCTGATGAGTTGAAGCATTGAGTCACATTATTTAAAGTGAACTAAGAGGTTACTTCACAAAAACCCTCTCAGAAACTTTTCATTAATCAATATGATGATACTGGTGGGAAATTATAAAATCCTACTCAAGTTAAATAATTTTTCGTGATGAATTTCCACAAATAAGCCATATAATATGCAGCAGTTATGACTGCCTGAAAATCTCACCCTCATGGGATTTTTAAAGTTCAAAAAAGTACAGCAGACTGCTATTAATAAAACTTACACATGCTGGCTTCAATAAGAAATGGATGAGAAACTAAAGTGAAAACACTCAAAAATTACCTTATTGTTTATATATCAAATAATTCTGTTTGATTATAAAAATAATGAATATGGCAGAAATGTATATACTAGTTACACATTAAGAGAATGAGAATCATACCAGTCAATTTCCGACAGCTTTTTGCTTACAAAACGAAAATTTAATTGTATTTACAACTAGGAATTTCTTATATTGATACTAAATTTATATTAATTTCAAGTCAGAGCAAATGGGGAAACACAGGGATTTCTAGAGTATTTAAAAAACAATACGTAGCACCTGGAACCTACCTAATAATGTCATATCCTTCTCAATTTCTTCATATATAGCATCAAGCTTCTCATCTCTGTTGTCCATAGATACGGCAGCTTCCTGATGCCTATGCTTCCAATCATTAAAAAAATCCTCATCAAGATCTCGAATAGCTAAACATAATGTTCGAAGCCCTTCACCAGCAAATTTCTGAAAATGTAAAATTATATAAATTTACCAATTTTTAATTTGCATAAAGTAAAATTAAACTTTTTATTTTCAATACAAAATCTGCTTAAGGAAGTTAGTGCCACAAAAGAATACTTACATTTAAATGCTCCTGTGTTTTTGATTTAATTTCTTCACTGCCACATTTTAACCTTTCATAAATAACATTATCTGCTCCCTTGCAATATAACCTTAGTTGCCGCCCTTTTCTTAAAATAACGGACATTCTTTTACGGACATTATTGAAATCTAAAATACACAGAAGCTCATATCCTTCAGGCTGTCCTTGGACCTAGAGTTATGGAAAGCAAAAGCTTTATGCAAGAAGAAAATTAACGGCACACATTTTCAACAACACTAATATAATTAACAACAGGTATTAATAAATGGTGGTTGGTATACATATGTATCCACAACCAGGAAAATTTTATTTTCGTCATGAATTACAAAGTGTTTCTCAAATCTGATATTTTAACGCAAAATATATTCTCCACATTCCGTATTTTTTGATGGAATACTATTGATTCCTAGCAACCAAATCAACTGAGTCTGATGGATAAAGCCCAAATTTGATAGGAAAGTAATAGCATTTATTATTTTTGAAATCAAAATTTTTCACTTTTCAACTCTCAACAAATGCTTTAAAAAGCCCAGCACAAATACTAACTTTAAGCAAACCATAAAATATTTACACTACTAACTGCAGTTAAAGCTTGTCTAAATAGTACCCATTTCCCGTATTTAGTTTAGAACTTAAGGATAAGATATGATCAAAGAGTGAGTTGGGAAGGAAAGAAGACAGGTGGGGACGATGAAAAGATAGAGGGTAGGTGGAGAGTGACAGAATAAAGATAAGAAATGGAAGAAAACAACAGAATAAAGACAAGAAACATAATAACACAACAGAATAAAGAGAACATACAGAAGAATACAGAGGGCACAGGTGGAGAAGGTATAGGGATTAAAGGAGGAAGATTCACGAGATGAAGGGATTGGATAGTAAAGAGTGTGGTAGAAGAATAATGGATTCCGATAAGGTTTGGGAAGTAGAATAGGGATGGAAGCATGAGAGAACGGGATAGGGATGGAGGGAGGAAGTAAGAGGGAGGAGTGAGTGGAGGATGGGAGGAGAGGTGGAAGGGCCTGAGTGGGAGAGGGAGGGAGGAAACTAGTGGAGGTGGAGGAGAGCAGACAGAGGGGAAAGGTTATGGGGTTTTGGGTTAGGAGAAAGGAGGAAGATATACAGAGTAAGGGGTGAGCTGGTAGATAGTGGTCTATTACTTTGTAGAGAGACCTACTGACACTTCAGGAGAAAGAACAATTTTACATGCTAGTATCAATGCCATAGTGCTCTGTACAATACTTTTACTCTCCCCTTAATTTACCCTCTGTTGCAAACTAGTTACATTTGAAAATGTCATATTTTCTTTGGCAGAGCTATACCCCCCCATGGCACTCTCTGATTTTGTCTTATTATCATCCTGATTAAAATCCTAGAATGAAATGTACTTACATCAATTGTAATACTGTTGGGACTTCTTTCTTTAAATACAAATCCAAAATTTCGGGCAGCTGAAACTAATGCTGCTTCATCTGGAGACTGAGCTTGATACTCCAACTTTCCTGAAAAATAATCAGTGACACTACTGTAAAACTGGTTTGGGCATATATTAAGATCAACCACCAATTTAAGATAGAGCTTTTGATGCCTTCACAATTTATCATACAAAATGCATCCTCTTCTGCATTACCTCTTTTAACAGTCTTTAGCCCTTAACACCTCCCCTATTCACATATGCCACCTTTATATTTACCACTGATAATCTGCTTCCCTACACCACACTATCCCTAAAACATCTTCATAATTTTATTATATCCCAGGATCCACAAAAGAATGATTTATTATGTAACTAAATCTTCATATTACAGATGAATTAATTTTTCTATTCATCAAATTCACCTTCTCTAGGTTCTTACATCTCCATCTCAAAATCACCTAGATTCTTTGATTAGTTCAATCCTCCAGTTCATAGATTACTGCCACATAACTTCTCCTCCTGCTATGCACTTCTCCAATATTTTAATGCTCTATCTACATTAAAATGTATTCTTTTATTGCCATTGTTCAAGGACCAGTCATCAAGTACCTTCTCTTAGGGATTTTTTTGTAACTGTGATATTATCGTTGACACAAAAAAGGAACGAAAGATAGATTGTAAAAGGTTAACAGCTTCTACAGTACCTGGGCCATATAAATAATTCCCTGCTCATGATTATGGCCCTATAATATACAATTTTAACATGTTTTCATCAGTATGGCACAAGTGAAATACAGTAAATGCTGCAAGTCCATTTTCTCAATCCTTATTAAAATATAATCCCTTCTGAGGGGATCATTTTTATATCCAGCCTATTACTGTCCACACCATGTCACTAGGAGATATTTGCAGTGTGCTGGTACACTTCTATTATGTAACCTAATACCAGTTTATCCTATTGCAAAAGGAAACAGCATAAAGAAATATTTATTTATTTAGCATTACTCCGAAAACAGCACTTTTTGGCTATTGGAATATTTAAAGAAATATCAAAAACAAATTATACATAAATTTTGACACTCAACTAACACAAAATTTGTTCACATCACTCATTCAATTTTTAGCTGTTGCAACAATGGAAGCAGGTAAGAGCAAGGAGTCAGCTGTACCGCCAGTTGAAACAAGTGCACAAATATAACAATTCATATTCATTGTCAGATATCTCATTTACCAAAATATGCTACAAATGTGTTGTTTTCTGAAATATTGTCAATGTGTCCTTATTTAAATTCACAATGAAACAGCACTATTACAAGAAAATGTATTTTTATGTTGAGAGATCTTGCATTGATTAAGAAGATATGTGATGTTAAGGTATTTTTTGCCATAAATCTAGAAAAACATTGGATTGAAGACTCTCACTAAAATGTTGTTCACATTTCCATAACTATAGGTCTAAAAATGCTTTTCCTCCTGCTATTTGCACAAACATCCCATTTTGTAATGAGGGAGGCAGGCCTATTCTATTTTGTTTGCATTCAATAGCTTAAGTCTAAGAAGTTTTATCAAAATACACATAGCATACATTTTATCCCTGTTTCTTTAGCAGCTAGTTGCCTTGATTCTTAGTTATTAATAATATTATTAGGTAGATAGATATAGCATTACTCCTAATTTTTCCACACATTACCGTATTTTCCCATCTATAACGTGCACGTTATCAATACAAAAATGTTCAGATGATCAAAAAAATGACGATGCACGGAATGTAATGAAAATTGAAAAAATCCAAACATAGATGTATTTTTATACACACTACATATAATTTTTACGCACATATAATGTTCAGATGATCAAAAAAATGACGATGCACGGAATGTAATGAAAATTGAAAAAATCCAAACATACGAGGGTCATCCGGAAAGTAGTACCCGTTCGTGAAATAAAGACACAAAAGTAAATATTAACAAACATAAAAAATTTTATTTGAAAGAGGATACTTTAAACTACTTCTCAACATAATCTCCAAGCAAATTAAGGCATTTGTCATAACGTGTGACAAGTTTCTGTATTCCTGCTGCATAGTCCTTCGCCGCCAGCTCATTGAGATACGCGAGGGACCCATCTTGCACAAATTTTTGCATAATGCAGATGGTGTTTAACAATTTCATGAACAATTGTTCGAGAAACATTGGGAAAATGCTCACAGATGTCATCAATTGTGACGCGCCGATCGTTCCTCACGAATTCGTCAACTGAGCTCACCAGTTGGTCTGTAATGACAGACAGTCTCCCCGAACGCTCATCGTCGTGTGTGTTCCCCCTCCCCATGTTGAAGTTGCGACACCACCGCCGAACAGACGACTCGTCCATTACATTGTCTCCATACACCTCCTTTAATTGGCGATGAATATCACATGGGCGAACGTTTCTTGCATTGAGGAATTTAATCACTGCCCTCACTTCACAACTGGCGGCGTTCTCAATTTTTTTAAACATTGTAAACAATCACAGAAACAACACAGGCAATGCTAGCGTCACGCAACTTGGCTCAGAGAAGGCAGACAAGCCACTGAAGCTATCTGACCTCGTCCAGCGGCTACTCGCGTCGTCAGCACTTCATGCGGCACGAACGGGTACTACTTTCCGGATGACCCTCGTAGATGTATTTTTATACACACTACATATAATTTTTACGCACATATATATATGTATATACAGATGCACGGCCTCTATACACGCTCAAGATAACTATAAAACCCTGGGCACATGGTATCTATACAAATTCATGAGAACTACAAAGTTCTGGGCGCGCATTATACATAAGGTGCATGTTATCGATGGGAAAATACGGTGGCTTGAAATGTATTTCATAGTCATCATCGACACAAAATAATTACTGCTTGCAGTGCCACTG
The DNA here is from genome assembly GCF_022747635.1 of Hetaerina americana. Classification (NCBI taxonomy): domain Eukaryota; kingdom Metazoa; phylum Arthropoda; class Insecta; order Odonata; family Calopterygidae; genus Hetaerina; species Hetaerina americana. Next base: position 50,991,370 of record NW_027287205.1, on the reverse strand, counting down.
TTAAAATAATATTCTTGAATGTTGTGGTTATATGTAAGTGCATACTATACCTGTATCACACACACACATAGTATGCCTATTTCCATTAGCTATAGACAACTAATGACCAACCAGCCTATATGTAATTCTAATTTTTGGAGGT